>NC_140039.1:15253867-15968879 GCF_963513975.1 Fringilla coelebs
CTTATGCTCACAACCATTATATATAGTTGTACCAGTACAAGCTGGGCCAGGTTTTAACAGAGGGGCAACACATTTGTAGAAAGGTTGAAGCAAATTAGGGGAAAAAACCACCTGGCTTCCAGGCACACAAGCTCTTCTTTAGATGTACCTGGAAATTTGCTTATTTTTCCCAGTTATCCCAGCTGAGCTAACTTGTTCTGATTTTTACAGATCATTGCAGCTATAACTGTATTGTAGGGACAGCAAAGGGACCTTAATTCCAAATTAAAAAAAAAAAAAAAAAAGAGAAAATAAGTTTTGCTGGTGGTGCTAGGGCAGAGAAGAGATCAGAGCTCCATCACTGGGTTTTCTCCTAAAATACAGTCTGACAACTGAAGGACAACTAAAGCTCAGTGTTTGAGCCAGACACAGGACCAGAGATGGGCTGCTGTAATAAATTTCTCTACGTCAAAGACATTACATGCAATACATCTCATTGCACTTAAAATGCACTAGGGTTTATTCCAGAATGGTGAGAGAACAAGCCTCAAGCTATCTGCCTTCCTGCCTGCCTCTCAGGGATTGAATGTGCCTTCCTCTGTGCTGACACTGAACATCCAGGCTAGTGAGGATTGTACTGAAAATAAATGCCACACTCACACTTGCAGAGTGGCCAGGAAATTGTGGTACAGGACAGCCACATCACACACTGCAGTTAATATTAGCATGTATTGGCTATAATTGGCATCCATTTTTTCTCTGGTTCCTCTCTTTGTCTACGAATTTTTGCACAAAGAAATACCAAGTTCATTTTTTCTTCTTGCCTCGTTATCTCTGATGCAAATGGACATAAATTGCAATGGAAAAGTTGGAAATTTAACTTCAATATTTTGCTTTCAAAATGACAGCTGCCAGTATGTCTAAAAGTTGCTTAAAGATATCTCTGTTTTGGAAGATCTGCAGGTAACTATGGTATAATGTGGCTGATGATACAACAGCTTTTCCCAATCAACGGCAGACATGAAACCTGTGTGCCAAGCAACACACTATCCCACTTTTAAAATAATTTTTTTCTTTTTTTTTTTCATGTATCTGTGCTTTTTAGGCGGGTTCTGGGATCTTTCTTATGTCTATGCCTTCAGCAGTCAGCATCATCACACCAACCTGCATTTACCAAGATCTGACCTCACGTGCAGCACTGAAAATAAGCAATTACCTACAAAGCCCAGAAGGACGGGTGATTTATTGCCTTATTGTGAATAAGCACTCAGTCTCAACAGACAAGTGCCTGCTTGGGAGAGTCCACAGTTCACAGCAACGGGGTGAATTCCAGTTTTAAGGTGGAATAGCTTTGCATCCTGTGAGCCCTTGTGAGAAACATGCCAGGCTCCCTCACGGGCACCCACCTTTTCACACAGGACTCGATCATGTCACTCGCCATAAGCTTCAAGCGCTGCTCCAAGTGTTTCCCAAACTCCTCCTCAGGCCAGTGCAAATCCCGAATGAAGGTCTGCAGGGCATCAAGTTTCCAGAACATATCTTCTGAGGTGCCTGATCCATTGCTGGCAGGGCAAAACGAGAACAAAAGTCAGAAGTGGCATCGGGGTCTCGGCAACCTGATGTGGAGACCATTCCTGCAACAAGTGTAAGGCAGACAGCAGTTTCATACACAGGACAACGCTGGCCATCTCCACCATCAGGATTTTGAGTTTTACCATACAGTTGCCTAATCTACCTTGCTGTCATCACCCACAAAACTTTCCAGACCAGATGAGGAAGACAACATCATGAGTTACACACATTAACGGGAAGAACGTGTGTATGGTAAAAATCAGCCTTAGTTAATAACCACATTAACATATGTGATTATTAAGAATTAAGGCCAGAAATTGTGGGAGAAAATCCTTGATCAATAATAACTGCCATACTAGGCTGTATGCAGTTATTAAGATTTAGGGTTTCATGCAATTCTCCCCCCTCCAAATTATATCTTGAGTTTGCCTTGTCCCCCCAGTGTGGCCCCGTTTCCAGGTAAGGGACAGTGCTAACAAGTGGTGAGCGAGGACACACTTTATCTCTTGAACAGCTGAAAAAAAATTGGGGTAAGTCAATTGAGCTAAGGGTACATCTCATATCCAGGAGTTTCGGCAGGATTTACTGCTGCACCTTTTTCTTTGCAAAGGCAATTACAGGACAACAAATTTACATTTTTAAAAATTTATTTTGCAACAACTTTGGTCTGCCACAAAATTCTCAATTTCTTTCCCAAGCATATATTCTTGTACCCACACCCCTGCCCAGATGGAAGTCTTTAGTCCTGCAGTGTGTAGCTACACCAGCTCTTTTCACAGTATAATTATATCTCAAACCTCCACTTACAGAATAAAAATACAGGACTGGATTGCACTCTGTTTGTGCACAGAAATTTATGCATCTATAACCCTTTTCTCTCCCTCTCTTCTTCTCCCTCACTTTTTTTTTTTCCAGAACAATTCCCAAGGGAGCTTCAAGAGTTTCAACCCCCTCCTCGCATACCACTAATGCTAACACAGTAATTTATAAGATATTTAACACACCATGCATTACCGCTTGTGCTGACATCATCTATAGAAACAGATGAGGGAGGGTGTTTCTATTGTGACAGATGCCAGCTGCATTGAGTTAATGCTAGAGGAGCTGGGAACTAATGCAAACAGGGCTACTCCCAGGTGAGAACTGTAGTCCCAACATGCCAGAGGGGTCCTGAGGGAGCCTGGGCTAGCAGAGTCAACAAGATAAAGAATGAGTAGTCTTGGTTGTAGGAGAAACGTATCTGACACTAAGCAACAGGTAACATGTCCTTGATGGAGGGGAAGGGTGAGTAAAAGGGAACCAGGGAGATGAAAAGATAAAGAATCAGGCATTTACTTTTGCCAGGGGACCAATTTGGACAACGGTCTCACATATTCATCTACCAAGAGTTTTTCGTTCAAACCTGTGCTTGGGTGTAAGCAAGCTTTAACAGTCTAAACCCAGTTTTGGAACTGCATGGATTTACATTTTAAGTGATTTAATGTGCACAAATACAATAATTGGTATTTACGACAGCAATATTATGACATCCATTTGGTTTCAAAATTTTTGAAGAATTATTCTCAGTCTTTTTCTCACTTTTGATTAGGGCTCCATCCAAGTAAACAATATAGTATATTCATTTCCAAAATGCACTGTTGGGATTTTGCTTGTGAGCACCACAATTACTCTAATCACGCCGGCAGCTTGCAATATACCATTGATGCTCAAGCATTTTCAGAGGGATTATCCAATTTTCTGTCATTACATGATTCTTATCTTTTCAAGGGCAATACCACAAAGCATGCACAGAGCAAGATTAAAACTTTCAAGTACTCTTTACAGACAACTGCCTAAGCTAGCCTTTAAAATAACTATCTTAGCATGAATATGAGTTGTATGGCTTTGAAACATAAACAACCATGCTAATATTTTTAAAAGGTTTCAAATCTATTTAAAAAGATCTCACATCAGTGTTTTCTTTACTTTCATTCATTACCAGTGCTCTGCAATCCTGCCTGTGCCAGACTAATGGCAGAGGCGTTCTGGTGGACTCCAGGTGTAGATGTAATTGAGGGTGTTTCAGTACAAGTGAACAGGAGATTCTGGGGTGAGTCCTTCAGTTTTATCTATTAAATGAGAGGATAGAGGAAAAGCACCACAGTGCTGTCTGACACCAGTCTATGCCAACCCTAAATAACTCTCTAGCACTTTAGAAGCAGAATGGACAAATAACAGTTCCCATGATAGGACATCCTGGGAGATGAGCTACCTCAAATGATGAGATTTGGGCTGAGCCCACTGGGTACCACCCTCCACACTGCTCAGTGAGAAATCTCCTATCAGAGAACTTGCCTAATCTGTGCAGAGGATTTGTGGTACGTCCCCCCCAAGCTTCACACACGCACCTTGGGACACTCAGGCAGGAAGCTGGGAGCACAGAGCTCAAGGCTCCTACAGTGACTGCTTTGACACTATTTCCCAAGCCATAATCTAAAACTCACATTGAAAATCTCTTTCTTTAGTTGATCATGGCATTATTTGGGCAGTAATGAAGGCTATGGAGCTTTAATTGCTCTCTGGTCCATCCCCCAATGTGAATAAAAACTATTACAGGGTGCTCCTCTTTCTTAGACTGCTTCACCAAAGTCAAGACAAAAATTATCTGGGAATTGCAGAGCTTGCATTAAATAAAATTCATTTTTAGATCTACATCTGGTCCACAGAAATTGGTTGACTGGCATTGAAATTGATTAATCTTCTCTTTTGGACAAAACTCTTTGCTGAGACATAATGTCACATTGGAGTTCTGTGGTTTGTATGTTATTCAGACCATACCCCATTGTTGACAGCTATTTTGTAAAGCAAGATACTTGCTCAAACTCTCAGTGGGAGTTGAGACAAATTTTCAAGGTTTATACAAAAAAACCCTCAAAATACACATGCCAGAAATTCACTAGTGTCTCATTCAGAAAACATCTAATTAACTGTATCACTCTTTAAAGTTTTATGTAATGCACAGAAACAAACAATACATATCCATGCCAAGATTACTTTAAATTTAAATGAGATCTAATTTGAACTGAATACACACTCAGAATCATAAATAGCAGCCATCCATGACGGTGCAGAAAAGCTAGGCATTTGTGGGATGCCTAGTGGGATGTTAACTGGTAGATTTGGTACTTTAGGGAGATTCACATTTGGTAGATTCACATTGGGCAGATTACTTGTTAAACTCCTGTGGAAGAAACAGACAGAAAGAAAAAATACCATAACAGTGACAATGCCGATGTAGCAGAAGCACATGACACTCAGAAACAAATCTGCAAAGTTCACAGCATGAGGACAGTTAAAAAACTAAAGCAAAACATTTCAGAAAGAAGCATGAGTATGAAAGCTTAAATGTACTGTGTTTTCAGTCTGCTATAAAATTCAAATTCCTTAAAAAAAAAAGCAAACCAGAATGAAAAGAAGAATTGCAAAGGGGAAAATTGACAGAGAGTTTAAACACCTGTGAAAATAACTGCACCTTCAAGTCCTGATACCATTTCAAAGTGCAGAGAACAGCTTTTCTTCCAAAAAATCTCTCTTTTAAGGAAGAGTCTCATTTCTTACAAACACAGGCTCAATGGAAGTACTAAACTATGAGATCTGCTACGGGACTGGAATTTGAAATAATAAAGAGAGAGTCTGGAATTCCAGCCATAAGAGTTTTTCTTGCCACCAAGCTCAATGGAGTTGAAATTTTGCTGCAAAACCTGTTTTAGACCCTCTACAAATAAAGATGGGCTAATCTGGAGTGATGAGACAGTGAACTACAAGGTTCTTCCTCTGTAAAGACTGTGCCCTGATCCTCCCCTGAATTCCTGGGTGCAAAACAAAGGATTGCCCAGCCCCACTATTTGTGCATAAACTGCACTTTGTAAATGAATCCAGGACTAGTATGTGACTGTTTCATGGCTGGAAGTGGGCCATGAGATGATTAAGATATTCAAAGGTTAATATGAAGCATGTGTACTTGGGCATCATGACTTCAATCAGTATTTTCAGATGTGCAACTGTTATGCAAATAGAGATCTTTAAAAAGTGGACAGCTGTATTGATTTCATGCAAGATTCTCTCCTGGAACAAGGTGCATGTAACAGCACTGCATGCCCAAAGTTTGGAATGCACCCTGACATATTTCATTGTACTAGGTCTCTAGATGTTGTAATTGGTCTAATTCTGTTTTAGTGAGTATCTCATCACAGTCATATTCTACATGCAAAATGAAAACATCAGGAGATCTGGGAATCAGCAAAACACAGAACTCAGTTACCCAACTCACATATTACCTGACTCTCAGAAGAGAAGCCAGTTTCAGAAAAATACCTAATTTCTGCCCTCTCCCCAGAACACTGTCTGACTCCCTGGTACACAGCCTGCAGGTGGTTTTACAGTCCCATGTGAGGAACAAAACCAGGTGCTTTGACACCGTTTTCACCAGATTGTTACTTGGACTAAGTGAAAATGGAATTAAAAATTCAGGATTTCAGCTTCACCCTGCACTGCTGAAGCTGCTGAAAGCTTTTCTATTGATGCACACAGGCACTGCTTCAGCATCCAAACTTGCCTGCTCTGAGACTGCATCAGGATATGGCACCTTTGGATGTCTCTCCCATTTCTCTGGATTAAATGAGTTACTTTACAGACACCATTATCTGGCTTCCTGCGGAACTATCAAATTATACACTATGTCTTTCAAGGCATATTAAAATCCTAGTAACTCCCCTGAGACATATTTAGCACTTCATTTCTTACTGCAAGTTTTATGTATCAGCCCCCAAAGCAGTGGAATTGAGCTGCCTGAATAGATGTTTCCTAACGCATCAGACGATGAGAACCACATCCCTGCAAGAGCTCAGCTCAGCTCACCAGCTCATTGCTGGTGAATGTTAGGGAACAGACTTCATTCTTTGTGAATAAAATCCCTTGCTGGGGAGGAAAATCACAAATCAAAGTTTTTTCTAGTGAAAAAAACCTCCCGACTATGTTCTGATTTCTAATTATTTCTATGATTCTCAGTAGATTTAACTTCCTGCTATCTGTGTGTTCTCTTTTTCAGGCAAAGACGAGAATTCACTACTGTCACAAAGCTGTCCATTGTTTCCATTCATACTGTATCTGCTGCTAAGATGATATGACTATTGAATGAGACATAGACTACATAGTGATTGAGAGAGTGTTAAATCTTCAGAAATGGCAGTGCATGTGGTTAGATACTGATATGGAATAAATAAAGAAATAGCAAGAGGTGGACAACATATAAATGTATAAGGAAAGGCAACTTAAATAACTTAGCCAGATGGTAAATACATAAATCAGAGGACCTTTGGTTTTAATATTAAAATTCAAGAAGTGACAGTGTTATATTAATAAAAACACTGTATTAATAAAATATGACTTCTAGAGTAAACAGTATACTATATTCACACGGAAACATATTTCTTTTATACAACACATTATTTTGCTGATGCAAGAATATGTTGCAAGAATAAGTTAGTACTTTTAAAACAAAACAAAACAGCAAAATAATGGAGTATTTAATGTTAACATACAGTAACTAATGCAAAAAAAATATTCTCCTGAATTGACATGCACAGTTTTTCAGGTTCAACTGATCTAATTATCTGACTAACAGTTGCAGTGAGACCTCTAAAAAATGATTAATATTACCAACAAATGTTCCATGAAGCCTGCAATTGTTCAGACCATAAAACTACAGGTCCAAGATGAGAAACTGTTTCTAGAAGCCAGCCATGCCTATTTAATATAGATGGCTAAATATAACCTCAGCCATCAGGCAGGGAATGTGGGCATTTGCATCAACAAGATGAGGGCTGTCTGATTTAAGACGACTCAGCTTCAGGACTGGATCCTGATACGTTTGATGAGAGACACCAGCTCTGGAGGTGCAGTGCTTGTTTTCCCGGTGTCTTCTACTTCAGCCCCATTTGTGTGTGTGAGCTGTGGAAATGCCCTCACCTGGACTGTCTGCTGGGAAACTCTCAGTGCAAACAGACTGGCAGTGCCCCCCTGCACAACCTCCCAGTGCTCACACTGTACCGCAGCACGGATGGAACACATCCAGTTGCACCGTGGCTGCTCCTGTAGAGCTGCCCTAGCAATGGAAGGAGGGCAGAAAAATCACAGTATTTTTACTGAGCTGTCTCCTGGGTTCAGAATAGAGCTGAACGAGAACCTTGGCCACACCTAAATGCTCAGTTCCTATAGGATGCCTGAAATGATTTAGTGATGGAAGACGCAAATGCCTGTCTCTTCCATCACTATAAACACTTGAAACCTCACTGTCGAGGCTGAGCAAATGCTCAAGAGCAAATCTTTTCACAAAAGCCTTGATGTGAAGCAAAGAGCTTGATAGTGAAGTAGGCAGTCAAATCTGTGCTCTTCCTGTGACTGACACCCAGAATAGTAACAAAAATACTCACTTTCACTACAGCGGTGCTTCTTTTAAGGGGAAACATTTTTCACTATCATTCTGTAGTTGTACAACCTTATAAAATGATTAGTATAATCATATTGTTCAATTTCTGACATTTATATTAATGATACATTTATAAATAGTTTGCAAAGGGTTAGTGAGCAATTAATAGATGCTAAAGCCAGGACTAGAGAGCGGTAGAGAGAGCCCTGGGTCAGTGAGTAATGTTCTAGTCAAGCCATTGAAATTGGTTGTCATTGCATGAGCTTTAGCATTTGCTCCAAAAGATCTTTCAACACAGACACACACACAGAGACGCACACACATACGTGTCAGCTGGCTGCGAGATAAATCAGCACTCTCCGAGAAGCTAGCAAGGAAAAAAACCCATTGCAAACCCTACTTTTCCAAGACCTCTCAACTCACCAGAGAACAGACCTACTCTGCATCCTGCATACTTGGATGACTGTGCGAAGGACAAGCGTTCCACATTTCTCTGCGTGGATTCATACAAGCGCACCAGCTGCTCTAGCTATAGGGCACAGACCCCCTGCAAATTCAGCAGCTCTGCAGAGGCAGATTACAGAGCCCTCATGAGCACATAACGTCCATGCTTTCCCCCCACCATTTTTTCCAATACTTAACAGTATCTCTCTCACTGTGATTTCTATACCTAACTCCTCGGAGCATAAGGTGCAGAGTATTCAGCAATGAAAATAGAAGAAATACATGCTTGCAAACTGCCATCTGGTCAGGTTATGGAGGGCTACGTATTTCAGCCTTGACTGCAAACACAAGTACAGAGAAACCCTTTCAAAATCTTCTGTGTTGTGGAATAATTTCTTGGTTAACAGGAGATAATGAGATTTCCTTCTCATAATGCACTGCAGAGATCCAGGACAACAACAAGCTTGGTGGAACGGCCAGCTTTGATGATCTGTCTTTGCTGGCCAACTTGAAGGTCTATCTCCAAAGCAGAGGAAAGCTGTGGAAGAACATTCTGCAGTGTTCCCAATTTCCAAAAAAAGCTCTGCTGGAGAGGTGTCAATAGAAGGTCACAATTTGGTTTGGAATTGGCTGCTCCAAGCTATTTGAGAATCCATGGCCATAAATTCAACTGTGCTACAGTATGGACATGTGGGATGAGAAGAGAGCAGATACAGGAGGACAAGTCAAACAGAATAAGTCTCTAACCTGAATTTTTCTGCAAGTTCCCTGTCGATCAGACAAAGAGGAGCAGGTGGTCTGCCCAGGAGGCAAAGATGAAGATGCCTTAACATTTAGTTCTGAACAGCACATGAAAAATGTCATAAGATCCTAGGAATGACACTCCTCTTTTCCTTTGCACTGTATGTGCTACCCTCTGGCACTCACTGGTGCCTCCCTTCACCGGGCCACATCACGTTGAGGCAGCGTTTGCAACTCACACTTTTGTGTGCGAGACATAAGAACAAAATATCAACACGTGAAAAAAAACCCATGGTGCATCTTTCCACCAGATGGACAGAAGCTTCTCGTGGAAATCACCCACTTTCCTGCTGGAAGAAATCTTTTATATACCCAAGTCTGTAAGAGAAAGAGTCCATCCTGGGCTTTTGCTGGGAGATGCAATGCTCAGAGCACACTGTAACTGGAACTCCAGAAGGGAATAACCATCACAAGAGAACTAAGAAAAGATCTTTTATAACTATCAGAGATAACTTGGAAATGATAGATGCTGGCATACCCAGGGACAAAGCATTTTGACAGGCAAGTAGCACATCCAAGTACTTATGGACATCTATAGTTAACTCCTTGAAGTCATTAAAAAGCAAAAAAGATGACAGCTTCTGATAAAAGAAAAAAAAAGCAGAATGATTTGTTTATTGAGTGCTTAACCCAGGTGTACAGGTACACAGAGTTAACTGCCTCTGTTTCATAACAGAGAAGGAAATACATATTTTTTACTAAAGCAGAGCTCTGAAACTGAAGTTAATGCTAACTTCGAAGTGCAATTCTGCTTGAAGGAGTGGCTGTAAAAATGGCATTCTCCTACTCGAAAGATCTATTTCTTGTATGTTTTCTGGGTCACATCTGCTTATTTGAAACAAGATTTTTTAGGATCTTTAATCCTGTTAGCCTGCAGACCAAAGACAGCAAATGGAAAGTGAGAGAGGCTCCTGAATGCCAGCCACTTAACCCCACTCAAAACAGAGGGGATGATCAGGTGTCAAGAAAAAGCCCGAGATTTGGCAGGCAGAATCCTTACGGATGCTGAGGATGCACAAGAAAGAAAGGAAAAAACCTGGGTACTCAGACTCCAGGTTGCATATGGGAGGCTGGCTGCTGAACAAAATCTCTTTTCCTTGTAAACGGAACATATTTGGTGTGAAAAGCCCTGAAAGACCACACGTTCTTTTATACAGCAACCTCTGAGAGTGCGGTGCCATTTCACTTTTTCTAGAGAATGACAAAAAAAGCAAGGAAAAGAGTCTCTCCAGAGGTCACCTGGTCCCAGTTCCTGGTCTGAGGCACTGCCAGACTCATGTCACTTGCAAAGGGTCCATCATTCTCTTTTAGTATCTTTATTAGAAGGAAAAGTTAGCTATTTCCCTTTGAAGGATCTGACTTGGCTTTTTAGAGCAAGCATGACAGGGTTCAGCAGTGCTTCAAAACCTGTGAAATAACAACAGTAATCCAAAGCACATGTCACATTTTTATCATTCACCAGCTCTTGAGTTCAATTTGGGTTTTTCTCAGGCTCCCAATTTCTTGCTGGTAAACTCCTAGCTTTCCAAATGTAAGAAATTATTATGCTTGAGTCATCTTGCCCATGTTTCAGTTTGGTTTCTGCACATCTAATCCTACAGGCAGAGGAGCTGGGACTGGCAGAGCTGCCCTGGACATGGGGACATGTGCGGCCACCAGCCATGGGGCTGATGCCAGAGGCACACACTGCAGTATCCCCCCCACAGGGTGGGTGGAAAAAATGAGTGTTGAGAATAAATACAGCAATGACTCACAGGGGTTATAGGGCTGGAACTGAACACAGTGAAGCGAGATTTTTTTGTTCTGAAAAGGAGCTATGTGAGTTCAAAAGCAGCATTGGAAAAGGCCTTTTAGAATGGGTTCCAAAAAGCCATGGCAGTTAAGAAGGTTTTCCCATTTTCATGCTTCCCTGTTCAAAGGCACACGGTTCAAACTGAGGCAGCGATGCATTTCAAAAAGCCAATACCATTTCTCTCATTAACCTGAAAATCCTGAAGAGATCATGCCTCCTATTTATAGCATTAAACTAGAACGTTTAAAGCATTTTCTGCATGTCCAGTCTAACGTTTGCTAATTCACCTCTATATGAATCTCCATCCATTTGCACCCAAATTCCGATTGTATCAAAGGAGGTTTCCTTACTTTACTGGCTCCCATGACTCCCGCTCAAAGCCCCTGTGAATTGACTGTGCAATTGAGGACTCCATCAGATCGACATATCTAACAACAAGTGGAGCAAACAGGTCTTGGAGGTGTTTGTGGAATTTTCCATTGCACAAATTATCTAGAATAGATAAATAAAAGTATAGTAAGACACTACTGTTACCACAAGCTCTGTAACAAACCACAGTGTGGCACTCCATCAAACAACGAATTTGTCAGAACAGGAAAACTTCAAGAACATAACAGGAGCCAGAGTTTATGACACAGACAGCAGGAATGACTTCTTAGTCCAAACAAATAAACAGACAATGAACCTTCTTTTCCATTAATGTAAAACTTACAAATACATTATCACTTCCTGTGAATAAAACCAGTGTAAGAAACACAGCATGGCAAACATTATGGCTTTAGCAGGTGGGAAAATAATTTTTTCTTTGGTTGCTCAGTACCATGATGCTGGAACTTGCTTTCTGAGGATGAGTCCTTGGCTTTTTTCACATAGTCTTAGAAAGCTAGCTGGGGTCCTGGTCTAAGACCTAGCTAAGGCAATGCCAGTTTTGCCACCAGCTCCCCAGGGAGGGTTGGACTACCCAGAAAAGTGCCAAATCCTCACATGGGTTTTGAAAGCATGGGCCCAAGTGCTTCGGAGAATTGTCTTATTTCACAAAGCACTATTCTTCTGAACTACTTCTGCTTCCATTTACTTTAATATTTTCCTCCCTTCAATAAAATCTTAAAGCAAGGACTGGCTTACACCCTGCTAACTAAATGTAGTACACACATATAAAACAATACACACATTTAATGACGGATATAGAGTACCTAATTCCCTGCTTATCAGGAAGCCATTACCAAGAGACTGGAGAAGATGAAGCAAATAAAAATTCAACTTCCCACCTTTGACTGCAGTGATTTAAGGGTGTGCTTTTTTCTATGGCAATGCAATAAAATCATGCTGGTGCTAAAGGAGTTTGTAAATCTTTAAATCTCCACCCATCTCAGTTCTCTGCGCAGTAAGGAGAGGCTGAAAGCATTATTATCAGTAACCTGAGCATCCCACTGAAAAGGGAGTGATCAGAATGCAGAATACATACAGTCACTACGGAGGGAATCGTTAATGAGCTGAAAGAGCGGGAAGCTGTCCCAGGTGTCTGGGGGCTGCACCTCTAACGCTGCGTCCATATCCACTGCAAACAGCGACAGGAAGGTCTCCGCGTGCTCAACCATCAGGTCTGACCACCAAGCAAAGGCCTTCAGAGTTGGCAGAAAAAGATAATAAAGATGTGTATTAGTTCTAATAAAGTTCTAATAAAAATGTTAGGCCACATATCTTAAAAAAAAAAAAAAAGCGCATCTCATGGAAGCTACCTTTATTGTAAAGAGAACAGTGCTTAGAGTGCTAGCCTGCACGGGCAGTGCTAATCACAGAATTAGGCACTGCTGCTCTAACACAAAGCTTTCTTGTAGAGGGTCTCTTCAGAGCTCCACTGTAAAGGTAGGCAGGGTAATGTAGCAGAGAAGGTTTCATCTGTTCAATTTACAATAAATGACTTCATTAATGATGCTAATTATCAGGAAAAAAAACAACTAATTCTTATTTCTAAAGTACAGAAATTTGGGAGTTTCTTCACTGTGCTTGTGGGTTTTCTGACGTGTTTTTCAACAGCTTAAATTCTGCTTGGATTCAGTACCTGCATTTGTCTTGAAAAACTAGAAGCCTGAGACATTAAAATCATTCACACCCTGTTTTCAAGATATTTCAAACATCACCAGTAAAAGTTATATACAGCACTGTTCATTTTACATGGTTATCTAACACACTACCACCTTCATGATGCTACTGATTAGGAACCCATTACAAAGCTCTACTATCAACATGCCAAGGTAAAAAAAAAAATAAAAAAATCTACGGCAAGCCTATATTTTCACAGAGGCAGGAAAAACATATGTCTAAACTTGAAAACCAAAAAATATCAGTGAGGTAACTCATTCTCATGCACATGGGTCCTTAAAGTTCGCTGTGCGGGCTCTCTGAGGTGACATTCACATCATACATGGCTCAGATGTGAATGCTGCAAATGCATGCATGCGTGTTCAGGAGTCACTTCTGGCTGGGAACATGCAATATGAGAAGAGCTGTCCACAGGACCATGTGCTGTCATTTGGAAGTGATAGGAAATTACTCAGTGACTTAAAGGAGCTAAGGAACAGCTTTGTGGCACTTGGCAAGAAAAAGAAACCTCTAGCTTAGGCACAAGAGTGGAGATGAAACTGAAGACATTGGGAATGGAGGAATCAGTTTGAAGAGGAATTGCCAGTCAGGGAGGGGCATTTTCTGCACGTTTTTGCGACACAAATAAGCAGAATGGGGTTTCACTCTCTCAGGGTTTAGTCTGATTCACTGATGTGCACAGCACAACATCAGCTACTGGTTCACCTGGTCATGGAGAGGGAACAGCACCTCTGAAACAGGTTACTGACATAGTTTTTCCTGTTTTGGCTCGACTTAGCTGCCAGTGATAGTGGCAAGGGGTCTTTGAAACTATTTCCACTCCTTCAATCCTTTAAAATATAAAGCAGACTGACACTGCCCTGCTATTTTTCCATGAGTTGATAAAACATTGATGTGAAGGCATGGATAGATTGGGCACTGCACTCGGCATTCTCTTCCCAGAGCACATCCAAGATGTAAACCAAAGAACCAAAATAACCACACGATCCCCAAACTAATCTTAGGATTGGGCCTGCCCTGTAATGGGGGTGAAGATGAAGGCACAGCTTCAGTGCCTGCCTATGCCTGAAGCAGCAGCACCAGCAGGTGAGTGTCCCAGTGGCCATGGCATGGGGACAAGGTGGCTCCAGCAGAGTCCTTTGTCTGCAGACTGTCCTCAGCTTCAGCCCCATGGAAGAAGCTGCCCAGCTCTGCTGCAGCATCTCCTGCTTGGGGATGCTCAGGAGTGAAGTGGTAGTGGTGACAGTGGCCCTGGGAGTCCGCAGAGGTGTCACTCTGGGAAAGCCAAAACCACGGTGAGGGAGCCTGTGTGGGGCTGAGGTGTGGGGCAGTGCTCTGCAGCACTTCTCCACATTTGGTGCTGGTGTCCAGCCAGGCACAGGGCTGGATGGCAGGGAGTGCCACGCTGGGAGGCATCAAACCACTGAGAGACCACCAAAGAACCAAAGCCATGAAGAGGCTGGTGTGCTCCAAGCTGCTCACAAAGGTGGGTGGGAAAGGAGAGCTGCTGAGCAGCGGGGCTGTGCAGGGTCCTCTTATCTTAGCAAGGCCTGGCTGTGGTTTTCAGGGAGGCTGTCCTTGCTCTGATGTGGTTTCTCTGGCTGTGCCTCTGCCTGCCCAGAGCCTGCCATGCTGGCACCCACCCAACACTGCCCCGGCTCTACAGGCATGGAGCAACCAAGGACCGATGGCAACCGGCATTTGGGGGAAGGGAAAAGAGGGGAGGCCAAAGAATGTCTTCTGTAACAAATCCCAACATAAACATTTCAGAGTCCTGCAATAAGAACCTGCTTTCATGAAAAAGGAAAAAAAAGAGCTATTTTAAAAAAAGAAAAGCATGTGATCATTTGTGGAAAAAAATTATGCCCAAATCAGTAACAGTTTTCCTTTTGCTTGAAAAGTCAAATTTTAACTCCGTAATTCTCAAACTTCTGTCAGGATCCTCAGCCTCCTCCCTAATTTCTGTAAGTAGGATTGGTAACACCATACTTAGAAAACCTTCTTCAAGATGGTAACATTTCATTTATTTACCATCTACTTACCTGCTTTGCTTAAATAATAATGTAAAGGGGGGGAAAAGTGTGCTTTCTAGCCAAACACACCTATTATTGTATATTTTACACATGGATACACATGTATATATGTATGACCTCAAAGAGTTAAGATACATATATACATATACACATATGTATACATAGAGAGAGAAAATACAAATTTAAAAACAGCTGAATGGCATTGCCACTGGCATTTGTCATCAGTCATCCAGAGGAAGGGAAAGGGAGCTAGGAGACATCTGATGTGAGAGATGATACAATGCCAGAGACCTCCTGCTCACAGGTTACAGACATAGGCACACAGATTCTGCTATTTCTGCCTGTGCTGCATTGCTTCCTTCTCATGGGTAAGCAAACCCAACTGACCAGACGTGGTACTCCTCTTGCAATGAATTTTGAACATCCTCTGAGTATTATTTTCTACATTCTCATTAGGGAGTCTGCCTGGATGTCCACATGGGGAAAAAAGGGGCATGTGTTAATTGCAAAAACTATTGCTTTTCAGTAAAGTAAGGCATTTCTTCAGTAAGCAGTGCAACTTTATTTTCCACTACATAACCAAAGTAGACCAAAGAGTCACACCTCACAGGTCAAGCCTTCTCCAGGTAAGTGACAACATATAAAAAAAAAAGTCACCTGGAATTATACAGGGGGGAAAGATAAAGTGTAATACCTCAGCAATGCTCATTGCACAGTGACAGTATAATGTAGCCACAACACATAATAAAAATCAGTGATAAACCAACCAGCCTCTTCTCTCTCTTCCCTGGGTGCAATTCAAAGTGTGCAGAGAGCTGGCCAACTGCCTGCGCACTGCTGAAATGCCACAGCCACCCTCAGGACAGGGATTCCAAATGCACTGACAGTGTGCTGGGCTTCTGGAGAGAGATGGATTTCATCCTTCCAAGTCACCGTTCACAACAAGGGACGGGGATGCCTCCTATCTGTCTTGGCATTAACCTTCTGTCTCTAATCAAAACCTTGTGACACAAAAGATGCTGGAGAACAGTTCTGAGCCTTCCTCATCATGTGAGGATCTTGGCAGCATGGCTGGCTGAGTGTGACTGGTCCTGCAACTGCTTCCTCTTTTCAAAATAAGCTGTGTTTTAAAAAACAGCTCCTTCCCAGCTGGTTGTACATCCAGCCTGTGCGGGTGAGGAGTGGAATAAAACCGTTTTTGCACAAGCATAGTGCTCTCAAGCACCCCTTGCTTTAGTAAAAAGGAGGTTTATTCCACTCTTCACCTCATATATTCTCTCTCTACATATAAATACTGTATATCCAGTACAAGGCACATACAGACAAAACCAGAGGAAGACCACTACCATTCTAGGCACTCGTGTAGTACTTAGTCCATCTCCACCACAGTGTACTAGAGGTCGGGTGAATGCAAACGACAGGTAACAACAGGCTGAGGAGCGAGTCCAGGCAGGTAGGGTTGTGTTGGGATGTAACTGCAGCGCTCGTAAAATATACCCATTGCTGCATGCATGGACTGGACTGCTATGCCACATTTACCCTCCTGTGTCAGGCTGCCAGCTCTGCAAGCAGCCGACCCGCAGTTGCTGTTACATTCCTCGGTCAAAGTTACGGAAGCGAGGGCAACCAGGGTAAAATCCCAGTAGGAAACATGGCACTGAGAGGGCATGCACGGAATATGACAGGAGTGACTCGTTTCATTCGGTTTAGTCACATACCTCTTTCCCCTGCCAGGATCATCCAAGATTGAATGAACAGTAGAAAAACAGGGAGGAAATTTAAATATGTAATCAGGCGTTAGTTGGGTTTTGTGGATTGCTGTGTATTATCAATAAGTAAATCTATACTGCATATTTAATACACACTGGAATGATTTTTAGGTGATTGTGAAATTATTTATCAAATGCTCTTAATGCAAAATATTGAGCATATCTATCTATATATATATATATATCAATGGGAAGGAAAAGAGAAAATAGAGAAAGAGTGCAACAATACCTACAGTCATAAACAATAACTGTTCACTCGGAATTTTAAAATTATTAATTTTTCAATACGCATTCAAGAGCACCAGATTTACAGAGACCTCAGGGCTCAATCCTGCAAATACTTACATGGGTATGCAACATCACCTGCTCAGGGAGAAATGTCCTGATGTGCTGAGAGCAAGACTACAGCCAGCCATGCCAGCTGCCTGTGGGACCAAGTGTTTCCAGGATCAAGCCTCATGATTTTCTGGTGTATATCTGACTATGACATGGTTTCAGTGGTTTTAACACACAATTCTTTCTGTTAAGGTGCTTCAAAGAGTCAAGAGTGGTTGTATTAGGCCTTAGGTAACCCAGACAATGAGTAACAGAGCATAGGTCATTCTAACATCAGTGACTAGTAATCGAAGTATTACCAATAAGCCAAGGCAGAAAAGGCCAACAGGAAACCAGGTGAGCTAATCATGTACTGGAGAGGCCCAGGGAGACCCCTGGAAACAACCTGAATTCTCAGAAAGGGACAGAAAGGAGAATTGTTCTGTTTTGTTGCAGTTTTCCTTGCTCCCCTCCGGACAGCAGGAGCAGCAGCTGCAGCAGGGACCCCGCTCATGCTGGCTGGAGGCACACAACACAGCTCATGATTTGGAAATCTAACCTTTCTGGAAAGTGGACAGGCTTGATCTTGCAGGTAGATGGTGGTGAACATTTTGGCCAGATTGGCCCTGTCAGAAAGGCTGCAGACTGACATCGAGGAGAGCACAACTCAGTTAATTCATCCTTTAGCCCTCCCTCCCCACTGAGAACACATTCCTCCTGAAGTGTGCCTCGCCTTCATCGTACTCCAGTGTACTTTCAGCTTTTAAAAAAGGTAACCCAGCACCAGCTGGGAAGACTTCACACAAATACACAAAGCTCCCACCGGATCCTGTGGAAGACCTGGGGGGACACGACCTCGCTGGGGACGCTGCTCACCTCTGCATGGTGCTCTTCGTTTTGCTGTAGGACTTCAATTACCAGCTCTGCCAGACGTATTGTATCTTCTAACTTTTTAGCTGGTGTGACTAACCGGCCTACATTCTCTGTAGTACAAGAACTCAAGTTAAAAGGAAGGCAGGGTGAAAAGCTAGACGAACAGTGAGTTATTTTAGAGGTTAAAAAAAAACTCCATAATATTCTGCAGCTTTAAAGATCTTTTCATGCATATGTTAAATGCTTATATAATTAGTACTGAGCAAACCAGAAAGCCACATTCGTTATTATACTATGAAAATACAGTGCTCCAGCTCCGAATTTCACAATACTGTCAGAGTTGGTTTGCTTTATGGTGGCACTTTATTAGCTCAAATAAGAACATCAAATTCCCTAAAGACAGCATCTGGCCACTAATGCATGAACAATATGTGTCCTTTGATGTAGATGATGCTATTATAGGAATCATATCTATATTATTGAAAAATTCTTTAAGATAATCAATTCAAACAAATCTGTCTGCACTTGTAATAAATTGTCAGACTCGAGCAATTTAAATGTCACCTGCTTCTAAAAGCAAAACTCGCAGGTCTGTCTTGCTCCAGGATTTAACTCCACAAGGGTCAGGAGTTATGCATGCTGGAGGGAGTGAAAAGTGGTAAATCCCACAATCATGGGTAAGATTTATATGGGAAAAGAGACACAACTTTAAAACAAAAACCCCGCAAAACAAACCAAAGAGTTTAAATCCTGGAGCTTGGTGTTTACCTATGTTATTTTGCAGTGTTTTCTGAATACTCTAAAAAATAATTATATTCTTCCAGGTAATTTATATTATTAATAATCTATTAAAAATATGAGGTGCTAACAATACAGAACATTTAGAGCATTTCATTAGAAATGATGTAGAGGAAAAGAAAATAGCCACAATTTCCCTGAATGACAGCTTCCACAGAGCTGACCACAGACATGTCTCTCTGGCTCACACCCAGGTCCCAGTCCCAGCTCTCCTGAGCAGTAAGAGAGGCATTTCACTACACAGCCAGTCCATACCTCTGCATCCATAGGTATTTTGGCCTCTCCATAGTATCAAAGGGCAGCTCACTGCCCTGGGTGTGCAAACTCTCCCTGCGGTGGTTGTTTGGAACAGGAGTGGGAGTGGGAGACCTGCCCCCTTGGGACCCATTTGCCAACAGGACAAGTATTCACAGGGCACCTTGCTCCAGCCTTCCACACACCCTGGTTTTTTCCCAGTGTTTTGGTCTTGTTTACTGGAGGGCCAGAAACTTGAGGTGGCCTGTTCTGCTTGACTTGGTGACCCAGGGAGAAATCCCTGCCTTGCTGAAGGCTCAGGGAGCTTACACACTTCATTCTCCCCCTCAAAGTCTTGCCAGCCCTTAGTTTTCCCTGAATACCTGTTTACAGGTTACACAGTTCCCATGAAAAGAAAAGCCATATGTTTCAGGACAGTCCCAAATGTGGCTGGCTTTTGGAGGAGCTCAGGAAGCTGGAGTCTGGCCCTGTAGGGGCTCAACTTGGCTGAAGGATGGTAAAGCACCATGCAAATGAACTCTACACTTTTACTGATTTATGGCACAGATAAGGGTCTTGGGTGTTTCTTCTCCAGTTTTGCTGCTGTTTCTTGTATCATTGGAAACAAAAACAAAAAAAATCCCCAAGGTTCCCTTTAATATAATTTACTGAGCAAATACTGAAATTGGAAAGCTCCTGGTTAACTTCTCAGTCTTTGTCCTACACTATCCAGCACCTCAATGGCTACAAGAAGTAGAAACCACTTCCTTTTGCAAAAGGAGCCCAAAGACAGGTCCCTCAGTAAGATCTGGTTGTTTCTGCACCTCCCAGGCCAAGGGGAAGCTTTTCCATTGATCAGTGCAGCATCAGGCCCATTCTCATTTGCAACATTGATCTGCTCTCAAATATAACTAAAAGACAAAAGTGTTAATAAGAACAACTGCTCAAAGATGCTGTCTTTAAAGAAAATATTGATGCTTATATAACTTTGGCAGCCAGCAGATGTCAATCTTAATTTTTTTCCTTCTTATTTTAAATATTTCCCTGGTTAAGTTACTATACATCAGAATATTCTGCTAAGATAGCTGGAGCACTGACAGTTACATGAAACGTATACGATATACTTATCAAACATTTCATCCAACATCATGTAAAGCTCATACATATTTATAGTTTCCATGCAAAATGTTATGCAACAACAATGTTATTTTGTGCTGACGTTGATATTTGAAAATGTTGCATATGTCAGACATTGCTAGACAAAAAAAATGTGGACATTTTGAAATAAATGCTACCTCTAAATCTCTAAAGCCTACCACGTCGCGCTAGGTGTTTCGTATGTAGCAAGCTGCATATGAGGACTAGCTTTCTACTGCTACACGAGCGGCTGCTAGACTAGGAAACCACTGAATAAAAGAAAGGAAGACTATTACAGTACTTGGCGGCTGTTTGGCCATGCCTTTGAGCATATGATCTATCATGTTAGTCTGCGTTTGAGGAGATGATGGTGGCCCAGCCGGCGGCTTCGGCTTGGGCGGACGGGCTGGTGGTGCGTGACGGGGAGAGAGACGCCAAAAGTAAAGAGACAAATGACTTCATAAACGGTGACAAAAAAGATGGAAATTTCAAAAGGAACATAAGCAGAAATGATCAAATACAAATGGAATAAGCTGCTGGGTTTTTGCTTATCGGAATTTGGGGTGTTACACGGTAATGACACCATTTGACAACACGGATTCTAGAAGTCAGCAGATTCGAACGTCCTACAGGACCGTGCAATCAGAAAGCTAAAAATTCAATGCAAGTATGAAACCACACTTAGTGCAGTCACACGAGGAGACTGAGATGGGTTAATTCAGTTAAAACTCTGGAATTCAGAAAAGGTGAACTAAAAAACACAACTTGAAGTCAGCTCCCCAATGCTTAGGCACGTTTAGCAATAGAATAATGAGCCATAGGAATTAATTGCTTTGCAAATATCAATTACACATTTTAGAATTAAACGTCACTGTTGGTTAAAGGGAGCTATAAAATATTCTTGTGCAATTTAAACATGTAAAAAAATCTGTCACTTAAAAATGTGTGGTTCCTGATCGTTTCCAGCTCATTTAATTATTTTCAACTTGGAATTCTAGTGGCTTTTATATTCTGGGTTGAATCATATATAAAAACTTGCCAGCTCTATCAAATATGTTACTTGCTATTCCAAATGTTAGAATACTGCAATCAGGACTTGACCCATCTGTCATATAGTTTACAATATCAGCATAGGAAAAATTCAAAGAAAATAGCCTTTCCTTTTACATACACCCAGAGAATAAATTATATGCTGTGAATATATTAACACAATAGTTTCTATTCCTTTTAATAACAGTTTTTAGCAGCATTGTGACTATTTTTAATCATGCCATTTGCAAGGAATTTGGCATATTTATCTGGACATTCTATTGCCAAAAGTCCTTGCCATTTTGCTTGCATTTTCCAGTGGGGGAAAAAAAAAATCAGTTGGCTTGTGCAAAGGAGATTTCTGATTGCTTTTATTTCTCACAGAACTACAACACTTATCAAAGTATAATAAAGAATATTTGAGTAAACCATTACAGAGTGTGAGTTAGGTTGGTGCCCCTCTCCATACACAGGAATAGATACACATACATATATAAAACCACACACAGTGCACACACACACACACATTTTTAGTTTTTTAAGCTGTGTAATGATTAATTCAGACTCTCAGATTCAAGCTACTGGATTTCTTTCTTTTCCTTGTTTTCTTACAACAGGAAAAGCAAATCTATTCATTCATCTCTGGAGAAATCCTGATCTTTGTTCACAGTTTACCAAGGGTGACTTTGTCCCCAGAAACAAACCTCTCAGCCTCAAGTGACAAAAATAACTGCTTTTTTTGGGCATTGGCCTAATGACTTTCACTCTGCTTTAAAACATAAGCAAGAATTCAATTTGGCTACTCACTGATTGCTCCTGAGTTTGATATGCAAATGTAGGAAGAGTATTTTACTGCCCATTGCTATGGAGAGCAGTTTGTGCCAAGGTCTCTGGATGGGAAGGGATGGTGGGGAGAGGGAACTGCACATCTTCTCCCACCCATGTCTGACAGCCACAGGGTGGGAACCCCTCGCCACCCAGGGGAGTCTGTTGGGTGGCAAAGTTGGGAGTGTCAAAGAGAGAGAGAGCTCTTCCTTAGAGTGCCAAAGCCAAGGTGAAAGGAATCTGAGTTTCACCCCACTGCACACGTCAGCACTGCAGCCCTCAAGCATCCTTAAATGTGGAGTCCAGCCCCTGCATCCCTAACAGCTACCCATCCAAAAATATCTCCTAGGCTTCACAGACATCCAGACTCCAGAGTGTTGAACGGGCCTGATTAGCACAAGTGTTTTCTGTCCTAGGGAAAAGTCATTAATAGAGAAAGAGGAGGAGGAAAAGGCAAGAGATGCAGCAGCATCTTCACGAGTCGCTGGTGCAGCGCGTACAGAACAGCTTGGAGGAGGCTCCCGCTGTGCAGTTGTCAGCACAGTGCCCCAGGGTGGCTCTCACTTCTCTGGGGGGCCTGTGAGAGACCCCTCCAGCACCTGACCCTGCTCCTGGCATCCCCCCACCACCCCCCGCTCTTGGAAACAAGCTCCCACAAGGCACTGGAGCAGGCTAAGCAACAAACTCTTGATATAATTCTGATCTGGCCCAATCTGCACAAATATTCAGCTCTTTTCACACATTTTAGTTTTTCAGACCCAAATTCAAGGCTCTTGCATGACGGCTGCAGAACCACCTGGAGGTGAAGGAGGGGAAGAGTTCTCTCTGTTCCTGTGGGCACTGAACACCCATGAGCCCCAGCTCATGCTTTTCTTTGTTGTCTCTTTATGGCAAGAAAATATAAAATATTAAGTTCTGGCTAAGGAAAGGGATTAATTTCCTCTCTAAATTTAAATAGAAATGGGGCTGTGAGAGCCATGCACTATGAGGCACTAGAGCTCACATACCTCTCTAGGTCCAGGTCTCAGAGCTGACATGTGAGGTCCCTTTCAGGGGTAGCTCAGCTCCCACTCAGAGCAAGGGAGATGTGTGAGGCTGGATGGGTTTCATGGCACTTGCTAGTGATCAGCTGCAGTGTGTGGCAGGTTTTGTTTCACTTTGGCTTTTCTTTTTTCCCTGTCCTTTTCCTCTCTGATCCCTCACTACAGCCACTTTACTACCAGAAATGCTCTTGTACTTGCTGCTCATGTGTGTCAGATGAGTAAGATTTAAATACCTTCATCACTGAAATCAGAGCCAGGAGCAAATTCTTACTGCCTGACAAAGTGCTTTCCTGGACAAACTCCTCTAAAGGTTTTTATGCTTCTGGACGATACTGGCACGTAAAATACTTGCAGAAGCTCAATTACTTGAAAAATTCTGGGTTTGTGCTTGCAATGAGCTTCAGCCTGCGATAACAGGTATATTGATAAATCTGTGCTACACTGGTATAGATATTGCACACAATTCATTGTGTGTGGCTCTTTACAGACTGGAAAATTTTCAAACTACGTATTTCTACCTCAGCGCCGTGATTTCTGTTACATGGGTTACTAAATCATCAGCAACATTAAGAATTACACTTGCAATAGGAGAAGAATATTATTGATTTTTCATATTTTTTAGAAGCATAGCCACTGATTCAATGATTTCCTCATAATAATTAAAAATATATGACCCTTGCCAAAGGCTTTAGCATCCAAGTGCTATGTGTGCATTCAATTGTGAGCCAATTTTGTATCAAAATGATACAAAAAGCTGCTGTTCTCAAGACAGCTATAAAGCATAATGGACTTAGCCCAAGGACAAGGCAGGGCAGCCTTTTATTATACTCATGAAATTAATTTGCGTGTATCTGAAAGGGATTTCAGTAATGGTATTTTTTCTCTCAAAATAAGATGGTTTATTTTAAAGCAAAGAAAAAAATCTTTTTTTTTTTTTTTAATTCAGAAAGAAATGCAAATTTACTTCAAAACCTCAATATACTGAAGAGAGAACTGCTCTCCCTGCTCTCCTGATTTTCTAATGAATATTGAGCCTAGTGAAGAATTTGTGTCTATCTGAATTGTGTCTCATGCCCCAGGCAGCAAGTTGCTCCTGCAGTTGGTGGGAGACTTATAGAAAGAAAATGTCAGAATGCAGATCTCTGAATTTTTGAAGGTCTTGCAAGAACTTTGTAGTGCTTTAGACACTGCCTTTGAAAAGTCAAGAGGAAATCTTGAAAGCTGTGTAATGATTCTTTGTTAAACACAGCCCAATGCCACTTCAAGGAATGAAACAAATAAAGCAGCATTTCAGCACACATGGAGACAGGTTATAGTGATGCCGAGTGAAAATATAGGATTTATTAATGACTTCAGCCTCCACTGCTGCACACAAAGATGGATATTTTCATATATTTCACATTTTTATTTACTCAAACTATGCAATTTTATTTTCTTTTTAAGCTTTGTGATTTATTACAAATTCTGGAGTGATTGGCCAGCAGGGGTTGGGCTGACAGATCACACAGGACCTCTCCTTGCTCCAGACCTGGTCAATTGACAGGCAGCTCAGCTGCTCAGCTGAGTTACAGATACGTGCACAGAGCCTCCCAGGCTGAGATCCAGAAATAGGGAAGGCGAGTGACGTAAAGTGAGCATGGGACTGTGACAAGGGCCAGTACAACTGCCTTGGAAAATGGCACTGCTCCTTAACAACCTGCTGTGCTGCTCTAGTCTGAAACCAGCTCTCCTGCACCCGCTGCCTCGGTGCAGGATGCCTTCCACGCCTGCTGGGTGACGGTACCATCAAGATGCTCCACGGCTGGTGCCAGCTCGGGCTGGTGCAGCCCAAGCTGCCGTGCTCAGTCCCTCTCCTATGGGGGCATCCAGGTCCCCAGCCTGACTCAAGAGATGTCTGCCTCTGTACAGGCACTGCAGCTGGCCCTTGGGCAGCACTGACCCCTGAACTGAGCGGGTTCCAGCTCCACACCCACCTGGCATCACCACTGGGTGCGCTTTCAAAGGAGGCTGAGCTCCCCCAGGAGCCCAGCCAGGGAGGACAGAGTGTGCCAGCTGTGCAGCACGGAGAGGTGGGGTGCCCTGGGAGACTCCTTCCCTGCACAGGGGATGGAGCTGCTGCTGGACAAGCAAAAACCTGGTATTTTTGGAGAGCCCAGTTTGCCTTGGGGACAGAGCAATAGGACTTCAGTAAGTCCCTCTGCATTCCAGCCACTTTCCATGAGATGTCCCACCGCTCTGCCACCCACACTCTGGCACTAAGCACCGAGGTGAGATCTGTCTCCTTCACTGCTCATCTCTGTGCACCAACTCAGCACTACCACGAGAAACCTCTCCTTACAGAGACCAAGCCTGAACTGCAATATGAGAATTACTCAGCCTGAAAACTGAACTCCCCCCCGCCAGTCTTATACCAAACACAATCAATTGTCAAGCTGACAACTCTGCCTTGGCTGGCACCACCTCTGAAGCTGCCTGTACCCAACTCCAGCGGTGCAAAGTGGCACTTGTGTTCATGGGATCCCTGTGCAGAAGGGATGGAGAAGTTATTATTTTCTAAAATAATTATGTATACATAAATAAACATTTATTAAAATGTTACAATTATTAATCTGAGTGTTTGTAGCTTTGTCTGGTTAATAATTAAAGTAATTTATTTTAAATTCTTTTAGCACAATTCCCTGTTTAATGTTCTATTTCAATATTTTAATGTAAGACAAGAGACTACACGTTTCTCAGGAGAAAGGAGAACTAAAGGGTAACACTTGTGTTTTTAAGAAGTTGCTTTCAGGGTATTATTTTTATTCTTGCTTCTGGCAAAATAAAAAAGTCAGGCCAAACCCCAGTCACTTTTGACTCCACTTAAGCTGAGGAACCAGTTTCAAGTGAGTCCTGCTTAACTTGCCTGAAAATTTTTTATTTAAAACCAAGGGAGATTTGTGGGCACAAAGCAGTGGAGTCACAACTCCCTGTGCCCTTTCACTTGCTCCAAGCACTGGGAAGAAACAGGTTATTTTTAAACAAGCTGGGCCATAGGAGTGGCCCTTCTAACCTGCAGGCACGTGACAGGTTGTTGCAGCAAGCACGATGCTCCATGCAGTTATTGTGCTTAATGCACAACAGCCTGTGCTCACTCTAATATTTACAGTTAATGGTAATAATTGGGACTCTTCTATTTACTTTTGTTTATTTGCACCTTTCATAAATGTAAGAAAAAATTAGTCTCCATATTCTAAATATTGATTGTTATTTACAATTCATCTTACTATGAGGCAATAGATTATGGACCAAATTTGAGCTGAGGAGGTCTGGGGAAACCAGAACCTGGCCCAGCCTCTTGTACTGCTCTTCTAAAGCAATTTCCCTGTGCAAACGGAGCTGAAATCAACCAGATCCTTTCTTTTTTCCCCACAAAACAGAACAATCTACTCACAAAAAGAAATGAACAGTTCAAGTTTCAAGGACTTTGGAACTAGGACTCTGGGATACAACAGAAACGAGCAGAGGGGCTGCAGAGCTCCACCATCCCTTTTGCAGAGATGTGCACTTGAGCTGAGCCTTTGCCTTGTTACATGTCACCACAGGTTATAAACGAGAGACAAACATGACTTCTGTCCCACCAGATTGTTTGTTACACATTAACAAATAAATAGAAATAAAGAAATAAAGAAAAACCCAGTCCTCCCATCAGGGCAGAAAACAGAAGGTATGAAAACCAAAAATGAACGTTAGTTTACTTATAAATGTGCTTGTTAGGTGTGGAAAATTAATGGCCAAATCACCAACATTTTTTCACCCAAAATGAGCTGCAGTTCCTTTGAAAAACAAGAAACCCTCTCTTTACAAAGACTAGATTCTCCTCTACAACTGTCTCCTAAGAAGGCACTACATCTCTACAGGGTATTTTTAATCTACACTCTATTCTATGAAAGGAGGAAAAGGAGATTATGTAGACAGCACAAATTAACTCCTTAAGTATCAATGCATCTCCATTTTCAGCCTGAAGGAGAACATATCTTAAGGAGCTATGAAAATAGAAAACAAAATAAATATAACTCAACAGTCCTAACAATTTATAATGCATATACAATTGTTCACCTGCGTCCTTTTGATTCTCTATATGAAAGAGAGAAAGCAACAAGGAGAGAAAAGAGAGAAACAAGAACAGATATGCAGGATTAATGAGCAAGTGGACCGCACAGCCCCCCAGTTATGCGTGATATATGACATTTGAAAAAAAGAAAAGTCGCCCCGTCTCGCCCCCCCGCCCCCCCGAGCGTGGGGTTACCAAAGGAAGCTCCTTTCATGGAGAGAAAACGCTGCACAAATAGAAAACCAGAGAGGGAGAGCTCTGAGGACACAGAGGGGGTCTCCGAGTGACAGCAGGGTCGGGGTGTCCCCTCCAGAGCTCGGTGCAAAGGAGTAAGTAAAAAAATCGAGGAGGAGAGCAAGTAGAGTGCATCCTTTCGCTGAGAGCTAACAGACAGGAGACATTAAGATCTGATGTACAGAGAAAGGACAGCCTTATACGATCTTATACACAGGATTGGGTAAAGATTTTATACGCAGGCAAAGGGATGGCTTTTTCCAAGTGTCCTTTATCTGACCTCTAGCTCACTTCTCCACAATGTAGCTGCTACCTTTTGATTGTGTACCAGTGACAAGCACTTTACAAACTGGGGTTACACAGAAGCAAAGTAAAAATGCATTCAGGTCACGGACATAAAGAAGAACTGAAAAAACTTACAGACAGTCTGAGTTTGTCACAAACAGATGGGTTAATTGTCTAACCTGGTTTTGGCTGATAGAAAGTGACTGGACTTCTCACACTGGGTTTCACAGACAGAAGCAACAGACAAGCCAATGCTAAAAGACTTGAAGCAAGGAGAGTGAGTTGGTTTGGATCTGGACTTTCTTGAGGTAATGAGAACAGAGAAAGTGAGGACAGCATGGAGAGGAGGGTGGTAGGTACTCACGAATGGTTAAATCCATCACTTGAGAGGCCAAGCAGAAGACAGGATGCTCATACATTTCTCTCTTTTTCCCTATAAAAGAGGATTTGGGCATGCAAGAGGCTTAGGTCAGAGGTAAAGAGGTTACAGGCTATAGGTCAGAGGAAAACTTCATATCAGGTTAAAAGGAAAGCCACAGAGTATTTTGGGATACACACAGGATAAAAAGAAGAAAAAAAAAACAAAAGAAAAACAAAAAGGAGGGTTAAAATTTGAGATCTACTGGATTAACCATTCAGCATGCCCATGAGTCACAAGAGAGGCTGTGACCATGACTCCAGAGGTTTGCTCTGAACTGTTTGCAAGAATATAATGATCAAAACATCATGAATAGAGGGAAATAGATTTTCATTGGTTTAAGGCTCCAAGATACTAAGGATTTCAGCCTTCAGTATCTAAGGCTTTCACAGGTATTTCTTCATAAGCATAGCCTTAAGCACTGCTGCCACTGATTTGGTTCTGCATTTCTGACAAAAGTGCCTTACACGTGGCTATTCAAATGTCATTCAAAAGCAAGATTTCAAAGCCATGTCCAGTGAACAGGAAGGTGTCTCACCAAGGTAAACTTGTCATTTGCTCTTCTAAAGAAGTATTTGAATATGCAGTGGACTATGCTCATGAGAGAAAACCTGATGCATGCAGCTGGCGGATGTTGGGTTGTTCAAATTAACAATCCCAGCATGCTTGGAAATTGGTGTTACAACCACTTTTGTAGAAATAGCATCAAAAAGTGGCTGTGGCCAATCACAGATAAAGAAGGAGAAAAGCAGAAGAGAGCAGATAGTGTGGAATGAACTATTTCTCTGAAAAGGCAGCTGGAAAAAAAATAGGTTTGTTGCTTCAAAGTATTCCCAGACCTAAAAGTCACAGTGCAAAAAGAGAGGGCAGATAATTAACACAACCAAGAAGAATTGAGGCACAAAAGGAAAAATACACACTAACTGTTCTACTTTGGAAATGAATGCATTTTTACTTACAGATCATAAAGTTTGTTTTTGCATAGATTTATCTGAAAGAAGAGAGCAAATCTTACCAACGAGTTAGTGATATTTATACAGAGAACCTAAGGGAGCCAGCCCTGGGTAGAAGCATCCATCAACAGAAAAGCTGTTTTTGATTCTCAGTCCTTCTCCATCCTTGTCAAGTATATTTAAACATTGCATTTTACAGAATACACCAATTAAAGTAGCCTCTGAAGTTGAATACTTCGATAAATTGCCTGATAATACAGTGCTTATGAAACCTTCGTTCCTTCTCTATTTTTGTCACTCATTACCAAGTCAAGAGTTGATAAACATCCTTTTAGTGCCCAATTCTTAAGTGTTTCTCACTGGATGCATAACAATGAATTCATTACCACTGGTACACAATTTGCATCATTAGACAGAAAAAAAATGGAAAAAGAGAGGACATGTCATGTACAGAACCTGGACAATTTGCCATATAATAACAACCCAATTTTTCATGTAAACAAGAACGAAGAACAAATCAGAGGGAGTTTTAGTTTGGGGTTTTTTTTCCTCCTCTCAATATTGTCCTATAGGCATACAACAATAATCTTGGCTGTGGGAAAGCTTCACACCACACATAACAGAAACCCAGAGTCTAGAGCAGAACATACCATTCATCTGGAACACACAGGTTTAAGTAATCGGGAACTTGGAAAAAGTTGGGTGGGAGTTTGAAGTTGGGAACAGCAGCCAACAAGGTACCAACATAAACTGATAACATATAAAGAACGACTGAATCATAGAGCTTCAGTAACACATATCCTCCAGCAAACTTTAAAATGTCTTTTTGATGGCTACATGTGTCTCTGGTCACTGGTTATTATTCTCCCATAACTTAAAAGGTCAAAAATATCAGCTTTGCCAGATTCAGACTGACAAGAAAGAAATCCGATGCAAGTATGGGATCACTGATCAATGACTGCAATGCAAACTGCAAAGACAATGAAACACACCCAGAAAAAAAGACATTTTAAATTGGCTACAAACGATTAAACATAGATTAAACAGTTTTTCAGCTTTTTATTTTTCATTTGTCTCCTGAAGTGTCACAAGCAATTAGCTGCAGTATACCTTCAGCTGTAAAGATGACATCCCAAGTATTTTTCAATTTGTTTTTTAAAACCACGACGTGAGTCTGAATACTACACCACTGGCCAAATGCACTAACGATCAAAGGAAAAAAAGCTACAGTTCTTTTTAACTGTTTCCTCTCTCCTTTCCAGAAAAAGAAATGATTTGCATAGCTTCCATTCTTAACTGCTTCCGAAGCCAACACCACGAAAATGATTCTGAATCACAACAGTTTTACCGACAAGAGAGTAAATAGCAAGTGAGCTTTTTTAAAGAGCTTCCAGCCACCTAAGTTGCCACCTAGAAACATAAGAAAAATTGTAATTTCAGAAAGAAAGAGCCTTACCTTCAATTTTGGCATACTCTGATAGTCGAGTATAATTGACTAGAGCTGCTTGCTCCAAGCATTTACGGATGACTGTTTTTACCTCCTCTTGAGGGACCGGAGTAACTATGTCTTTCATCAGAACCTTGACACAAGAAAATCTGATTTGTTGTGGCACACAGAACTGCTTTTCTCCAAGCCCAGCACAAACATCCATTCCTATACTAGTGCTGTGTGGCTCCCAGGGCATGTGTACAATCACAGGACTCACTACAAGGTCACCTTGGCCAGCCTAAGATGTGGGACTGTATTATTCCCCTTCTGTATTTACACCGTACGGCATGCCCTGAAGTCTGTGATGATTTTTTAGGGTATGATATTAAGATCTATCACAACTTGCCCAGTGCCAAGCAGTGTTTTACCCTTCCCAGGCTCCACTGACTGACTTGGGTTTGGGTCTGGACTTGGCCATACTGTAGCTTAGCAGAGGTGGGAAGGATTTTGGAGTGGAGATGGGGAGGAGGACCATGGTGAGCAGGTTTTACACATCCAAAGGGAACAAGTCTGCCTCAAGATGGGAATTTCAGCAAGCAGCAGCCAGGCATTGCTGCCAAGGGTCTGTGATGTGGATCTTTGCCAGGCAGACCCCTCACCCTTACCTGACAACACAGACACAGAACATTGTGCCTTTAGTGGTCAGGATACACACCTCCTTCTCAGCTGAGGCAGGAGACACCAACCCCACCTAAGCCCCACATTTCAGCATAAGATATCATCAATTACATGTCCTATGCAAAGCCAACAGCTCCTCAAGCTTTTTGAGATGGAAGAATACATGAGAACAGGTGAAATAAATTACTCTCTGCTATTTCTGTGCTTACCCTTTCCAGCAGTGACAGAGTGGCTTTGAGTGCACCCTCTGGACGGCCAAATGGGAAGCAGTACCTAGAAAAAGCACATCATCTTAGCATTAGACCAAGTGCACATGAAAACCTTTCCTGAGCCACAAAGATGCTTTCCTAAGTCTGTCCAAGCAATTCTCTAGTCTCTGCCTGGAATGAGCAGTCTTTCTATAGGGTAACTTTCTGAAAGGCTTTGTGGGTGTAAACTAAGGTAGCAAAAGAGAATATGGGTTAGTAATAAGCTGACAGTTTTAGCAGTTTCTTAAATCTGGGTGTCACCTGGAGAGTTTTTAGATCTCCTTGGAGAGATAACACCATCTTCTTCTAAAGATGGGGGAAAAAAGACCCTCTGGAAAGGACATTTATTTCCAGCTGGAGACCTGGCAATGCACCAGAGTGTAGGTAATGCACATCACCTATCTGTGTGTGAATGTGCACAGCCTGCCTGACCTGAGCAGTGTGCTGGGGGCCATCCATCCCTTTTTTTGGGGGGGTATCTTTCCATACTGTATCATCCCTGCAGAAAGCCCTGCCTGTAAATACTATGGAGAAGGTAAATGGGTTATAACTGAGCAAAGAGGAACAGAGAAATAAGAGGATAAGGGATTTTTTTGTTGTTATATTTTAGACAAAATCCACAGCTTTACCATGCCTATGGGAGCAAGATGGTTTGAAATATCCTTTAAAGGATATATATTTAAAATCACATGGCAGCTATAAACATGCTTCACTGCCCTGTGTAGGTCTGTGTCACTTATGCAAAATTCCTGTGTGCATTCAAAACCTGCCTTTTGGCTTTGCTGCTTATAGGAGGGAGCTGTGAGGAAATCGTTCCTCTCGCATTCAGCCTGGGCTCTGTGCCTTTACCTGAAATGTGTGATCTGATTCTCCAGCAGCACCCGCAGCCGCTCCTTGATCTCTTCGAAACGCTCTTTCTCGTCCACGGTCACGGTTCCTATCCCGTCAGGCCTGCAGGAGAAATGCCACAATGACTCAGACTCCACCTCAGCACCCTGGGACCTCATGCCACAGCACAGTGTCCTTTCCAAAAGGACAGCAACTGTGAGAGCTGGGACAGAGGACGTGCCATGCTGACAGAGGGGTGGCTGCAGCAGCACCGCTGCCAAAGTATCAAAAAATGAACAAATAAACAAGTATCCTCTCTCACAGTGATGATCTGGATGTGGACAGCCCCCCATCCCCTTATTTTCATTACTAAAGAAGTTGGGGAAAGCAGATTTCCCTCAAAATACAGGTATATGCAGGGAGTACAACGCCAGCTCTCATGTCAGGATTGAGCCAGTTGCTGGCAAAATAGGGACTGAATTTCTCCAGAAAAATTCAGCTGTTAATTTAATACAATTCACTGTATAAAAGAATATCAATTACATATATATAAACAGAATATAAAATTATGCACTCTTTCCTAGCTGCTGAATCACCCCATTATAGAGGTTTCTTGAAGTGAACCATCTTCAATACACTCTGCCGAAATGTGCCTGAAGAGTGACATGCATTTTGCATTGGAAATGCAATGCCTCTTCAGTAGTTTAATTTTAATTTATAAAGATGAACACATTATGCAATTTGTCTCAAATTTTCTCAGACTACTTGATGCCCCTCTATTTGAGGAGTGCACAGGAGTGTGTTGTGAGACACCCAGGTCCTGCTGCCTTGGGGTATTTCTCACCTTTCACGGAGCACAGTGCACAGACAATCCCTGCTGAGGCTCTTCCTGGGGGCTGGATAATGCCCTGATCCCTGTGCTCTTCTGTCCTGTACCTCTGCTGGTGCCAACCCACCCAATCCCCTCCTTCTCCCCCACAGCCACATGGCAAACCCTGCCGTGCAGCAGCATCCCAGGCGAGAGGAGGGAGCGAGTCTGATCCACCCATCCACCAAAGGGATCAGCCAGGCACACAAGCATTGGCTCTGCTTCCATTGCTGCAGAGCAAAGTCTAAGGATTTGTGTACTCCTGGGCAACTCTGCTGGCACAGGCAACCTTGAGGTAATGTAAGACATCTTAAAATTGAACAAATGTTCTTACTTAAAGGCCTCCCCCAGTGTTCAGCTTAAGCTGCATAAATCCGCAGTACTAGACTGGTTTGGCTTTACAAAAGACTTGGCAAGGGATTACAAAGCTTCTAATGAACCTCCTGTCAGGGGTTAATTGGTTGGCTTTATTTTCCTCTTAAAAAATCAAAGGCCCTAAACTTAAAAAGAAAAAAAAAATCTATAAAAAAATTAAAATCTATAAAATCTGTGCAATCACTTCTCCTCGACCCTACATTTACTGAGCTCTTAATATCATAAATATGAACTCTGATATTCCAACACAGGTGAATAAACCATTAAAACATTTGGGAAGAGGAACTTGCAAACCGTAGATGATATTTACTGCAAAATTTTAAAGCTAAATATACATTAAATAAAACTTGCAGCATGGACACAGAAAAATACTTGAATACCAGGGCATGTATTTAAAGTTAAACAGCATTTCATCAGAATCTTTCTTTGATTATTTGCCAAATTCAGTTGTGTATTAAGGAAAAAAACAGGAAAAAAGATTTAGGCTGAAACTTGGATAAAATGTCTCAGTTGGGGAACACATTTCATAAACAATTTTGGAAGTATGGATCTGGTCTCATTAGTAACTAATTAGTACCAGTTATTTTGAAAAAATGAGCAAGCCACAAAAAACCTAAATTAGATATTGAACAAAAATTAATGTCTTAACATGCTTAATATAATTTATTCCAAAGTTCCATAAAATATTTAATATTCAGATAGAGATGTCCGTGCCTTTTGTGCTGCTGTGCACCTCACAGTGCCTGGTTTGCTCCCAGGCAGAGAGAGATAATTCAAGGCAGACCACAATAAATGCCATATATTAAGGTGCAGGGTTGAAGCCCTCATTTGACTTTTGGCATTTGGTCCTTGCCCTGTACCCACAACAGTGTCACTACGTTAATTGTATCAGCACTGACAAACGAGGGAGTAAAAGCTGCCTGCCCTGGCAGTGATTTGCTGTGGGACTGGAAACAGTCTGAAAATTGTGTCACCCTTTGCTAGGTCAATAACCTCCACTGGTGAGATGGAATGGCAGCATCTGACAGCTCGGGCTGGCTCGCAGCCCTCTCACATGAATCCCAACTTCTCACTGTGCTCAGAGCACTCACCATGCAACAACTCGTGGTGGACACCCAGCACGGGCTGACCTGACAGCAACAGGTGTGTCCTGGCTGGACAGTGGCAGCTCTGGAAGCATCACTGACCCACACAAAGACAAGGGGTGGGCTCTGGAGAGAAAACCTCTGGCCAAGGTGGCTTTTGCCCAAGTTACAACATCTGAAGGGATGCCAACCAAACCCCTAAGTCTCACACACACACACACACACACACACACACACACACAAGGAAAGCTTAATCCTTTGGTCATCCCCTTTCTTGTGAGCCAGCAGGAGGACACAAACCCAGTGGCTCTGGGTCCCTCCACGCTGGGTGTAAGCACAAGCCACTCTCATGTCTCATACAAACTTGAGACAATCCACAGGTCAGCTGTAGCCATTTTTGGAGCAGTGTGGATGTCTGGAAGGGCCTGCCAAGCGAGAGCCATCACCACGGCAAGGACTCCCTTTCTCACCCAGCTGTGGACTATATTGCATCTGACATGATGAGCATCTCTTGAATCTACCTTTCAGATTTTCGGCAAACCATTTTCTCACTGTCCTTCACAAAGTTGACATTTTCGGCAGCATGATAGGAAAGATGTCATGTCGGCTGCTTTTCAAGTTGTTGTCACAGTGGTTAGCACCAGTTCTGTCATCTTTGCTTTCCTCACAATCCCCCATCTTGAGCCATGTCACAAATAATAATACTTCCGATGTTTTTGTCAAATTTCAAATACTATAACCCAGTTGCACATCTTTGGATTTACTAGTTATGTTAATCTTTGTTGCTCATCTTCCCAGAAGCTGAAGCATTAGAAACTCATTAATTAGTGACAAATGCAGGATATAGATAGAACTGGAAAAACACTACCCAAAGCCTTCCACTTAATTTATTAGCTCGATAATTTTGAAACCTAATTAAATATTCAAGTCAAATATACTTTGAAAATATAATCTTTCTGAGGGAACATATTTATTTTCCCTTTTGCAAGAACACAAAGGGTATATAGCTTAGCATCACTTTAATTTAAGATTCACTTCTGTGCTCTAGACAATTTCGGTACACGGCTGATGGGGCTGAAAAAATCCCCAGGAGAAGCTCAAGCTGCACAGCTCATTCTGATGCTTACTGGCAATTTTGTTTTCAGCAAAGGTCTCCAGCTCAACTTTGATACTAGCTATTTGATCTAAATCTAATGTACAGAAGCATCAACTCCACCAGCGAGCAGCATCTCTCGAAGCTGCAGGAACTGGTGTTCTCACACAATCCACAACCACATCACTATTGCACTGAAGCAGTGATGAGAAGTGAGAGGAGAGCAAAAGGGGGGAACAGAAGTTTTGGATGTACATGGTATATACAAATGCATGAGGGACGAAATGGGTTTGGGTCTATGAATTCAGTTGGACAAACAACATTAATGTCTCCATCTGTGTGGAGACACAATTCCATCCAATTCTCTATAGCTCCTGCTCACGGGGACTTGAGGTGTACGGCAGAAGCTGAGGGCAGAGAGGGAAGCAGAAGGGCAAAAAAGGCAAGAAAAATAACTAACGAGATTTTTAATTATAAGTAAACAAGTTTCAGATCACTCCTTCTGCTGCAGATTCACTGTGTTGGCTCTAAACTAGTAAATTCCCACAGTAAATATTTCATATGAAAAGTTTTAAATGCCACTTTCCTAATCCCCCCATGTTTTTAAGTTTTAAACCACAAAAACAACAACATCAACAAAGCAGGTGGTGAAATTTAAAAAAAAGGGTTGCAATTTAAACAGCAAAAATGATAGTCCTTGTTTAGCTTAGATGGTTTGTGCAAATTCCGGGGTTAATTATAAATTATAATTAGGACCTGTGATCCTAAGGCCACTGCTTTATTCTACAAGTCCCGCCTCCCCCCATGCCCTTTTCTAATTATACCCGGTGCCCCCAGGGCTAGTTATGCTGCTAAAACAAATATATCAAAATGATTTTTTAACAAAGACTAATATATGAAGCAATAGCATGCATTTGTATGCAATTATAAATATACAGTATAGCTCCAGTGCGTTAATCTCTTTGACATAAGCCTCCATGAAATACCACGTCGGCTTCTAAATGAAAAGACATATCATCTTTTACACCTTTTATGTTTAACTTGTCTACACTTTTTTTTTTTTTTTAACTGGGGAAAATATTGCTTACACGTAGCAAACAGATCTTTGCACGCACTGTGAGCCCTGGCATGCAGAGCCAAGGGAAAAAAAACAATGTCAAAAACTGATGCAAATAATTTGATTTTTTAAGTAACAACTCAAATATAAAACACGTGCTGCCTTCAGCTCCCTTGCTGGTTGCCAGGTGCAGCACATATGAGCTATACAGTAAACATCGATGATTAGTGCCTTGGACGGCATGTGTCAGGAGAGGCTTTCGCAGGATCCTCGCGGGAGGAGTTGCCTGCACAGTCCCACCGGTTGCACGAGGACGGGCTCTGGGGATGTGGGCAGGATCACGGCTGCCTCTCACATCTCCCCCAGCAGACCAGACCTGAAAGAGCCCACCTGCCTACGTCGCTAGGAAAAAAGTGCATTCAGCAAACATCGATTTTCCCCACGTCCCCTTTCCTCCCGTACGGGAAATGTCGGTGAGAAGCCCTTTGTTCACCCCAGTGCTCCTGGGCGCTGCCCCAGCTGCCCGTGAGGTGCTGCTGAGCATGGGAACCCTTTAATCCCCCAACTCCTGCCTTCCCTTCGCTCGGGCTCTCCTCCACGCCGCAGCGCCGAGCCAAGTCACAGCTCATCGATTCTCGTGTGCCATCCGCACCCCTGACGCACTGCGCCGGGTGGTTTCTGAGCCCTGCCATCCCACACCCATTGTGATGAATTGTGTCAGCCTCCTGCACTGAGCTGGTGACCTGCTGGTGGCTGGCAACCCAGCATCCCATCCGACAGACAGTGGGAGCACCTGCTGTGTCACCGCGGGCTGAGCGCAGCGCTGGATGGGACACAGAGCTGGCGCCTCACGACAGGGTAGGGCATCACACCCTGCCAGACTGAACCTGCCTTACTGCAGCCAGGGCAGGGCATCTGAAGGAGAAACCAAACACACAGCTCTAGGGGAGCACACAAAGATATCGTGATAAAGTGTACTCACTGCTTAAGGGACAGAAATAATCCTGTATTTCTTTTGTTTCAACTAGCTGTATGGAAATCATTATGTGAAACAGACCAGATATGTAATACAATGGAGGAAATTGCAGGTATGCCACGTAGAATTTTCAGTTCCTGAAGGTTTATGACAACAGCATGTTTCTGCTGGGTTTACAGTTGTAAAAACAGTAATGAAAGCTAATGGTAGCCTTAGTCAATAAAAATGCTTTTGCTTGAAAACAAATTTGAGGCCATAAAATACAGTTTACAAAAGAAAGGCAAGTCACTTATATACCAAATTAATTAACACAGAGACTTGTGGCTGCTTGAACCCTAGGTAAATAGTCATTGAATGAATTGCAGAAGATTATGGTACTTGGTTGTTATTAGACTGGAGGGAATTCAGTCCAGCATCCTGATTTTGATAAACTCAGTCTGCTAATATTGAGCATACAAATGATCAATATTTAAGTCTGATTTTTAAAAGTTTAGGATTAACAAGCACAAAAAAAGTTTTTCATGTTGCTAACTTTAAAATTTAAAAATAATGCTATTCTATGCCTAAATAAAATAAAAAAAAAAAGCACAAGTGAAGCCAAGGCCATTCCTGAAAGCTGCTTCTTTGCAAGGGACAGGAGCCACTGCTCAAGATTTAAGCACTAACTTTAGACCTAGAAAAGCTGAGCTCAACTTTTTGTTGCACAATACTTCTCCCATGTGCAGACAGGGAAGAAGTGAGGCTCCTCTAACACATCACTTCTCTGTGTGTCAAACAACACTGGCAGTACTGCCACAGCCCTCCGACATGAGGACAGCGAAAACAGGGAGAGAGAAGGCAGGGAAAGATCTTGGTGGCCATGTAAACCCTTTCACAATTTTATTCCAAATCAAAAAGTCTTTTCAAAACCATTCCTGCTCTTGCCTTTGTTCTCTGGAGGACTATTGATAAAGAAAAGCAACATAGTGGTGGTAGCAAAAGCAAAGAGACATCAATAAACATATGACATGTGTTGTTGGATGTCTGGATAATTCTGTGCCTTCACAACCTGTCACCTGTGTAAATACATCAGAAATAACGTTTTTTCATAATAGGTCTTTGCAAAAGGCATCCTGTGATACCAAGCAGACAAAACTCCATTATCAACTAATGAGTGACCACAACAATTAAAAAGCATTGTGTGTGCCTCAGTCTCAATGAAGAGCAAGTACTTGAGGACAGTAGATCATGTGGATATTGCTCTTGCTAGTCCCTGTTTTCCTCACCCTGCACTTGCATAGTCAGGTGTCTCAGGAGGTGAAACTTAGGGCACGTAATTTACATTTAACTCTATTTCTACTTGTGAAAAAGATGAAATTAAAAGAAAAATTATGTGGGCTGTCACGCAAATAGCAGTGATTCACAATCTTGGTATGGAGAGATCACGTCAGGGCTCTGAATAAGATACATGAGTCCAAAGGAGAGGGGAGACCAAACTCTGACATGTAAGGCAACAGGGCTCCAAACTGTCCACAAAATCCCATTTTGACCACTTCACCTGCTGCAGCCACAGGGCCAGCCCCAAGCTGGAGCTGCATTTCCACCAGCAGCCTTCCTGCTCCCGTCCTGGCTGCGTGGCAGCGCTGCCGAGGCGGGGGCCGGACGGGCGAGGAGGCATCATCCCCACACTGACACCTGTCATCCTGTCAGCCCTGACCTTCAGGCTGTCCTCAGCATCCACAGCCTGCCTGCACTTCCCGCTGACTGCGAGCGACTGTTGTCTCGCTGCCTGACCTTATGCAAACACGATACAAACAGACAGCCCACCTCAGCTCCATCACTGTCTGCTGCTAATACAGGAGATTGATAGCCACATGAAATTATCTCCCTGCTCGACCTTCATTACTGGGTGGCATATTCTGTCTGACAGCCAACTTCATCCTGGGGAAAGCTAAACCACCCATTCAGGGGTGTTTACTGTCTAAAAGTGAAGGAACTCTTCTTTATGAGGAAAATCAACACTTTTTCAGATTCGATGGAAAAAGCAGCCTTTGTTAAACAAAAAAATGTCTTGTAACTCAGTCTTTCCCAGACCACTGTGCATCCCAACAACAAAGCAATACATGGCCACTCCAAGATGTTCTGTTGGGTGCTGTGCCGGGTCCTGGGGCAGGTCTGCCACCTTGACAACTTTTACACATAAAGTTTCAGCTCTGCTATGAGCTGTAATTTTCTGGGGAGAGCAGGGCCAGTCGTAAGGCAATGAGCAATGTATGGACACAGCAGGTGGGAGGGAGGGACAGAGCTAAAGCGAGCACGGCTTTACACACATCACAACTGCCAGTAAGGGCTGCATGGGTAAGTAGTGGCTTTCCATCGCTCTCTGCCAGCCAGCTCGCAAGTGCACGATGCATGTGGCCTCAACAGCTCTCTGAAAAGAAATCGTGACTCTTCCACTCAGATATTCAGATTGCTTAGAGTAGACATGGAGATAAGCAGTCGCGTTTTCCTCTGAGACCTCCTGTGGTCCCTTTCTGTGACCTTCTGGTAGCAAAAGCCAGACGCTGCACCCCGCAGACTCCATAGCAAACTGTTGGGTGTTAAGCAGAGCCTGCCCTTGGTGGGAACGCGCAATGCTGCAGCCTTGCAGCTCCCACACAGAACCTCCCGCAATCCCCAGGCAACAGAGAGACGGCACAGACCAAGAAGGAACATGAACCTTCAGCTTTCGGATGCGAAGTCAACTGTCAGCTGAAGACAACTAAGTCGCAGCAAGACACCTCATTCCTTTCTTGGAATATTTTAAATTAGCGACTGGAAAAGCCCATCCGTGGCCAAATTGCCCCTCTGACAGTGCCCAACGGGTCCTCACACAGTGCAGCAGCCACACACAGCCCTGGACAGCTGAACAGCAGGGGACTGGCTTGAAAGCATGACATTTTCCTGAGCCCAAAACTCTCCAGCCCCATGAAGAGGGAATGGGAGGCTGTCACCTTGGTCCATACCATCAGACACCTCCTGCCACCAACCCTGATGAAGAGAAAGCTTCAGCCCTGGCTGTGCTGGACCCTGTGCAGAGGTACATGGGGTAGCTGTGATGAGCATCCCATATTCTCTGTTATGGGCCAGATGGGGTTCGAGCCAAGCCCTGTTCCCAAACCAGCTGTCTGCTGAGTCCTGCCTAGGACAAAGGGCAATGGGGCAGCCACTTTCACTGGCCGGTCCCATCCCCTGAACACCATGTGAGCCATCTTCTAAACACGCACCTAAAAACCTCAGTCTCTGATCCCCTGTGGGACTTGGGCGCCCAAATGCTATCCAGCTCCCAGGAGAGCGTGGGACCTGAATGCTGGAGTCAGGTCTCCCTGAGCTGTGGGGGTGCAGCTGCCCAGTGTGCCCAGTGACTGAGGAGCCCTCTGCAACACACTCCTGTGCACTGCACACTTTTGCTTACCTTTTCGGCTCTGGATTCGGCTGGGTTTTGGGCTCCTTCTTTTTTTTGGACTCCTTTTTGGAATCCTTTTTTGTCTCCGTTTCAGCGGCAGAGGCTTTGCCCCCCTCACCGTCTGCACTTGGCTGTGACCCACCAAGTAATTCTGCCATGAGTTGGCTTGGGGGAATGATTGAAATGTGGGGGGCAAGGCCAGCAGTAAAAGTGAAAGAAATAAGAAGAAAGCATGAAAAACCTCAAAATAAAACAAAAGGAAATTAAGCTGAAAGGAAACAACTGAAATCATATAACAATTGGCAAAGAAAGAACGAATGAGCAACGGAAAGTCAGAACTAAAAAAGAAACTAAGGAAGCAAAACTTGGTTTCCATGACAAGATGCATGAAAGTAACTGCAAAAGCAAGCGGCAGCCTTGCAATGTGAAACCTGGGCAATGTGTGTCGTAATTCAGGGTGGTATTTACCAGAGGTATATGAAAACACCTAATTATTTTATAATATTCAGCATATGTAAGATACAAAGTGATATTTCAAAGTATACAATAAAAATTAACAGAAAAAAAAAGCAGAAAAAGAAGCTGCAATAGATTGTACAGCTGTCAACAAAATAAATGGAGAGGGGGGAAAACACAGCTCCAGTTCCTCCCATCAAAGGTTTGTCACATTTGAGAGAAAGGAACTGTCTTCTTCTGAATCTGAAATTGCTTTGTAACAGAGCAAGATAAAATTTCCAGTTATGTCTAAGCAATTTCTGAACTGATGTCACGTGGTCTTTAAATGAGCCATGGGTGCCCAAGGGCTTAAAGCCCTTCTGAGCACTGAAGTTTGATACTGCTGAAAATTTCACTGCTCCAACTTGTCAGATCTCTCGCACAGCAATTAAATCAGCACAGTGTATCATTTACTTCTATTTATTCAACCCGTGACAGTCACAGGGACTGCAACTGTATCTTGTTCAGAACTACATCTTAGCAAGTGCCTGGGCAAGTAAGTTAAAAACCTTCATTTCTGGATCCTCTATGTGCATTTTTACTGCTTACATTAAACAAGCAATGAAACAAACAAACAAACCGACTATGCCACTAGAAGTGCTGCTGCCAAACATCCACTGTGAAAACAAATTGGGGACTGTTGTGCATTATCCAAGGAAACCTGTATTTGACAAAGTCATCTCTTGTTGGCAGGGCACTGCTAGCCAAGAAGAATTCCTTACCTGTTGCCATGAACATGTGATGCACAAAAGGCAAAGCTGTAGTGAAGTAAGGTGGGGTCAATCATAGCTCCGTTTTCTGCGCGCTCTAGCAAATCTCTGAGGTAGCAGAGATGTCTGTGACAGCCTCTCACTCCATTACGTGCACAATACTCATCTAGCACAAAGACCTGGCCAGGACTAAACCAGCCCTGTTTAGAAATAAAGAGACTTGATTTTAAATATAAGTTATTAAATACAAAGGCTATCACACTTGGAGGTGTAGTGGTCAACTGTTCTAATAAAAAGAAATACAAACCTAAGGCTACATTAAGGAAAAAGGAGAGAGGTCACTCAAACAATACAGTCTGCACATCGTCACTCAAACATAGCATATACTTAGTGAGTGCAACCATTAACAAAAACATGTAATGCTACCATTAAAGGGAACTGTCATTTAAAATGCTGAAAAGTTAGGCCAGTTCATGTCAGTGCCTAGCAAAAAAATACAAAGCAAGAAAAAGACACCTTTAAGAGATGACAAGGTTTGGTTATTTAAACAGCGTGAAACGATAGTCTCATTCTGGGGATGGGATTGTACATTTGGCCGGGAGCAGGAAGATTCATCTGGGGGAAGATGACAGAGGGTTACACTGAAAAATGACTTCTCTTGCATCTGGCAGGTAGGAATGTCCTGCAGATGGAGAAAGGCAATTCTGCATTATCAGGAAGGGACGTTTCCCATTGTCCTTATTGTGTGCTGCTGGCGACACGCGCTGACATCGCCCAGCTCCTTGGCACAGAAACAAGGGGAGCTCTGCTGAAGAGCAGGATTCCTTTACACATCCAGGAAGCTCAGACCATTTCTTTGTATCACCCTGAGGGGCTGGTGACACAAGGCTTGTGGTGACACGTCCAGACTCCCAAGGAGGATGCCCTTCCCTGCAAGGGGATGGCTCTGGTGAAGGTCCTGGGACAGCCGAAGTGGAGCGTGCCTCTGCCTTCAGGAGAGGGGCTAACGAGAACAAGAATAATCTCGTAGATTGCTTTTCAAACGCTGCAAAATCGTCAATATTTACATGGAAATTTGGGTGCTAAACAATTGCTAAGACGCAGCTCTGGAATGCATCAAGCTGCAAAATCTTTCATCGTTTAATTGAAAAGTTCCTGCAGCGGGCGGGAGAGTAGTTGAGGCAGAGCACTGCCCCTATAGGCAACTTCTTTGCCACCCCATCTGTTACCCCAAATGCTACATCTTAGAAACAACACTGCTGTGAAAGATTAAAATATATTTTCTACCACTCAGATGACACCAAATCTTTTCTAGATGCCAAAATAGCTGCTTTGAAAAGAGTTGAAGAAATATCAATTAAGAGCTCAAAGACATAGAGAAGGATTTGCTCATCCTTATTGGGCCAACTCCAAAACAGATTGAGAAAAGAATTAAAATAATGAGGGGAAAATGATAGATATAGGGAGTAGCTACAGTGCTGGGATCACTAGAAGTGCACATTTCAAAATGAAGACACAGAACAATGCAGATGGGACAGCCCTCTGGAAGGCTATTTTTTGGGAGGGGTATATTTGCCTTCACCACTTTTGATGGTATTTTTGTCTGCTTTTTGGTTGGTGGTATTATTTATGCTTGATTCTGGAGTTCTTTATGTTGCCTGTTTGTTACATCCTTAGACCATCTCTTGTCTCTCGTCATGTCTTTGGTGATCAGGCATGGTAAAAATATGGAAATGCCATGATTGCTCTCCTTTTGGATAGAGGGGTAGAAGTGCAGCTGAAATCGTTATATTCACCTAGTACAAAGAAAGAACTCATTTCTCCCTATGGGGTGAAATCTTGGCTCTTCTGACAGTGATGGGAAGGCTGGCACTGATTTCACTGGAGTCAAGTATCAGAGTCTGAGGCAAAGGAAGCAGAGGCTGAACCCAGCGATCTGGAGCATGCCACATTGCTCCCCTGAGCTGGGGTCTGCGATGTTCTCAGGAGAACAGAAGGGATGATGGTAAACACCCATAATCGCTGCCATGTTGCCATGAGGGGAAGCAGGAGCAGAGATCAGAGGTTCAGTGATGAGCCCTGGACCTCATGAGAGCACAGGCAGCAGATCCAGAGCCCCAGGAGGACCAGGAGGTCTTCCCTTGCATGGCAGAGGTAGGAAATAAAACACTTGCTGCTGAATAGGGATCCATGGAGCAAGTAAATGCTGCTCCCCACAGCCCCAGTAAAACCCCCAAGGTTTGATGAAAAGCAGTATTCAAACAGATCCCCAACATCTTCAGGCAGATCCTGGCTCTTGATGAAGAGTTGCCTGGCCCAACAAGCTGACACCCAGCCAGCCTGGCAAACGCAGCTGCCAGCACAGGGGGTGTCTGTCCCCAGTGCAGACAGGTGCAGCTCAGCGTGGCCTCACAGACTGTCTCCAATGACACGAGGAAACCTGGAGGGGACAATGGAGAAAGGGCACAGAGCACAGGAACTCCACTGACTCTGCTCAGCAGGCTGAACTGCACCGATAAGGAGATATGTCCCAGGCACCAGCAGGGAATGCCAGGGGAGCTCTGGAGCTGGGAAAAACAAGGCTTGGTCAGGGCTCGTGACACGTAGGCCAGTTGTCTAAAGGCAAATGCAACTTTTGAGAAAACCAGAGTTTGTGAGGGAAATTACACATTTCAGTAGCTGAATTTTCATATTTATCATGGGAAATTGAAGAGAAGTTTATCTTGGTGGCCTGCTTCATGGATCTCTTAACCTGACTCCCTCACATCATCTCAGTTAGGCTGGGTACTCTGAAGATCTTCCCGTGATACGTGCTGTGCTGTATAATACAAATTATACGAATGCTGACACATCATGGGCAATACAGCTCCAGCAGAGAGATGGCTGTGTGAGCTGGATGCTGGCAGTGGGTAGGGAAGTCTTGGGAGGAGTTGTAGGGCAGTGTCAGAAACAACACACATGTCCAAGTGAAAAGAATGAAGACCCACGCATGTGGTAGGGTCCAGACTAAGCTGGAACAGCTAAATACTCTTCTCAGAAGTCCAGGAAATCCTCTGAGTGTGACTGTATTATCAATTTGAGGATGATGGGCAAGACCCCTGTGCAAGCTCTGCAGAAAGCGTTCTTCCCCCTCCCCAGCACAGAGCTTTTTGCCAGTAAACATCACTTCTGCCATGGCTGGGATGAGTCAGCCAGGCTGTTTGTTTTCCTAGGGATGCCTGGCTCAGCCCGCGACTGGGCTCACAATTGTGTTGTTTAACCTGGTTCTACAGAAAGGAAGCAATGCTGACTTATCCACTGTGCCAGGGTAAGGCTTCCCTGGCACCTCCATGTCCATGTTTGAAATGACAAGAGGTGTGACGAGACAAAACTCTGTGGGACCTTGCACGGAATGTCCTGTAGGGAGTAAGAATTGCCCAGTGGCACACAGTGGACAGAGCAGGCTTACCACGGGCTCACTGCTCCTCCAGCCAACTCAGCACAGGGCTATCACCAACATCCCAAAGACACAGCAAGAATAGTGGGAGCTCTTTGCAGTTTTTGAGGGCACTCTCTTTTTACACCATAATCAGGACAAAAACATGGCAAAGTAAGTCAAGAAGCACGTGAAACCAAGCGTAGGTGAACACAGGCCATTATTCTGTTCCTTACAACACTGCAATGGGTGATTTGAAAGAAGATGGTTAATTGGTGATGCTTCACTCTGAAGAGGATGAGTCTTGGTGCTGAGGGGAGCTCCACCGCTCTGGTAGCTTCTAGCAAGGGCCTAAACATCTCCATAACAAGCAGAAGTGCGGCTGGTGGGTTTCTTGAAGAAAAACATTGTTAATCATTTTCAGTGATGGCCTCTCACCTCTCCATGAGTTTAGTTCAACGGCCACAGCTTTCTCACCAGGCCCAAGACTGCACAGAGACAAACCAGCAGCAAGCCAACCTCTCAGACATGCATGGATGGGGATGGTCTTCCTAGGGTCAGCCATGCGTGGGGAGCAGAAGCTGCATGCCAAAGTCACTGCCTGCCAGAGCAAGGACCTTGATGGAACCAGTGAGGAACCTGCTGCAGGTCTGACAATGCTCCCACCAAGCCTACTTGTACCACTTGGGTATCTGCAGGTAAACTGCAGCCTTCCCCCACCCCATCCTTACCTCAGGGGTTGTCCACAACTGTTCCTCCTAGCCCTGCCTCTCCTTAGGAAGGTGACAATTCATAACTGCTAGTGGCATTTCCTGGACCTCAGTCCTTCAGAGGAGATTGGCCCTTGTGTGTGGTACAAGGAGCAGGGCAGTGAAAGGAGCATCATGGTGGAGTGGGACACGGAGGGCAGGATTTGGGACTGACAGCCTCCTTGCCAACTGCTCAGCTGTGTTCCCAGGCTGCTGCTTTTAACAGCAAGGCACTCAGGAGCTCCAGGGACTGCACAGCTGGCAAAGGCTCTCGGCACTGCATGCTCTTTCTCCTGAAGGAGCCCACCATGACACCCCAGTGCCACCCTGTGCAACAGTGGGAGGGCAGCAGGTCAGAATCTGTTCCATGCCATGTTCAGGACATGTCCTCTGTTTCAGGACGCTCCAGAAAGGATTCATCCTGTTGTTTTCCCAAAAACTAAGAGCCTCTTCATCCTCCTCACTGAAACTGCTAAAAATTAATTGCTCATTGGTTATTTGTTATTTCAGCCCTTATAGTACATAAGAGCCCCCAAGCACTGCACCCCAGCCAAAGGCTACAAGCTCTTCTGGAACATCTCAGTGCCACTGTCCTACAGTGGGCAAAGAGCTGCAACTGCTGCTCATGGGAATACTCAGGATGGGCATGCAACTACGTGAGCACGGACAGACTGCAGCAGCACTGCAGTTATCCACACAGTCCCATCTGTTACCTGCTTGGGACCCCTGCTCATAAAGAGACACAAAGCTGGGCCACAGTTATTCCCGGTGGGACTCCATTGACATGGGAGGTGGTACCAGACAGTCATCTTTTCCCTGTTCTTTCATCCAGAAGACTCTGGAAGGCAGTGCAGGAGGCTGCAAAACACTGCTCTCTACTTCACATTCCCACACTGGAGTTTCTCTTTGCAGGAAGAAACATTTTAAACATTGCAAACAGAAATGATAAAGACAGTGCGACTGGAGAAGAACAGCAGTCAGTTCACTGCAGGCAGCCTCTCAAAAGAAAATACCTCTGGGCCAAATTCAAACCTGGTGTAAACAGAAGTCAATCTTCCAGCAACAGGGGGATTAGCCCCCAGTCGCACTAGCTTTGACTTTGCTGCTTGATGTTTATATCACTAGAGACCAAAGAATATACTTGCCAGACAAGAATAGGAATCATTAAGTCTGTGGTCCAAAGTGAGGCGCTGAACCATCTCAAAGAGTGAAGCGTGGTCAAAGTTACAGGGATTGGAAGAGATAAATTCATCCATGCCATGCTTTTGAGCTCTATCTGCATCTGTTCATTTATACATATAGAGAAAGACACCATTTAGAGAGATATAAGACATTTTAGTTGACAAACATAACAGAAAAAAATATACAGTATGAAGCATGAAAGCCAAGTATCTCCTCTTCCCTCCATTGCCATTAAGTTTTCTCTTTGCAGGCTATACAGTACACTTCACCTCCCATTGTCAACTTGCATCAGTTATGGACTATATTATTGTATCTAGGCAAAAGATTTTAGAATTAACATCTTGTCAACTGCTCATTATAGTGCATTTATTCTGTACTTAAAACCAGAACACAAACGTACGAATTCACTCTGCATCTTACAATAGGCTATGAGTTAACAGAATTTTGGCTCACATAAGTAAATTAGCTCCTATTTAGATAGTTGTGGTTAATTGTAATAGATTCTGCCATTCTAATGAAGTTACGGCTTTTTTCCTCTACATTTACTAGGTTTTCTAGGTATCACACCAGTTATGTTGTTCTTTCTCCAAATGCCAATGTTTGTCTTCCCCACGGCAATTTTTTTTTCCTAACAGCAACTTTAAATGCTACCTCACTGAAATAAAAAGATGCTCTTTTAAGCATTGCTAAGAAGTTAAATTGATATGTAGTTTGTTGTCACAGAGGCAGTAACCCGACAGTGCGTCGGAGCTGCCAGTCATCCCGATGGAGAGACTGAATTTCCTCTGCCTAGATTACAAGCTGCCATTTTTGGGTGAATTAACAGCCTCAACGTATTCACACTTCTCTGCTTTGGGTGACGTTTATGGGCACTAACTCCTAGGGGCTAATTAATTAATCTCAACATGGTTAACTAAACTACACCGAATTCAGCAGTTGAAATGAAGCCTCCAAGCCAGCCTGGGTGCGGCCAGCCAGGACCCCGCTGGGAGCAGGTTTTGTTCTAGCAGCCGCTGGGGAATTAAAGGACACCTTTCACTTGGTTTTGTCTGTGCTCAGCTTCCTACTATATGGGTTCTTGCCAAATCCTCGACAAAGAAAATAGGATTTAAATCCTTCCCCTGTTTATAGCCTCCTAGGGGAACTGGGTGGCCTTGAAACAATGTGGCTGAAAGGACACAAAAATGCAGTTTTCCGCAGCAGGAGTATATGGTAACTGTATTTGTTTTAAAACAAAATCCCTCTTTACCAGAAAAAAAAACCACCCCAAAAATCCTTAATTAAAAAGAAAAAAAAAGTTTAAAATGAGAGTGAGAATGTTCCTTTATATATGTTTTTCTATTCAATATTTAACTGTGAAGGATGGCATGTCTTTCCAAATACCTTGTGTCAGTGCTCTCACATATTAATGATCATTGGTAGAAATCTTTACATTTTCTGTATAGTCTGTCATTATCTATATACAAACTGTATAAATAACATCACTCACTGGAAAGAAATCAGACAAATTGAAACATGTAACATTTCAATTAGCTGCTAGCAATACTTAATTCAGCTGTAGCTGGCAATTTTCCTCACTAGAACCCCACTGAATAAACACTGATGTTGTTCCTTCAGAGGATTAATCTTTGAGGGTCTGCTCCCCTCAAAAATTGTGTTGGGGTCCTGCTGACCCCTAACCCTGCCTCCCACCGGGGACCCAAACCCTTCCCTCTCCCTGCTGCGCATTCAGCACCAGCACACAAGCAGCTGCTGATGGTGCTGTGTGAGTGGCAGCACAAGGGCTGGCTCAGGGGATGGGAACAACCTCCCTGGGGAGCACATCACCTCCATGGCACCTCTGCAGCCTCCCTGGGCACGGGATGTGAAGCCCACCCAGCCCTGTGGCCTGCAGCACAGACTGGCTCCTGTCTGTTTTGACAGCTTTCTGCCCCATTGTCTCTGTCCCTTTGGGCCAAGATGGATTTGATTGCATTCACTCCCAAAGAGTTCGGCTGTGCTGTTTTCATTCCATCCCTGGTGCCCGGAAAATGTTTTAGCAGCTATTATCAGACTATTTTTAATGGCTTGCTGCTCTGCCCGGCTCCTCGGAGTTGACTGCAAGCTGACAAATTGGCTGGAGGCCTTCATTTGCCAGTTTTGCTCAGAGATTTTATTACTTTTCAATTAGGAGCCCTGATACACTGTCAATCCTCCTGCTCAGCCAACGAGGCTCTGAGAGCTGAGTAAATCAGCTGGAAATTGGAAGAGTCCTCTAGCCCTTTAGCTGGTGAACCTTTTTGAGCATATGTGCTAGAAAGCATGTTTGAAATGAGTATTTTTTATTCCAGACTAATAAGCTTTTTCCCATATTACTTTCTCTAAGCAAGGTGGGCACAGAGCAGACCTTCTGCTGGTGGGAACTGACTGAAGCGCCGCTGGCTTCCACAGAGCTGAGGGTCTGGCTGGGCTTTTTACAATCACCCTGCCCAAGGCAGGGGCACAGACAGTTCCCTGATAAGCGTGAGAACAGACACAGTGATTAAATGTCCTTCACAACTGGCCATAATCAGGGGCAATTTTACTTTCACTAAACACTTTGAAGCCACATCTTCCGTTGGGTGCCTGCTCGAAAGCCCATTTGCCCCAAATCTCTCCTCATCAGAACAACCACATGAAGAGAGAGACATCAGACGTGGCACTGTGTGAGCTCAAGTGACCAGAAAAGCATTATGCACATGACTTCTGCTCAGTCAGTGATTTAAAATGTGGATTTCTGCCATGGGAAGGAGGATGAGCAGCGGCAGCTCTCCCTGCACAGCCCAGCGCCGCAGCTCTTGCGTGGCCAAACCATTTTGCACCAGCAGAGATGTGGGGCTGGGTGGGTGCACACCACCCACCCAGGGGATACAGCTGTCGGGATGGGAACTGGAGATGTCTGTGGAGAATGGTAATACAAATGTGTATTTCTTTTAAATGGAATATCAGCTCTGGGTCAGATGCTTCATTGGTCCAAAATTCTTAAAAATAATAAGGAACAGGTTAAAGAAGTCAATCCTATACTAAACTCACCTTCCCTTAATTATTTTAAATAAACATCCAACACACTTTGCAATTATTTTTGCATTTTGATTTTTCCAGTGGGCTCACTTTTAAAAATGAAATTCATTAAACAAATTATACCAAAACCATTAAACTTTGTAGGCAATACAAAAAGAAAAGAACAGATCTAAATATATTATTACTCTGCTTCAGATAAATATCTGCAATTTACAATAATGCCAACATCTGCATATGAAATAAGTTTTATGCATAATCCACCTTCATTCAGAATGGCCTATATAGTTTGAATGTGCTTTTAGAGTACAAAATGAGAATTGCTAATATTCACACCCAAACTGTACAGCCAGTCTTTAAGTACTTTAAATTAATTGTTTCAGTCAAATACAACTGCTTTTTTGACCTTGCTCTGTTATTCTAGCTAAAAAGGAAGGAGAAACCAAAGAAAGAAAGTTATATGATGCTCCAGTAATTTGCAATCCCTTCCCAAGGTGCCGTGCCAAGCTCGCTGGTGTTTCTTTGTTCGGGGCCCCAGCTGAAATGCTGCTGCAGGCCCACAAAAGTTATCTTACATATTTAGACAAGCTGCACACAACTGCAGCTGAAAGGTGTTCGATGGTGGTCTCAGGAGGGAGGCTGCCAGTGGAGGGACATGGCCAGCACAGGCTCCACAAACCTTTCTTCTGCAAAACTGCAGACTCTGGCCTTTTATATAACATTTGGTCCCCTGCATTACTGCCTTTTTTTAATACTGCTGGGCTTATTTTGTTCATTTTTATCCAGTTTGAATTTTATGCTGCTTCCATTAACTGGACCCCTGTCATACACACCCTCCCTACATGTGTTTGAAATCAGAATCTTAAAAATCTGCCAATGTCAGGAACACAAAGATTTCACAGTAACAAGAATCAAGGAAACCAAAGGACTGTCTCACTTTTCGGTTGTCTGAGGGCTGTATTTCTCTTTATCTATCTGTTATTTAAAAAGGAAGAGACAAACCAGTCAAATCTCTCATTCTTTTTTTTTTTCCTTAAATGTATTTCCCTGCTCTCTGCATTTCTTTTGCTCCAGCAATAATTTTGGCAGATTTTGCTTTGAGAGCAGTGAAGTTAATAGCGGGGGACAAGCTCCATAAAAGAATTCTTGTTATAAAAGGCTTTAGGTAGCCATTTTATTTTAAGAATTTCTTACTCCAGATTTGTTTCTTTTCATAAATGAGTGACTTTGTTTTAGTACCAAAGGCAACTGAAAATCTAGTAAATTTTACAACACATTTCCCTGTTGCAAGAAAATAAAAATCCACCAAACAAACAAAAACCCAAACAACTGTAAATTAAAAGGTGACTTTGTATCTTACTCATCTGGAAAATGTGTGCTTGTCATATCTGCTTGACATTACAAGAATGAAGATGTGGTTTGGACAGTAACAAACAATGACACTAGTCAACCTCATCAGGAGACATGAAATAAAGGAATGACAATGATTGATGGCAGCTATTCATTTACAGATATTTCTAGAAAAGTCTCTGCTGGCCTGGCTGGGCAAAGTGGGAGAACTTTTCCAGCCTGGCCAGCAATGCACCAGGGCAGGTGGCTCATGGAGTGCCCACTGCAACCCACTGCCTGCCTGAGGGGCAGCGGGGTCCCCCCCTGCCCACCGACACGTTTGGGCTGTGACTTGTTAAAGAAATACCCAAGGAAGTGCCTGAAAACCCTGTTTTGTTTGCCTGTGTGGAGCAAGAGACTTCACTGATGTTCTGGAGGGGGAAACACTGAATCCCTGTACCTGGATTAAAATGCCAGGTGGATTGTGAGTGAGCTGCTGGCAATGCTAGCTGCTGGCTTGCCACATCCCCTCCTCGCTGTGCACTGGGGCACTGCTGCCTCTGAGAAGTGATGTGTGTGTGCTCTGGGCTCTGCCAGCCTGCTCCCCAAACCTGCTCCCCAAACCTGCTCCCCAAACCTGCTCCCCCAAACCTGCTCCCTGTGCGGAGCTGCGGCTGCTTCAGGAGCCTCAATTTGCTTCTCAGCTGCAGAGCCAAGAGCTCTTTTTTCTCCCCTTCATATTATTGCATGTTAGAAGACAGGTTTAAATATAATGGGCTGTTTATTCCTGTGGCTTATGGCTTTTTCCCTGCTGCAAACAAATTCTTTTCTGCTTCAGTTAGAATTTTAATAAATTGTTATGAATGCTCCTGTAAATCACCAGACACACCAGGCACTGAATTGCAATCTAAGTTGTCTAAGGATTGGCAGTTAGATGAATAAGAATTTGTAGTATGCACTTACATAATTCCTTGTGTGGCAAGTTAAAAACACAGTTTTAGAGCAGCTATTTATAATATAAAACACTGTTTCACAGCATCTTTATAACTACTTAAAAATATTTTGAATTGGATGGCTGCAGAAACCTGTGAATTTGTATTTCATAAGTTAGAGTTCCAGGCTTCTTAAAGAATGTAGAAGAGATTTACAGGCTAGTTTTAAAATCATGCAGGTTATGTGAGACTGATTTAACATTTTAATTCTGCATTCCTGCAATGAAGCATCTGCAAGTTGACAATACAGAAGACACAGCAGCGTTCTCATGATATCTTTAACTATCTAAAAAAGTAAAGCAATTAAAGCACAAAACTAATAATCTAATAAGATAGCGATGCATTGTAGTGCAAATACATGTAATGTTGCCAAACCCAGGTTCATTCATTCGTTCATTCATTCACTCTTTCTTTCTTTCTTTCAAAGTGGCAAAAATCTGTATTTCATTGAAATTAAACTTTTGTGGGTTAGTTTTTTTGGTTTTTTTTTGTAGTAAAGTCTGATAAGAATTCTCTTTGGAAATCCAAACATTTAAAAAACAAAATAAAGAAAGAAAAAAGAAAGTGTCTGCTGAGAAGGAATTCTGCCTGCTACCCAGGGGAATATTTGTACACACACGCACATACTCACACACAGGAAAAAAGAAGAAAAAAGAAATAAAAGGAGGAGGAAGGAAAAAAGGAGTCTTGTTGATGGCCAAGAGGGATGACACCGCCTGTTCCTTCTCATAATTGCATTCAGATACTCCAAATACATATTTGCCAGCTCTCATGACCCACTGATGCTATTCCCTCCTAAGGAAAGCAGGCACTCACCAGATATTACAGAAGATTTTAACAGCAATAAAGGATTTGTACTGGGTGTGTTTAGGACCGAGCAAACTAAGGAGAAGCTCTCTAATAGCACAGGTCTGGGCTTTTATCTTTTGGAAAGTAGGTATACCAGTGGGAAAAAGTAAAATAGTAATTCCCCTGGCTTATTTTTTGACTAGCACGGCTTTGATTGGTGACTGAGACCCATGCTAAAACAATAATTTATGATAATTTGGGCAAACAGCAGCATCCCTCCATGAAAAATGCATTTAAGTCAGAGCAGGCCAGCATCTCCAAATGCAGGGTGACCCAGAGAGCTGCCACTTGCTGCTGAAATCATTCCCTGCCGAGTTAACGGGAGAGGAGCTAATCAAACCTCGATGATTCAGGGCTCTTTTCACAGGGCATGTGTGGAGGGGTTTCTGGGGGCCTCCTCTGGAGTCCTGCACCTTCTCAGGGTCTCCTGGGGTCTCCTGCCCTACCTTTCTATGCTTTGAGGTGTCCATGGTTAGCCCTGCACTCTGGTGCGCTGCACCAAGCTAATCATCGGCACGGAGAGAAAGGATATTGTCAGAGTGCAAAATGATCTGTTTTCAGGCAGGAAGCAGTCAACTAGATGTAATTTCCATGAAACAAAAGAAGGTATTATTTACAGTTTCATTGTGATGTTAATTACTATTTACATCTTGGAATGAAAAATAGAAATGTTAATGATTGGCTTTACTAAGAGGATCACTTGATGCCAATGTGAAAGCCAGGGAGAGAAGGCAATTATGCAAACATCACATGCATCCCAATTTCAGTATGGAAACTTACATTTCAAATCTCAATTCAGGAAAATAACATGGAAAGTTTGTACTACAAAATCTAAACATGAGAAAGATTTAAGAGAAAAAAAAAAAGCACATTGCATATGTCAGATAATCTAGTCTGATTATCTGAGCTGTGCTAGCTACAGGGAAGCACTTACCCTTGAGTCCAGCTAGAAGTTAGCAGGGTAAGAAGGAACAAACCAGAATAACATAAAGACTAGCAACAAGGCTCAGGAAAGCAGACAGGAGCCCTAACCTAGCAGCTAAATATTTGGGTTCAAGCAAAGAATGAAAAAGAAACTTAAAGAAAATCAAACCAACCAAAAAGAAAACCACTTATAGCTGAAAATTTCTCAAGCAGCTCAATAAACCTCGCTACTTATTATGGGGGAACAAATCATCACAAATTCTCAAAACATCCAACTCATTGTATATGGTGTGATTAACAGTTATTAAATATAAACAGACATTACAAACTAAATATAACCACAAATGATACGTAAAACAAGCACAGACCAATCTTTCATGTTAAAAAAAAAGGGGTTTCAAGAAAAAAAAAGAGAACGTTGAGCACGTTTGGGAATTTTCTTTGATACGTCACTAACACAGAACAAAGATTGGTGCTTTCAGACAAGTGACCACTTTTATGAAGCTTAAATATTGCCAAAAGGTGTAATATGTATTGGCAGCATTATTGACTATGATACTGTGAATGATTTCAACAGGAAACAAGAACGGTTTGGGGTTTTTTTCTTTTATAATGCGAACACTGGAGAAAAGCACAGCTTTGTGTAAATGGAGTTTTTCTTTGAAATTGTAGCAAAACAAAAGAAGCAAAACTTTTCACTCTAACAGGTATTGTTCACCCACGTAAAAGGAATTGTAAGTCATACAAAAATTAATGAATAGCAGGATCTATTTTTTCAGTACTTAAATTGCAAATAAAATAAACTCCACCCTGGTTCGGAGCTGTCTGTTTACTTTTAAGTCAAGTGCTGCCATCGAACTGTGGATGAGAATTTGAGCGCTGCTCAAACTTTATATTTACTGAGTCAAAAGAGGTGGGAGCCAAATGGAATTTACTATTTCTCCCAAGTTTCCCAAACAGCAAGATATGTGCTTCCCAAGTTTCTGTGCAACAGACAGCTCCATGCCAGGCACGGAGGGCTGGATTTTCTGTGCGTGTGCATGCATGCGCATGAGCCGTCTCGGACTGCTACGACATGGAAGCTGTAACAACAGTTACTCGTCAAATGGCTTAACATTTACTTCTTTGCACATCCTCATTCACCATAGCCTCTAATAAGCACAAAGAAAATAAAAATATGACAGGTATAGAGATAAACGTATAAGAATAAAATGTCTCACAGAAGTCCTTACCTTTCCGCAGGCAAACATAAAAAAGCAAAACCCAAACCCCAAACCATAACACCCAAGCCAAATACAAAACCAATAACAAACCTAGACCCTTTTAAAAATGCAATACTTGGTATGTTCGGATTTCAAGACTGAAGGAGCTGAGATACGTATTTGTGCATTTAGCACTCCCTTTATGTGGCATGTATGACTCACTGTTGCTTGGGATCATTTAACTGCTGTGCCCTATGACTTTTGCAATGAGCACTGCCATGTATACATGCTGAAATATGAAAAATGAGCAGCCTTTCCTGCTGAGATGAAGGTGTTTTATGGCGTGCTGCCCTTGTCCTCTTGTAGGATGTGCACAAAGACCTGTCGGAGGGATCTAGATCAAAAGGGGGGAGGACGAAGGAAAACCAAGGACAAAACACACTAGCCCAGAAGATGCTCAAGTATTAAGCCATCACACTGATGGACTGATGAGCCAACTAGTCTCTCTCTCAGGCTTTGGCACAACACATCCAGGAGGGTTTCTGAGTTCTTGCAGCAAAAAGGGGAGACTGACACTGTGCAACTTACAGAAAAATACATTGTGGATGGATAGAGGGTGGCGGTGTTATAAAAAGCAAAATGATCCAGATTTGGAGCTGGTATTGGCATCAGAACAAGTGAGAGAAACTGAGGTCAGATCCTGACTCCCTCAAATGCCCTGGAGGGCCCAGGGGGTGCAATCTTGGCTGTTTTCACCAGAAGCAAGGATGAGGGAGCCCTGCCTCCTGGCAAGTGAGCGAGATGCAAAAACAAGGTCAAGCCTGTGGCATGTCTATAGCTCTGAGCACAGTCAGACTGAGTCTGGAGGACCACAAGCAGCACAAGGCTCTGATGGACATGCTGGGCTGTGCAGATGCAGAATTGACTCCTGGGCCTGGTCACTGACTTCCCTGATCTGTGGCAAGGAGTAGGACAAGCCAGCTGCCCCTTCTCCACCCCAGGTACCCTAAGCAGAGAGGTTCAGCTCTCCAACAAACACAGGGTTTGGCTGTGCAAGCAGATCATACACCCAAGTGTCCACAGCCCTGGGCCATCCCTTTTCCTCCTCAAAATCCTGGCAGATTTTGCTACAGCTGCTATGATGTGCCTTAGAAAGCAACACCTCACCTGACTCTTCATATTAGTCTGGTGAACTGAAAACTCTGTAAATATCAGGAATTTACCCAGCAGAAAAATTCTCCCAGCTTGATGTCTGCAGGGATGGGCAAAGAGTGGAAGGAAAGGTGTTTCCTCAGTTTGATGTTCTCTGCTCTCATCCTACTCTGCAGGGATCATGCTGGGATGGACAGGAGTGCACCCCAGTGCACCAACCCCACAACTAAGAGCAGCCTTCAGCATCACTTGTTGGGAGAGAGAGCCACAGGCAGAATCCCTCTGTTGCTCCCCCTTGCTATCCTTTGAAGGCTTTTAGCATGTGAAAAAGCAGCAGAAGGACCTGTGCCTGCTCTTTCCAAGAACTCTCTGATTAAACATTCTGGGCAGAGGGACATAAATCCCTGGGAATGCTCTCAGGTCAGCACAACTCAGCCAGGCCTAGAGGCTTATCACAGCCAGTAAATGTCCCACTTGCAAGAGGCCAATTCCCACCTTCCATTTTGGCTTTCTGAGAAGTGCCCTTCCTTCCCAACCCTAGTTCTTCATACCTTGCACTCCCAAAGTCAGTGACTGCAATGAAGAGGATGAGGATCATTGAAATGAAAACATTGACTATAGGTTACCACACTGCATCACACTATTTTCACTTGCAGCAGCAGCAATGCAAAGCAGAAGGGAGCCCAAAACACAGAGGCATGTGGAAGACACAAAAAAATTAAAAAGCAGCAAGCAGAGGTTTTCTGCTGTAGCACTGGTCATACAGCTGTATGGCTAGTACTGTTACTTTCTATGAATACTGATATGAAGAAGTTAAACAAATATAAAAGATGGTCAAATGCTATTGATAAGGAAAGCTCAGATTTTCTGAGTTCCTTATAACAATATACTTCACAACTGCTTTACAGAGACTATTCTAAAAAGTTGAAATCTATTTCAATCTGAAGAATTCTTTAATATTTATCACTTTTCCTTATTTTACTTATATCTAATGATAATAATTCTTAAATTTTGGTGAAACTAGCAAGAACTGTTCTATGTTATTACATAATAAAGGGGCTGCAGACAATTGAGACCTTCAAGAAAAATGAGTGAAGAGGCATTAGTGTGGTTTATAATCAAATTACATTTGCAAGAGAAAAGAAATTGCTCTAAATTTCAGATGAAGCAAAGTGTGTGTAACTGCATAGGACATGCAGCATAGCTACAGCTTAAAAGATGATTGCTTTAAATTCACATCTAACTGGCCTGCAAAGCAACCTGTTAAAAATACCATATGTTTTCCTACAGTTGAATATTCAACAGGAGACCTCTTTTTGTGTGTGCATTTCATACTTGCAAGATTTGCACCTGTAGTTTTGAGCACATGATGCATTTGACAGACAGCTAATGGTGCTAATGAATTGCTCTGATCTGGGTGTGCAATTTATTGTGTGGGGGTAAAACACGTGTCTGTGGAAGGCAAGGTGGGTCTCAGGCTCTCAGATCCCAGTCTCTCTCCTCCATCAAGTATTGCACTTTAAAATACCCATTGACAAGTTCCCCAAGGGATTTTGTTTCTTGGGTTTGGTTCTGTCAAACACACAGGTTAACTGCTTCTGGATCTACTGATGTAAAAAGAAGCTTTATAATAATGAAAAAACATTTTGTTCTGAAATCAGAAACATGTGTGTGAATATTGATTTACATCAGTGCAGAAAATCTTTCCATCAAAGACTTTGGCTGTCTAGGAGAACTTATTTACTTACAAAATTGAGAGATTGGAGCATCTATCTGGGGTACATTTCCTCCTTTAGCATTTAGCTTTTGCACTTGGGTAGGTGGCACAGGTTTGTGAGACTGGCCAGTGGCTCGGTACATGGCTTGGACCCACAGGATTCGGTCCTGCTCATCGTCACTCGCAAAAATCACCGTGTCTCCTTCCTTCACAGCGTTGAAGAATGTTCTGCCACCATCCAAACCTGGCAGGAAAGGAATTGACAATGCAGTTTCACAGACTTTGAGACCAGCCAGGAGATTTCCCCCTGTTTCCCACCCCACCACTGCTCGGGTGTCTCTTCACCCAGTCCCATGCTGCTCCCAGCTCAGCCCCCTCCCCTGCACCAAACTCACCTGCAACACAGCCCACAGGTCCCCAGGTAATCCAATTACTAAAACATGCCCCAACACACTTGGATTAATTGTTTCTCACACCTAAAGCTCCATCTGTGCAAGTTCCATGTGGGCACCACTGGAGCCCAATTAAAAATGGGGTTTGAGTGGGGGGTTCCCCATTAGACTGAAAGCATCAGTGCTCACACTGCAGAAAAAGGTCATTAGGTGATATCCTTATTTCTATCTTTGCCCTGATTTGTCACCCATCGTCCCACCCCCCTATTATGAGAATTAAGGGAATAAAGGGAATAAAGGGCTTGACAACAACCTACTGCATATTTTCTCATCTCCTCTGGGGATACCATTACCTAGGGCATGGTGAGGATCACCATGCTCAGCATGTTGTCCCACTGAAATAAAGGAAAAATGGTGCTTTTCCACTTGAATAAGGGCCTCAACCACCAACAGGTACCTCCAGGTACTAGGGGCTTTCTGTCCCTGCCCCTTCCATGCACTGCATCCATCCTAGTGAGAATGGGGCAGGCAAAAATGCTTCCACAACAAAGACAAGCATAGCTGCTAGCCTTTTATTTAGGGAATACAATCTGAAGGCACAGGTTAGAATCATTACTCAATTTGAGCATTTAGCTCACAAAACAATTCCATTGGGATTTAAGTGTCTAATTCACTTAGGCTCCCCAGAAGAGATGAGTCTTTCCCTCCTCTGGTGCAACTCCTAGCTCAGCCCCTTAGATCTATTTATAGTAAAGTCATGCCTAGCTAATGATAAACACAAATATATTTAGAATAATGCTGATCAGAGCTCAGCTGCAGGCAGGGAGGGGCAGAGAGAGGAGAACCTTTGGGAGCCGCCGCCCGTACCTGGCTGCGGGTCGGTGTAGTCCACAGTGTATCCGTCGAGCTGCAGCAGCTCTTGAGGTTCTGCTTTTTTCTCCCGGTAGCTGCACATAGCAAATGTATATTGACTAACCTGAGGAAAACCACAAACCTAAGATGGCACCGGGTGACCACCACAAGGCAATCCAAAGCGCTTACAGGGTGCTTGCAGGGATGGGGGGTGGCGAGGCAATTTGGATGTTCATTACCCATTAGAGACAGATTCAACTTCTTACCAGGCTTTTGCAAAGCCCTCCCTTAGCACACCCTCCTGCAGCACGCACCTAATTCTCCGCATCAGTACATACAGCGGTTTAATTTCCTCCAAAAGAGGAAGCTCCACGGCTTAAAACCCTCTATCATTCATCCCCAGACAAGTGCAAGAGTGACACCCTGTCACAAACAATGTGAGCTAAATTGCTAGGTGCCAGTCATATTAAAGCAATCTTAAGATGCCACCGATCTCGGCAGTTGTTGTCATCAGTGCTGTAAATGGCAGCTCTCACTCCTCTGAGGTACCATCTGCATGACACGATACATTCGATGTCAAGCTCTTGACGGAAGCCGGCTCAGCTGCGGGGGCTCTGCCGGGCTCCCGGATCGCCTTCAGGAGCCCATCAGGCCGCATCAGACCCCGCGCGCACTCGGCGCGCCGCGATCCGCACGGGCGGCAAGGAGCTCATCCAGCCAGGGGAGGAGAGGATCCTCCGCGCCCCAGGCGAGGAACTCACAGGGAAATTTACTGTCAAATGATTTCAAATGACTTTGTTAAGGTTGTGTCACATCCTGGACGCCTGACGTAATTTTATTCATCTGGACATTTTCTTGACCTCTGGAGGAAACTTTAAAACTCTGGTGGGTGGCAATGAATTGTGCTTGTCATTTTTTGGAACTTGGGAGAGATCCTGAAAGATGGGAGCATGGATGGACTGGGGAGTTTTGCCTTCAAACTCCAGCCAAATTGCTCGGCTACAAAGATACATGTAGCACTTATTTCAGTGGCATCTCTCACTAATAAAATGTAATTTATTGAAGTCGGGGGACCCGTCTATTGGCACAGCATCTCCCAGACACCACTCGGTTTACTGCTGCCCTCTATGGGCTTCTGCTCGCTGCCAGCCTGCTCCAGCAGCCCTGCCTGCACCAAGCCTTCCTCCAGGAACGGCTCCAAAAGCCACCTAAGAATAAACTCTATCATTAACACATTTGTGGGAGTAAGACTAAAAGCGATGCTTTAAGCATCTTGCATCCTCCTTAAAACTACCAGCACTGACGAAAGATTGACAAGTAGCAGACCAATAGCAGGAGCACACCAGTGCATATTCCCCGTTCTGAACTTTGCATGCCTACCATCGTATGGGCAACACAAAAATTTAAAAGATTAACACGAAGGAATCTAAAAATAACCCAGTGCCCCTCAGCTCAACATTCAGACTCCGGTGGTGTTCATTCAGTCATACTTGCAGTATGCTGCTGCCATCTCCTGGAGAAACTCCGGAATGGGCTTTATTTACGGGAAAATCCTAGAGATCTCGTCTGAGCAGTAAGGATTTGATTTCTCTGCGTTAGACAGCCTGAACTTCAGGGACTGCATGACAAATGCAATTCCTGAAATGAGTCAGTGCTAACCTATGCTGACATTTATTGAGAATCTTAATACCACTAATGCTTTTTTACTTTTCCTGTATGGTCTATAGCAACAGGTAATTCATTCAATAGTTCAGTTGGTGTTCTCTGACCCTGAACATGAGGTCTGAATTTTGCCCTCTTCTTCATTTACAAGTAATTCCACTACTATTTGGACCCAGAAAGTATTCTTATGCCCTATCAATAAGACAACCATAGCAACACAGTGGCAATGTAGGGAAAAGGGCATTTCAGAGCTTGGATTTCTCATGCTAAAGGTTATAAATGACAGGTGTAGACAGTTGGCTCTGGTGGAGCCATCCTGGGACAGAGGCAAAGCAAACTGATCTCTCCTGTTAGAATGCACAGGATTTCCTTGAAAGACCCACCTGCAGGTGGGTCTGTAACAGGCAGTGAGCCAGGGCTCATCCAGGTTCACGTCCCCCTTCTTCTCCACTCACAGAGCTCAGAAGCCCAAGCTCAGGAATTGAGCTTGCTGGCAGGAATAAGCCAAAGATCAGGCTGGAGAGAGGACAAAGCTAATGATGGCCTCTGGAAGAGGTGCCAGCTGTGCCATGCAGAGTGCCTGCACCTAAACAACTCAAGCTACTGACTTCAAGGACTGGCAGACCAGGCTGTGTGCCCTATCCTGCTGTCTAGGGCATTTACTGCTTGGGGTCAGAGAGAAGTTGGTGCCATGGCTACCAGTGCAATGTGGCTCCTTCCATTTACAAGCAGTGGTAAAGCCAAGCCCAAGAAAATAAGATTCTAGAAAGCTCAGTATGTCACAGTTGTGCTTTGCTGCAGAACAACAGTGTGGGGTCAAGAGAAGATTGCACTTGCCTTTCATCAGTCCTCCAAAATATTGTGCTTTACAGAGCCTGCTTTCTGTAAGCTCAGAACTGGCCAGACAAGTGAAACAGTTAATAGCAGAAATTAATCTTACAGCCTGCTGAGTTCACTCTGAACCATAGCTGAGTATGAGAGCGAGTGAGCAGATGGGATGGGCAAGATGAATGGTTTGAGTAATTGGAAAAAACAGAGATGCAGAGAGGAAACTGAAGGAAGACAGAGGAGAAATCTCTGCCCAGTGAGGGACAAATTCTCAAAGCAGCTGGGATTTCATCCAGGCACTCGATGACAGCCAGGAAAGGAGCATCTAAGGAAGCTGAACTGAGAGAAAGTAAAAGAAGGGAACTAATCCAAGGCACCCCTGGCTGGTTTATTACAAAAAGGGGAAAACACTTTGAGAAATAATTTGAGACAAAAGAACATAAGGGGAAAAAAAGGTGGGGGAAAAGACAAAGAAATTCAGGAAAGGGGAAGCAGACAGCAGGAGACAAATGCCAAAGTTCACTATTCCCAGGCTGCTAAATTAAATCTGACTTTCTTGGCACTTGACCATATTCTGTCACCAGCTATATAATCCAAATGATTAATAAATACAGCAGATATGCATTAACCAGTTCTGACTTTGTCCTGGTTTCTCCACCAGAGACTCCTGCTCTAGCGAGCGCTGCTTTCCCCAGGATCCTGCTCAAACCTGTTAATTGTCATGCCTCACACTCAGAGCTCGGTCATTTGCTCCCCCTTTTTTACTGTTGACACAACACCACCCTACTTGGGTTAAATTCTTTAATGGACCTTTCCTAAATTAACAGCATGCATTTTGTCCCAAGGGAGAGAAACCGTGTGAAGACACTGCCAGCTGTAATACAGCTTTCCACTTTGATGGGAGACTCTTGTCCTCTGGTTGCAGCTGTATGTTGCCTCCCAAGCCCTTCCCTGACACAAATGAGCAGAGGAAATGATCTAGCTTTAAGAAAATAATGTGAAAACAGCAGTTTTCACATCTCAGCATATCCATTCAGCTCTAAAAAACTGCACAAAACAGTCATCCCAGCTTCTGTCTTCAAGCAGGAGATGTGTGTGCTCTCCTGGGCAGGGCTGTGTGGTGGGAATTCATCCTGTGTGAGTATGGACAGGATATGCAGGATATGCAGATATGCCTACTGCAGCCAGGCATAACTAGCTGTGGCATCAGTTTAATCAGCAGTTTCCAGATATTTTGTATGTATCATCACACTCCAGATTTTACAAGAATCACCATCTATGCCTAGTTCTCAGCAAGGGTCTAAGAGAATACACTATTTAATATGGTTGTAGGGACCAGCTATGGGTCATTCACCTCAGCTTGAAGAACACAGTCTAGGACTGCTGGTGTACCACACTGAATTCTGCTGAATTATTTTCAGTTTCTGAGTGATATTCAGAGTTACTGAACTCTTACTTCATTTCATTTTATCCCGAGTCAGCTGAGTTTTGCTAAAAGCAAGGACTGTCACTATTAGTCTAAATTATACAGAGTTTAGGGAGTCTGTCACTAGAACAATAGATCCAGGCATAGACACTGCAACTGGTTTTAATCTGCAGAGAGTTGATCTGGTTCCAACAACATTCTGCAAACACCATCAGACACAATCAGCTGAAAACTGCTTCAAGCTACTCAGCAGACATGTCATCCAGGTACCATGGAGTGTTACTTCCCATATGCTGCCAGAGCACTGAAATGGGGTTATGATAAGAGATGAACAGATTCAGTCTGAAATCTCAGTGTAATTAATTCACTTGCCCTTAAAAATCATTGTAAGAAATTTCCAATTGCAAAGCCAGCAAACCCACCATAACCAACCATGGTGTTATTGCCAGTACAGCACATCAGACCTTGCAAAGAATTAATACAAGCTCTGCCAGCTATCAAAAATCCCAGCTTTTGCATAAGGGTCTAATTGGCAAACTGGCTGAAATTTGTGTGCTGTGCTTGAGCAGCTGATACAGCAACTTAGGAAACACTTACAACATCTGAAATGGATGTACATTTTCTTTCCTAACCAGTCACAGAGAACTTTGCCCTAAATAGCTTAATTGCTTTTGCTTACCACTGCCACTGGCATTACTGCTGCCTTTACGAAGCATTTTCCTCGCTTGTGATGCTGCGGACCATTTCCATCCAAGCTCAGGGCCATATTCTGCCATCATTTTCACACTGCATATCTCAGGATTTAAAATTAGGCAAGTAACGAGTCTCTGCCATGTAATTTACATCTAATCAGTATTCTGCTCTTCTGCTGCTCATCTCAAAGGGTGTCTATGAGAAGGGTGGGCAGTGTACAGAGAGGACTGCGATTCATTCGGAAGGGAAAACTAACCCCTCTTAATGCACAGATCGGTGCTGGAGGAGCACACACCCTTGCTCTGCTAGGCATGCCATGCCATGCCACAACCCTTCCCCAAGAGGCTGAGCCAAGTCCACCCAGCAAGGCAGGAGCTGGAGAGTTGAGGCTCAGGTCTAGAAATGACACAAAGGAACTGCTCGCAGCCACTACACCCAAACAAATCACTTCACTCCTGTATAACCCTTGCAGTTACACAGACACAGAAGGTGCGAGGGATTATTCCACCCAAATTACAAGGAAGTTATTGCTCCTTTCCCCTTCTCTCCAGGGCTTACACAAGCCAAGTAGCAGTGGAAGCGCTCCCAGCAGAGCTGCTTTTCCTCCATACGTGCGCAAAGCCTCCGTTCTTGGCGGCAAGGCTTCACTGACACAAAAGAGACAAACTGCCATCAACACCTTCCTCCTTGGTGCCACCCATGCAGCTTGGCACTTTTGTGCCTTGTTTAAATAGTTATGAAGAGTTTGAGTATTTATTACCACGAATTTCTTAACCACTGGTACCAGAATACAGAGTGGTACCACCCAATGGCACTGGAGGAATCAAGGCTGTGTCCATCTGGAATGGGGAAAGAGGGAGAGAGCACAAGACCATGAGGGGCAGGTTATTCTGCAAGCAACAGGAGAGGAGACAGAGCTGCAATAAAAGATGCTACAGGTAAGGGACAGAGACAAAGGATCAGAAAGGAAATATTTTCCTATTCCCCCAAACAGCCTTGCCCTCCTGGCAGTGTCAGGGACTGACCAGACCACTATGTGTCAAATGGACTTTATGCTTTGGGCTCTATCCCTCAACTCTGTTGAAAGCAGGAGCCCTGTGTGGATGAAGCTCCTGAAAGAGGGGCTGCTCCTTGTCCACTCTCTGTAACAAGAGCCAGCCCACCTTCCTGCAGGGGTTATTTTCTGCCTGTGGTTTAGCAGAGTTCAGAGCATCCTGGACATCAACACCTTTACTGCCAATCCCTGTTCGTATCAGCACTCATCCTTTGCATTGCATGAAAAGCAAATGACAAACATACGGACAGCAAAGTATTTTTATTCCATCTTTATTGCCTGCTGACATGTTCAATATGCTCAAACTACATCTGAGGGACTGCATAGAGAGTGTTTCTTGTTTATATTTGATGTACGGCAGAACACTTTACATTGCACCAAATGTTGAGCAAACGGTAACATAACAGAGAAGCTGCAGTGGCAGCTGGAATTTCTGAGGTGGGCTACAGAGACTCTCTGGGGGCAAAAGTCTGCTCATCTTATTCAAATGAATTGCTTTTCTGGCCAAATCCTGCTCTGATATGCCAACTGACGAATACAGACCTAGTAACATGAGAAAACATGGAATAACTCTGAGAGCTTCAATTCCACAGCAAGCTGAAGAATATATAGCAGCTAAAAACCAGAGAAGCAACTGCAACCACCCTGAATGGCCAGAAGGCTCTGAGAGACAAGTCCAAACCTGCAAACCCTTGTGCAGAAGAGTATCAATAGAATTATTTACAGGAGAAATGAAGTTGGGAAAAATGACTCTCTGCTTTGGAGCATCCCTCTTCACAGGGAAAAAAAGAACTGAGAACTTGGTCTAATAAGACCGATTTGTCTTTCAGGGAAAAGCAATACTAGTTGCACTACAGGTGATCATAGCACTTCTACCTTCATTTCAGAACATTATAAAGGAAACATACAGAGAAAAGCAATCCTTCAATCTCTGCCCACGAACAGGGTCAGTATAAAATGTTCCCAAAAGGGAAAGGAAGATAGAGGCATGTCTTGTGGCTGCTCTACACTACCTCCCCCCTCCCTGTGGCCATTTTGACCCCATGTGGAGTACAAAATCTGCTGATCATACTTGGTTATGGGACTAGGTACTCAATGAGTCTCTCCAAATAGTCTCCTACTTACATAGGTCCCCACACATCCTAAATCTCCTCTACTTCCCAAGGATGGATTTCCTTATCTGTCCCATTGTTTCATGCTATGGAAGGTAGCCATGATGGCTAAAAGGAGATTGAATACAAATAAGCTTCCTACTGAGACAGCTGAACTTGGAGCAATAATTAACACAAAACAAAGGAACCAGCTTACACCAGGTGATTTAGGAAGGGAAATCAGGTGTCTAAGGTGGAAGAGGGACTGCTTAGACTCCTTACCAGCACAGAACAGCACACAAACAAGTGTGCTCCAAATGTGGAGTCTGGTGCACCTGGTTTATACCACATCTGTTCTTACACTTTGACCCTCTACAGCAGACCTGCCACCTGCTTCATCAGCAGAAGGGTTTTATCCTCTGACCTGAACAGTTTGGATCTCTGGTGTCACAAGATCTCAGTTGGACCCCATGTTATTCCATCAGAGCACCTCTGTGTTGCTTTCATAGAAAACCCTGAACAAAGGTTTTATTCCTCACATTAGGAGACAACACACCAAGAGAGTCCAGAGAGGAGGGAGAGAGAGACAGACCCAAGATGAGTCTGTGACTTCCTCAGGTTGGTGTGAAGATGGATCACTCACACTGGGGCCACACACTTCTGTGGCCAGTGCAGTGGTTTCACCTGCCCTTGGAAGGTGAGGGAAGATCTAACTCACAAAGTCCTGAGCAGAACCTTTCTAGGTTACAGAGGACATCTGCCTCTTTCCTTGTTTCTTCTTTCCATTCTTAACAGTGGTCAAATGTACAAGTCTAATGACTGGGAGGGCAAAAAGTGAAAAAAAGAAAAAAGGGAAAAAGGAAGGCACTGCAAAATGATGACTGCAAAATGATCAGTGAGAGCTACAGACAATGAGAAGCAGTAATAAATGTGAAGGCAAGATAGATGTCAAGAAGGATTTGATGCTGATTCTGACATAACCAGTGATAAAACTTCTGTAGATTCAAATGGTTTCCAAATTAAACCTGGAGGTTCAAAAGAGAGCCCAAGAACCTCCTACCAAGACAGACTGAGCTTCCTCCTCGCCTCATTAATTCCTCATTAAAATTGATTCTCCATTTTATCAAGCATTCAAGTGCATCTGGAAACTCAAGGCTAGAGTCTGCAACTGGGATATCCTTGAGAACACCCATACATTTAGAGAAGAATTCATGATTAACAGACACCCTGCACAGAACCACAGCTCAGCATCAATCACATGGCACTGAAAATGGCCAGAGGGCAGCCTCAAGTACTTCATGTTGTGATTTAAGATCACTTCTAGTTACATCTGTTACCTGGACCAGGACAAAGAATCGTTTCTTCCACCTCTTCCAAACATTTTTACCAATGGCCCATAAATACCTAGGAGAAAAGAACAGGTGAATTCAGTACACAAATGTTAATCTGTTGTTCTCTTGCTTTTCAGTATATTCTGTTTACACTTAGAATTGTTTACATTTAGAAACAGAAGTTAATTCACAAGAAGGAGCAATTACAAGACTCTCAAGCTCAGCATCATTCATGAATGGGTTTATTTCTATAGCCTGAACAGATTACCTGCAAAGAAAGCGACATAAAAATCTTACAGAGCCTTAATGTTACACAGTATTAATTCTCTCTTTCCTTTTGTCTCTCACAACGTGCCCGGAATGTGAAGCTCTTTAGTGCCAATGAATAGTTACACCACGGTTGGATGGGTGAAGAATGCATTTGCAACAGAAGAATTAAGGGAGAGAAACCCCAAATCTGCTTTAGCTTTCATAAAACCATTTTGCTGAGGGGAGCTGTCAGAGGGACACTTCCTACATCAAACCCAGCATGCAGGATCTCAATATCCACTGGACTGACTAAACCAGGGCACTTCACTGAGCAGCTCTAAGATGAAATCTGAGAAATTGCTTGGCTACAGATAATTCAAGCAAACTGAATAATTTCTGAGAAGTGAATTTACTGTTTTCCACAAAGGAAGAATTAACTTTAAAAAATTAATGTCAAAATAAGCATTTAATCTCTGTGATGAATTGGCCACTGTGACACTATAACACAAACACTGGCAAAACTAGTGGCAGCACCAGGCTAATAATAAACATAAGGATATTATTCAGCATTAATATGTTTTATGTATCATTATAATTACTTTAGTTCTGGCTCAATAAAGAGAAAAAAGATTTCATTTTTGGTTATGCAAGGGGTTCTTTATGCCAGAAGAGATCTAGCATACTCTTGGTGAATGTTTAAATCACAAAAGTCCAAGTCATGCTGATGTTGTCTTTGAGTCCTTGGCTAGTCCAAGAAGAAGGTAATAAGTGTCCTTTTGGCTATTGCTGCTAACATCAACAGAAAGATAATCTCAGTTCTGGTAGCAAGAGGTATAAACATCAGAGTTTTAAGCAATATCATGTAAATCAAATGTTATTTGAAGAAACCTAGAAAACAGCCCTAATATAAGCTGAGATCTGGGAAATAGACAGGACAGGGGATCTGTCCTCTCTGGCCTTGGTGCCTGGGATTGTGGTGAAAAAAATTAAACTTCACACAAGACTACTGGCTCTGATCTCATCACCAGAGAAAAGAGGAGGAGGAATTAGAAAAGATGAGTGATCTAAAGCACCTAATAATGGATGGAATTTAACAACATGCTATAAAAATAAAAGTGAAACAAAGTCACTTTTATATTACTAAAACCAGACTGGAGAGTTATTTCCAGCATTGACCTTCCTGAACAGTTTCAATTTTTTGTCACATCCTCAGCTCTGAAGAGCAATCAGAGCCTTGCCAATGGCCTTAGCTAGATCTTCCCAAGGATGATCTGATTTGTGACTGTATGAAGGTAGAAGTGGTCAGGGATCCCTCTGGCCCCAGATCTTCTGACAGCTCCTCCTGGAGGGGAAAGGTGTCCCTTTTAACATTCCCAATTATTAGTCCTACTCCAGACAATTGTGGAATTTATTCAATTGTGGTGTGTATCTCAGTATAAAGAATGCTGGTCACACTGGGGTTCATTTCAAGTGGAAAGTGGACTGTGATTTTGGTTTTGAGAAGTCAATACAGGGAGACACAGAATAACTTAAAAAATTATATTATTCTCAGTAAGAGAGTTGGGCAGTTCATCTATCATTTCTCACAGAAAAAAACATAATTTCCTGTGAGGAAAACTGTTTAAAATTTAAAGTGTTTGGCTCATATGCATTAAAAAAGACTATGCTAAGAATATGGAAGCGCACTATAAATGACTGAACTAATGCCATTTTTATAGGGATCTTTCTGCTTCACCTCCTGTGAACTTGAGAAAAAGAGTTTCTCTTTGAGAATCTTAAAAAGCAAAATTTCCTAATGCACACTCAAAACAAAATGACTTTAGATTGAGACAAATGTTTACCCAGAGTGCTTCATGTTTTGAGGCTTATCCATTCGCACAGCAAGCTTGATCTTCAGGTCTTGATCAGGGCAGTTTTTGGAAACAGTCATTTTGTGCCACTCTGACTGCTTTGGACTATTAGGAGTAGGGTGGAGAACGACCTGTAAGAATTAAAACAAACAAAATGTTAAAGGGAAAATTATCCATAAAATGGGGTTTAATGTGGAACAGAAATACATCAGAACAACAGAAATACATCATGACCTAGTTTTGCCCTAGAAGTCAGTCTGGATATGCCTATTCACTTCAATGAGGATGGCTTTTTATTGCTTTTTTAAAGTACAGCTTATTATTTTGAGATTAGGTCATATATTCTTTGGGTCCTCAGTCAGCTCACGGGGCTGTGCAGACAGAGCTGCATGATCAGTTCCTGTCATTTCAGGATGGTACATCTGACTGAGCTATGACAGCAGATAAAATCTGCATCCCATGTGACATGAGAGGCTGCAGGACTCTGCTTCCATTTCATGCAGCAGGAAATGCTGGGAGGGTCTCCAGCTGGAGCATGTCCGTGCAACACCAGTGACTGCAGATGAACACCAATGGCTCAAAGAAACTGAAGCTCCAAGAGGTGAACCACATTTCCTGATCACAGCTGTGCTTTTCTCACTCATTCATTACCACTACAAAGCAGAGCAGCTCCCTGGAGAGTAAGATACAGAGTATTCCCCTAGGACAACACCACATCCACCATCTTCTCCTGGCATTTCCATTTGTTTCCTCTGAGGTGGCCAAATCCCCTTCCTCCTACACCTGCTCCTCTTTTGATGCTTTTACTCTCAGAGGTGACTTTGCCTGCTACAAATTGATTCAAGTTTCCACTGTGCTGTAGTGAGATGAATCTTCTTTAAATTCATTAATCTTTCTGCAAGCAAATTGTTTCACAATTCTTACAAATGGCAGCATTCACCCTCATTAACTGGTGTGCTGCCATCACTCATTTCTTGCTCATGCTTGGTCTATGTTCCTGCCAAACTCCAGCCCAGACTATAATCTTGTATTCCTCTGCTTTTCAACTTTGCTGCTGATTCAACAATCGAGGGGCTGTTTTCCACCAAAATATCATTGACGCTATTATACTCTGATGAATCACTCTAAAACTTATTCTATTGCCTCCTCTAAAGCCTGAGGTAAACATCAGTAGATTCTCAACTTTACCCTTATCCATTAATGTTATTTATCTCTTCTTTTATTGAATTGCTTTCTCTGTTGGGAATCTGAAGCTGTTATTAGTCACACAGATAACTGAGCAACACCAGTCTGTACTGCATCGCTCTTGGAACAAAACACATTTAAGCAAATCCTGAAGATGAGAAATGAGTTCTCCACATGAGGCAGGGGGTGTTATTACCATGACAGACCCAAGCTCTGAGCAGCATCCAAGGAAACCCAGTGCCAGGCAGGTCAAGCAAGAACATCCACCTGTGCTAAGCTGCGTCTCTTAGTGAGGCAGCAGCCATTCTGTGTGTTTGGGATGCTCTCTGCTTTGATGTCTAACTCTTTTTTCAACAAAAAAACCACAAACTTTTCTCAGTGGTGTTGCAATTCACAGCTCTTCCCCTCCTTGCCCTCAGTAGACGAAGTATTGGCACGGCTGAAATCCACGGGAGCCCTGCCATTGGCTTCAATAGGGTCAGGATGTATTCCCATGCCTTCAGCTGCCCATTCAGCAGTGCAGGGCTTGGGAGCATTTTCCAGCTCTCCCTTGGATAAAAGTGGTGAGCTGAGGAGTGGAGGCCGCTTGCCAACTCAACACTGGCAAGAGAAAGTGGGCTTTGTACCCGCCTGGCAGCGCACAAAGCCGCTGCTCAAAGGGCGGCTGAGCAGGGGTGTTTTGTGTATAAAACCTGCTTTCCTCCTCTCTCTATGCAGGCAGGTTCCTGTCCACTCCAACAGCTAAACCAGGGGCTTAACACACTCCCGGTTTCATTATTATTTAAAGAAGAAATCTTGATGCAGCCCGAGCAGACACGCGTCATCCTTCGGCCGCTCCGGGTACACCGAGCATCCCTTTGAAGTTTGGCTGACTGAAAGCACCGGTGGCCACGGGCCAGGGGGAATCACTGCCAGCTCCCCACACTTGCCACTGCTGGCCTGTGTCCTTCAGCCTGCACAAACTCAGGGCTGAGGGATGGTTTCCCGCTGGACTGGGAATTAAATCACATTGGTAGGGCTGGCTCATCAGCCTTTCAGGGCAAGAGGGGTTGCTTTGGGTGCTGACATCTTTCTCAGAACAACATGCACAGCTAATTGCTTCCCAAGACCAGCAAAGTCAGCGCTGCTCATGGCTGCCAGTGGAAACAAGACTCACAAAGCAAGAGGGGCTGCGCTGAGTGTAACCACTCAGGGGAAAATCCCTGAATGGCAGCGCGGCTGGCTGGGTGAAAAGCTCTGCTCAGCATGCCACAGTGGATAAAGGCAGGGTGCCAGGCTGTTTGAAGTAGGAGGTTTTGAAAATAATCCTGAAAATATTATGATGCTGTGCAGCGAAACAATTGTAGGTTTTCAGCTGAAGTACTGCAGCCTAGAGGGGTCATCCTCTGAGTCAGAAAAGGAGGACAGGGAGAGAGGAAGGATCAAGGTGTGGATGAGAAAGTCTGAAGGGGCTGTGACTGCCTTTGAAGAGAAGATTGAGAGGGGAAAAGAGGGGGCAGCTTTGCTTTTCTCTCTCTCAAGTGCAAGAACAAAGGATACTACATGAAAACACAAATAATTTAAATGAACATGAATTACATGAGACAAAATTGCATGCAGCATTCTCCACAATAAAGCTATAAATTTAATTCAACAGCTCACTAGGACCTGGGAGAATGTTTTGCACATTTATGAACAGGATTAACAAAACCATGTTAATTAGGAAAATGTTGAATGGATAGAGACTCTTCCTTGTCATGGCCCAAACAGCCATGGAGTTAGCAAGAAACACCCCAACAGGTTAGTCCATTACTGGAAATATAATTCTTGGGCTTGCAACAGGATCAGTGGCTTTCCTAACCATGGATTTCTTGGCCATAGCCATACAGACAGGGTGGAGAGCAAGGAGTGCTGCAGGGCTGGGCAGACAGAGCCCAGGCTGCCCCTGGAGATCACCTGGGTCATGCTGAGCCGTGACAAGAGATGCCAAGTCCTCTTACCCTGAACTGATTTTCATGGAGTCATCATCATACTGATCTCAGCCTGAGAAGCTGAGGAAGGCCTGGCAAGGAGTTTGCTGCCACTTCTGCCTGGGGCCAGCACAAATTACACAGCTGCACAAGATCCATGGAGACAAGTGAAGTGTCCCAAAGCCACAGGAAAGTGCCATCCACAGATATTCTGGAGCTGTGGGCTGCAGTGATCAAGGGCCACCAGTGCCAGGGTACTGGTTAGGGACCACAGACGAGGGACAGAGATGGGAAGATTTTCTCAATGGTCAATACCCCAGGAATCTGAGCTCTTTGCTATTCACGCCATTGATGGGAGCAATAAATCCTCATGTTTCACTCCCCAGTCCAGCCCCACTGAAGCCACCAGCCCATCCACCCCCAGAAAGGCCAGGGCTCCAAGCCTTTTGCAGGGAGTACTGCAGTCAGTGCTTTCAAATGCTCAAACCGTGCACTGGCTGCTCAGCAGATATGAGAGAAACTTAACAGTCCCTTGCCAAACTTAAATCCCCTCTTTTTGCTTCAGCATAATCCCCTTTTCTGCCTCAGGAATGTCCATTTCCGCAAGCAACTTTTAAGGCTTTCCGGACTGCCAATATTGCACTCAAGATCCTCTGCCTTTGCTCAGAGCAGGCACAGCCAGCTGAAATGCTGCCATTAAAAACTCACAACAAAGACAGCATGTGAGATGCACTCCTTTCCAGCAGTGCAGAGCTTGCTTTCTTTCTCCCTCCTGAAGCTTGGCAAAAAAGGAAAGCATGTTGTGCTCCAAAGATATTTCTGTACAGGAGAGATTTCTCTAGAAAAGCAGGGCCAGAAGGGAACATTATTAAACTCAAAATCTCCTTACCCTCCCAAGCTCTTTGTCCTCCAGAGCCAGCACTCCTGTGCTCTCCGTGAACAGCTTCACCTTCACTGCAGGAAGCGCATGAGTTGTCGTGAAGTCTCCTTGGGTGCCCCAGCTGTGAAAAGAAGGACAGAGAGGTGTTCAGCTGAGCCAGCAGGTCAGCAGCAACACTGCTCAGGCATGAAACAGTCAACCTAAAAGGTGTCTGACACAAGCTGAAGTGCTTGGGTTGTGTGAGTGACAAGGGCATTAATTATCTTCTTTGGGAAATGTGGGACAGATGTTTGGAAAACCCATGATGATCCTTTGGAGAAATAAAGACAGCATCTGGGAGCAGCATGAAACCAAGTTTAAGAGAACTTTCTTATTTAGAAAGAACAATGTCTTCTGCACTGCCAGCCTGTGTAGCCACAAGAGAAGTAGAGGATTGAAGACATCTGCACCCAGGATGTCTGTAATCACTCATGCCTGTGCTTCTCTCATGGCTAATTAACCTTTCCTTTCCAGGCTGAGAGTGAGGTTTGCTTTTTCTGAAGAAACTGCAACTTAACCTGGGCCACTTTCCAAGTCTCAGCCCAACCCAAATTTAAGTCCAAGCCATTATGTCTGGAGTAATCCTAGTTTGCTAGGACTACAGAGCAGGACACCAGCTCCTTGTGGGTGGGATTGCAGTGGCCAGGAAGATGCCCCCTCTGCAACTACACCATGAACCACTGTCTACTGTTTGTACTCTCTGAGTCATTCCCTGGCTTGGAAAGGAGTGCTGTGGAGGTTGAATTATCCATAGCCTCTAGACACACATGTCTCTAGAGGACATCTACAAGTTTCTGCAATCACAGGTTGCCCAAATGCAGAGAAAACATGAACTCATTCCATGTGGGACCCTGCCAAGATTGTGCCATGAGCAACACCTCTGAGTGATGTGGTGGAACCCACACTGCAACCCAGAATGCTGCAAGTTAGACAAGAGATTACACCATAACTCACTAACCACTTCTATTTCTCCTCACTCTGTTAATGACACTTTCTCACTTTAGGCTGTCCTCAAACTAGATCCTCTGCTAAAGAAAGGCAGTTCCCTTGAAAAGGCTCAGAAGACATGGTCCAGTGACTACATGTTCCTCAAAGATGAACACGAAGCAGCAGGTTTAGCATTTGGAAAATAATCAGTAAAAATAATTCCCTTCTCCTTGTGCTCTAGGAGTATGGATTTATTCTTTTCTCCCCACTGAGCAAATCTTGTCCAACTGAGCTCAGCAGATGAGCATGTTCAGCACAGAGCTGATTAACAAACTTGGGCTCCTCATCACCTTTGCTCTGAAGCTTCCTCTCCTGGTGTCACTGTTTCACATGTTTTGTCTTTTATAATGATGCATCAAACCTTCACCAGTGCCAGACAGCAGAGGTTTGCCTTAAATTATCTACAGCACTATAGGTCTAGTCAGGTCCTTTACATAATATCTTTTTCAAGTGTGAGCTATCAGCTACCTAAAAAGTATTTCAAGGGTAAGAAGCAAGAAACAACTTAATTTTCTAATCACAGATTTGGGTCACAGGTTATGTTTTCTCTTAAAAAACTGCGTTGTCACCAGGAGGGAAAGTAGGAAGATTATCTTGCTTTGGGTAAGAGGCAAAAGTAAGAAAATATCCAACCTTACACTGTGTATTTTGACAGCATCTGCTTTATAGAACTCATATCTCTGTTTACTATTAAAAAGCTCTTATTTGCTGAAGCATTCCCAGACCATATGTTATCAACAAATGTTACTAACCAAATACAAACAGTAATTTTCATTAGGTTTCCTTCATGGGAACAACATTAACCACAAAGAGAATAAAATGTTTCAAATGACAGGAAACATACTTAGCAAACCCTTGACAACACTGGTGCTTACATATTCATACCCCCAAAAGCCCTGAAAAGATCTGCGCCAACAAATGGAGACCATCAAAAGTTGAGTTTTGTGCTGGTTGGAGCCTGGTGATGTCATTAGTTGCCATAGTGATGCTCAGCATAAGGCCATAATTCATGCCACTGAAACATCATTTGTATTCAATCTGAGTACCCAGTTTATCTGGGCTGTGTATTAAATTATTGTTCAGAAAATTGTCTCTGGACAGTAGTTAGGTATTAGGATCTTCTGAGGGACCAACAGTGTAATGGTTTCATTTCCATATTTAATCATTAAGCAGGTTAGCACTGCAGGAGTTCATTTGTTGGGAAAGTGCAGCGGGACCCATTGTGGACTAATGCCATGAAGTAGCCATGCTATTTTGTCCCCCTATCACAGAACTCATGCTGACACCTCCAAGCAATAAAACATCTGCAAATGCAGATAGACAAATGTCACTCTGGCCAAAAGGACACACACATACAGATGGATACACATGGATGTAGAAACACCAAAAAAAGGTACACAGGTAGAACAATCCTGGTAGTACTTCCTCAATCAGGGCAGTGTTAACCATCTGCATCCTGCCTGAATCCCTCAGCTCAGCATTTCTTATTGGCCAGTGCATCCCAAAGTCTGGAACTGATAAAGAAATGCTGTTGTGCACAGAGAATTTACTAGAATCATCACCTTATTTATGGCATCTGTGCTGTTCCTATCCTCTCACCAGGATCTACTTTTGTCTCCAGGGTTTCTTATTTAGGATTCAAACTTAGGATAAGCAGCTAAACTCTTCTGGCTGCAAAGTGCCAGAGGCTGAGATATGCCCCAAGTGCTAACTTGACAGATGCTGGCCCTTGTTTTACCTTTTACAAGCATAATAAGGAGATCATCACTGTAGACTTTGTGTCTACAGATTCACCTAGAGGTGCCATCACAGCTACTGACCAAACAGCCTGAAGTGCTAGGATTTTATCCTGAATGGAACAAAAAATGACACATATCCAGAGGGTGTGAGTGGCCAGCAAGTAACAAAGGTCAGCTCTTGTCTCCCATTACCTCCACAGCCCCATGGAGCACTTGAAGGATGGGCTCACCTGTCTGATTTCAGGAGCATTTGGGAGCTGTCACTCACACATGAGGCCAAGGCAGGTGCCAGGCTGCTCAGACCTAGCTGCTCTCAGCTGTCTTGGACTTCTGATCTCAAAAACCTTCAGGCTGATGCTATTCAGCACTTCCCAATTTATGGCCAAAATCTGTAAGAGCACTCTCCTCCCACTGATGCTGTACTAAGCCCTTACCCTTTCCTGCCATAAGGTCACTGCAGAAACAGCTCTCATCACCCCATGGAAGTGCAGTGATTTACTGATCTTTGGCTGTAGGGCTGAGGGCTTCTAAAGCAGATAAAGTAGTTATAAAGCTAATTACCACACAGCTAAAGAGACAAAAACTTTAAAACACTGTGGCGCTGCTAAGTTAAAATTAATGATTGAAATACTATTTGGGACATGAATAAGGCTTGAGCAAAATCCTGTGAAGATCCCTGTCCTGACTGCACTCATGTATCACATGAAACCAGGCAGGAGGGTCTCTGACTTCAGCTGCTTTTCTTCACAATATCCTGCTTATGTGACCTACAATTTTCTCAGCTGTCCTTGAGAGACAATGATTTAGTAATTTCTGTTCAACTCAAGTATGCAAGTTCCTCTAAAGGAAATTTTAGCACCTGTGTCCTTCCTATAAGTGAACATACACATTTAATACTCAGGAAAATTCATTAAATGCTTTCATTCATACTCTGTGCTCTCCAGCTCTACTGTGCTCAGCCCCTGCTTAATTTAAAAGTCACCCTTCTTCCATCAGTACTCTTGTAACTTGATGTAGCCAGAACACTGATGCCTGTGATTTATACAAATAATGAACAAGTCCAACTGGGCTGCTTTGCTGGGCCATGAATCAGCCCTGCTAACCAGGCTAACAGGGGAGCAGCTGCAGAGCCATGTGCTTTCCACAGGGGGGACACTTAAACATCATCTATGACCTCTTCTCCTGAGCTTCAAAATTACCACAGGATATCTTTTATCCCTCTCCAGCTTGCATGGAATAAACATTAAAAAAATCAGAAAATGAAAGTAAAAATGTGTACTAAAGGAGAGCTATGCTGTCCCCTCAGTGGGCTCACTGGCCACAGCAGTTTCCTGGGACAGATCTTCTCTGCCAGAGATGCTGCCCTTCTGCCTTGTTCCCATAACTTCAGTAAAAAAGTCATGCAGAATAGTATTCCTACATGTTGGCCAGATTTGCAGGAGTTTACTGAGCCACCTGCTCACTATAGTTTTCCCAACCAACTCAGCAGCAGTTCCTGCTCCCTCCCAAGACAGGAATACATCCTTGGGAAGGTAGGACGTGGCAGGCAGCTGCTTCCATCTCTGCAGGGTCACCAAAACCAGCAGAAGCATCACCTACCCTCCTGCACAGCCAGCTGGCTGTGTGCAAGGGCACAGAGGTCCAGCTGAAAGGTATTTAATAAATGTGACCATACTCAGGACAATAATTGCAAGGGCAGCTGTCCTTCTCTTGCTGTCCTCTACTGTCAGAATGGGATCTAGTGAGGATGCCATGACTGGCCAGCCTGGCTGCCTCCCTCCTTTGTGCAGTGCTGGTGGAGAGAGTTGTGCTTCATGCACTTCTCTTCATTTACAACCCTCATGTCTCCTCTTCTGACATGTCTGTGTCCCTCCTGGTGTACTTGTAGCTAGGTCTCCAAAGTGAGCTGGCTGGTGAAGGGAACTTCATCAAGAGGGCAGCACAGACAGTAGCCTGACAGACACTGTCTGGGCTTGGTGGCTGCTTCACCTTGTGTGGTGTGATGCTTCTAATCTAGCCTTGGTTTCTCAGCTTACTGTGGTGCCCAGTCATGGTCCCTGCTGGACCTGGATCCTGCTCTGAGGATGGAGAGTTCAGATCCCTGGAGTGCATTGCTGGTGACTGAAATGCTACATACAGTCTCAATTTAGTTCTCCCAGAAATCCTGTCTAACAAATGATGGTTTTATTACTTTGGCACACTCCCCTCCCAGAAGAGACCTTTAAATCTTGGGCCATAAATCATGTATGCTCATGCTTGAGCACTGGGAAAAACAGAGTTAGAGCAGAAGCACACCAGGCACTGAGCTAACCTACCTTCATGCAGCTGATGGAGTAGTGCACCTTTTCCTCTAATGTAATGCTAAGCTGTGTTTCTTTTCTACATATTCCTAGAGACACAAGCGAGGAGGAAAATAAACAGGTTTAAAGTATCTTTAACAGTTAACTATATATGAAGAAGCACACAGGATAGCTTTTTACTATATTCTCTAATGCTTTATCTATACCAGCCATTCAAAAACATGAACTAGAGGTTGATAACCACAATTGTCAGTGATCTACCTGAACTTCCCTTGCCCATGCATGGAGGCAATAGTTCATTACAATTGAGCACACCCAGACTCACTCAGGTCAACAGCAAAACCTCATGCAGGGATGGCATTAATCCCACTGGGATGAAAATACCCATTTTTTAAAGTGAAAAGAGTGCTTGGGAACTTCTAGGAACACCATAAACTAGACAATGGCTGGAAGAGGCTGGAAGAGCTGACAGCTCCTTGTGGGGAGCAGTGCAGGTGAGGCACAGAACTGGAAGGTTTGTGGCAGAACAGACGTGTCTGTGACATGTGGCAGAGGCAGGTGCTCACACCTGCATCAGCTGGGTCACAAATCCATAATAAACAGAAGCAGGGCATGCCAAAGCCTTGGAGAAAATATGGATTCTTTGCAGCTCTTGTAGGTGGTGGCAATGGATAATAGGTTTTTTGTTTGTGTCTCTGGGATTTGAAAAAGCCCAAAGGCACAGAAGAATTCTGGCCTTTTTTAGGCACTCCAAGAAAGCTCACAGGCTGGGTCACACACCTGGAGACCTGTGGGATGCACACAGAGCTCTGTTTCAGCAGGAGAATGACATAAACAACTGCCAGTCTGGGACAGCTACAAACTACTTTGTGATTTCCTACAGTAGGATTGCAAACTCAGTTGAAAACACACAAATTTAGGGGACTGTACTACTGTGTAAATGTACCTCAGTCCCCTGCTTTGGGCTCCTGCTACTGCAATAAGGAGAGATCTAATTAAATCAGTAGAGCTAGGCCTTAATTTGCCTCATTCCACTTTAGAGGCAGCAAGCAGATGAAGTGATGCCTGACATAGAGGGCCCCTGTCTTTCCACCGCCATAAAGGTGTGCTGGAGGTGACGCTGCAGATTCACAAAAAATATTTGAAATTAAAATCTCAAAGAACACATATATAGATGCATATACATTGCTCATACAAAAACATCCTGGGCTTGGAAATACCACTCAGGTGCTAAGAAAAGCACCTTTCCATTGTGCCTGCAGAAATGCACTGAGAAAGGTTTGCATCCATAATACATCTTGATACTCAGGGGCTGCTGAGCCTCCTCTGGGATTCCTCCCACGGTAAAACTTTGATGTGTTTACTCACCTTCAAAACAGGATAACCAAAGACATCAGACACAGATTGACAACACAGCCTATTTTTGTTTACATTTGTTTCCTCCCCTCCCTTTCAGCTGCCAGAACAGCCTTTCAGTCCCATCCCCTCGGAACAAGCTGAGCTGAAGTGGGAGTGACAGCACAAACAGATTTGATTCCTCCCAGACTTTCCCGCACAGACTTTGCAGTGATTTAAAACACGCTTTCACTGATGCAGCTCCTGTGCAGGTGCTGACAAATCAGCATTCCTGCAGGCACTGGCTGGCAGAGGTGGCTGTACCTGCCTTCCCTGGAGCCAGGGAACACTGAGTGAGGCCATGGAGCTCTGATGTCTGCTGTGATGGGATAACCCAAGGATGCTCTGAGTGAATCCATCACTTCCCATGACCAAGCATGGAACACTCCCCTCTGCTAAAATAGAACACCACTGGTAAATATTTAGCTTACAAAAAGGGCATTTATTTTCCCAAAAACACCACTGCAGAAAGCACTGTGGTGTAATTCAAAAGGTGAGCAGAGACAGGGTGTCGCTAAGGACCAGGCTCCTTCTACAGCAACTAAGGAGGTGTTCCAACCTCCAACACTTCATGGTCTGTCCTTTTCTGTTTCCACAGCTCTGAGACACAATGTATGTGTCACACACACAGGCACCATCTTGCTTAACATCATGCAGACAGCAGTACCAGACCATCCCTCCCTCCAGGAGCTGCAACTCCCACATCCTCAAACTGGCTACAGCAGCGCTGCACCGCCGGCTGAGAGAGAAATATGTCTGGGAGAGATCACATCTGTGCCCGAGTGTGCAAGGCACAGAAGGATGAGGGTAAAGCTGACAGAGACTGCAGCAAAGCAAAGCCTGCAAAGGTCTGCTCTTGATCTGCTTGTGGCTCACACACAATCCCCGTGGATCCCGTTCCAGTGCCAGCACGGGGCACTGCAGCCAAGAGGAGCTGCTGAGGCCAACAGCACAGCTTTAGGAACCCAAAAAGGGATGATCTTTGCTATGCAGAAAATACAGCTTGATTTGTGTTTCCTGAGAATGACTGATACACTGGGGAAGTGTGATGAGGAAGGAAGAAGGGATGGGAGGTGGATGTAAAATCACATAATAGCTATTTATGGCCACGAGATGGCATTCCTGCCCCAGAGATGTCCCTCCATCACGTCTGCACCCAGTCCAGCACCACACACCCCTCCCAGACTGCTGCACCCAGGCTGGAATCTGCTGCAGAAATCCCTCAGCTGGTTTGGATGTGAAATTGTGGCAGTGCTATTCACCACAATCTTTTGGGTATTAACAGGGAAAATTAAAAAAAAAAGAAAAAAAAGTTGCATGATTACTTTCCATGGTTTAAATGATGACTGCTTTTCAAATGGCCTGTGCTCTTGATCAATACTGTCACAATTAGAGGAGAAAAACTCAGTAGGGAGAAATGGAAGAGAAAGCCCAGCACTGCTTTATTGGGAGGTCTGAACTGAAAAAAAATTGCTTTAACAAGGGCTGCCTACTGTATGTACTCCATCAGTGTCTCTGCTTTGGATACAGCATGAGTTTACAGCTTCATTCATTAAATGCCTGTGTTAATTTACTGTCTGTGGCAGTGACCACTTCTTGAATAGGGTGACTTCAATGCCACACACATGCTAATCAAAGTTTGCTTTGGCCAAAGATGCTCCACTGACCCAGACACAGAGATGTTCACCTCACAGAATGACCAAATATGATTAATCTCTTCTATCTGATCTTGTCACCCTGAAAGAAAATACAACTGCAGAGGAATGCCATTGGTTAAGGCTGGGTCATGATTTTGGACTTAATAAGGCCATAGCCTGCCAAATTTACAGATCTCACAAACACAGATCATGGAGGAGACAGAAATCCTCTGCCTGAAAATACAGATTACTTGCCAACACAGCCTAGATCCTCCTTTATAAAACTTAGTAGAGAGCAGTGAAATATTTTCTAAATGCAAACAGCAGAAAACAACACAAGGTACTGAGAGAGACCAATCTGATTTTTATTTATGCCCCAATATATGTTATATTTTTATAGGGGCTTCCCAACTCCCCCTGCTATAGCGGAATGGGACAGGCAGTCTTCCAAAATCAGCTAAAAGGAGGAAAAAGAAGTGTGAGACTATCTCTTCTTGTGCCACCCCTCCCATTTTTGCTCTCCTATATTTTTCTAACCCAGAATCCAGGACAGGAAGCACAAATCTAGCCAGACACCAGGGTTTGCCCTGCCCAACTTCTGACCACAAGTAGCAAAGATCACAGTAGCATCTCCTGGGTCGAGGGGGGATGAGTGCATAATTCCAGCAGGTGATGCTCACCCAGCCATGTGTAAGCTCCTCTTGAGCAGCCTTTTCCACATAGTGACAACAGTATGTGCTTTAAGTAAAAGCTTTAAGTGCTTTTACACTTAGTTCTGTGGCTTGTTAGGAGATGCAGCACATTCACAAAGTCAGTATACTCTACCTTTATTTCACAGAAAGGACACCTAAGATTTTGAAAATTCACTGTCAAGGTTGGTCTTCTCATTTCATCACTCCAGAGCTTTGTCCAGACAGGAGCAGGCACAGTACCAATTCTTTAAAGGGTGTCCTCTATCTCCCTACTCTTTGCAGCAATAGCAGAACCCCTCATTAAATAATAATGTGCACTACTTGTACACAGCACTTAATAAATAAACCAACAACTGGGCCCTTTCACATGCCACATCCCCTGCCTTTCCCCTGGCAAATGATGTGCTGAACTTACACTAAGGCATGGCTTATTTTTTTTCTTTTTAGAACACCACCTATAAGCAATAAACACCATGACTGAATGTATCCCAGACCTTGCATTCTGCAGTCCTCCTCTTAATGAAGCACTGTTTCAGATCACGGAGTCTCAGTCTCATTTCAGTGTCCTTTTGGTTTTTCCTATCCCCATCTTAAGGCTGCAAGCACAGGAGTGATGAAGCAGACGGGTGTCGATGAAAATTGCCTTGGGCATCATCACACCTTCTGGAATACTTAAATTTGAATGTATGTGCTATCACAGGAATACATAATTCCCAAGTGCATAGGAACACTCAAGAAATTAGACAGCTGGCGAGAAAAGCAAGACATTCATCTGTGAAAGAGAAGGTGCATGAGCTCAACCCTTACTAGACACCAGAGAATCCATGTGAAAGCAATGCTCTGTGTGCTCTGAAAGTCAGGGAAAACACAGTCAGAGCTTGCACTTGATACTGGAAGAAACCAAGTACAAGGGGTAAGTGTAAAGAAACATTATTCTTCAACACAGCTTCTAGTGTGGTACAGGAGAGCAGGGACTGAACATGACAGGAACAGGGACCCACCTGGGATCCCCATCCACAGCCCCAGCAGAGTATTCCATGGCACTCCAGGAGGCTCCTCCACAGCAGTGTGGCTGCCTGGGTGACACTCACAGTAAGGGAATCCCTACAGGATCTTGCTTTTATTCTGGAGAGAAACTCATCTGCTTAATCTAAAGTAGAATTTTTGTCCCACAGTGGCTGAGCTGGGTAAGAACCAATCCTGCAGAACAGCTGTGAGGGAGCATCAGAAAAGGTTCTGAATTCCTAATTAAAAAGGGCAGTAAATCACTTGCACAAAAACCTCCCATAATAGATCACATACTTGCACTCGGGTAATAACTTTTTATTGCAGTTTTTGCTGTGCTTAATGACTTGTCCACAGCCTCCACTTTCAGAAACGGGAACATCACAGCATAAATCTCAGGAGCATTATGGAAATACTGTCACACAAAAGGGGACTTGAAGAGCAGGTGAAACCAAGCTAACAGCAGAACCCTTCAGGTGCAAAGTCATGCACAGTCTCATCAGACAACTGTCTCCTAGGCATGCTAAATAGCTGCAAGTGAAGAAGACTTGTGTCAGGGATTTGGACCCCACTTTGTACCCTCCAGCCTCAGCCACAGGGGCTAAGAGCAGCTGCCCTGAAGTTCCTGTCCCTGTCATTCTCACCTCTTAGCCCGGCAGCATCGTGGGCTCAGGGCATCTGCATCATGCTCACAGGGACCAAAGCTGAAGGTCTCTCCTGGAAGACATTTCCCCAACTGATGCCTTGGGGCAGACTGACCCCCTGCTCAGAGCCTCACCCCAGAACAAGGACTGTACCCCACAAACAGCGGTGTCTGATGTTTGCTGTACTCAGTCACCTGCTTTAACACATTGCTAAGGCTCCTAAGGAGAGAGAGAGAGACTTCCTAAGGAGAAAGAGCTGCAAACATCTGCACAGCTGTGAAATGAAGTAATGTGACTGGAAAAGCAATCCAATCAGTGTGGGTAATTAAGACAGCTTATATTTAATGCTGAAGCCAATTAGAAGAGTGAGGAGGAGGAAAAAAAGGCAAGGAAAAGCAGCTATTTCCTAAAATTTCCTTTTGCTTTGTCTTTTACCCAGCATTGTGAATTTTGCTTACACAGGGCTTAGCTAAGCATGCAAACTTAAATATGAATGTCTACTTAAAATTGTGTAGCCACATAGGACCTGTTCCTGAGCTTTGCCATGTCTGGAACAGACCTACCAGGCCTGGCAACAACAGCTGTACTAAGGGATGCACTCCAAGAATTAAACTCTACTCTCACATCAACATAAACCCCTTTATTTTGGCAGAGTCAGATTAATTATATGGAATATGGAATATCTGAAATTTATGCATCTCAGAAGGACTTTTCTCATTTTACCACAGGGGAGTGTTCACAGCATCTCCCAAGAAACTGCAGCAGCAAAACACTGACTGCAACAGAACACTCCCATCACAGCCCTCTCTGTGCAAAGCCACTGGGCATCACTTCAAACTCCATGGCCTGAGGCAGGGGATTCCTGAATGAAAAGACCAGATTTTCCCCTTCTGCAGACAGAGAAAGCATCCCTGCTTGCCAGCCTCCTTCCCCAGAGGGCTTCTCTCTTTGCTGCTCAGTGCCCATCTCCCAGAAGGAGAAGGTGACTAAACAGCACTGAAGAAAGATGCTGTGCAGGTCCTGTCCCTCTTCATGGTCACACAGAGGGCTCTGATGGATGTGGCACACTAATTTGAAACAAAAACTCTGATAAGCTTGGAGGCTTGGTGCAGGGATCTGAGCAAGGGCAGCCTGTCAGAGCAGAGAGAAGCAGCAGAGCTGTCAGAGCACCTTGAAACACATCAGGGAGCAGCATCAGAGCCAGTACAAAGATAAAACCAGACACCCCTGTCTCCTAGGGAGGTGGCTAAGGGAAAGGAGATGGGAGAGGTTTAGAAGTTTACCAAGGACATTACTTTATCAGGAGTGAATTTCTGGAAAGGGCACAAGGCTCAAGCCCTCGGTCATGACAAATGTAAGACGTGGCATCAAGTCAGATGAGAGCCATTGAGTGTCCTTTCTCCAGCACTGCCCTACAGCACACACTGAAGGAAACTACAGGGAAAAAAATTCCAAGCAATGAAAAGCAGACTTTCCTCCTTCAGAAAACAACAAGCTCCATCCTCACCTCTCATTCTCTGAGCTACTGCACCTTTGCACTAGGACTGAAGAGACTGCTCTTCAAGGGGGATAGAAAACCTCAAAATGAAAACACTTCCAGAGGAGCAGCCCACACCCTGTCCCTTCCTGGCGTGCCAAATGCACAGACAGGCTGGCCAGCTTCTTCCCCCACCAGTATTTACTGCTTTTAGCCCAAATGGTTCAGCTCAGTTCAATACAGGGACACTCACTCTAATGTGACAGATGAGAGAATGTGACTTATCTGGGTGCCAAAATAACTCCAGAATCTATAGCATTTATTCACAAGGCACACAGGTCCTTGCTGTTGTTTGGGTCTCTTTTCTTTTGTTCTGCTCACGTCAGAGAAAGGTGATGTAAGGTGCTGACCACAAGCACTGCCACAAGCACAGGTCACTGTTTAAATATATCCAGCAGTTTCTCTGGAGACTTTAGGACAGGGGTGTTTGTGGCTGGATCTTCTGTGCTATTCCCAAACCCCTTGACAACCCTGTTCCCAGGCTGCACACACAGCAGCAGCACTGACACAGCTCCTGGAAGGGCATTTTGGAGACATGCAGAGGACAGACCACTGGCCACTACACAGGGAAGGGGGGGAGAGGTAAAAACCCCACAAACATCTGCAAGAATACAGTTCCAGCATGAAAAGCAGTAAAATCCTTATCACACTGGGATTTGAGATATCTTTTAGAGGCATCTGCATGTTAGGGCATAATACACAAAAGCTTTTTCTTACACAACTTATTAAAAGCACTACTAATAAAACACTGCAAGCCTGATCTGAAATGATTCTTGCTATTTCAGGTCTGGCTTTCTCTAGGACTGTGCCATTCCCTGCATCTGTGCTGAAGCAGATAATCCTCATATGAAGGGATTGGGCTTAAAATATCAGGAATCCAACATGAAGCCTGAGAAGAAATAGAAGACCAGTATTTACTGTTGTCCCAAAACCCACACTCCTTGCACACAACTCATTTCATGGCTGGGTACTGGGTGCTGAGGGCTGCTAACCCTGCTGCTGCCCTGCCTCCCTCAAGATCTGCAAATGGCATTCAAGCTCCAAAGTCACTAAGATGCTTTCTTCTGAAAAACTGCCAGTTTTGCACCAGAAAGGTGAAAGAAGAATCTTGCACAGACCTAGACCAAATCCTTCCCTGGCTGGTGAACTGCCTTTTGTCATTAGAGATGTGGAAGCTAGGCTGGAACCCCTGGCATGGCACTGAGCTGCAGAGCAGCCACCATCACCAGTGTGCTGTGACTGGGAGCTCTAGCTGAGGGCTGGCATTTGAAGGACACATGAGAATACAGTGAACAACCCCACGAGTTAGGTGAAAAGATGTCCTACAAGTTTGAGTGGCCCCTAACACTCTCCACCCCAGGACAAGGGGCTGTCGTAGAAAAGTGAAGTCTTCTAGTGAATCTTACTGTTCAAATGTAATTTTTCTCCCCTGATGCTTATGAGAAATTCAGCCTTCTGTAGCCTGTAGAGCCTCCACACAATGGCAAAGCTGAATTTCAAACAATTTCAAGACTGGCAGTTAAAAAATACTGCCTGATTCCAGATCCGCATTCACTGCATATTCTGAGCACAGGTGCTTAACCCACACTTTTTGAGCCTCTGAGACATAAAACTCCTGGGATGTACAGAGGTAACTTGCTTTGGTGTTCACAGTTCCATAGTGCTGAGGCTCACAATCCCCAAGTGCTCTTCACCCCAGGCCAGGCAGCATCCCTGCCAAAGCACACAAATCCTGGGCTGCTGGGCAGTGAGCAGTCCCTCACACCCTCACTGAGCTGCTTCCTTTCTCCAGGGGTGGTTTGCTTATTACAAAAAGCACAGAAGCAAGCACAGTGTGAATGACCTCAGTGAGACTGATGTCAGCATCTAAACTAACACCTCCAAAGGCTGTTTTGCATTGCCATAAAGCCTTTGTTTCTAAGGCAGCACTGCTCAAAAATGCACCAAAAACATTCCCTGAGCTGTTTCTATCACTGTCCTCATCACCAGAGCACCTGAGGGCCTTCAAGTCTTGTATTAAGAAAGATGACAAGCATGTCACATCTGATTCATTCTCTCTTTCCTTCTCGAGTGAACTTAGGTACAGTAAATTGCTTTCACAAAGCTTTGGTTTCCTGTATCCCTGCTGCTGTGCCTGGGAGGGGAGGCAAGGTGAAAGAAACACCTCCAATGCAGAGAGGAAAGGAGGACAAGCTTTTTGGGATGGCCTCTGGTTTCTGTGAAGATTATTCTAGAGCCTCAGCTTTGCTGGCCTTTGGTTCTGGAAAGAAAAGGTCTTAGCACCCTCTTGGAATTCAACTATCAAACCTACTCCCCTCCTAAGCCACTTCCATAAGTATTAGCCCAAGTTCTGGAGCAATCCACAAGTCCTGAAGCCTGGCTCACACCTCTGCAGGAATCCAGTATAGAGAGAGGATGAGTGTGATGGACTTGCAGGACTTTTATCACACCACAACACTCAGTGTTGGCTGTTGAGGGCTGGTGGCTTCGTGCCCAGACACTGTACATTTAATTATAATAAAAAGACCCACTCAATTAAAGAGTTCATTCCTGCAGGTCTTATTTTCAAAGCAATTCTCACAGAAATAGTCCTGCATCTTGCAGTAAGAAGACCTGTGCATGGAAGGGCAGATCCTGTGAGCAAAGGTGGGATGAACAGACCAATCTAAACAAGTACATGCAACCCAAGAAAAATGTGCTTTTTCAGTATGAATAGTAGCAATTGCCCCTAAATAGAGCCCAACTTTCTCCACTGAAGCAATAAGAATACCTAAAATAGTGACAATTGTAAGTTCTCATGGAAATTTTGCTCTAAGCTCAGCTCTCTTCCTTCCTTCTCTAAAGCAGATTTCGAAGCATTTTGAAAAGTCAGCCAGGCTGCAGCACTTTCCCTGATTGGGAATATTGTTTTTGAACAGCTTACTGCAGATTCCTGCTGCTCTGGTACAGCACAGGGCATGAGGCACCAGCAATTTCTGTGCCTCTGTGAGAGGACAGTGACAGAGGGAAGGCAGCCTGTCCTGGTCTCTGCACTGTCCTGCCTGCACCCACCGCTCCTGAGCTGCTTGCAGTGTTTGTGCACTGCATGTCCTGCAGCCAGGTGCCTCTGGATTTCCTTCCACGAGCTTGGGAAGCTCCCAGCAAAACACCTCTAAGGACTGGCCACGGAGAATGGGATAGGAGGACAATAGCAAATGCTCCCTACTCCTGGAGGAGGCTTCACACCACCTCAGCAATTCTCCACTGTCAGGAAGCACATGGAGAATTTCATTTAAGTCATCCAGAGAAACATTGCCTCAAGTCCAGTGTTTCAAGTTAACTAATCGCACAAATTGGAAAGGGAATGAGCCATTCATCATTTTCTCCTTCCAAATAACAAAGCTCAATCACTATTGATAGGTGTTTAACAACATTCAGGTAAGACAAAAGAAAGCCAAGTATGGGGGCAAAAGTGAGGATTTGGGGACGAGGTCAAAGAGGACAGAACAAGACTCTGCCCTTGAATGGGACTGGGCCAGAGAGGTCCCAGATAAAGCTTTAACTGAGTAATTTGAAGCTTTTCCCACATTCTCTCTTCCACCTCTGTCTGCCAGACTGTGTCCCTGCCAGCTGTTCTCGCTCTCATAGGACTGCCAAAACCCTGAGAGTGAGGACAAGATAATGCACCTATACCTGATGGCACCAGTTCAGACGGACACTCAGGGAAGTACTTATCTAAGCACATGCTTAACTCCATCCCTATTTAGTAAAGCACTTATGTAGAGGCACAAATTTATCTCTCTATGGCTACACGAGACATAAGCCTCTCATTAACACTTTATTCCCCTCGGGCAGGGCTTATGTGCCATTTTTAGCTGCAGGACAACATCTGTGGAAGGCCATGCTTCTCCTCTGCCCTCACCACGCAGGGGCCAGAGCTCTCTGCAGTGACTCAGCAGTGCAGAGACAGGGCAGAGCAGTGTGGTGGGGAGACCAAAGAGCAAAGCAAGGCTTACGTTGGCTTTGAGGCTTCAGCCTGGTCTGTCTGCAGCTTCTCCCCCCCTTCCACCTCCATGGTGCAGTACACGATGCGGTTGGGGGCCAGCGACTTCAGCCCCTGCACCTCCATGATGACAACCTGCAGGAGAGGAGGAGAAATGTTAGAGGAGCAGCCTCCTTCAGACCCTGCTGGGGCTGCTGGACCCAGGAGAAATGTTAGAGGAGCAGCCTCCTTCAGACCCTGCTGGGGCTGCTGGACCCACGGGGTCAGCCAGTGCTGGGTCCTCCACGTGCTGCTGGATGTTCACAGGGGCAGGAGGCAGGGAGGGTGGCACTGCCCAGGCTGAGAGGGGACTGTGGCAGCCAGCCAGGTCTGTATGGAGACCAGGATTCCCTCTGATTGCCCATGGGCTCACTGAAACCCTTGGGTGTCCAGGGCTGTACCAAACTTCAGGAGATGGGCTTCACAGACATGGTCCTGCCTCATCTAGAAATGCCTTAATATGTGAAATCCAGGGGAAAAAAAACCCAAAACACACAACTACTCAGCTTGTGCCAAAAGCATATTTTCCATATTAATTTCCATTATATTAATATAAAATGCTTTGGGGTTGACATTTGAAGATCATCTGGTCCAATCCCCATGATGAGGCATGGACATCTTTCAGTAGATCAGGTTGCTCAGAGCCCCATCCAACCTGATCTTCAAAAACTCCGAGGATGAAACACCTATGTCCCAGTTGTTCCCTGTTCCTACCACCCTCATCAAAACCATTTTCTTTCTTATACCCAATTTAGATCTACCCTCTTCCAGTTTAAAACTGCTGCCCCCTGTCCACTCTACAGCTCTGTTAAAAAAAAAAACAACAAAAAATCCAAAAAAAACTTCCTTCATCTTGCTTATAGAAAATCTTCCTAATTAAGAAATCACCACCTAAGTTTCTTGCAGGTAATTAATTTTTTTCCTTTTTTTTAAAGGTGATTAATCCCATTAACCACACACCTTAAACATTTCTACAAGAACCACTGTGGGAGTTTCTGTTCATGTTCTATTACAGCTATTTATGTAGTATATACACAGGGGTTTAAAATTCCTTTCCTCAGGTCTTCTGATCTGTCTGGAGCTGAGGAGCCTGTCCCTGGCACACAGAGCTCCACGAAGCCTCTGATGAGGGAGCATTTTTGGTAAAAGCTTTCTTGCAGCAGGAGTTTTGTGCGCTGAGCAGTGCCCAGACCTGCCAGCTCCTGAAGTCAGTGCTTCACTGGGCTCTGACTTCCCACCAGATGGGGTTCAGCTGGAGCAGAGCATTTGTGACACCCTGCTGTAAGGGTGGCCCTTCTCACACAGCTGCACACACTGCACAGCTTCTGCAACAGGGGGCTACTGCTTCCTGATGGTTCCCTGCTCCTCCACATGGGAATGCTTGGGAGCCAGCCTTATTTGAGGCTGCTCTTGAAGGCACCACCTCTGGGTTCCCAGCCCTGGTTTTAAATAAGACTGAACTGAATACTATAAAGATGGTTTCAGACACTCAATGAGTTGAATTCTGAGACTGGCAACCAGGGCTGTTAAGTTTTGCATTAGCATGGTATGTATAACAAGAGACCCCCAGGAGGAGAAATAAACGGGAAACTACACAAAACCAAAATTTTCTGATTTTTCTGCATCCTACATTTTTGACTCCATCCTGGTAGTTGTTTTGACAATGTAACATAAACCCACTCCTTGACAGACAACAACAATTCTGTAGGGGTGAGCTGATGACTCCTTGAAGTAAATATGCCCACAAATAGACCACAAATGTGTTTGCACAAAACAACTGAGTTGGCTGAAAACAGCTACTGAGCATCACTGTTCCAGGACTGAGGCAGCCCGTGTCAGAGGCTGCAGCAGCACCCTGCCTTCCCCTGGGCTGCACAGACAAACTGCTCAACAGAGCACTGAGTGAGCAGAAAGTCAGCATGCAACAGAGAGCAAAGAGCAACCCAGCACAGCATAGTACATCCACACAAACTGCAAACCAATCTGTTGGGTGAATTCAAACCCCAGGAATTTTTCACAATTCTTCAAAGAGGAAGCAGTTCTTGCAGGGAAATGCAGCAACCCCACTAGCTGGCAATAGTTAAAGATGCTGATATTTACAGTGTTGCATTGTTGTAATGGTTTTGGGGACAATACACGCTCAGGGTTACTGGGCTACACTCAGTAACAAACTGCATGAAGAGATCAGGTAATGATGCAGATTTCTGAGGCATTTGATTTACATCATCACAAAATGCTAGACAGTGCACATCCCACAGATGGCTCCAACAAGGTGCTGAGACACCAGAAAGGACACAGTGTTTAATCACAGGCAAAGCTTCCAGTAAACAGAGTGATTTCTACTCACCTCTCTCCACCTAACCTAAATTTGAACTGAGCAGAAGTTGGCTGCTGTGCTTTTACTCCCATGAACTGTTGTGTGCATGTAGCTTACCTCCAGGGAGAATGACAACACGACGTCTGACTTGGAAAGCTGGTTCTCATTTTCCTCTCCCATGTCAATTATTGAGGTGTTGTGGCTACGTTTCAGCTTCTGCAGCTTGAACTCAGAGCCTCCTTTAGACACAGGCATGCTCTCCAAGTTTGCCATCAGGAGATTGACAGATGACTTCAGCTCCTCAATGTACATGTTCTCCATTTCTTTGGACACAAACTTGGGAAACTTGCGCTCCTTGGATTTGGAAACAAACACAACAGAATGAATGTGTGTGACAATCAACAGCCACTTGTTGCAGTGGGAGAATTCCCCAAGAGCATCTGCAGAGGTTTGTGAGCAGGGAGCTCCTACAAACCAGATGACAAATTACAGTTTCCTCCTGAGTAATGTGGAAACATTATTGCTAGTTTCTCACAGAATTACTACTTGGTACTTGTCCAGCTTTCCTGTATCTTGCATGCACTTGCATTTCACTGACTTTTCTATCTGCAAATGGGCTTTTTCCTATGGATGGCATTCTCCACAATTACAAACACTCCAGGCCAGATCTCAACTGAATTTTGTGACCAACAGCAACTTACTAAGGATTCAGAGGATGCTGACAGTAACAAATTTGCTTTCCAGTCTTCCAGTTGTGCCAGTTCTTTTTAAAACACTTCTGAGCAGTTGCTTCATCAGGTTTCTAGCTGTGAAAGGAGCCCAAAGAGAGAAAACCAGCCATGTGTGGGCAGGAATGTTTGGCCCTAACTGGAAGAGGAAGTAAAACATCCTTTCCACTACTTGCCAAGACCAGAGCCTCCCCCCAAGAAGACAACTTTTCCCTGTGAGACTTTCCAGTGCTGCTGCTGTCAACAGGAAATTTAAGCTCTAAAACCAAGGGTGACAGTGAGAGCAAAATATGATGTTCCCCAATTCATGTTCTCAGCTTTGAACTGCTACCCATCACCAGCCTGAGCCCTACATCTTCTGACAATTCCTCCCATGGCCTGAATCTGCTCAGGATTCAAATGTCTCTCAGTGGGTTACAAGCACTGTGCAAGGTGTAAGACAGTGAGGCAGCATCTGCAGCCAGGGAACACAAGGCTGATGTGCAAACAATCTTGGTGGCAATTCACAACACTGTAAAAAGCCATTTGTAAAATGTATGCTGGAAAAGAAAATAAGGTCATGTTTCTTCTAGAAGACTGTCATCAGGCTGCTGAAAGAGCTCTCCTCTGCACTAGTTTTTGCATCAGCCCTTAAGATCATACCCACTACAAGCAGAGCTCACAGCAGCACTCACACCAAGCAGGTGACGTATAGCCATCTGTTTCCAGCCTCAATCTTGGGAGGCAATTTCCTCATGTAAATTAGACCTACAGTAAAATAAACTACCTAATCAGCCTCCTGTATTGTCTGTGCATTATGTAAGTTGCAAGTCACCCCTAGGAAAAAACACAACAAACAACTGTTTCATAGATTTTGAGAACTACTGCTGCAGCAATGATGTCCAGACATTATTGCTTTTTTACCCTGCTGTCATCCATCTCCCCAGGGACTGCAATTTTGGCACTGCCCTCACAAAACCTCTTCAGCAGTGCAGCAAGGACTGAGACATTTCACTGTGTGCCACCAGCAACTTCTCGTATTAGGACTAAAAATGTAGTTTGAAGTGATGCATAACAGTTTAACTGGGACTATTTAACTGATCTTGGAAATGCAGAGATGCAGATGTGGTCTCAAGTCACCCATCAGACTGGAGATAAAGCTGGGGGAAGTCTGGAGTAGGAAACTATCAAGAGATGCAGACAACAGCAAGAAAGGGCATTAGTCACCTCTCTGTACTGGGAGCAGAGAGAGGATCAGGAATAGGGAGAGGCACAAGCATGGAAACAGGCAGAGTTAGGACACTGAGGAATGACCTGTCCAGCAGGCTGGAGCAGAGTGGGCAGCCCCAGGCAGACACAGCACTCCAGTGTCACCACCAGGTCTCATTTAGTTGCTCCTACATGTGCTCCTCCTTGTCCTTGAGGCCAGGTGACTGGGAGGGGGAAAAGGCACCACAGGACAGCAGAGCACTTGCCACTGCAGAGAAAAATATACATCTGCCTTGGCATCACTAAGTTCTCAGCTGTAACGCCGCTCTATTTAGCTGCTGGAAAAGTACAACACACAGACTGAAAAGCCTGTCCAGATTCAGCTTTAAAACATCTGCTTGCCACAGAGTGTGATCCTCAAGCAGCCTGGCTCCAAGGCTGGGCTGATGTGCTTTGATGGGGTCGGTGCAGCACTGAGCTGCACTCTCCTGGGCACAGGGGAAGGCAAAAAGACCCAGAGCTGTGTCCTGGCATGCAGAGGCAGGAAAGCTGGCACAACAGTGACTTGTTCAAGGTCACACAATAGCTCAGATGAAGCCTTGCAGAGCCACTGGTCCCGTAAGACTCCACAGCCTTTGCTGCCTCTGAAGTGCAAATGTCCTAGTGTGAATTTCTTAATTTAACAACGAGGTATTAATTTGCCTCGAGCATGGAATCTCCAAGACAGACACCTCCGTGCTGGTTTCACAAGCACTGTAAGCCTCCCTGTGCAGCAAATCTGTATTAAAAGCTGCAAATTGGAGATAAAAATGGAAATGTTATCCTTTCACTGAGCTGAATTGTGAACCTGCCCCCTGTTACAGGGAAAGCAGCCTTGCCCAGAAAGGAGGCTACAGGAGAAGATTCAAAAGGTCATTTGGATGCCTCCAAAATATGCTATTCATGGAGCTGAAAGAACAAGGTTTCTCGCAGGCAGATGCTGGCGGGACCTGACATTCTGAAGAGAAAGTCTGCTGCAGTACCATGATGGAGATTAAATATCCCTGGCTGCCAGCTGAAACTCAGGTAAGCCCCTTTTACTCTAAACCACCTCCAAGCTGCACTGTTGTATTTTGAAGGTTGAATTCTGCACAGAAATATGTCAGATTATGTTGAGGAGTTTCCCCCTGACTCTCTCTTGGATGGCCAGCAGTGTCATGGTTTGTTTTCAGCATCCTTGGGGGAAGACTGAAAATGGCAAATTCTCATTTGTAAAAAATAATTCATGATGCTGCAGCTTCAGCTGGTTGCTACTGAATCATGCATATTGTTGTTCCACATACCATAAAGAGAAAATGAAATAACAAAAGCAGGCAATCTTTTTCTCAGGGCCTAGCTACCTATCTCAGAACCAGAGCAGCCGTGCTCAGTGCAGAGGCTTACACTTCACTGCAAATAAATACTGTAGGTTTTCTTGACAGGAACGAAGTGGCAAAGGGCCAAATGCTGAACAAAAGAGCTCCAGCAAGTTTGCTGTTTTGCTGCACCATTGACTGGCCATGTGGTCCTTGGCCATCTCACTAATTTTATCAGTGAAGAGGGGAAAACCAGAGCCTATGTCCCCAAAGACAAAACAGCAGGAGATGTTTAAAGAGGTGTTAGTGACGAGGAGCTGTGCAAGCTCCACCAGCACCATTGTTAACGCCTGACTATCAATCAATATGCTCTGCTTTTCACGTCCAGGCATATCAATGTGGTTGCAAACAGCTCTGATATTACCTATCTTATAAAAAATCCTAATTTGGGCCCAGCTCAGTGCTGGGAGGACTGTTGCTGAAAGGCAGGCCCCTTAACTGAGCTTGTCTCTGTGATTAGATTTTTTTTTTTTGCCTTGTAGTAATGGTTTCTTGATTATCAAGAACAGCCAGATAGATCATTCCAAATGACTTCAGCCCCGTTAGGGCTTTATCAGTGACTCAGAGCATCTGATTAGAGGCAAGGATAAAACTTGGCCAGACTGATGTCAACAGGGTCCTCTCCATCATCTGTGGTCCATTGTGTGGGGGTGTGATTTGCTCCTAGGGACATGGCTCCTTACAGAAGGGTCTCTAGGGAGTTAAGCTGACTGCTTGGTTATCAAAGCTGTCTGGAGGTCTCGTGCCTACTGCTCCAAACAGCAGCAATGTCTGCAGGGGGCAGGGACGGCCTGACTGCTCTCATGCACAGTGGGAATTTCTTTGGGACAATATATCTGAAGGACCTTTATTGAGGCAGCACTTACCTACAGGCAGGAAATTGTGGCTCCTATCAGCCCAGCAAAAAACACAAATGCCATTAGGATGATTCCTGGCTCCTTTTTTATGTATGATTATCCATCTTATTGTCTAACATAGAAATGTGACAAATCTGCTAAAAATCTGATCACTTTTAATCGATAATTATTGCGAGAAGAAACTTGTAAGAAAATGACAGGACCTGGGGGCTGCATCAAACTCCTTGTATACTCCTAAACAAAGAAGTTATTAATACCAGTAGACTTTTGTTTTTACCTTGGCAATTTGTTCTGCCATTTGGAGACGTCCATCTAACTCACGTCTGATCTGTGCCGCTTGTTCATCAGGGTTGTCCAGCTGTATAAAAACAAAAGGCAAATCAAGGTGAAAAATTAACCAATGCAACACCTTCAGGAGCAGTTCAGTTCTTCAGGCTGACCACCTGTGCCACATTGCTGATAGACAGAGTGAGTGGTGAAGGGCCACATTCTGGAACAAAGCCCCCCCAAAAGGACAAACACAAAGTTCACCAATCCAAGACAGTTCTGATGCCTGCCCTGCTGCCTCCTGGGGCTGAGCATCCTCTGGTGCAGTGTAGTCTGGTGCAGTGTAGTCCAGAAAGTTCCAGCAACAGTGATGACAAAAGTTCTGATTCTCAGCCTGATGAAGGATGAGCTCATCTGTTGGTGCTCACTGGATCAGATGAAACACCATGTTGCCCCTGACCCATCACTCTCCATGGCATCTCCTCATCTGCCTGCCTGCACATCCCTCGCCTCCCCTCTGCCATACACACTGCTTCAGCACTGATTTTCCAGAGAGCCAACAATTACTATGGCTAAGATTGATGGAAAGTATATTTTTGATTAGCTTTTGAAAGCCTTTGTATGGATTTAATTCAGGAAAACTACAAAGCGTCCTGACTGTGATCCAAATCCATTGAAGCTTCAATGGTTTCATTCACACCAGCTGCACAACATAACTTGCTGGTGTGGTTCATCTTTATATTCCTGATCCCAGCACTAGTACAGAGCCAGGGATTACCAGCACCTTTCAGGATCAACTGCCCCTGTCAGTTTCTCCATGAACAAATGTACCACACAACTATTCTGCACCTCTGGAAGCACCCCTTGGAGCTGCTCCATTAAGGGTAGGAAATGTACAGACCCAGATTTCCATTTCTTTGCAATTCTGAAAGAGGGAGCATTATTTGAATTCTATCTGAGCTAAAGTAATTGAGGTTAATCACACACTACCCAAAATAACTCAGGAGCTAAATTTAGAAATTGAGGATGCTGCTCTGGAGGAGGGTAGATTTTGCAGTATGATAATGAGCCAACAAACTGCCTCACGCTTTCTGCACTATCTTGATTGTGCAGATGTTTTCCAGTGATGCTACAGGTGTCCAGGAAAGATCTGACTGCTGAAGATTATTTTTGTTAGGAGCCAACAAGCAGCCTAGGCAGTCTCTGTGGCTGTGGTTGAGTGGCTAAGGTATTGCTTTCCAGGCCTGTGCTTCTCAAGACTAAGTAGTGACACCAAACTGAGTAACCTGTTATTTAAAAAAAAAAAAACAAAAAAATCTTTCCAGGCTGTATTTTCAATGATTCTGCATGATACCTCCATGACAAAAACTGATCTTTGTGAAAGCAATCCTAGTCTGTAGTAGCCAAAATAACATTTTCTTCTTGTTGTCTATAGAATGGTACTAATGAGACAGCCCCTGTCTGTCCTCCTGGCACCTTCCAGCAGATCTCTTGTGACTAAGGGCAGCAGCCTAACAGCTCAGCCACCGCCTCCTGCTATGCCTGGGAAGGACTCCTGTGCCTGGGAAAGGCTCCTGCTGCCACCAGAGCAAGCAGAGTACATTTTACACATTCATAACACTATATAGAGCCATTTAGAGAGTAATGCTGGTACCCATAAAATATACTTTGCCTGTGAAACAGGGAAAGGTGCAAATGTGAGGCATACCATCTAAGCAAGACCAAGTAAGGCAACACAGACCTTAATATCATTAAAACTCAATTTCTTAACTAGAGAATCAGCTATTCATTATCTGCCACATGCATGCCCACTTTATATTCAAGTACTTGACAGCCAAACACATAAATGATTTAAGAAGTCAAAGAGAAAATGAATTAGTTTCGTTCTGCATTATGACTATGTTATGGGTGTGCTGCGAATAAAGCAAAGATATAAATCATAAGGTTGCCCCAGTCAATTAAATGTGAAAAGTATTATAGATTTCAGTATATACATGATTTGTCATATGCACTGGGCTTTTCTTCAGCAGCATGCCACAAATACATGATTTACATAATTCGTAATTCTCAACTGATCATTACCCAACTGCCTGCTGGTAAATTAGATGTTTTCATAGTCTACCCACAACCACATTAGTTCTCTCTGCCTGCCCTGCAGAGATCATCTACATTCGTGTAACAGTTGCTAAAGCAAAAGAATAAAAATTAAAAACTATGTGTAGATTAGGTTTGAAGTGGAACCCAAAACTGACCAGCACTGCAGCCAGCCTATTGCTGCAGGCATTGCAGGGCAGATGTCTACTCAAACCCCTGGTGAGGGTTCTATTGCAAGAAAAAGACTTTGCAAGTAGACAAATTTTTTATATATAAACTCTTAATAAGGAATAATCTTTAGTGGGCACTAGTAAATAAGAGAAATGGGTTTAAAACATTCCTCATAAGAGTCTGACAGTTTTGATTGCCAGTAAGAACCAGTTGCTGGCCTGCAGAGGCAACCCTTTGCTTCCATCCCCCTGACAAACTCACTGAGAGAATTTCCTTCCTGTTATCCTGAGAGGATGGGAGATAATCCCTCTACATCTTTGAAAGGCAGAAGCAGACACAAACCAACCAGCTTAATTAGTCTGTAAGATCTTCAACAAGATCCACAGGCACCTACCAAACCCACATCTGAAGTGTTTGCTGCATCAGAGATCACCCACACGTTGCCCAGCCTGAGCCAAGCCCCAAATGCCACTTTTAGAATTATTTTCTGTGGCTGGAGGATTAAGACAAAAGCTATGAACTACTCATGTTCTTTCTAAGCCTGGCTTAATTTCTCCCAAAATAATTAGTGCAGCCAAATGCATATGCTGTGTATGATCATAGGTGGCAAATGCCTCAAAGAGAAAGTTTCAGGACACTCATCCTTTAACATGCCAGGAGCTCTGTAGCTCAGCAAATGGTTGATTAAGTATTTCAAAGCAAACATGCTCATGGTGAAGGCTGAACAAGATCACAATACGGGTGACAATTTTGCAGCTTTGATGTAGGGCTTTAGGAGAGATCTTTGTCTCATAAAAGGTGGTTTCATTTTGTGATGCACAGTGTGAGAAAACACTGAAAAATTCATAAGCCACATCAATTAATAATGAATCTGTCAGTCCAGGAGTACTCACAACATGTGGCAACAGCATCATGGAGTGCTCCAGCTGAAAGAAACATGGCCTCTAAAGTGACTCATGGCAGGGATGCCCTTGGTTTCTTAGCACAGAGCTGCTGTTTTAGGAGATAAAGTGCGATGAGGCAGGACACAGTGGCACCATGTGGCACACATATGCTCCATGTCAATGTCACAGACTGCTCTGCAGCATCCTTCCCCCACTAATGGTGAATATTCCTCTCTGCAAGCAGCCAAGGGCAGTGGGATGGCAGCAGTCTGGTGCTCAAGGCCCTGACCTCGTCCCACAAGTCTGAAGTGGAAAGTGGAGGAAGATCTGAACATTCCCTCTTCTGCTGCAGGTGGGATTCTGACTTCCCTTTAAACTGGGAACACAAATAATGCTAAACTGCCTCAGAAGGGTAAGTCACTAATGTCCTGGGCAACATGCTCACCCTCTGAGCAGCTCAAATCAGAGCTCCTCAAATCAATCTTTGAGGCTCAGTCACATAGAATCTTCCTAGTTCCCTTTAATACAAGGAACCTGTGCCTATTATCTCACCAAAATTTTCTTTTTCCCTCCTCTCAGCCCTAGCTCCTCACACAACCCCAGGGTTCCAGCGCCCCAAAATGTGACAAACCCCCTCCCCTGAGGAGGAGATTACCTTATTTTGCTCATGTGTAGTAAAATAAGCTACGCTGCAGGGATTCAGTAATTTCTATAATTTAGTAAGAGCAGCACAGTTGCTGTTTGCTGTGGATAGGTGCTGGCTCCTGCTATCCCAGCAAACTCCCAGGTTATCTAATGAATGTCTTCTGTATGAGAGCACTCAGGGGGTCCTGGGAGGATGATTTAAAACAATAGAAAGGACTTGGATAATTCAGTAAGGGCTGATGATTCTCTCTTAAAGAGAAATCTTATTTCATGCTTCACAAACTTTAGGGCTGCACTAGATTCCTTGGTGAAAACACTCCCTGGGATGTAGAGCAGCCTCTCCCTGCCTCAGTGTGAGTCTCAGAGTGCTGCAACATCTCTGTGCCTCAGCAGCCACCGGGCTGTGCAGGCTCTCATCCATTACATCAGCCTGTGGATGCTGGGGCCACCCCTGCTCCACCCTTGGATTCACCATGGTTTGAGTGCTGTCTTAGCCAGCTGTTTATCCCATGAACTGGGATGATTTTCCACCACAGCATGGTACTCACTGCTCATCTGAGAGCGCTGACGGATCACCCAGCACGAGCTGGTGCCATGGCAAGGGCAGGCAGGTGCCAGGCATGGATGCTGCCCAGGAAAAGATGATATCTCTCCATGCCCTCTCAGTTCCCAACCTGCCTACCACCACAGCTCTCCACAGCTTTGCAAGGCTGCACCGTGGGGCTGGGGAAAGCTGAGACAAGCAAACCCAGCATGCGTCTTTCCAGCGGGTTGTGCAAAGATACCTCCAGATTTATGTGCAATGATAAATCAAGGTAAATGAGAAACCAGACTCAGCAAAACAGGAAGGGGAAGAAAAAAGTGCTGCCTGCCTTTGCAAAGATTTTGCAAGCTGTTAAGAAAAGGGATGGCAGAGCACATCCACTCGGAAGGCACGCCCTTTCCATCTGCGGCCAGAGAACTTTTGAACCCTGCAAATCCCTCTGCAAGATCATCCGTGCAAGGTGTATGACACTGAAGGGGATTGAAAACTAAAGCTGTCCAGAGGCTCTGACCTCTGAGCATGCCTTAATACCATCTTCTTATGGCATTGCATAAGGATGCTCGGAGGCGTGGGGGCAGCATACACTGAGCTATGGCACCATGAAAGAAACTGGAGCACTGGCTGGCCAATGGTGCCCAAGGCACATTTAACTTGTCTGTGTTTGCTTATCATATGCTGAATTTCACATCAGTTAATGCAAAAAGAATCACCTGAATTTCCTAAATATGGCAATAAACTACTATTGAGATCCAAATAAGTTTTACAGCTAGAATCAGCTGTAATTAATTCATCCCAATCCATCATGGAAGAAGGATCTACATATCCCCAAATCCTCATCTTTGATTAAAAGCTTAATGGTAGACACATTCATCACTTAATTCAAAACAGGCTTTGGCTTTTGGAGCTAAAACAACTTGCATGAGGACCTAGTCCAGCAAAGCTGCAGTAACCCTGACACTCAGCAGGATTAAATGTGACAGAATAAGATGTGGGAACATCTCCAGTAGTGTCTATGCAATAATTGTTTTTCTGCAGAAAGCTCTGAGCAAAAAACTGGCAAAGCAGAAACTGGCCATGAAACAGCAACGTTTTGGTTCTATTATATGCTAAATCAGCAGAAAAAAAGGGAGAGGGAATGTAAAGAGAAGTTTATGGCCCCCACTTTTCAAGGACTAGGATAGCAAAGATTGCAGTCCTGCTCATTACAGTTCATTTCTGTATTTGTGAAGTTTAGATTTATCACAGCCAGAGACCTAAAGAGACATCTAAAGAGGCCAACCTCCTGAACAGGCTGATGTCTTTCACACTGGTTTGATGCAGCAAACTTCCCCATGAGGTCAGGGAGAAAGCAGTCAGGAGAATTAAACCTCTAGGCAGCAAATTTCCAGCACACAATGAGATTGCTACATGTTCTCAGTGGATGGCATCCTGTGGTGGAGGTGGGAGCTGAAGCTGCTCGTCCCACCTGTGAGTAGGATCACACTTCTCCAGAAGTCTCTATAGGTCACCATCAGAGCCCCTTCCTACAAGGGAACTGCCTTCCACTGCAGATGCAGCTATTTTAGTCCCTCTGACTTGCACCTAATATGCTGCTCACTAATTGGTATCAGCTTATCAAAATCCAGAGCAGAAACATCACATCTCTAAGTCCCTTTGATCAATACATAACAACAACTCTAAATGATTAATGAGCAATCAGTTTTGCTATGCTAAATTACTATATTATGCTAATTAAAAGGTCAATTCCTCGATTTTCTTAGAGCAGTGCCCAAACATCTGTGCTCTGAGTCATTCAAAGGTTTCAGAGAAGTGTACCTCAGAGAGAATCTCCTGGTTCTGAACAGAAGCAGTATCAATCCTTAGTCATATCAATCCTACCTAATCTATCACTGCATTTCAGAAAAGTCATCTCTTTTTTTAAATAATAGCATCCAACAACATGAAAAAAAAATCTGAAAAAAAATCTGAAAAAAGAAATATGGATTGGAATCCTAGCTTCACTAATTGGGAACGTTCACCACTTCTCTTACTGCCTGATCCCCTCCAACAGGACCTATTCTGCCCCTGAAGAGCCAGTGGCACAAAATGGATGTCTGGCATTTCTGAGAGGGGCCATGTGGAGCTGAGAGCTGTCATGTGGGATCTAACCTCACATAATACCCTTGTGAGATGCTCTGGCGCCTGCATTAAGGATCAAGGATGTGAGAAGAATTGAAGGAGACACAGGAAAGGAGCAAGAGGCATAGCTACGAAGAAACAAACACAGGGAGCAAAACTGTGACGCTTTGAAAAGCAGTGAGTCTGTAAGTTGAGAGGAGGGGGAATGCAGCACAAGGTACCAGGTGTGGGGAGAGCTTAGCAGGTGGGGCAAGTCCTCCCATGGGGTGCACCATCCTTGTCCCCTTGCTGGTGGGGACAGTCAGCCCAGCAAACCATCTAAGCAATAGAGAAAATGCTGTTATTTGTCCATATTAAATGTATGATAAATAATTTCTGTGTACAGCCACTATAACAATTAGAGAGTAAGATGTTTCAGCCTGGCAGCAGCAGCTCCCTCTGCACAGAGCATGGCACTGCTGCTCCCAGGTCTGCACTGGCTTTACTCTAATCAGCTCAAGCCATGGCCCTGCATGCAACCCTGCCTGGGTAGAGGAGGATGGGCAAACAAGGATGAGCTTTTGGGGCCCCGGGGTTTGAAGACCCTAAAAATTCCTCCTAGTCTCAGAACCATTGCCTTCCAGATCTCATACTGATGTTCAGAGCAGGCTCTGAGACCACAGCAATAACACACACATGTAGTGGCATGAGCTTCCAGTCTTCACCATGTTACCACACTGCAGACAACAAACATTTCCTTTTCTTCTTGTCAGGGAGCCAAAAGAATCCTAAATGGCTTTCCTGACCACACACACAGCACCAGCTACAGACCTCAATTTCTGACACATCAGCTGTGAAGGCAAGAAACTGCAGATAAGAGAGCATTGAGGCTTTGAGGACACTGCCAGACCCAGTGAACAGCATGAAGAACAATTAGTTTTTTCCAGACCATGTACTGCATGTAATAGAAAATATTAGCTCACATTCCAAATATTTATGAAAAGTTCAGACATAATTAAACAATTTGCAATTGAAAATTAACAATCTAAAAATTCAGCTGTGTAGACAGAGAGCATTAAATATAACTGCAGTTAATAGAGGCTGATTTAAGTACAGCTAATACAGCAGCAGCAGCAAAAGACAGTCAATCACATCCCCTGTCACTAACAGCCTTCTCCATGTGAAATATTATTACCTGAAGCTTTCAAGCTGCTCTGCTGTCTCAGTGTGTCCACGAGAGTTGTTTGCCTACAACCTGCTCCATCTGGAGCAGAGGGATGGGGTGCCCATCTGTCCACCACCCCCAGGTGTCCGTCTGTCCACCCCAGTCCCCCAGCCAAGGCTGTCCCTGCCCCATGAGAACGCAGCAGCCAGGCTGCTGGGGAGCATTCTGGAGCAGTGCCTGCACCCCCATGCTCCTGGGGGTTCACAGGGGCTGTGTGTAACGAGGATCCCAACACCCTGGGGATGGGGGGACCAGGTCAGGAAACAGAGCAGCGTTGTCCTGATGGTTGTGCACTGTGCTCATGACAGCACCAACACCAGCCTTCCCCCAGTCCCACTCTGGGCTTCACCCACTGCCTCTCAATTATCTTTCCCTGGAGCTCAGTAGGGATAGAGCCTCCAGACAGAGCTTTTCCATCCCCAGTGGGTAGAGAGCTCTTTTTCACACTGCTTCACTAATTATTTGTATTTAAAGCCAATTAAAACACTAATTGCCCAACACATCCATCCCAACCCAGGCTGGACTGCCTCAGCCCTTAGCAGATGCCAGGATACAACACAGCTGGAGAAGAGGGAGCAGCACCCACCACCCTTGAACCCCGTGGGCAGCCTGAAGGAGAGGGCTGGGATGCCAGTGGAGATGGTACAGTCCTCTGCAGCAGACTTCCATGAACAAAACATCATGGATTTAAGGATGAGACATGTGCTGGGTGCTGGGTCAGGCCCCAGTGTAGCAGCACAGTGACTCTTCCAGACAGCTCCTCTGCCAGAAACACTGTCATCTCCTGCTTTCTGAGGAAATGTGGCTTATTTCGAACTACATTCAGCAAGGCATGACCTCTTTCCTTTGAAATTGCTAACAGGGCATGAGGCTTTTGCTTTGAGAGTTAGGGAAAATATACTGGACACTGAGAGTATGGCATTACAGCCTCTGCTATTGTTGAAGTCCCTCAGTGCTTTCTGTGTGGCAGCATTCTGAGAAAAAAAAGGTGATAGCCTGCTCTCTGATCCCATTTCATCTGAGTCCACCCTCAATCTTCCCTTTAAGCTTTCACCAAGGACAATGTCCTTTATATGCAGAAAGACATGGAAGAGAGTGGTGCAAAATATAGAGCTGAAATCCAGATGTGAGACAGAGCACAACCATGACTACAGGTCTGCAGCACCAGTACCTGCTCATCTCAGCCAGCTGCTGCAGTTCTTTTTAGAAATTAGGAAAAAAAATCAATAAAGAGATTAAAGAGAAAAGCCACTCTTAAAGCATTCTTGTGGAATTCAGCTGCCTTTTTTTTTTTTTTTTTTTTTTTGCATTCTGCTCTGTAACCTGGTAAAAATTGCACTGCTAGAACCACCCTCTTACTTCAAATGAAGGTACCACCAGATGTTACCAGCAATAAACCCATGGGAATAGACACATATGGAACCTACAGCTGAAACCTTTCCCCTCTCTTTCTTATAATTAATCAAGGATCAATGGAATCAAGGGCAGCAGAGCAGTGCTCAGGGCGCTAGAAACAAATGATGCATGGGATCAGACTGCTGTCCCTGCTGCACACCCTCTGCATCCCCCTCCTTTCCCAGAGGAGTTATAGGGAAAAACAACAGGGAAAAGCAGGCTCTGACAGGACTGATGGCCTAAATGCTGAGAAAACTGTTAAGACAGGTGGAAGAAAACAAGGGAGCTCTTGCTGGGAACCAGCGAAGCTGGGAAATGCTCTGGTACCTGCCTGTGCTGCTTAGCAGGTATCACAGCATCAACTGAGGTTTATGCTGTGACCTTGCATGAGAGCTGAGGGAATAACAAAATCATTTGGCTCACAGGCTGAGCAAAATCCACAACAGATTCCACCCTGTCAAAAAGCATTCATCTTCAGACAGGTTTCCTCCCTACATTTTTATGCAACCTTAAAAACCTAAGCTGTCCTGTTTCCAAAATGCTCAGATCCTTCTTAAATCCATTCTCCCACTCTCTTTAGTGGAATTTAGACTGGAAGGTAAAACACTGCTGAAACAATTCAAGCAATTCCTTAAAAACCTGAAAAAATGCTCCATTCAGCCCAAAAGTGCCTACATTACAAACCATGTGCAGGCTCACTCCACAGAGTGCATTTGCTGGAAATTAAGAGATGTAAGACCGCCTCTTCCATATTCCACTGGGAGAAAAAGCAGCAATCCTGTCCCATTTCTTCCAGAGCATTTTCACACCAAGCCAAACACCTCCCAGCTGTGCCAGATGTGCTTTCCATCACAGGTAAAATGAATGGAGGGGATGACAAAGCAGCTGGCTCTGCAAGATGCTGGCTCATGTGAGCAGGAGCCCAGCTGAGAGAACGAGTCCCCAAGCGTGGGGAGGAGAAAATGGGCAAAGCAGAAAATCCCATCTCAGCCCCATCACCACGCAGAGTTATTCTGGTTTATGCTGCTGGCAGCCTTCTTAACTGCACAATGACACATGCTAAAAATATTTGCCGTTTGGACTAGATTTCATGTTTAAAAATGTATAACAAATAATTACTTGTACAAGCACAAACCTTATAGCTTCTGCTTCTGAGCAGATGGGAATTTGTAACAAACTTCATCTGGCAAAGCAGTGTCCCCTCATCTGCCATCACCTCATCCTCACTGCCATGCAGCACCAAGTGCTCCATGCATGCCAGCCCTGCTTCCTAGCACGGGCAGCTCCACAGCAAAGGCTTTTGGCTGCAGGTGCCCAGGGAACAGCTCCAATCTGCCTGGCTGCAAGACTCTTTCTCAGAGCCCACCACAACTTCCATTGCAGACTAAAATGAAATAACCAGCCTAGAAAAAGTTCAGTTAAATAACTGATTCTATATTCAGCAATAACACTCACGGTGTCCAAAACCTGCCCAGTCAAGGGATGGATTCCCAGCCTAAAATTAACCACTTGCCCCTTCCTGTGCAATCCCTTGTACATCCCTAGTAAAAATTCAGCATACAATTGCTATGTTAAGGCCTGAGCTTCCATTTAAATGTAAGCATATCTGATAGAAAAAGATCCAGAGTATCCTTCAGGTGAGAGAAAGACTGTCACAACCTTTGCCCAGCTCTCCCAACCCTATCAATGGCAGCCAAGAGTGACTGCTTTGATCCCAGTTTTACTGCTCCTGTACATGGACAGTTAAACATTGCTCCAATACATCTGCAAACAAATTACTTGGACCATTTCCCCAGGTGAGTCAAACTTTTAGTTCTTCTTTATCCCTTCACATAACTCTCAAGACCTGTCCAACACATTTTCATAGTACAGATTCCAGATTGGGATATAGGAGAGGGTTTTTTTGCTGCCCTTTAGAAAGACAAGAGTTTCCTGGGGTACCTTCACACCTGCCAAAGGCTTGGCACCATGGCTGGACACCTCAGCACACCCACTGAGGCTGTGGCTGCGTCCTGTTTTCCTTGCCCACCAATGTCCTGAGAATCCTTAGCTGATGCCCACAAGGCATCAATCAGACACAAGCTTTGAAAACCTTTCACAACTCTGTCACCACTTTCTCAGGTACCTTCTTACCTTACTGCAAGTCTGACTCTTGTTTTAACACTATTTATGACAGCTTGTACTTCCTCATTGCTTGTTTTACCTTTAAGTCCTCTCCAGGGCCTCTTTTGAAGCGAAAAAAAAAAAAAAAAAAAGACAGGAAAAAGGGGGAGTATGGATGAAAAAAAGGAGCTGACTTTCCTCTAAATTTTTTTTTTGGTAGAGGCTCTCTTGAAGGTTACAGGTTTGCATCCTGAAGAAAGCAAGGGCATCACAGTGGTTTCAAACTGCTAGGAAGGTGGGACTGGCCCCATATCCAGTTCAGCTGCGTCCACACACCCTCCCCAGGGTTTTCCAGAGCATCCCAGAGCAGCTGGAACAGCTCTCCACACAGGTCACTGCCATCAGACCAGAGTGATGAGTTTTGCTTCATCTTAAGGCAGAAATCCCTGCAGCCTGCAGCAGACAGCCAATGACACTTAAAGGAAATGCTCCTGTTCCAATCTGAATGCTGGTTTGCTTGGTGAATTTTTCTGAGACCATCCCTTGCTGTTACTTGTCAGCTGCCCTTCCCTTCTCCAAGGCTCACACTGGCATGGGTCAATTCCTGTCCAGTAGAGTTTACAGTTACATCCAATTTCATGCTATCAACGAGCATTTACTTCCTTTTCAGCAGAAAAGAAGGGTCTTCTGGACCCATTTTTCTTTTCCTCTGCTCCTCAGCACCCTGGCACACCCCTTCCTAGCAGCCTCTGCACAGGGAGAGTTTTGTTATTAAAGATTCCTTTGAACACTTTGTCTTTGAACAGGAGAGACATTTGACATACTTTTGACTGATGTCTGGCATCGAGTAAATTCAGGCAACAGTGGAGAGAGAGATTCTCTTCTGCTGTGGCATGCTGGTGTGGCAGGATGCCTCAGGGAGACAGATGTGCCTCCTGTCCTGCCCTTGCACAGTGCACTGCCCTTCCCTCCATCATCCCCTGCTCTATTGCTACCCTGGCTGCACACAAGACAAAATATAAGGTAGAGATACCAGGGGGAGCTCCTGGCTGGCAGTGGTTCACATGGTGCTTCACATGATGGTGGTAACCACTGATCTGGTTAAACAAAATGTATTTTAATTGCCATTATCCAGAAAATCACTCTTATTTTGAAACACATCAGGTTTTCTCAAGATCACTAATGACAAATCCCAGATCAGGCTCATACTCTGATGTTACAATGCCAGCATTTCTACTCATATATTTAGGATAGAAATAGATATTATTTTTTTCCATTGATAATGCTTTTTTTTTAATCCATACAATGAATGAAACTGCAACTGGCATTATGATAGGAAAGTGTAATGATCCAAATGATCTCATTCAACATATATTTGGCTATTTTAATTGACAGAAATAAAACTTTTACTTTCTGCCAGACATCCTCAGCTGCTTTGCAGTTGCCATACATAAAGCCAGAACAAAATGGCCAATCAATGACCCTGAATAATTGCCTTTGTTGACTGTTAATAAAGGGATCAGGAGTTACACAGCTGGGCAAAGGGCTGCACGTGAGAGGAGCAGAGTCAGCTCCCAGCACTGAGCAGGCAGGGCTGGGGAGCAGCAGGGCTGCAGCTGGTGCCCCTGGGGAGAACAGCAGCTCATCAATGAGCCAAACCAGCAGCAAAACCCATGCCCAGTTTTCTCCTCCTGCTATGCTAAGGACCATGCTGTCAGCAGGGACTTCCCAGAGGAAAGCTGTGGTACCAGCCTCAAAAAAACCCATGTTCCTCATCTCAAATACTGCAGATGTTCATGGGGAACAGACCCTTTTCCAAATACTGCTGCACACCCATGAGGGGCCACTGTACATGAAGGACCCCTGATATAAGCCAGTATTTAAAAGTGAATTGCTCTTCTATTAATCTAACTGGCATTATCCCCTCTAACTCCATTCCCCTCAAGCAGACCCAAACCACACTTCTCTTGTCTGACCTGACCATCACTCTCCCACACAAAGTTATTTTGGAATCATTTTGACAGTGGCAGCCACAGTTCCTTCAGCTAATTTACATTCCACTGATACCTAACCATCTCAGCACAACTATTCCCAGCCAAAATCCACTGTTATGGAGAAAAAAGGGCAAATAAAGAGAAAATCTATAAGCAGAAAGGTCAATGGAGAGCAGAGTTAGAAGGTAAATGAAAATGACTACTTGATATAGATACAGAATTATAGAATTATTAGGTTTGAAAGGGAACATATAGACCATCTTTTTCCAACCCTTTCTGCCATGGGCAGGGACACCTCCACTAGACCAGATTGCCCTAAGCCCCATTCAACCTGGCCTTGAAAGCTTCAGTAATCTGAAGTTTTGCCCTGAGCAAAACTCTGGGCAACTTGTACCAGTGTGTCACCACCCTCACATTAAAAAATTTCTTCCTAATACCTAATGGAATGCTCTTCTCTTTTACTTTAAAATTGCCCCTTCTTGTCTTAATCACTATCTACCTGTGTTGACAATAAGAATTTGGATATGCAGGGGAAGGGAATAAGACTTCAAGCTATGATGGGATGGTGAGTACCATGATCAGGAACTGTTGCTGACATTACACCCTGCATCAGAAACGAAGAGCCCTGAGTTTTAATGTGATTTTAAAATGCAAAATAAAATGCTACACTTGGAAAATAGCATTCTCATCAGACCTAACAGGCATCATGGGGCTAAATAAAATTATTGTGTCAATAATTTCTCCATGGACAACATCTCTGTTTTGCAGCTATTTTGTCAGTCCTGGTCTCAGTTCTGCACGCGGGTGCACGAGACTCCCGGCACTGGCAGCCAAACACACGCCTGCAGCTCATTCCACCAATGTTGCACAACATCAGCTCTCCAACAAACTGGCAGAAATATCAGCATGATAAATGACTGGTGTTGAGAAGAAATATGAGATGTTTAATTACTTCACTATTAGAATTTTATAATTTAAAACACCCAAAAGGTTCTTTCCCCGTCAAGTTTGGACTTAACTAGGTCACGAAATAAGATAGTTATATTTAGTAAAACTCTCCACAGAAGACAACAACTCGTGGTCCTCAGCCTGGGAAAAAGAGAACTCATCACTGATGCTCCTCCTGCTAAGGAGTAAAGCCTTACACTCCCTCCAGCATCCCTCTACAATTTGTGCTATCTTCCAAGATCTCCCACCTTTGTTGGTGACTTAACATTTTGATTTCTGGGCCCTACATTTTACATTTTTATGTTGATACCTGAGGCAAAATACCATCAATGTAGACCTTGCCCGGTTTCCCTTCCTGTGGACTAAGGATGACTGGAGATGTGCAGTTTTTGTGCTGCTGCCAGTACAGCTGCACACACAGGCAGTGATCGTGCAAGATGCAGCAATGAGCTGCACCCATGAGAATGAGCAGGAACTCAACCAAAAATCAACAGGCTGTTGGGCAGTCTGGGTGCCTGACCTGTGGCCACTGTCTGTCACTGTGCCTGCTTCCTCCCCAGCCCCTTTTTAACTGTAAACATCATTCCCCATGCAGCACATTCAGAAGAGGACAGCAAAATTATGCATTTGTTCTTTGCTCTCATTTATTGTGGGAAATGCCTGTAATTTTAGCTGCCTCCTCTTGTGCGCGTCTGAGGAATGCTTAAGGCTCAAGCCTGAACACACCAGCAGGCAAACCTGGTTCCCCCAAAGCCCACAGGGTGCTGGAACCTGGCTGTGGTTGGGGCACATAGGGCTCAGACTCCAACCTCCACCCCACTCTGTGCTCTCCTGGGCCACCAGCCCTCGGGGCTGGCATCCAGAGCTCTTGGGAACTCCACTCACTTCCCTGCCACAGCTATCAATGCTTCTACAAAGACTTAATGACAAATAATATTGTGCTATCACCTCCCCATCTTCTTGCTGTTCTCTGTCAGAGACAAAAAACTGGATCAAAGGCTGGCTACAACACTTGAAAAACACAGGCACAGATCACTGCTGTTAGGAAACATCACTACTTGCCTGCATTATACAACAAAATCTGTGCTATGGAGGCCAGCACAGTTTTTTACATGATTTTAGGCTACTATATGCCTTTTAAATACATGAGAAATTGTATTTGAATTTGTGTTGCATCCAATTCCCTATTGAACTTGCACTCTAATTTCTCACAAACATGAGTAGAATCAGATGTTCCAGAAAAAATGTAGTGTATTGAATATGAAAACTCAGCACTGAAATGGAGGTAAAGAGGTTATGTAAGTTAGGAATATTGAGGCTGAGCCTTTGAAATGCATGAAATCTACTTTGTTGATCATTTCCCAATTTATAGTCAGCTCAGTGGGAACAAATATGTGCCTACTTTGATATCCTTTTGAAGAAAATTCTTGGCATCTCATTTCTGCTAAGAAACATACCTATTCTCTTTTTAATTTGGTACTTTTTAGATGAAAACTGGAAGATTAACCCAGCTGTATTTTATATTCATGAAGTACTTTCTATGGCCTGATCCATTTGACTCCCAAAGTTTCTTCTGAATTAAAATTACACTATCACATCCCGAGCTGTGACATGAAGCATTTTTCAAGTTTTATGGAACACTGGTGGCCTGAACAATGAAATGTAAGGAGTAAAGGAAAGGACTGGTGAATTTTTTTTTTCCTTTTTTTAAAATAACTCCCTTTTCTGGAAATCTGAACACAATATGGACTGCAAAGAGGCAGCCTTGAGGAAACCACATCTTACAGAAATAAGATTAGAGAAAACCTACTAAAATATTAATGTAGAACTTCCAAAATATTCCCTTAGTGGATGATGTATGTCAGAAGAATGATCTCTCTATATAACATGATAAAAAGAAAACCAAAAGAATAGTGTGTAACCTTAGGCTAGCACAGCTCAGTGGGAACCAGTCCAGGCTCTCTGACAAGACATTGCTGAAATGAAGACCCTGGAGCTCTGGCACAAGCCAGCATGACCACATATAACCCCCACCATGTGCAAGCATGACTGTATCTTTCCATATTGCTTTTGAGATAGGCATTAAAAGTTCCCCAGAAAGGTAATCACTGATAAAATACATGAGCAAGGATTGAAGTGCTGCAAAGCATTGAGATTTTCATGTGGAATTCAAATTAGATTTAAAGACCTACGTGCAAAATTAAATTCTAGCGGCTCCATTGTATTTCCAGTTAAAAGGAAGAGGAAGAGAAGAGAGGCATTAACATAGTGCAGGGTCATGCACCAGTTATGTCTTATTAAGTATTCCAGCCTTCCTTAAGATAAGCATCACATATGGGTTCTTTTGCAGCTAGCAGTTCCTTGCTTAAAGAGAGAGAGGTCTGGATAACACCCCTTCTGTCTCCCAAGGCCTCCTGGGCTGATTGACAGGAACATGTACTGCAGGGAACAAATGCTGCTCAGAGAAAAAAGAAGATTACGTTCTCCAAAAGGGGCCAGTGGGGGCATTTCTTTGTCATGTCTTCTGCTCATCATCTCTGGTTGAGGGAAAGACAAACAGGAGGAGTGACATTTTCCTTTCCTAACAAGACACAGTCCACAATGTTTCTCCACGTTGAGAAACTGGTTTTTATGTACAGTAGCTTGCACTGAATTCAAAGTTAGGGAAGCAAGAGAGATTGCTCGAAATAAAACCAGCATTTGGAGAGCCAAGTCCCATCTCTGGAAACGTTGGAACCAGACCCCATGGAAGGCAACTCAGAAACTGCACTCTGGCACATCTCAGTTGCACTTAATGCAAGGTTATGGTAAGGAAACAAAATTGTATTAATAAACATTGATTAGAAATGATGCTCCTGATCTGGGGGAAAAAACCCCAAACATCTGGCTAAGCAGCAGAAAAGTCATGTCAACAGCTAAGGCACACCCCTAAACCCAGAGGGAAGGCTGGCAGGAGGTAGGGTGAGAAGGATTCTCTGCAGAAGAGTTCTTCAGGCTAATAAACATCTCTGGTTAGTGTTAGAAGGAAACAACTGAATTCTCTGCAAGTCCTCACTACTGTTGCATGATATAATTTCTCTGCTAGATATATGCTCTTTGGATGCACACTTTGGCCTGGTTTCTGTAAAGGGACTGAAAACCAGAAGTCCATAGAAGGGCCAGAACTGGAAGTTCCTAGTACACAAAAACACATCCCCAACTGGCAGCTAACAGGGTTAAAACACCCTCTGATTAAATGAAAGCATCTTTAATTAGTTTAATTGACCATGCCTCAGCCAAGACCATCTGCTCAGCAGCATTTGCCTGCTCTTTGCAGGAGCGATTGATCAGCCATAGCTGGAGAATACAGCATTAGGCTACATCAGATTTATTTTGTTTAATAGAAAAGCTAATTTGCTTTAAATTTAATTACAGGGGCCAAGATTGCTCTCTAAGTCCATAACAGCATATAACATAAGCTGATCCTGCAGCTAATGGGTGCACACGTAGGTCCCCACATGTCTGTGCAAAGCAGACACTGGATGATGACAGCTGGGGTCCCACCCTGGCAGAGAGTGAACTCTGGATTGTCCTCCCCAAAAGGCAGCAGCACTGTGGCACACTGCTGTGCTGGCAGGGCCACCCTGCTCACTGCCCTGTCACGTCCCTCCAGCTGGCTGAGGTCTCACTGGATGCTGGAGCTAACAGATGTCCCATCTCAACCACTCCTCTTGCTCCAAATTACAGATATCAAACGATGCATCACACACAGGGTCACTGTTCCTGCACCAACAGGGACAAGCATGGCACCTCCCGTGGCTCCTGGGTGACCTCCATCAGCAAACCCCTCCCAAAGGATGTACCTGGCCACTGAGGGTCCAGCAGAGCAGGCACCACCCTCACCCCTGCCCTGACATTGCCCTGTCCCTCTCCATGCCAAAATCATTCTTCAAAACATTGCACGCTGAGCTGGTGGAGAAGGGCAGCTGCCCCTCCTCCCCAAAGGACCACGTGAGTATCTACGTTGTGCTGTTAGGACAGGGAAGATTTCATTCACTTCCCAGCACTTTTCCAATTTCCCATTGGGAGCTAAACCACAGCAGGCTCTGGGAGCTGCTCAGCCCTGACAGGAAGCTGCAGCTGCTGCTGCTGGCTGCTGCAGGAGTAATTACAACCCTGCAGAAGGCTCCAGGCTGCCATTTCCGTTTCCATGGAAATAAATACAGAATTACTGAAAACAGACCATAATGCTTTATGGGGTTTGAGGCTTTTTATCATCTCTAAACCACTTTAACCCATTTTTATTAGTCGTGGTTTTGTTTTAAGTGGGGGGGAGAAGGCGGGGTGGGGATGATGCTTACAGAGTGAAAATGGGTGGAGCAATCAAAAGGAGTTTTAAATATTGAAAGAGGGGGGAAAAAGCCACAAGTCTGATGCCCTGGGGATTTTCAAGGGGGAGAGCAGTGCTGGCCAAAGCTGCTGGTTGCCCATGGCACATGCATCCAGCCTTGGAGCCCATGGAGGCCCATTGGTTCTTGCCTTCATCCCCACAGCAGTCTCAGCTCACCACCATCATCCCCAGGGCAGGCTGTTTGTAGGGGGCTCTGGGGTCCAAGCAAACCTCCCATCCTTTCAAAGGGGTCATTACAGCCAGAGTTAATGCTTAAATGCTCAGAACTGCAGATATATTTCAGACATTGAGCTTCGAGATGAAGCTAGAATAAAAAGAAATTGCTTTGTGTTCTTTAAACAGGGAGCAGAAGGGAGGGATCTGATCCTAAACCCCTGAGGCCCTGAACTGAAGGGACAGAGACGTGCACAGACAGATAACTCCATGCTGTGCACAGCAAACCTGGACTCAGTGCTCATTGCAAGGCATGGCTTGGAATTCCTCATCACAACAAACCAAATGAAATACTGGGGAGGATACACACAAATCAACCCTTTATTCTGAGGCAACCTTAGCCTTCATCTCCCTGTCTGAGCTGTCACAGTGCCTCACAGCCCCTACTTGGGCTGCAGTTTCCAAGTACCACTACAGCTTCTCTGCAAACAGAATGGATTTAGGAAATATTTTTCAGGAGATGTCTCCAACTTAGAGCTAAGTCAGCAAAGTCAGCCCATGCCACGTGTTTGACACACACTGAGTACAGGATGGCCGTGTGACCGTGTGCCAGGCACATGATTGACACATGTTGGGCGTGTGATGGGCACGTGAGGGGCTCAACACACCAGAGCAAGTGAAGAAACCAAGTTGGGTAGAACCACACAAACTGCAGAGATGAGAGAGGGGCATAAGGCAAGACACCACCTCAGCAAATCATTTCTAATACTGACTTGAGCTAAAATCAAACACTTGAGTTAGTTTATTTTGGCAGGGGAACTTTCTGCTATGTGAGAAATGTCAGCCCTTGGACATAGTGTCCTAATTCAGCTGCGAAAATAAATGTCAAAACAGTGAATTCTAGTTTTAAGCCAGCTCCATTTGAGAAAATTTGGGTTGAAATGTTTCCTAGTTAAAATCACAGGGCCCCAAAACTTATGAAACAACTCCAATGGCACTGGTGAGATGTCTTTATGCCTTTACATGAAATAGCCAGACAGCAATGACACCTGGTGTGTGTTGCAGCCCACCCACACATGAACACTTCTCTGATGTTTTGCCTTCTACATGGATGGACAGAAATAGATGCTGAAAAACCACAACCATGTATTAGCATCACTCAGCAGGTCAGACATGCCTATATTTAGTTATTTGCTTTCAAATCTTACATCTAAGAGAATTATGCTTAGGACAGGTTATTCTGCCACAGCATATGGGACACTTCAGGCCTGGGAAAGAAGAGAAAGTCAAACTGTGAATCCTGAGAGTTCAGGCAGTTCTGCAGGGAGAGCCCACTCTGAGGCAGGAGGATGGACTTGCACAGCTCATCACAGACAGATCTGAACATCTGCTCCTGCTGCAGGATTAACTGAACAGCACTGTACCAGCTCCGGCTCTTCTCACTGTAGCTAAAAATGACTTCCAAACACAGCTTGAGACAGAAAAGTAAATCACTGCCCTACGGCTGGGAAAGAACAAGACAGGGAGAACACCACAGCCTGATTGCAGAGATGCTCTGAATTCAGCCATCATGAAGGTCAGCAGGAAATAGAGTACCCTAGGAAATGCCAACTGCAGCAAAAACCCAAATTTGGAATTGCCCAACACATACAGAAAACAGCTACTCTCGTACTCTTCCACAGCCACAGGTTAATTACAAAGCAGTTTAAGTTTTGCCAACAGATTCTGGACCAGAAAGACCAGACTGAAACACATTTCTCCCTCCACCATACCTCTCACACAGCAGAGGAGCTCGCTGCTGGAGCCAGAGATGCTCAATTCCCATGCTGACTCCAGTGGAGCAGAAACACCAAACCACGTGGCGTGTTATGCAAAGAGTGCAAGACTCGTGTATTATTTAAAATGTTCTAGTCAGAGTTTGTGCTTAACAACACTGTAATCTTCACAACTATGCTGCTACAACACCACTTCCCATCTTTGTTTCCTAAAAGCCTTTCCAACTGCATTAATACCTTGCTATCAATAACTGCTATCTCAGATCCTGCTAAATCACTGCTATCACATTAAGAATACATTTATCTCATGCCCCCCGGGGCTACTGCATTAAAAAATCTCTTTAGAAATCATCCTCCTTCTGCACAAACAAAATATTATCTCAGAAGTGAATGGAAATGCAGTCCCAGTGATGCAATCATTATGCAATTAGTGTGATGTAACAGGAGGCTGCATAGAGAAAAGCATCTACTTTCAGACCACAGAAGTACCAGCAGTGTTTGGGGCTCTCAGCACCATTCCTGTTCATGCTTTCAGAGGGCAACTAGGCAAAGCCACCCTTTGCCACCCCTTGCCTCCTTGCACAGCCTCTGGGCAATTCTACCCTACACACCGAGGCAAGGGAGAGCACAGAGCAGCCAGCCCCTCCACAGAAGGCAGTCAGCTTTGCTTTTCTTATCACAGGTGACTGACTGATAAACTGCATGAACAGCACAGTGCTGCCACTCTGCAGAGAGTGATGGCATTCAGACAGCCTGCCAAGGAAAAGGCTGCTCTTCTCAATTCCTCCCAAGCATGGCAGACAAGCACAGGTCAAAAAATGTGTAGCTTACACCATACCAAATTACCACCGAGAAGCTCATAACTCCCCCAACAGACTGGCTGCAAGCAGTGGATGAGTCCCTGCAGAAAGAGTAATGATCAACAGCAATTTCTGTCCTTCATGGCCAGAGAGAAGTACAAAGCATCTGCTGCTGGCCAGAGAGCTCCAAAGACCCTGCTGGTATAGCCTGGATGACTTGACCACAGGTAGCATCCAAAAAAGGGCTCCCAGAGCAAAGCCTGTGGTTTCCCTGGCTGCTCTGCAGAGGGAGAGGGAGCAGCAGTGACCTGTTCCCCACGGGGCAGGGTCCCACCCCACAGCACCACGGCACTTTAACCACTGCCACTGCATCCCAGGAAAGCTCAATGACTGCTGACCGTGCAGCTTTCTGAGGCTTGCATTGCACAAAGGGCTTTCCCTTCTGCATAGCTAATCCTCACTATCCAGGTATTAAAAACAGAGTAACTTCCATGCTAATTCTAGCTTTCATCAGAAATTATGTCTTCCCGTAAAAGATTAAATTACAGGTTTACTCCCTCCAAATATTAGAAAAGACCCAGAATTAAATTCTCCAGGATTAAAACCAAGACTCGTGCAGGAAAAAGATTGCTTGATGCAACAGGGCAATTTGCAGGGAGCAGCCTCTGGGTTCATGGTGTCAGCCAGAAGGATTCTAACGAGCAGAGATCACAAAGCAGGGCAGCTGTGATCAAACACTGTTTTCTGCCTCAGTGGGAAGCACAAGCCAGGAGGGAAGGATCACACACATGCTCACGCAAGGCCACCCTGGTCCTTAGCAAAGCACAGGTCAGACAGACACAGGGCTGGAGTTGGTTTAAGTTAAAAAATAAACCAAAGCACTGCAGAACTGACTCAGTTCTTGACACATCGCTGAAAACATTATGGTTTTGATTTTAAAGAATTCTTCCAACAGAGGATGGAGGCACAAAATCTGTGTAAACAAAATTTATGAGGGCCACTGCAGTTTTTGCTATGAAGACATATTACTCAGGGACATTTATTATCCTCTCCCCACTCTGTCATTAAGGTTTGAGATGAAGAACAACAAATGTAAGATAACTAAGGCTCTTTACGGGGGTAAAAACAGATCAAACATAATTCTCTGTGTCTTAAAAAAAATTGGAAATGTCTAGACAGAAGACAGACAGAATTGGTCTCTAATGTATTCATTTTGATAAGAAGCTGAAGCCTTGTAGCTTCACAGACTGTGGTCTGCTCCTCCTCCAAAAACTTTCCACACCTTACTCTCTCCGTGACTCTGGCATCCTTTATCCCACTGTGATATTTATATCCAATAGCAGGGGATTGTAATCTGGGTCACCAGCAGTCTGGATAGCCACTGACAGCCCTCAGCAAGAGCTCTGGAAGCACAAGCAGCACTGCAGAGTCCTGGCTATGCAACTCTGGAGAACTGGCCTTTCTGGGGTAGAAAGAGACGAATAGGAAATATTTTCAAGTGCAAGCAGAGCTACCCTGAGGTCATGGGGCTTTGGGATGCTCTTTCCTTCCACCACAGGCATGCAGGGATCACAGAGCTCCCTCTACTTAGGGAGAACCTCACTGGGCAAGCCTGCATAAGCCACCCACCCCAGGGTCTCCTAGGACCTGACTGCACTCACAGGCTGTAAGAACCTCTGTCATTCAGACTGCTGATGTGACACAGGGAGGGCAAACAAGCCACAGGCAAACAGCCCACTTAACCACCTCAGAGACTGCTCACCCAGATACAGAGCTGAGGAATAAAATTTTCCCATCTCAGCAATCCTATGGAATTGAGCAAGAAAATGAGCAAGAGAAGGAGGCCCACTTGGATAGCCAGAACTGGCAGTGCAGAAGTCCCACCATAAACCAACCCCCACTGTCCTGGTAGAAGTTCTCTCCAAAAGAATCTGGTCACACGCAAAGTGTCCAGTTATAATAGCATGGCAAGCCTTGCCCAAAAAACCCTCTTCCATTCCCACCTTACCTGACATGCATTGTACAGAAGCTGATGCTCAAATTTCTTGATCCCCAAAATGTTCTGGAACATCTCATAGAGCTGCTCCTTGCTGAGAATGAGCTCTGAGGCAGCACTCGCTGTCATCCTGGCCTGCTGCTTCCGGGGATCCTCCTCCCCACGGTAAATGGCATCAAACTTTGCCATCCAGGAGCTCAGGACTGTCTCCTTGCTGAGGCCATCAATTTCTGGCAGGCTGCGCACTCTCTTCTCGATGTGCTTCTTGAAGACCTCCCGGGAGTCGTTTGCCGAGCAGCCTCCGCTCTGCACCATCCTGGCAACGCGGTCGCTCTTCAGGAATACCTGCAAAGAAAAGGGGGGTTTCAAATGGTTTCAGTTGAAAAAAATCCTCCTTAAGCAGCACAAAAGGTGGTTTCACTGCTGGGGAGCTGCTTATTGACTGCCAGGACATTCTCCAACTCGACTGCCACATGTTGCCAGAGGTTTCAGCTGAACTTTGGGAAGTGTAATGAAATCAGGTGAAGATTCTGCTTTGCCTCCACTACAATGAAATATTTTGATGCAATTAGGACTTGATGTGATGTTATGGTCACACCTCACCAGATACATAAATCCCCCTTTGGGAAAGTAGGATTTTATTTTGTTCCATCTGATGTTTTAATAAGAAAGTTTTTGCACAACTACCTTCACCTAACCAAGTTCTGCCCTGTTAGAGGGAGCAGAGTCATCTTACTGAGGCCAACAGCACTGCACTGGATTTATTCTGGTAGCCAGAAAACCCTTTTCAAGGACCAGGCTTACACCCTAACTCTTCTACACCAGAGGAGATCCTTGCTGTCTGCCCTGCTGACACAGGAATGGGAAGTGCAAGATGGTTCAGCATGGCTTGAACCTTTGCAGAGATGCAGGGCACTGACAGCAGGAGAAAGGGAGGGAGAAGACATTTCATAAAGATGTTCTTCCCATGCAAGAACAGCAAAAGGGTCAAAACATGACAGACCCCCACAGACCACAGATGTCCTGAAAGCAACACAGAGCTGAAGGGTTAGAGAGTCAGAGGGATTTTGTGTTGGCTCTCCTCTCCCAAGCCCTGAACACAGAAGAGCAAACAATATCCAGTAAGAAAACTGCTGTTTTATTAATAATGCTGAGAACTGATGAATACAGCAGCTTGGGAAGAAGCTGTGCCCTCACAGGGGTGTATCTGTCAGCTCTCAATAATTAAAGAGCTTGAGGATGACCTAAGGACGTGATAGATTTATTTTTTATATACCATTCAGCAACACAGTACTCCATGTTCCCAGATGCTTGATGGCACAGGCATCTGTTGGCAGTAGCAGTGGGTTTTGTCCAAGGACCAGACCAAAAATGATGCTGAGGAAGAGCTGAGCTATTTCCTTCCAATATCACCATGGGACTACTCACACCCTGCAGACAAGACAGGCAGAATGCCACCAGCAACCTCTCTAGTCCATCCTCAAACAACAGCAGCATGTGCTTCATTTCCTTGTGGAGATTAAATATGAGTGATAATGCCCCAAGTGTGTGCAGGTGCTTTCAAGTAATGGGTGAGAGCCATCGAGAGCCAAGCTCCTGATGCAGCCAAGAAAATTATCAGCACACTGACTGCAGGAAATGGTGGGAGGCCACAGTGACCAGCCCTCCTGGGCTCCCACATCCCCTCATCCACGCCAGGTGCCCAGGCCTGAACCTGTGTGACAGTGCTAATGATTTCCCATACCTGTTGTTATCCATGGTCCTCACCTCCAGCATCCTGAGCAGTGGGATCTGGCTCCCCATATTCCCTCAGCACTGATTCTGCCTCCCTGGGTGTGGAGCAGCAGCCAGCAGAGGAAAGGAAGGCTGCACTGGCAGGGAGGAGGCAGGCACAGGGGAGCACCAGTCAGACACAAAGCAGCAGAAATCATAAAATAGGAAAATTTTAAAAAAGGAAAAAAAAAAATGCGTTCTGTCCTGTTTTCTGTAGAAAACACCAGGTGAATTGCCTGGCTGTAGGACAGCTTAGTAGGGTTGCCAGGAGCCAAGTACTGCCTAGAACAAAATCCTACCATGGGTGCACACAGCAAATCTTGCAGAAAGGAACTGACCTCCAGGAGCTGGGTCAGGCATCTCCTGCCACAGCCACAGATGAGCCCACCCTGCGTGTCTGTCTGCCCACAGCAGAGTGGAAATGGGGCTAATGAAGCACTTCTATCACATACACTGAAGTGACTGCTGCAAAATGTGCTGGTGACAGACAAAGCTTTATTCATTAGAAGTCAAAGGAGCTGAGAAAAGCTCCCCTGCAGTGTGCTGGAGTATGCTGGGCCTGTCTGTGCACACGGGTCTGCAGCATTCCTGCAGGCACAGCACTGCTTTGCAGAGCAGCAGCCGATCACTCAATTCTTTAATTTGGCAGCAGCCTGTGAACTAGCCTGAGACTGACAACCACATGCTTACCCTGACAGCCAGAATTAACAGTAAAATGTGGCCATGCAAACACATTCAGGGCAACAGCAAATGCGTTTCTGACCTACAATGTCACCCTTATCTTTTTTTTTCTGAAAAAACCCCAGTCATTCCCAGGTAATGAACTTATCCTGTACCATTAATAAGTGGACCTTTTAGAAACATCAGCCATGTACCAGCTGTGTGTTTTCCAAGCCATCTCGCAGATTATAAACCAGTAAATGCTGATTTCTAGATAGCACCCAGCAGAAGGACAGTTAATTGAATAAAACTGAGATTTGCAGAGGCTGAGATAAGCAGGATCTGCCACAATTTGCACAATGGATCAACCAAGGGGGGCACATCTCTGCAGAGAAGGGAGAACGCTCTCAGCAGGGAACACTGCTCAGGCATTGTGGGGCAGAGGCTTTCTGTGGCAAGGTTTTGCCTTTTGCCTCTGCAGCTGGTGCCCAGGAAGAGCCACAGAGGCAAGCTTCAGCTGCACAGAAGCTGAAAGCACACAGCCATCAATCAAAGGAGCCCAACAGCTAAAAAGAAGAAAAAGAAAGTTGTGCTAAAGGACACAGAGAGATGCATTACACTTTATGTGGCCTGTTTTAAGCAGGACAGAGCCAATGGAGGGTCCACTTGAGAACATGGGCTTGTGTACATCTAGTGCTAATCTACTGCTCTTTTTCAGTTTGGTAACTTGGGGCATTTATACAGCACAGGATTTCTGGAGCTGACACACTCAGCCAGACCCAGCAGTGAAACAGGGGTGTGTTTTGCCTGGTTTTAAGCAGTTTCCTTTTCCTGCCCAATAATCTTATCTGAACAGATTATGCTGCTCTTGCATCCTAAAACACAGCTCACTTCATCTTGAAAACTTTCTTTGAGAGCACATGTTCAGTGAAGCTGTGATGATCCCTTGGCAATTTATTTTCTGATAAAAGATGTAAATGACTCTTGGCTTCCTTCCTGTACAGAGAATGATGTAGCAGGAACTACTAGACTGGTTCAACAGAGTTAATCCAGAGATAATTTGTGCTTTCCTTACACAGAAGCAGCTGCTGTCATATCCTATAGAGTGAAAATTATCTTCGGTTTTAGTATCTGATTTTGGTCCCCTCTTAGATTGCACTTCTAGAGAAATATTTTATGTAGGCAATTCAAAATCTTCACCTTCTATGACAGAATAGCTCTAGGGAGAAAAAGAAGTGGTTTGCAGAAAGGCAAGCAAAAAAAATAAACAACACTCCTTATAGAAATGACAAGCACTGATTTCTTTCAAAACCAGAAATTCTTTCCTTCTAAGCAGAGATATAAAAGGCAGCATTATGGGCTGCATACAAAGAGGTGCAAAAAGACAGATAGGGATAATTATTCTTTTGCACAATTATGAGCAATGTTTCATGTTCTCTGGTATCATCTAGTTTTGTAGATGCACGTCCTCCTCACTCCCCCTCTGCTTTGCAGCACTTGTCAGGCCAAAGAGAAAAGACAAGACTCTTGCTGAAAATCCCAAAGTCAATTGGACACAATGCAAAAGCTTCTGCAAGAACTGAATGTGCTGCCCAGATTTCTCTTCGTATTTTTCACATGGAGCACATGACATTGATTTTACTGGTTTTGCCATCTTCTCTGTTTTAGAATACACTGTTCAAAAGTATCAGGAAATTGTTTTTCAGCTCAAAGGAAGGGCAGTCTTCCCCATAATCAAGCTTTAAGGAAACACCATGGCATGGGAGTTGCTGTGGTTGTTCCATGGTTTACATTCAAACACTGAACCTCCCAAACATTTTGATATACCAGACATCAGACAGGAGCCTTTGCTTCACACTGTGTGATTATGGACAAACCATCAGAATTCAACCCCATCTGTGAATAGGGACGAGGACAGGGATTCATAAGAGCATTGTTTTGTCTCTCCTTACCTCATAGTAGCTCTGGACAGCATTTATAAATGCTTCATCTGCCACAATCTGGGTTTCTCCATTGAGAAAGGCCTGGAAACGATCTTTGATTGTCTGGAGCTGCTGCTTACTTATCTGTAAAACATGCCAAAAGAAGAAAATCCATCAAAAAGGTTTATGTACAAAGGAAAAACCCCAGTAATTGATCTGCAGTATCTTATTGGGGTGGTTACAACATGCATTTCTGCTCTCCTTTGGGGACAGCAGCAATAGCTGAGGAACCAGCCACACATAGGTACACACATGCAAGCACACTGCCTGGCGAGTTCATCTAGGCATCACAAGCGCCTGAATTCACCCAAAACATCATTTCTAAACAACTCTGCCACCACAAAATGCACACAAGACTTTTACTACTTCAGGTATACTCAATTCAAAAGCAAGCTGCTGTGTGAGTGCTTGGAAGAATCTGTTTTGGTGCAACCCCTTCCCACTCACCCTCTCCTCCCCTTTAGAAGCTGAGATTTCATACCAAATGGAAAGCTTTGCAAGCTAGCTGTTGGGTTTTGTTTGGGTTTTTTTTTGTTTTTTTTTTTTTTCCTCCTTGCTCATGTTGTTAATTTCTTTTGGCTTTTCACATACAAAACATCACTCAAAACCAGTGGTGAAAGAATTTAATGTTGAAATCCTATGAGAGCAAACCTGTTCTCCTTTTCCTAGCAAGGACTTTCTCTGCTGTCTCTTTGCTTCTCAAAACACTTCCTGTCCAGCACACAACTGGTATAACTTACAAGACAATTCTAATTCTATCACAGTGACATCTATAGAAAGTTTACAAGGTTTATTCCAGCCTTGTAAGATAACATGCCATTATTTTTCCAATTTATCTGTCAGTTTAAAACCAGACAAAGCTAAAAACCCACCCCTTCAGCTTACAATGCAGACAAAGTCACAGCAGGCACATAAGTAATATATCAGCAATGCCAGCCTAACATCTAAAGATGTAGACAAGACTCATGCTGAAAAACTGCAAGGATTGAAATGTAGCTGGGGCTGGTTTACCATGGGGTTACTTCACATTCAAGGATAAGAATTAATTTTGACAGAAGGAAGCAAACAATATGTGTATATTGCAACTTCAAACTTAAAGGGAAAGGAGAGCAGTAAGAATTAGGACAGGTATTTATTAGTGACCAGAAATCTAGAGAAGTGTATTTTTTCCTCATTTGTATGCCAGTGATGGAAGAGAATGACAAAATTAATAGCTCTAAGTGTCTAAATGCCTTTGAATAAAGTCTGAAAAAAACTGCAGAGATTCAAAGAACTAGAGCATAATGACAGCTGATAAACACCACTAGTGATAAAAAGGAGGAGAGGGACCACTTGGAAAATGCAGGGATAAATATCACTGGAGTTACCATCATGATGTGCTGTGTGGGGTGTTTGGGGACTGCAGTAGTGAGCATCATGAACACTGGTAATTAATGCCTCAACACCACGCTGAGGGGAGTTAGTGAGCAATAGCAATTTGATGTGATAATCTGGGATTATCCTACTGCTAATGGAGAAGTGTTCATCAAAGTGACAAAGCCAGACTTGCTATGCTCTGCTTTGAAAACGTGGAACAGCCTTCACCACCTTGTGGGTGCTGCAAAGGTGGGTCAAACCCACCCCCAAAACACCAGCCCAGACTTTGCAGGGTCTGACACATGCAACAAAGCTCAGCATCCCTTAACCTGACCCATCTCAGCCTTGAGCCATGAACCCAGAGGAAAAGCACAGCCAAAACCTTATAGCTTTTAGGAAGGCAGACTCTTAGGCTCAAAAATTAGATCCTCTCTGCCATGTCAGGCACCTAAACCCCTTTGGGGTGTTTGCCAACAGCACCCTAGACATCAGGAGTCATTGGGTAACACGCACAACATCAGATGTAAAACAGGCTCCAAACCTATCTGAGCTGATGGAATTGAAAACTGGGTCAATGATAAGAGCAGCCAGAAACAATGCAGATCAAAGACACCTGTGGGAAGGTGCTAGGTCTGTTTTTATTAATCATTTAATTATCTCGAAGAAGCAAAAGGCAAGATGTTAATTAAATGTATTGACAGTTTTGTATTTGCAAGCGTTGTGAATGTCAGAAAGAAATTACAGGGCAACAGATGCTATGAAAAAAACAAAGGAAAGAAACAGAAAAACTACAGGTAACCTTGAAATCAGGGTGCTGAGGCACACAGAAAGACATACTAAGAGCACAGATACTTTAAGCCAAGAGGCTTTTCATTTGGGATTTTAACAACATGTATGGCATATTTATTACATTTTTGTGTTCAGGTTATTACTAAGGACACCCTCCAAAAGTCCTTGCTTGTTCAATTCCTATAATGCCATCTAGCAGCAGCATTTTATCCTCCTTTCTGAGTACTGAATGGGCTACCTTCAGAACGAATGATGCTCCTTGAAATTCCTAGAAATTCCCAAGACGCAGCTCACACGCAAGCTCCTGGGGGCTGTGGAAATGAATCATCAGATTTGTCTCCACGAGAGTGTCAGTTGCCTCCTCCTCAGCCAAGCTGTATGCCAGCATTTTCCCCATCCAGGGAAAAGGAGATTCTCTCTGATCACACCTGGCTGCAGCACAGTCCAGTCCTCAGCTAACAGGACCCCCAGTCTGACACCCCCACCAGACCAGGAGACAGCACAGGGTATTGATCCATGGCTGTGGCACTGTTAGGGATGCTTTCAAGGAAGCAGGTGATCCGAAACACAACTTAACTGTTGTCATATTAAACTTAGCTTTTGCAGCACAGCAGTAAACATCAGCACCACAGGAAGTGCAGAAAGTCAGCAGCACAAGGGAACAGAGGAGACCAGACTTGCAGGTCAACCAAATGTGCCCAACACGCTTCACCTCATATTTTATTGCTCTTTCCTTCCCCATCAGGCCCCACAGGCATTGCTGCCAAATCCCAGAAGCACTTCTGGGTCAGCTGGGAGGCTGCACCTCCCAGCAAAGGCTGGAGCAAGGCAGGAGGGCAGTCTCAGCACCAGAATCACTCTCCAAGCCTTGAAGCAGTGCCAAGTGATGCCACTAACTCAGCCACAGGCTTAAAAGAGCACGTGCCCTCAACACTCCACTGTAAGCTTAAGTGCTTTAAAGGCAGGGGTGTTATTTTATCTCCTGTTAATTAGAGGCACCAGTGATAAGCTAGAAATCCACATAAAGCAAGCCAACAGCTTCTGCAGATGCAGTAAGGCCACTCCGTTACCTTCCACAGGGCGCTCACCCATAGCAGAGAACAGCAGAATTACTTCCACTTGGAAGGACATCAGTACAACATCACAGCCTTCACACCAGCTGTGGCAGGAGGTGAAGCCCTGTTAGGCTGCAAGCCCAGCAGGGGTGTGGATGTTGGGGCACAGCCTCGCTGTCTGCCATGCAAACAAATCCAGGTGCCATCACACAGGAGAGCTGGGAGTAAACAGGAGAACTGGTGGATTAAGAGGTTTATTCTGTTTACCTTCCCTCACTGTTCCAGACCACTCTGATGTCCTCTACAACTGCTTCCCACATGTGAGTCATTAAAAAACAAATACTCATTCCTGCATTCCAGAGGGATCACAGAGCACAGCTCTCTGGACCCAAAAGAACTCTCCCAAGTTAATACTGATGTGCTTATGCATCAGTGTTTCCCAGACCTGTACCTGTCTGGCAGAATTTAAGTTGCCAGATATATGCAGGCATATTAAAAACTGTAATCAATTGAGGCAGTGAACTCCTGGCACCGGTACCAGGCACAGCACCCATGGAGCTTTTGGGCTGGCATCCCTTGTGGATTGCATGGCCTTTTATAAGAAGCTTGGCAGATGTCTTTCCCATAACAGATTACATCATGGGAAGAGCTCACCAGTGACTAGACATGGGACCCACATGATTCCTACCTTCTTGGTCTAATTGGTTAAGAAAAACCACATGCCCAGCACAATTTATGGACCTCACAACCTGACTAAAGACCCACCAGCCACAAGCAAATCACAGAGGCAACCAAATGAATTTACTTGATGCAGGTCCCAGCAAACAGCACATCAGCATCTTTGGGACAAACATTCACCAGCAGCTTTCTTGCTCTGTGTTATTTTTGTACATCAGTCTGACTCAGAGCCAAGTGCAAACCTGAATGCAGGGAGCCATGGCACCTTCTCCAAAGTGTTCCAGCCAGCAAACAGCTGGCACCATCTCTGCACATCATCTCCAGCCTCCTTCACCTACACCAGGGAAGCACAAGCACTGCAAAGAGGAGTTGTTTGCCACAGAAAACTTCCCTGAACAAAGTTATACACACCAATGTGCCTCACTAAGCCATCCTCTCTCCAGAATTCTTTGTTGAGTCTGAGCATGCAGGAATAAGTACAGCACCAAAATGGGCCCAGAGAGACTGCAGCATCTCCAGCCTTGCAAATTTCCACAGCCTGACTGCATGAAAATTATCTGGTTTGGGAGGGAGCCCTGCTTTGAACAGGGAAATTGGGCCAGGGACTTCTAGAACTCTCCTGCTACCTCCATTATGCTACAGCAGTACTATAACCAACAGAAGATTTGGAAGGAAGGGCCATCCTAGGTCGTAGATTTGTAGATTGCTGAATCTGTCAGTAAGTAGCAAGCTGCTGCATAGGATGTTCACACCTGTACAGATACTCAAACCTGCTAATAAAGCCCTGTCCATCAATGTGATGGCTGCTGAAATCAATCAGATTTGGGCTCTGTGGAAGGATGTTTCCAAGAGGAAGGCAGTGTGGTTGAGAAGTGACCCCCTTCACTGCCACACTTGAGCACCTCTGATCAAGGACTGAAAGTTTCAGTGCATTGATGCCTCACAGAGCCCTTGCACATTGCACATCCCACTGAAGGGCCTTTCCTGCAGGCAGGACACGAGGGTGCATCACAGCACTGCACACTGGTGCCTAATGGCTCAGCCCATCAGCATCACCCCGTCCCAAAGGAATTGTTTCAGCTGAGGACTGCAGGTCTGTGCAGGTCCCAGGGGAGGTACCTCTGCCTTTTGTCCAGAAAGCCCAGCAGCAGTCAACCACAAGCAGCACTGAGCTCTTCTTTCTTAGGGCACCTGCTGCTCAGGGACCACTGCAGGGAGGAAAGGAGGAATATTTAACTGCTCACTGTGTTGTTGCTCTGGGTTTGGTTTTGTAACATGTAATAAATATTTCATTACTCCTCAGCACCAGGTGATTTAGGAAAAATCTAAACCAAGCAAATGAGCATCTCTCATCATTGCTGCTTTCACAGCCAGAAAACCAGTTACAACACCAGCAATGTGGGAGGGAAGGTGTGGGGAGGAGGCCAGAGCAGGCAAGCACTGGTCTCGGGGGAGAGGCCAGAGAAAAAAATTGGGTTATTTTGCCCTAGGAAAATGTATCAGGTTGTCCCTTTGCTGATGCTGATTTCCCTGCTACAAGAGAAGGCCACAGGTGGGGTGACTCACAGCCCCAGTATTTGGGGTTTTAATTGCAAACTCTCCTGAGCAGATGTGGCTGCTCTGCAAACAGCTGAACACTGCTGGCTTTTCACTGCTCACATACACAACCAGTATTAATTGGCAGTCTCAGGAAACTGTTCTCAGCCACCTAACAGTGCCTTTTCTGGTTGTTTCAGAGAAATTTAGTACTTGTTACCAGAAAGAGCTTCTTGTGCTTTGGTTCCTGACAGCCACCATGCATCCTTCCAAGGACACCCTTACAGTCTGACCATATGCAGATCATTGTGCACACACCCACTGTTTTCCTGCTGTCTGTATAATTCCCTCTTTGTGGGTGCTTGATTTGCTGCCTCTCCCTCAGTCCATGCTTTACAGGCCCTGATGAATGCACATTGGCCACACACTCTCCAGCCACACTCATCCTTTGTGAGAGGCAAACGAGAAAAAGGCATGGTCCTGGCAAGGACCATGTGTCACCTACTCCTCTCTCAGAAGAGGTGTCCAGCTGATTTGTTGCAGAGAAAATGACTGCACCATGACCATGCCTGGGTTTACACACGTGGGCAGTGAAGAGCACACACAACTCCTTCTGCCTGCAGCAGCTCATGCCCTGTCTGCTCAGCCCACCTGTGATGCTGGGGATGGGTCAGAGCAATGGGGATCCTCTTGGAGAAACACTCCTACATGCCCACCTGCCCTGTGCTCAGAGATCAGGCTGGATTTCAGCACAAACAATGCAAACAGCTCAGGAGGTCCTTACACACCAGCACAGCACCGATTTGGAGGTCAGAGACTGAACCAGCCTCTCACTCAAGCAGCCCAAGAACACAAGAACAGTATTTCCTGACCTGAGGGTAAATATCTGCTTCTGCAATGCGACCAAAGGGGACAGAAAACCCACTAGAGCAGGCTGCAGAGGAAGAAAGCCCCTTCCTCTGCCCAGCCACAGAGCTACCACCCAGCCTGCCTCCCCACAGCACCAATCCCTGCCAGGACCTCTCACTACCTCTGTTATTACCAGCCAACTCCAGCAGCCTTGCAGCACAAGCAGTGAGTGTTAAATGATTTTGGCACTTGCTGGAACATTTCTCCTGGAAAGAGGCTCAAGAATTGCTGCATAAGTATGGGAAAGCAGAACATCAATCCCTTTGGTTAAGCCAGCTGCAGACACAGAGGCTCTAGATCAAGCAGGGCAGATCTCCTCTTTCCACTGTCCCAGACTCCATCCAGCAACAGATTTATTGGAGAGACAAAGCCCAGGCTCCGAGTTGCTCTCTGAAATACATGGATATGTTTTTTTATCCCCTCAAACCCTGAGTATATTTCTTTTCTATGATTCACTCTGCCAGCTGGGCACACTTTGACATACATGAAAGACCTAAAATGCTATTATGGCTGCTCCTGCTTTCTGAAACGCTGTGGTGCACAATGCTAAAAAAGGAAAGCAAACCCAGGATTTGGGACTGGGCCTTGCCATGATGACTTTCCCCTTGTGCTTTCCAAGCTACACCATCCTTTTTTAACCTGCCACCACAGAGCAAGCCCAGGCCCAGGTACATCAAGACATACCTTGCCACAGCCTGCTTCACTTGCTATCTTTGTACCAGGGGTATCCATCCACCATCACATACCACCCTTGCATCTGTCCCTCCTTGCATCTCTCCCCTGCAAAGGGTTTCCTCTTCCATTAACATCACAGAAACATAGAATTGTCTGGCTTGGAAGGGACCTCCAGGATCATTCAGTTCCACCCCCTCTGTCATGGGCAGGCACCCCTCCCACCAGACCAGGTGGCTCAGCTGTGATTCCAGTCAGGAAATTCTGCTCCTGCCTACAAGTTTCTTCCTCCTGTGTGTCTCCTCCTGGCTGGTCCCTCCTCTGCAGCTGATGTGCTGGCAAGTAACCCCAAGATGGAGCCACCTGACAAGAGCACAGAAAACTTGGAACTTTTTCCACCTTTGATCTTATTTTACCTAAGCAAGCCATTAGCAGAGTGCGTTTGTGACAGATCCAACAGAGTAAGCTAGCCCTGCTGGGTATCTTTCTGCATATGATCAAACAGATACAGGCCCCTATTTTTTTTTTACTGCTAATAAAAATATGACTTTGATCTTAGAAGAATAGAGAAACCAGCACAAAACAGAAGCAAGAAATAGCAATGATGAAATACTAGGCCAGTGACTGAGGATGGGCTGAGGGGTGATTTCTGCTCTGAGGAACCTCCCTGGTGACTTCTGCTGTGCCGGGAACCTTGCCTGGTGAGGTCTGCTGGGTAAAACACATCATCATGATGTGGCAGCTTTCAGCAGAAAGCCCAGCGTCATGCTGCCTGTGGTAAAAGTGCAGCTGCTCTGTTAATAAAACAGAAAAAACAAACCCATAAAAACACTAGCAGAAATACAGCTAGGAAATAAATCCAGGAGGCAGATAGAATGGAGGCTGTGTAGAATGGGCAGAGGGACAAGAAAAGCTCCCCAACAATGGATTCCTCTTTGGGTGCCCAAAAATCCCTTTACTCCCAGGCTGGATTCTGCAGCTGGATTATCTCCTCCTCCTCCTCTCTCTGGCTCAAATACTTTTCTTATTCCCTCCCAGTCCCAGTCCCTGTCTGATTAACTTCAAGTCCTGAGGGCCACTAACACAACCACTTAGACAGCCTGCTCCAGCAAACCCTGCTAGCAGGGCCTGGCCAGAGGGGCACTCTGAGGCATGTTTGCTCTGGCTGCTGTAGGAACTCTCTGTAATGCAACAGACATGGCTTGGCCCTGCCCTCTCACTCCACTAGTGCAGTACATGTGGTAAATACAGTGCATTGCTGCCCTGAGACCTCAAAAATGCTTAACCCAGGAAAAAGGATTGAGGGAAGATCTTCCTTCTCCTCTGGAGCATCACAGGCAGTCTTGGAAAGTAAAGTTTTCACTCCTTTTTTTCTCTTGGATAGGAAACAACACATGGTCTATGGAAGCCTGTGAGTGTTAATGTGACACAGCTTCTGAAACATTACCTCCCATCCTTTCATGCCTCAAGACCTTGGTGTGCTGCAGTGGAGGAGGGAGGTGGGAAGCTGGAGAACATCACAGGTCCTTCTCCATGAGACACCCATGTCCAGACCCTTGGGAAAGTCAGGAACAGGCTGGGTTATGATTCTACTAGAATTTATATTTATTTCAGAATATTCTGAGGACAAGTTCCAGAACTTCAATGTTCAGAGCCTGACGGAAAGGAAGTAAAAAAGACAGTTTGGGGTATGGATATAACACATCTCTTGCCCAATGGCTGCAAAGCCCTAAGCCTCCTGCTCTGTCACCACCACAGGTATGCAAAACCTCTCATCCAATCATCTGCAATAGATAGCTGATACTGTATTTATTTGACAATAAAAAAAAAGTGCAAACTCTCTTACAAGTGCTACAAGGGATCATTCACAAACAATTCCCAGGTGCCCAAAAGAGAGAATTGTATAGAAGTGATGGTTTTACAGTGCTGATCAATGTGGCCAGTGCCCCTTTGATCAGGAACACCCTGTCAGCCCCTCCTGAGGAATAACTAACAGCACAGAACCTCTTTTTACAACCTGGGCCAGTGTTATGTGGACAGTTCAGCACTCTGAGGATCAGTCCCCCTTATTGGGGCTACTTAATAATAACCCTTAATAATTAACCCTTAATGGCCCAGTGTACTGTGGGTTTGGAGATCCCAGGCACAACCTAAGGACAGTTACATAAACTAACTGATCCACAAATAGGGGTGAGAGACGAGGTGGGAACAAAAGATTGTCTGTGCTGGGGCTTCTGGGATTCAGGCAAGTCCTTGCTGTCCAAGAAGTCCATTTGTTCCCTCTGTGCTGCATTTCCCATTTGTGAAGGAGAGTAACAGCACTTTGTTTCTCTCCAGAAGTGGCTACATGCATGAAAAGACTGAGAGCCTCTCACAGACTACAATGGTGCATATCCAAGAAGAAAAGCAAGCTACTTTTAGAGACACTTTTAAATCACTGTTTGTACTATTTCCATCTCTGTGTTCCTATTCCAGGCAGACCTCACAGACTGCAGAAGCCAATCATCTTTCCTGGTTAATGTATATAGCAATTCATGCTGACTTAAAAATATTAAACAATCAGAGCTAAAGATCTCCTACCGACACTTCAGATGGCCAAACAAGAAACCCAGGCTTCTCTCTATTCTTTTTTAAGGTAAAAAAAAAGCACATCTACCATCACTGGTGTTATTTTTGCATCATTTTCATCATTAAACTCTGCCTCTCCTCTGTGTCACAAGCTATTTTAAAAACAGCTCTTACTGAGCAGAAGTGGCAGACAAATGAATAAAGAATCAACGACTCCTGGTGTGTCCCAGCCTCTGTGAAAATGCTGCTTTCAGCCTGGCAGAGTTAGCAGGGGAGGGAATGTCTTTGATGGGAAGGAACAAGATGGCAAGAAATGAAGAGGAGCTCCCAGGCAGACGAGGCTGAAATGGTGAGCCCTGCTGTGGGCACCCCATATGCCCACGCTGCCTCTGCCAAGAGCTGAGGAAACCACCAGCCCCCAAACCAGAGGGCTTCTGTCTGAATCAACATGAAATTGGGCTGCTGGAGCAGAAGAGGAAGCAGATGCAGGTCTGAGCAATATTTCTTTTCCAAAGAAAGCACATTTCAAAGCAGCCCACTAAGAGACGTGACCTACTACACACCATGGCTCTGGCTAAGTACAGCTTGTCGTGTTTGAAATTTTCCCTTATTCTGTGCATCTGCCATGAGTTCCAAGAAACAAACAAAAAGAAAGAAAACACTCCAGATTTTAAGAAAATCTGTGTAAGAGCCAAATACATCTCTGATCCAGTAAAAGAGAAGCTGTCTCCTTCAGACAGCACTTGAAAAAGGTTCAATCAATCAGTCAAGCCAGAACAGAATTTGTTTCTAGATAGAAAAACAAGAGAAAAGGTGTGAAACTGTAGTGCACGTCCTCCTCCACCTCACATTTCCTGCTAAAGTGAGTAATATCAGATTTTACAAGGGCATGTTGTTTGGAGCTGGAGGAGAAAGTTTAGTAAAAGGTAGTTGGTTCTGAGGCAATAAACTACTGCAAGAAAACAGCATCTCAAATTTCCATGCCCACCACCAGGCAGAGACATGGGAATATACCTTCATAGGATGGCTGGGATGTACCTGGAATAGCTGAGAATGTCTGTCTGCTCCTTCAAAGACATCTGGGAAAATCACCTGCAATAGCATCATTCCATTGGGGTGATTTACTATTATTTAAATAAAGGCACTGCTAAAATTATCCAGTTAGTTTCCCACAATTCTAGTCTTTAGACCCAGTTTCTGTCAGGAGGCTGAAAACAAAGGGGCAAATCCTGCAAATTATCTGATGCATCACAGAGGTGGGATGAAAGCCCCATGGGGACATACCCCCAAGGGTGGTTTTGTGCAAGCAAGTGCTCAGATTTCCAGGCTTGGAGCACATTCACTTGACAGGGAAAGCTGGAGGAAGCAGTGACCTTTTCTCAGCTTTAGTTTGTAAGCATAAATGAAACCCAGCTAGGGCAGTCATGGCACACACAGCCTGTGTGCAGTGTGGGTAGGGCCCACACTGGCACCTGCCAAGGGACAATTCACCAAGCACCTTCCCATCAGCCTGGACAAACTGGATGTAAAAAAAATTAAAAAATTTTTAAAAAAATCAAAAAACCAAGCCACCTAAAAAAACCTTTTTTTTTGTGCCTCTGATGGCCTGGGGGCTTTTTTTGGCCAAAGGTTAGAGATAGTAGTTTGAAACATCCAGCTTTCCTAACAAACCCAAAAGAGTAAGTTTGGTACCACTGCTGTAATGCCTCAGTACATTAACTTCAGTACATTAACTCTCTAAAGTCTGGCAATTTTCAACAAAGCAGTTGCACATGGCCCTACACAAAAATCCTCTCCAAAAACACATGCCTACACATTAAAAACTCTCTCATTTAAGCCAGGAAAGCTGTTTTAAGGATTCCTGTGAAGTGTAGTATGTTGCAGGCTGTCTCCAAAAGAAGAAAGATTCGTTTTTCTGCTTTGGGCTTGAGGCAGAACAATTTTAAAGGCTTTGAGTGAATGATGAGCTCTGTGCATTTCTGCTGGGAGGGTCAGAGCCCCCTGCTATCCTCTTCCCATCAGATGAGCTGTCTCTGCTCCTCATTTGCTGTGGCTTGTGCAGAAGAATTGCAAGCTGATGCTACAAGAACAGTGACCTCCAGCAGAAGGGGATGTAACAGATGGAGTAAATATCCTCTTCTACACACCCCCAGAATATGCTGTCCAAGCTCAAAATCCAGATTTCCTATGTGTCTTACACCACCTTACAGTGGCTAAAAAATCCAGGAGGAGGGAGGAGAGCAGGCTGTGCACAAAGGGAGCAGAACACAGTCCCAAGGAGCAGGAGGGAAGAATTGCCTGTTGCTACATCAGGTAATGAGTTTGTCTATACATTAAGAGTTCAAGTTGAAACCCCCCCCAAAAGCAGCAAAGCTACAGCAGAACTGAAGCATATAATTTCAGAGGAGTGCTTGTAGGAGCAGAAAAACACGTGGGCATACAGAAAGAGGAAAAGACAAAATGAAATTATCCTTCATAAAAGACAGCTGTGCTAGCATTTGCCTACAGCATTCTTTGTCCTGGAGCTTCCCTTCTGTTTCTAGGAGCCCTGCAAGAGATCACTCCCAACACTCACTTGTAACAGTCAAAACCACAAAAAAAAAAAAAATCAAAAACAAAACAAAAACCAGGGAAAATAAGCCCCCCAAATGAGCACAATGCATTGAATCAATACTCTCATTTTCCTCCTCCCAATAAGTGTGAGGAGCGAGCTATGTCCTGGAAACAGGTCTATGCAGGTGGCAAATCCCAGAGCTTGGTGGCAGCTGAGCCACAATACTCCATGTTACTCTGATCCCATAAAAGAGATCTCCCATTATGCTGTACATGCACAGACAATCCCACCTCACCTCAGCCTACAGCATGGATTGCCTTTTTTTTTTTTTTTTTAAACTCAAACATTCCTATTAGAAACCTCAGCCTACGCTGAAGAATTAGAGATAACTGGTACCCACAGAAATTGGAAGGAAAAACACCAAGCTTAAATACTGCTTAAAGAAAAGCTGTAGAAGTCAGGATGTGGGAATGCAGTCTCTTACCTGAAAATGCCCCAAAATATTTGAATGAAAGGAGCTTGGAGTTTCACTCCTGGTGCTGATTGCTGGGCCAGCACCAGCACAAGCCAGCGATGGCTTCTCCTCTGGCATGACACACACTGCAGAGGGGGCCCACACAGCCTGCTCCAGAACAGGCAGCCCTGATTGACAGTTGTCTCAGAGACAAATGCTTTCCCAGCCCTCTGGAATATCAGCAGCCAGCTTCCCTGGCAGCTGGATGAGGGAGTAGGCACACTGGAAGATGGGCAGGGAGCCCACGGGGTGTGCAGGTCGAGGCAGGTGATGCCAGGTACCAGCTGCACTGGCTCATGCAGCTCCTCTCATGAAGAGGGACCAGGCTGAACTGTGACCAAGCAGGTTTTGTCCAGAAAGCTGGGCCAGGCTGGGGTGTGCAGAAAGGGGAAATGCCAAAAGCAGCCCAAACAAGCCTGTTCCCTTTCATTTCACACTGGCATTGCCCTGCCAATGACACTTTGCCATCCAGCCCCTCTTTGTCTGCAGTTTCCAAACTTCAGAGTTTTACACACAATGGTTTCTTGAGTGGGCAAGTATCCTGCCCACACTGACAAGAGAAGGACAAACTGGTGGGAAACTTTGTTCCACCTCCAGCTCATTTCCAGCCAGGTTTCAGCACTTGGCTTGACCCACGCAGCAGAGAAAGCTGCCAGGCTCCAGCTGAAACCCTGGCTGTGGGCTCGGAGAGTCAGACATTATGCATGCTGTAGCAAACAAAATCAGCAATAAAATCTTCCTCACCAGGAAATATAGGGAAAAAAAATGCCAGGGAAGCTGGCAACAGAAGTCTCTTGAGAACTTCAGCACCCCTGCCCATCAGCTCCATTCCTGGAGAAGATACTTTTGCCATCACTGACTAAAAGCCCAAGTGTTTATTCGGAGCAAAGTTCTCCAAACCTGAATGCAGAATTGCTGGGCACAAGTCACTCCTGGCTGATGCCTGTCTTTGCAATTTCACTTTTCTCTCTGATGCTATCTCCCAGGATACACTAAAGCTCTCCTTAAATTTAGGTGGCAAATAGAAATTTTTATTTCCTTTAATCTTTTGAACTGTGACTACTTATTTACAAACATGTACTATTTTTGAGCTTTGTGATTAATTCCTTAGACCTTTTTTTTACAGAAACGTACTTTAAACAAATCCCAGTTCTTCCTGGTACAATGGAGAAGCAAAGAAACTGAAGATAACATCAGGAAAAAAAAAAACAACAAAGAAAGACAGAAGCCTTTGCCACATTGCAGGCTAACAGCAAGAACATGATAGAATAAAGATGCTTATCTTAAGCAACCGAGAGCCTGCACAACATGAGTCAGTAAGAGCAAGGCACCCCTCAGCCTGTTTGGGAGACCAAGGAGATTTCTGAATGGGGCTGGTAGCTGAGCCCTCTGCTAAGCTGTGCACAAATCCTCTTTGCCTACAGGCTGACATTTGGGTGGGTGACAGAGGCTGCATTTCCTGCTCAGGGGCTGCTGCTGAAGAGGAAGCAACATACCCCGAAGCTATGGAGGGCCACAGGGAAAGCCTCTGAAGCACTATGTCAAAGGCTGGAATTCAAAAAAATACTTCTCTTATTCTTAGTGCCTGAGAACCAGCATTAACCCCCACCACACTCCTCAGCTTTACAGGCTCTTCCCAAGAAAGAAAATAACAGAACATTAAGCTGGCACAGTATTTATGAAGTGACAGCAAGACCCCTTGCAGTAAAATCTCTGTGTGATGCAGAAGGAATTACCCCCACAATTTCACTCCTGTCAGACAGCAGAGCACGGCACAGGGGGTGCTGTGCTGCTGATGCCAAGAGTGAGATTTCCATTAGTGTTAATAGGAACTACTGACAGAAGCAGCCAAGAAGCCAAAAAGCCTCCAGTCCTGATGAGTGCCTTTGATGAGTACAGAATTGCATTAAGTCAGTCCCAGCAGCTGTCCCAGGCAAATGATCACGGCTGTGAGCTTGAGAAAAGAGCCAGAGCTCAGGCTCCAAAGAAGGGCTGGATCTCAGCTGGGATGGGGCACTGGAGCAGCACAAATGGCCAGTGAAGTGCCAGCAGTGGCACAAGCCAAACCCTGCTCCAGTGCCCACGTGGCAGTGGGCCACAGTCCTCAGCAGAAAGCTTGAGGGAACCAGGTGGCCACTGCAGCATTTCTTGCAGCCACTCGTGAACAGCTACTGCCAACAACCACCAAGCTCCTTGGGATGGGGCACTGAAAAGCATTTCTATCTCCAGTGGAAACGTAAGATAGTTCACAAGAAGGTATAGTTTTGGAAAAACCAGGGCTTGGGATCAGAAGATGACATAACAAAAATCAAAAGATGGGCCATGAGAAATCTGCATGCATGCAAGAACAGGGGCTTAAAATTTAAAGATGTTGTTTTGGTCACTACTAGGGTCCAGCAGTTCAGACCAAGAGAAAAGGCCATCATATAAACCACCACTTCAAGTTATTGAAGATTTTTTGGATAAGCAAAGGCCTAGAGAAAATTCATCCCCAAGATATGAAAATAGATTTTTATTAATTAGAGAAAAAGCCAGATACAAATCACAATCCCCTGAGAATGGATACACTAGATGCCAAGGTTATTTCAATAAGCAGGTGCTGAGCTGGTGGTGGCCATCTCTCCAGTGGGCCACACGAGGCGAGTCCCTGACACAGCCTTGGCACCTACAATTTGCAGCAAAATCATCAGGTCTCACAGCAGATCCCCTGCCAGTTCTAAGTGCCTACCCACCACCTCCACCACTCATTTCTCATCAGCTCTCCACAGACAGCAACAGATAATTTCATCCTGTTACTTACGCCACAGAAATTTAGATTCGAGGAAAAATAGGCATAACAACATTACATCATTTAAGCAGCCAACTTAGCTGACTACATCAAAATTCTGCAAGAGCAACAGACCTTTAATTAAACTAACTAGCCCAGGGCCAAAGAAAGACTTCTTTCCTGCTGATTCATTTGATAGGAGGTGATGGTGCCACAATCACTGTCACAAGTCAAAGCCCTTCTGAGCACTTGCCCACAGCTCACTCAAATCCCTTTGGCTGCAAATGCCTCTGCAGAAGCCTGGGCTACCCAGACACCTGCCTTGTCCTATTCACACCCAGGTCAGCTCCAGGGCCTGTTTTTGTGCTGATAACCTGAGACTCACAGCCTCCCTGTACCATTTGGTGCAAAATGAAAATAACAGAAAATCCTACCAGGCCTAGCCCCAAGGTACTCATAACTCGAATAATTTCAGATGGTAAGCCAGGAGCAGTCCCCTTCACAGGGCTGTGCCAAGGACACAAGTCTGTGTCCCTTGGGCAGGGACTGATTCTGAGCTCTGGAGGGGGAGCCCAAGCTTGTGCCAAGAGGGTCTGGACAAGCTGGGCACAGTGGAGAAAGACAGCAATTCTTCCCACCATACCCTGTGCACTTGCTGCCCTCAGGTTTGCCAAACGCCTCAGGAAAATCCAGATTCTTCACAGGAGCACACTGCTGCAGGGAAGAGACACAGCTCTGTACAAGCCAAAATGATGCTCCATCATGTGGCACTGCTCCAGCCCACACAAGGCTTCATCTTCTACTACACACTGAAGTGAACTGCATTTTTTGATGCTTTTTTTTTTTTCTTCTGGAAAGAAGCTAATTAGAGTGGAAAAGATCTCTATGACTTTCACATATACAACTCCTGTATTTCAGACTCTAATTTGTGTTATGCAACTACCACACACACTGTACTTGAAATTATATAGCATGGAACCTAATCAAACACCACTAACAGCACCAGGTAGTTAAATCATGCTGTGATAAACAAGGAAAATGATTTTGTGTAAGCATGGCAAATTCTCCCTTGCGCCTTGGTCAAAGTGGCACCTACCACCAATAATCAGATTGGTAAAATGCATCTGTTATTTAGGGTAATGGCTTAACTTTACATGCAAAGTGCATGGCTGGGGGTGCACTAAGTACTCACACAGTGCAGGGAAAGGGCACCTTGGTGGCACTGATCACCCAGGGAACCCCTGAGAAGGGGAGCAGGTGCAAGGCAACCAATGTGAGCCCGGGGCAGGGCTGTAAGAAACAAAGAGCTCCCTCAGGAAGGCTTTGAGGACAAGACTCCTCAAAGTATGGAAAAATCTGCTGAAAAAAAAATAAAATAACTTATTCCCACTCACATTCACAACAAGAAATTAAAAGTATATGTTACAGCAAGGGAGCCAGGCTGGATACTGGAGGGAAAGCCCTGTCCCAGTAAGGATGCAGATGCACAGGAGGAGCTGACCCAGGAACTCATGTCCCCACATACCCAGTGGAACCAGCTGGACAAGTGCCACCAGGAACACCTGGGCATGCTCAAGCCAGCTTTAAGAGAGGAAGATGTTCAGATAGCCTAGGTCCTTCCAGCCCTATTTTCACAGGATTTCTCCCCTTCACTCCAGCTGCCCTGCCATACCTCACAAGAGGCATCCTGCAGCCAGTGCTGCTCTGCAGCAGCCCCCGCAAGAGGCACAGGCTATATTTATTCTGGTACATTGCAGTGGGAAGCTTTAATCTGTGTAATCGCCTCAGAGAAGATTTCATTCAGTGAGGGGAAAGCAATTACTGTTTCATTTGCAACCAGTTGCCTTCCCAGGGTCTTAATCTATCAGAGCTGGAGGGTCCTGTCAGCCCCTGCACCTGCCTGGGCAGTTTTTGTGAGACAGGTTTATGCTTCTGATAAAAGCACCTGCCGATACTCAAGGTTTCCAGCCCCTGTTTGAAGCAATTTTTCTCCTCCCAGATGCTACTGCTTTTATCTGACAGCATACACCCTGCATGAAGAAAACAACTGGATATAATCCTAGATTAAAGGGATTGTAATGCAGAATTAAATACAAGCACTACCCTTCATGGGGTTTGCTGTCGTCATCCACCAAGCACAGAGCTCGGCCGTTTGGGAGGTGGTCAGATGGTGGTGGCATTTCAGATAAGTCTCTGCAGCTCCTGCCTTCTCCAGACAGGCATTTACATCTCCCCACAGAGGTGGGAGGAAAAAAAAACACACCTAAAGTAAAAAAAGCCCAAACTAACCCAGCAATAAAATAAAGAAATCTTGGTGTTTCCATATGATGCTGCATTAAAATCCCTTTAAAATTTCACTTAAAAAACTAGCAACTAAAATCCAAATTCTCAGCAGGACTCTGCACATGTTGGAGCTGATGCACCTCAGTGCTAGGAAGGTTTGTGAGCCCACAACAACCACGCCAGGAACCAGAGGAAGATAACTGAGGCTCAAATCAGACAAGAAAAAAGTCTCAAGGAAAGAATGTTCACTGTCTACTGCAGCAAGGACCACAACAGCAGAGCAATGCAAAAGCCCACCTGGAAATCTTTATGACTTTATCTTATGTCAGGAAAGACACCACATATATGCACAGCTGCAGGCTTGGTGGAAAAAAAAAGGCACTTTAATCTTCTGCTTTTTCCAGTCTGGCAGCCAAAGCAGTTTGACATGATAAAGAGACTTGAGAGTTGTGAAAACTACATATTAAAAGGAGAAAATTTCTAACTGTCTTTCTCCTGTAAATTGTGGCAGCCAAAAAATCCAACCCTAAAATAAAGACGTGCCTGAAGGTAGCAATTTTACAATCAGCAACAGAATGATTTATATCACTGCTGTCATCTTTGTTGGGGAAAAGGAAGCCAGGTATTGTGATCATTAGCTTTTTGATACAGATGATATTTTTAAATGAGGAAAAACACATGCATTTTAATCAGGAACTGAAGAAAATTGCCCCAAAATACTAACAGAAGAATCTGCAGCTCACGCCAAGATTTGCAAACACAGGAGAGGAATATTAAGGTGACAAACATCATCAGTGACATCCCAAGCTGCTGCATATCCCTGAGTACGTGCGTGGGAGCTCACTCCCCCTGGAACATCGGATCCCACACCCTCCTCAAATATACATCCTCATGCCACAGGCCCCAGGCAGGCACAGCCTGGAAAGTGGCCCCATTCCCAGGGCAGCCTGTGGTTTCCAGGTGCTGGTCTCACATAGCAAGGAGCCACCACTCCCACCCCGAGTCCAGCTGGGGCTCCCCAGTCCCACTGATGGCAGGCACAAAGCAGCAGCACTGGGTACCACTGAGAGACAGCAGCACCAGGCTCTTCTCTTAATAAAATAACTGAGAGCCAAGATGTTACTGCCTCTTTTCCCCAGAAAAGTTCCAGAAGCAAAGCCTGGCCTACCTGGTACTCAATCTCTAAGCTCCTGCCTATGCCTTGGCAGACACACACAAAGTCACATGTGTAAAAGAGAGGAGGCTGCTGCTGTCCAAGGATTAAAAATCAACTCAACTTGACCTTTAATGCAACAACGTGGCTTCTCCTGCTGCCATTCCCCAGTGCAATGATAATCACATTTGTTGCTGAGAAGCAAGAAACTGTTTTCAGAGACCAGCTAACATGCAGGCTTCCACAAGCCTGGGTGATGTGACAGCAAGGGCAGCAGCACAGGCTTTCTTAAGCCCAGTGGAGCAGGTTTGAAACTGGGATGCATTTTAAAACCACAGAACAGAATGTCCTGCAGATGACATCAGCAGCACATCAAACTTAACTGAATGTTTGTGGAGAAGAACAGCAGAGAAAGCACTGAGAGTGCTCAGCTGAGACAGAAAGTCCTTGTACAGGAACTCCAGGCCAAACAACAAATCTCTGGTCACAAACACCTTCAGAGCTCAATACAGATGATGAAGAAGACAGGGATTAAGTCTAAAAGGCTAATTTTTGCCTCCTGTCCCCCTCTATTTTAATAGAATACAGGAAGGATTCAGCCTGTATTGGAGTAAGTTTTGTTTATAAATCCCACACAATATGCAAAAAAAAACTCTCCTCAAAAGAAAAAGCTGTGTCACCTCCCAGTTCACAGCTTGCACTGACAGCCATGTAATCTCAGCCTGGGTACAGCAGTTTCAGACCTTCAACAAGGATTCCTCAGCCTGACAAGGATGCACTGAGCATGTCCAGCATTCCAGCACTGTGCCATGCCTGTGGGAGTAGCCACCAGTCATTCTGCACCATTCAACTCATGGATCAGCAGTCCTGCCTCTCATTCTGAGTATTTCTGGCCCTGTGGGTCTGCAATTCCTCCGTGCTGCCTGCCCTCCCATGTTTGCTATTGAAAAGTGCTGATAGCACCAGAAGTTGCACTGTTTTCTGAAAGCGACTCTAATTAAGTATAAAAGCAAGTCTAATTAAGTATGGTCTGCTCTCTGAATCCCCTGGGAAGACAGAGGAATACCATCAACCCTTGCATCCAGCCATCCTCCTTTTGCTTGGAGTAACCAGCAGGCAGCAGATGAAGCCCTGATCTGAGTGCCAGGATGTGCACCTTGAGCAGCACAGAGGCACGTGCTGGGCAGAAGGTGCAGTGTAGTGAAGGGCTAAAACACTTCTCATCCTCCACACCCCACTGGGAATGGGACTCTGCCATCCACCCTTCTGCCAACAAATCCTCCCCATCTCTGTTAAAAATCACACCAGCCTCCTCAGGCACATCCATATCTCATTTTTGAGGCTTCTGCAGGAAGCTGTAGGTACAGAAAGCAGTCAGGATCAGGTCTGGAGCATCCTGGTGGCAGGGCCTTTCCCACAGCCAGGCAGAGAGCTCTTCCCTGCTTTCCTGTTTCATCTCTGCATGACAGAGAGCACAGATCACAGGTGCTCACCTGGGAATTTATCCTGCTCTGTGCAATGCTGCTAACGATTAAAAGCTAACAACAAAACCTCCAGTGAGGCAAAGAGAACGAGAGTACAGCCCCAAAACATTAGTCACTACAAACACCTGAAGGTCAACACATGTGGGGCACATTTAAATTTACTTTTCTTTAATTATGCATGAATGTGGGTTTATTTGGTGTTTACTCCAGGGCAACAATAAAAACACATTCAAAATTATAAATCCCCCTGCAAAGAGCCATCAACAGTGGTTGCCCACCTTGACCACCTGATTCAGTGCAAGTACATGGAGATGCAACTGAATGCCAGAAGCTGACAATTTTCATGCCTGAAAGGGGGAATTTTCCTTATGTTCTTCCTTACACACTACGATGTGCACTCTCAGTAGATGCCTACCTAAGTTACTTATTAGATGCCCTGCTTAAGTTACTTATTCTTTTGCACCTATTTATTAAACCAAAGGTTGAAAAGCAAGAAAAAGAAATCCCACCCAGGAAGGGAACAATGTAATGAAGCACTGCCTGAATTCATCAGGACAATTGATAATCATAGCTCTGATCTTGGGTTGCAATTGATTAGTTATAAATACACAGCACCAAAGGTACCAGGGCAAGGAAAGAGCTTTTTTGGGAAGGCACAGGAACAGACCCCAAAGCAGAGTGCTCTTGCCTCTCCAACACATGGCCCTAAGTGCCCACTGAAAATGGGAGATGCTTTCCTGCTCACAGTGGACAGAAGGGAGAATGATATCATTAAAGCCCACATTGCATCTCAAAGTCCTTGGAGGAAAGGGGAAGAGGTACTTCATATTTCTATAAAACAATTAGTATTGACAAAATGGACTATAATACAGCACTCAGACCAGAGCAGTAATTAACTGTCCAGCAGCTTGCTTACTGGCTGCAGATAGGAAGCACTGAGGCAGCAATTAGAGAGCAGAGAGGCAAGGCAGGCACATGGCTTTGCTCTAACGAGGTATTGACCTCCAAGCTGTCTGCTCAGGTGACCTCAGAGACATCCCATACCCCACACCCAGCATCCCTGGCACGGTCACTGGCATCTCCCTGGGCACAGCAAAGAAAGAGCTGGCAGCCAGCATGGATTTGTGAGCACCTTCTCTGCACAGGTTGCGCTCAGCCTCTCCCCCTTGCCTTGGTTTCTCTGTGCCTTAAAGAGTGTGGCTATAAGCCAAGCAGAGAGCTTTGGCCACAGACAGCATCAGGGATGGAAAAGTACCATCAACAGGGGATGGTGCCTGGGAACTGACCTGCAAGATGCCACATATCATCAAATGCGTTTCCACTGAAACTCAAGGCAACTGGTTTCAGCACCTTTCTAATTTGCAAATCTCTGAATAATCCTGAAAATTGAAGCCTCGGGGAGAGCTGGGGCTGCTTGCACACCACTTCAACCTCATGACGCTTAGCTTTAAACATCTTTGCGGAGAAAATATTTGCAGTCCGGTTTGAGGTCCAGAAAAAAAGTGCCCAAACCTTCAGTGTTTCTCCCCCCAAACACAAGAGGTACCATGGATCTGTTTCTAAACAGCTACTCTTAGGTAGCCCTTGCTCTACCTTATTCCCACCTACTGGGAGAAGTGTCCTTGCACAGTCCAAAGGCCCTCCTTGTCTCTTTGTGGGGAGGTGAATAAGAAGCAAATGGTGTTTCTGCTTCAAGAGAAGCACCTTCCTCCCACCTCTCCTTGGCTCTCCTCTTTCCTTTTCTTCCCTCTTTTGCCACAGGAGTTTTCCAGCACTGGAAAACTGGCTGGTGAAGCTCCTCAGCAGGGCAGCCACAAACACCCAGAAAACAGGTCCACGTAAAGCCAATGCATTTACTCCTGCACACGTGCTTCTGGCAAACAGCTCACAAGTTGGGCTGACATAAATGATGGAGTGCAAGAAATAACGCTCTTTCCTGCTGTGACATTTTAAAACAATTCAGCAGGCTTTTCACACCAGGAAGAGCTGGGGCTGTGTGTGCAGCGAGGAGTGAACGTGCTGCAGCTCTGTGCGTGGCTCCAGAGGCAGAAAATTACTCTGCAGTGATGCAAGCAACTGCTTCATTCCTGATATCCCTGAAACAAGGACAGAAACTGGACCAGCAAGGGTTTCACAAGGACACCATTCTCTCCTGGGTGTGGGTGCCAAGGCTCTGTAAAGATGAAGGGCAGCAAAGGACCCAAAAGACATCAGGCATCACCGGGCCAGTGTGAGTACCAGAATCACTAAGTCATTCTTGCTGGCCAGACCAAACTCTCACAGTGCAGTAAAAGGTAATTTAAGAAATGGATCTGAATTTGGAGACAACACTAATTTCTGTATACTGAGACTCTGAATAAGCTTGCTAAGGAAAGCAAGGCCTGCCACAGGGTCTGCTGCAAGTGGTTTAAGACATGAGACCTGCTGGGAGATGACAGTTTAGCATCCAGACTTTCCAGAAACCAAAGCTACAGAGACCTTCAGGTCAAAGGCATAATTCCCACCCAGGCGATGCCAAACTTCACCCAGTAGTCAAGAGCAGCAGCTATTCCCCTGCTACCTTCTCCTGAGAGCAAATCAAAGAGGGCAGTTGGAAAAACCTCATGCTTGCCAAGTACAGCATTAAGGTTTTGGACACAGGAATTTCAGGCAGAATCCTGACAAGTCTTTTGTCACACTTCTTACATGGGACACAGTACTTGGACCAGTTTGCTGTCACTGTATGCACAACTTTACTCATTTTAGCAGCAGCAGCAGCACTCACTCCTGGGCTTTCTGATGGCAAGGACCACCACCCTGTGCACCAGGGGGATACCAGGGAAGGAATAATGCATTTTCTAAAGAACATCACTGAGTCAAATAATCTCATCAGCTCTGGGGAATCTCAGCTTCTGAAGTCGCCGCAGCTGAGGACAGACAGTGTCACAAAGCTGCTGCTACATGAATGACAGCGCCATTTAAAAGCAGAGCACTTTTTATTTCTTCTCTTCCCAAAATGCCATTGACAATCCCAACACATTAGAATGAGAAAGCTTTGTTTTCACTGGAATGTTCCAGCAGCAACCACTGGCTTCCTACAGCATAAACAAAATAAACCAGATCTTGCCCCCAATGGAAACAGTAATTTTTTGGTATCGACAAGTCACTGCTTTCCCTCACCTCAATGTCCCAGCTCATATAGGTAATTTATATCTAAATTATTTCAAAAGTGGTGCCTGTTTTCACAGCACAATTAATGCAGCAGCAGGTAACAGCCAACACACAACTCCTGCCAAAACAAATGTGCTGGTTTCATCTTGGGACCTTTTCCTCTGCTGATAGAGCTGAATATTGCTCCACTAGCATCAACAGGGGCAAAATAAATCACAGATTAAAAACTGACAGCAACAAACCAAAACACTGTGGTCCTGCTGCAATAGTTGATAAATCCTATTTAGGTATCAAATAAGCTCTAAAGGGGAGGGTAAAGGAAGCCAGCAGGGTATGGAATAAAATTTGGCAGCAGTAATTCCGCTGCCAGAAAGGCAGTGGGGCAGGACCATGTCTGGATGGCATTGATTGCAGCAGCAGCTTCAAGGCACTCAGGGCATCCTGTACTACTACAGAGAGCAAGCAGCTCTCCCTCACTCTCTCCTTGTGCAGATGATTTTAGAAGTGAAGAAATTGGGAATCATTACTGCACCGCAACTCTGAAATGCTTTCCCTGTGTAGGCAAGAAACTGCTCCCATCACAAAAAGTATAATTTCAGCGTTCATGTGCATGAATGCACAAGGTAAGAACTAAAAATAGAGGTACCCTATTTCCATGCATCAAGTCAGCAGGTACAGAAACAGCATAAACAGTGATTCAGCAGTAGCCTGCATGATGCAGGAGGTTGTTTCTTTGCCTCTGCCTCCCTTCCCACCTGTGCTGAGTTACCAAGGCCCAGTAACTCCCAAGAGCAATGCCCAGACCTGCCCTGCAAAAAGAGCCCCAGCCCCAGGGGCCCAGGGAGATCTGCCAGCCATGGGGACTCGCTGGCTGCTCGGCTCCCTTGGGAAGGGGGTGATGTGAGGTGGCTGCAAATGCTCTTCACACAAGGTCCAGCTCCCAAGAACACAGACAGCTAGAGAGTTGTTCTGTTTACAGAAGATTTTCTAGTGCAGAGTCTACATGCTAACTAATTAATTTTTTAAAAATAAGATAGATGTATAATTTGCATTTTTGCTATTTTTTTTCATTAAGCTTCTGTGTCATATCTACAAAGTGTGATCATTGAAACTGGATACAAAGAGGTGCACAATGTACAATTACATTGTACGGCTAAAATTTTTGGTGCAAAGTAGTACTGTGACTCCATAAACACCTCTGGAAAATTGCACAAGACGACACCAAGGACATTTTTTGAATCCTGAGATTTGTTACATAAACAGCTACGACCTTGTACCCATGGTTTCAACAGGGACAAGCTGATTTTTTTGCTGATTCTTACCCCCAGTTTTTTCATTAATGTTTGCTTGAGAAGTCAGAAGGAGATACAAGAAAAAGAGAATGAAGAGTAGGAATTTCATTTTCATAAAACCATAGCTAATCTCTTCAAGCAGAAATTTAAAAAATACTTCAGTCTTCCCACTGCCCAGGCTCTGTCATTCACCCTTTCAAACACAGCAAAGTCTCCCAAGCATCCAGGTGAGCAAATCCTTCCTCTAGTCCCTGAAATCCCAGGACTAAATATATCTTTGAAGGGCTTCCTTGCGCAGCTGTAACTTACCCCCACCCCATTCCTAGACAGCGTAACTAACCAAGAACAATTAAAGTGCTCAAGGATTTCAACTTAATCTCAGAATATATTAAAGTCCTTTCTGCTCTCACCTTGACATACTTTGAAGTCTGGATGATTTGCATTTTGATGTCTAATTGAAATGAGGATTGCTGCCTGACAGGTCTTAATCTTCTCAAAAGCATGGTTGTTCCTCTCTCCCCAAAGCAAATATTTATCACAAGTTTCACCTTGAATATAGGTCAGAGCATTGCAAAGCAAGTAATCAGAGCTGTTAAAAAAACCCAAAAAACCAACAAACTACCACAAAGATTCTGTCCAGGTAAAAAAAACAAATTCAAAAGGCACATTCATTCCCCTGAGTCACAGCAAGGAAAGATTATTACCACTAGCATGAAGGTTATACAGCAAATGAAACAACTGACTAAAGGAAAAAAGAAAAGAAATCACTTATAAGTGTCATATTTCATCATTAAATTTTAATAGGAAAACTACTGTGATTTGCTTAGTCTGAATATATATGCAATGTAAAGAGACCCTCTGACATCATCGAGGCATAACACCAAAGATAAATGGAGATGATTTGCCACACTACTGAAGCAGCTGCAACTCCCTCCCAAACCTGCAGCAACCCAACAGCAAGGCAGCTGCTTCTGGCTGGCCACTGGCTCTCCTGCCTTTGGCTGAGAGGAAAGAATCAGAGGTCTTACTCTTCCCCTCAATGTGTGGGCTTTAACAGAGGGCTACATGAGTTTAAATGCCCACGTCCTGCTAGTCACAGTTGGTTGTCCCTGAAGCCTGAGCCCTCACCAGAGCACGAACATCTGAAGGCCACATTGTGCACCGAGAGTGCCCCAAGCAAGGGCAGCCAGAGCGCATCCATATGCATCCCGAGAGAGCCCATCTGGAGCAGAGCCTCGCTCCACGGACTCACAGCAATGCAAAACTAGGCTCAGGACTCCAGACTGCCTCCCTTTCATACAGCAGTTGGGTTTTGAGAGCAATAAGGATGAAGATTTTCCTGTCCTGCTTCTGCATTACACTGCAATTCTCCCTCCTGAAGGAGGGCAGCCTCCGTGACAAGCTCAGGAAATGTCAGAGGAGCAGGCTGCAGGCAAGCCAGGCACTGCCCTGCCTATGGAAACAGCAGGCAGCCTGCTGTCCACCTGCCCAAGCACAAACAGCAGGAAAGGGTGCACGGATGTTGTGCACAGATCTGTTAAGATCTATATGAAGCCCCATGTGTGTAAATGAAACATCGGCTCCTTCTATCATCAAATGTGTAACAACTTGTAAGCATGAATTATGCAAGACTATTAACTGTCTTATTTTAAGAGGGAGCAGCTGTAAAAGCTGCTTGGGGGACACAGCAAGTCACGGAAGGGGCAGCCCCTGGTGTTCAGTGTCTGAGCTACAGCACGGCCACTCTCACTGGGTCCAGCCCCAGTGCTCCCCAGACCTGCATCCTGCACTAAGCAATTCACTCAGCATCTCACAAACTCTGTCTTCCAGTGCTCTATGGAGGAAGGAGTAATATTTTCACCACCTTACTGATGACAGCTTGAGAAAGATCTGGATAACTGTGTGAGTCTGTAAAGAAGTGAGCAGAGAGCTGAGCCTGTAACCTGGCTCAAACTCAAGCCCCCAGTCTGTGCCCAAACTGCCAAGCTCTGCCTTTGCTTTCACCTTTCACAAGGAACCTGAAACAGCAAACTCCCACTGAGACCAAGGAGCTCCAGGCTGTTCCAGTTCAGTAACTCTCCTGTTGGCTAATGAACCCTCACACTCAGCCAGAGCCCACAGATGAGGATGCCAGCCTAGAGTGACACTGCACAGCCCATGTCACAGGTGCCACCATGTCAGAGGCTGCGAACAGCTGCAGGCAGGGACACTGAATGCTGGCTGGCAGCGTGGAGCACTCACCTGTCCTCAGCCCCAACACACAGAGCACTGCAGGCTACTGAGCTCAGCCCTCCCTGAGCAGACACTGTGCTTAGCAGACATGCTAAAGTTGCTGATAGCAAGCTCTGGCCATAAATTACCTATAGGGTGAGAAGGCTCTTGATACAATTTTACATAAAACATTAATTCTTCTAGTCAATACAAATGCTGGTAGGACAGAGTGGCAGGGCTGTACAGAGCAAATAAGCATGTTGGAACATAAGGAGTGCTGAAAGGGGAGGCACAGATGGGTATTAAGACCAGTTTCATTAATTGTATATATCACGGACTTGGAAGAACAAACATCAAACACCGTGATTACATTTACTGATGATTCAGATTTGTATGGGCTCCTCAATACACAAGAGGAGGGCAATAAAGTCCTGGACAACTGTGAGCAAGCAAGCACCTCGGGGGAAAATTAAATTAATCTGAGCCATGGAAATGCCACACAACAAGGCTAAAACATAAAGCAAACAACATTATAAAGGACTTTGCACTCAAGAAGCTAAACAAGACAAACACAGGCTGCTGCTTGTTCCCAGTGACCCACCAGGGTGCCAGGTGCTGCACAAGCCCATCAGGTGAAAACTGGTACAGGATACAAACAAAGCTCTAAGAAAAGCAATCTCAGTGATATCTGTTGTATGTGCCCCAGGCCAAGAGACTGTGGCTTTAGAGAAGGGCCTTGTCACAAAGGAGACCACTGGTGGCACAACAGCTCTGGTGCCACCCTGACAAAACAAATCCATGCAGGGGACTCCAGGCCACAGCACCTGTCTCTCACCTGGCTTACCAGCTCCCAGTCGCTATTACCAGCTGCTACCCAGGCTCCTGACCATTGCTCCCCATTTGGAAATCATGTACTTGCCCCTACCTGCCTAGGCAGCCTCACCATGCTGAACAGTCCTGTTTGATGCAGGACAGCTGCCTCAGAGACACTGAGGCACCTTCCCTGAGCCACTCTGCCCAGAAAAGGGATCACTGGCAGGGTATCACAGCAGGCACAGAGCCCCTTCCAGGAGACAGGTCCCAAGAGCACGCCAGACTGAGACTGGGGAACACAAAGCATCTGGAGCAGCAACACAAGCAAGGACATGGGAGAAGTCAGAAGTGGCAGAGCTGTCCAAGGCCCTGAAGGCACGAAGATGCTAAATTTGATGAGGTTGAGGAAGGGAGCCAAAGGAGGAATAAATAGAGCTAATGAGAACACAAGGCATGAGCATTCAAAAACCTTTAACACACTACAAACAGCAATAAAAAGGCAATTAGAATTCCGAGATGCATGGAGGGTAATTGCATGCACTATAAATAGGTAGTGGGAAGACTGTCCTGCTCAGCAGGATCTGATTCACTTTTGGGGTGACTTCTGTGCAGAAAGGAATATTTTGGCATGCAACAGAAGCTGAGAAAAGGGAGTTTACTGAGAGATGAAATTACAGGAAGAATTTCTATCACTGACATCCTGCTGCATGAAATATGTACCAAGCAGGAGCTTTGCCACAGATGCTTCAGAGGTCATAGTTTGAGGAATTCCAAATAAAAGTTCAGCAGCAGGGATGCAATGCAGCCTTAGAAGGAAACATCCATTTTATATCAGCCAGCACAGGAGTTTAGGCACTTCAGCGGCTTTCACTACTGATGGAGAAATCTAACAATGCCCATGGAGACCCCATCCTGCTCAGTTCATAACCTTTGCACAAGCACATGCACTTGTAACAGCACTTAAAAACAAGCAAAAGCAGAAGTTTAGAAGTGTAATTCCAGTGTCAAATTAGTTTCTTCCATCCTGCCCCTGGCATGTTGCTTCTGTTCCCTACCCATCCCTCAGGCATGCTCCACTCATAACCCCTCCCAGGCTGGTGTCGCCCTCGAGGGGATGCTCACAGCTTAAAACACAGGCTCTCTGATGCCATTCCTGCCCAGCCTTCCCTCCCTGCACCACTTAGGCAGGAACAGGAGCAACAACTGCTGCTCTCCCTGCTGGGCATGTGGTTCAGGCTGTGCGGGAATGTGTCATGAGAGATTCTGGGAAAGAAGGAGCCCTTGGAGTAGATAAAACCCACGAGAGTCTTTGCAGAATTACAACCAACATCTTTTAGAGTAGAAGGTACCACTTAAGTGCAGGAGCCCATAAACAAGTAGAAATCATACCAGGCAGAGCCTTGGCTAACATAATCCACCACTGCATGATCAACTCAATTCTTTTGAGGATACCAGCTCTCTCTTGAGACAGCTAGAGGCTAGAAGAGTGTTATTCCCAATCATGTCTGCATAGCCCTGGGCATATCTGATGCAGAGCAAATGGGAGATGGAAAAGGAAAACACAGCCACACCTGAGAACTGTCAGCAATCCCTCCTCCCTGCCCCAGCTCCTTCACAGGTATCCTTCCAAAGGAGGAAGGTTAGCAGACCAAAGCACCTGATAAAGGAAGGGGGCAAAGCTGAAACTTCCCAACTCCAAAGTCCCCCAGCCAGGCCTCGTGCCCTTCCCAGCTCCCCGTTCTTTCCCAGTGCAGAGCATCGGCATTGATTCATGTTTGGGAGCTGCTCTCACAAATGACTGAGCACATGCAAAGTCTCTGCAGTCCTAACTCCAGCTAGCTCTTTTCTATGCACCAAAAGCCAACCCCATGCAGCTCAGAACATCCCCACATAACAGCAGCAGATGGCTTCTGCCTAGAGGTCTCACTGGCAGAGGGTGGTCTGCAGAGCCAGGGTGGGAGGCACAGAGCTGGTTTTTGAGCATGCACAGGTCATGCAGCCCGGCCCGTGGCTGAAGGAGTGCTGGCTGTGGCCTTCCTTCCCCCTTGCACTGTCACCATGCAGGTAGCAAGGCAGCTGGCTCCTGCTGCATCACCCCATTAGCTTCTTCCCGAGGCAGAGACGAGTCTGGCATCTCTGGCTGCAAGGAGAATGGGAGCAGTCTGCTGGGAAGGAAGGAAGGAAGGAAGGTGGTGACAATAAAAGCAAACTTGTTACAGGCAACATGCAAAGCATGTTTGTACCCTCTTGCTAAATTAGGAAAAGGTGTTTGGCATCTTAGAATAAAATTGCCTTTTTCTTGATGTTTTGCTTATGTGATACCCACATCACTTTCCAGCTGCCTAAATTCTCTGCTGCTGAGGCGCAGGAGGAGCTGACCCTTTGCAACAGCACATCAGGCAAAGTGAAAGAACCTCTTTGCAAAAACTCACCCCTGGCAGCATCAGCAGCAGTCCAACAGAACTTCTGGATGGCTGCAACTAATTGTTCCCAAATTATCCCGTGTTTTCTGGGCCTAAAACATAACACCCAAATGCTCCTTCCTTCCCAGCCCAAACCCACCAGACAGGGATAGGGACACCTGAGGGGAACACTGAGGGGAACACAGGTTGCACCTGGCTGCTGTTTATGGAGCAGCTCTTCCCTTCCACAGCCACACGTCAAGGCTGGCCAGAGCAAGCCCAGAAATTTCTTCCCGAAGTGTCTCTGCAGCATTTAGGTTCACTTGGCCAACTGGCTGGACAGGGCTCCCCCAAACCCCAAATCACTCCCTGGGATAAGAGTTCATTTCCAAGCAAAGCACCAGCTGGATGAGTGATGGTTGAGTGCCTTCTTGTAGAACCAACATCAGCGAGCAGGGAGCTGCATTTAGGAGTACTGGTCTATTTCCCCTCTAACAGCCAAGTCCCTTTATCTCACCAGGATGCCACCAGCCAGGCACCTTGCCCTCTCCAGTGCCAGCCAGAGTCTGTATGCTGGCTGTGACACTCCAGGCTCTGAAATGACCCTCGTGCACACACCCATGTCCCTACCAGCAAAGGCAAATCACTGTCCCTCTCTGAGGGGCTCTGAGGAAAGCATGGGGCTGCTCCTCTGCCATGTGGAGGTGGGGAAAAACTTGTGGGTTGTGGTCACATGTTGGGGTGCTTAAAGCAGTAAAACCTTTGAAAAGGATTGATGCCTTCTGCACCTCAGGGCAACGCCAACCTAGCATCATGTGCCTTGGTAACTTAAATTCCCCAGGAAAGGGAGAATGGCGTCCCAGAGGAGTCAGCCAGCTGCACAAACCTCATGGATCGAAAGCACACTGCAACTAACAGATATCAGTGGCTGCTACAAACTTACAGAATCTGCAACCTCCCAGTACCAGCCTCTCCAGCTCAATGGGTTCTCAGGATCAAATGCAAATGCTAGACATCAAATTCAAATGCTAGAGCAGACACTGCTCTTTACAAGGTAACCTGTGAGACTGTTTCAAGAGGACAATTATTAACAAATAGCTTCTTCTATCAGTAGCTCCTCAAGGTGTGTGCCTGGAAAACAGCCTTTCCTCCCTATTACTGTCCTCCCCTGTGCCAGACAGGCAATTGGGAGCCAAACCACCCCGTTTTATCCCTGCTCCAAGAGACTGAACTGAGCCTGTGCACACTGCAGTGCTGCAGCTGCTCTGGATAAGAGACCTCTTTCTCCTGCAGAAGTGCCTCAGGCAACGACAACACCCTAAACAAGTACTTCTTTTCCATTGCCAAAAAGTTTATTCAACTTTTTCCCCCCAAAATTCTTTACCTAGCTGAAGACATACAGCGAGTGATAGACTTGCAGGGACAGGGTCACTGCTCCATGCTTGTACAGGATCAGATCCAGTTCATAAATGCTAAACCTAAATCATCAAGTGTGGATCTAAATCCCACCCCAAAAAGGGAGCAGAAGTGGTCTGCAGAGGGTCTACAGACAAAGCTAGATTTGAAGACTCTTCATTTTAGAAAGTCTGAAAGCCCTGCCTTTGTGTGAATGTCACCCTAATTTAGCACACGAGATCACAAAAGGGCAGTGCTGGACCATCAGCCCTCTTTGTCAGGGTATTACACAAATCCATTGTGGCATCAGCCCAAAGTCCTACCAAAGTCAGTGAGGTTCCTTCAAGATGTGCCCACTGCATTGCCAATCCCTGAAGACAAACACCACAGCACCGTCACTAAAAACATGACTAAATCTAGATTTCATTATGTTGCTTCATCAAATATTAACATTTAGGTATGGGGAGACACCCACAAGGGTCACTATATACCTGGCACTACTAAAAGTCCAAGCTCCCGACCTTACTGTGAAGTAGACAGACAGGTTTTGATCTATGACAACTACAAACACAGCACGACTTACCCCAAGATGAATAAATATTTGCATGACACTTTGACTCAGGTGTTTAAATTCTAGAAAATGTCTGACTTTATCAGCCTGAATCACAGACAAACAATACCAAATATTATCACTAAAAGCACCTTTTCAAACAACAATTTCAAAAGGTTAACATCAAACACTCAGCGACTGCACATTATGTCCTGTTTTAAAAATGAAGCCCACACAATTCAAAAGAAAACCTGGTTGAAGCAACCCAAATATCCTGAACCCACAAATAACTTTTCCTAAGTAATTGCCAGGCTAGGATGCTCTGTGTATTTTTGTCAGTACCTCCAAGGTAATGACACAGGGGAGCTCCCCAGGAACCTTCCATCTCTCACATCTCCCCTCAGCCACCCTATGAAGAGGCAGCTGGACCCTACTGCTGGACCTTGGAGCGTGCCCTCCAAGAAGGGTGGCCCAACTCTGACCCACTGGGAGCTGGTGGTGCCACTTGCATAGGGAGCATCCAAGGTGAGGAGACAATTCTGATTGTCCTGCCATGCCTGCACCACACTCTAAAAGAGTTGGGCAGGGAGGTGGCACCTTCCCCTGGACCTCACCCTGTTCTATTTCCAGGAAGGGAAGACCTTTGAGGGGCCATCCATCAAACCCCACCCACCCTCCTGGGTGACAAATGGAGAAGAGCTGCTCATCACCAGGGAAAGTCCCTTTGTTTGCTGTTTTAAGAGAACTCTACTGTTTTAATTAGTTTTAGAGATCATTTTGGGGGTGAAACCCTGGCACTGCTGAAGCCATTAGCTGGATTCACATCAACACTCTCCAAGCAACAGCTTTATTGATCATACTGTATTGATTGGTCTTAACATACTGATCAAGTTTACATCATGAAACAGAAATAGGATGTTTACTTTGTACTACTCGGGACTACAGCACTGGCAGTAGCTCTGGGGTTTGTATATATACACTGCTAGTAGCAGAGCTGTGATGGCTGGGCTGCTCCTGCTAAATAAACTAAAAACAAATTAAATATTTCTCCAGCTAACAAAAAATTGCATAGGGAAATGACTTGCTGACCACTTTCCACATAGGTAAATGGAGAAGAAGTGACTCACCATTCAGCAGAAAAAATTACAAGTTGTGCAAGAGGCAAAGTGCTTCAGGGAGAGTGTCTAGACTATGCAAAGCAAGGCCATAAATTACACCTTTTGAAACAATGGGCTGTAGCAGGGCTTGGAGCTGCATGATCAGATAAGTCTTCTCCACTCTTAGTCAGTAGCATCTCTGGCCCAAGAGGTGCCACCCACAATAACTGAAATGTCAGGCTATGGATCAGGACCTGCAAAGTTTTACAACAGCCAAAGACCAAGCTCACGGCCTATTTAATTACCCCCTTCACAATCCAATAAACTGCAAGTATATAAATAGCCAAAGTATGGCAAATATTTAATATCTCCTAGAATTAAATTAAGATAAGGCACTGGCAAAATAAATAAGTGTTTTAACTGAAAACAACCATTCTCTGCAGATTCCAGACAACTTGAGCACAGTAATCACATTCTGCACTCCACACTGCTAAGAAGCACAGCATCTCAGATGTGCCAGACCCTCCTTGCCATGGTGATGCTCTGCAAGCAGGCTCACCTTCACTTCAGGGTTGGCACAGAGCTGGGCACAGACCCAGCCAAGAGCCCAGCCGCACACACAGCCCTCATTTGATAGTGGCAGTGGCCTGTGCCCATACTGAGCCATCTACGTGGTGAAGCCAGCCCTAACTACTCTTCCAGGTTTGTATAGGCATAGCACTAATAATATTCCTGCAAGCTTTGCTGCAACTACAGAGCTGTGCATGAGGTACAGCTTATGCTTGAGAGCTGCCTGGACCTTGCAGCTAGTTCTTGAACAGCACTAGACAGCAACTGAGGGACAGACAGAAAGCAAGCAGAGCATCGTCTTTACCTCTCCTGCCCTGCAGAGCTGAGAAAATCAAAAATCTCCAATGGTTTCTTGGGACCAGCAGAGCAGAATCTGACCACAAAAACAAATTCCTCCAGCAGAAAATTGCTAAAACAAGTCCCAACACCACCTGAGTTCAGTCTGTCCCAGAAGAACAGTGTGCTGGAGAGAACTTGTGTAAGGACGGCATGACAGTAACAATTCAAGCCACAATAAGGAAGATGCGGTTATTTCGAAGGCTGCACTAGCTTTACTGTGTCCTTACAGTTGTAGCATCTGTGTGCCTGCTGAAATGGTAGGAATTCAGTATTTTAAGATGCATTGTAACCAACTGAACAGTTTCTGACCCCTCACACCTGTTCTGCATTAAGCACTGTGCTTAAATCAATCACCATCCAGCAAAGCACAAGCTTAAGCGCTTTGCTGAATTTGACTGAGAATTTTGCTAATGCACCTGACGTCATCCCACAGGCTTACACAGGGACCCAAATCATGAGCCTCTTCTCCCAGGAGTAGCCCTGGTAATCTGCAACAAATCTGGAACTTTTTTCATCCTGCATTTATTCCACTGGGAACTGATTTACTCTCCTGCCTGCCTACTCCCTTGTTCTGCAGGAAGGAAAAGAGGCAGTGACAACCACAGCTGCAACAATGTGTGACCTCATGCACTCTCCTCATTTTATCTCCTAAAAAGTTCTTCCTGCTGTCCCTTTCCTAACAAGTTTTTTTCAGTTTATGCTATTTTGAATGAGCAAACACCAAATTCCGGGGCTGTGCTGTGCCTTTTGACTGCCGTGCTGCAGAGATATTTAGCAAAAGGTACAACCCACATCCACGGATGCTTGGTTTGCATCACTACAAACACACACCTTGTCCAACATCCCTAGGCTGCTGGCTGAGCTGTCTTCCCAAAGGCTTCAGACAGCTGGGATCAAGTGGGAAGAGGCACCAAGCACGGCTGGTCGTCTCAACTCTACTTCCAACTAACCAGCATGATCTAGAGAAAAGACCACACACATCCTGGGCATGCAATTACCAAGCTCAGTGCCATCTGCAGTAATAAAACACGTTGTTCTGAGAGCCACGGAGCTGGCAAAGCCCCTTTCCTCCTGAGCTGCATCATGAGGCCAGAGCCTTCCATATCCAGCAATATTGTAAGCTCTGATGGGAGTTTTTTCCTCCACGTTCAGTTGGTCTCTTGCTCAGATTCCCCAGTGTCTAGTAATGGCTGCCCACACATGGCACCTTCCTCCCATCTGGGGTAGAAGATAAAAATTAAATCTCCCTATTTTCACCAAGCCTTAGAGGGATGAGTATCTTGCAGACCATTGTCTGCATCTCTAATGTGCCTGGAATTCAGTGGTGGCTTAAAAAAGAAACCTAAGTGGGAAGCAAAGACAACACAGACAGGTATCTAATAAGCCTTTTTTCTTTTTCCTTAGGAAATATTGCTAGTGAGATGTAAATAGAAGAACTTATGGGTAGACATCACAGATGTGTAGTTACTCAAGTGGAGCCTTACCCCATAAAAATCAAAATAAACCCAAAGCAGAGGTGTAAACCTGAACACAGTCATCTAAAAAACAGTTTTTCCTCTGTTGCTGAAATTTCTGGGGTGTCAGGATCAGAAAAATACCAGTTCTGAGTTGCATCTGCTTAAATTCATCTGGAAATCTGAAACATAGTTTACTGCTAGTGTAAACGAGCAGAGCTGTCATGCCCACATGCAGTAAGTACCCAGCTACACCATCCATTCACACGTTTCCGCTGCTCTCTTCCCTCTCATATACATTCTAATTTATCAAACAGCAGGTAATTACCTTTGTGGTGCTACAGCATTTAAACTACACACTTCCCTTTATTTCAAGGCGGTTCATGGGTGCTGCAGAACACCAGGCTGCATTTTCCAGCTCCAGAGCACTACACATGCGTGTGTGGCTGCACAACTGGTGCCCGCTGTGCCAGTGTGTTCCCAGCCCCCAGGGCACCAGCCAGCTCTGACACAGCAGCACTGCAGGAACAAGGAGGGAGGATTACACACCTCAGGGGAGGAACACAGGGATCTACAACCCAGGCAAGAACTTCAGTGCTGCGGCCACAACAAAATCAACTCTTTCTTATCTGAGAAAATTGCAAAGAAGGTGAAGCTATTAGAAGCTGCCTGGGCTCTGGGAGCCTGGCAGGGCTGACTGCAACACAGTCCATCTCAGCTGTGGTCCTCCAGCTGTGGTGGGGATGGGCTGGCTGTTATGGGCTGGAGATGCCCCAGACAGGAAAGCACTCTGCAGGGCAACAGCTTCACTGCCCCACCTGCAAAGCCATGGTCCCTGCCTGGGCTGTGCTTGGGGTCACAGCATCGCTCATTTTACAGGGGAGAGCTGTGAGCCAGGTGAAGCCAAACCTCATCCTTCTCCTTCCAGCACTGGGCAGAACCTGCTGAGAAGGGCTGGGGACAGGTCCCCAGCACTCACTGCTGCGCAGTTCTGCCCAGACACCTCTGTGGTGGCACCTCCCTGGCATGGGTGTGGGGCCTGAGCAGCCTGGTGTGAAGCCAGGTCCCCTCACCTGGGGACACCCTGGGCTCCCAGACACCCTGTCCATGGGCAGTGACTGCAGAGGGAGGATGGGCAGGGTCAGGCCCTGGCATCTCCAGGCCCCTGCATGGGCAGTGGATCAAGCAGCAGCCCCTGTAGGCTCTCTGTCCAGCACCACTGGGAAAGGAGGGAGCGTGGTCCTGCACACCAGCCTGGAGACTGCAAATAACAATACCTGGGGATCTTCTGCTCCCTATTTCTTCAAGGTTGAAACAATTCCCTGGCAAACTGCAGACTGTGAGGGTGGAGAGGCAAATGGCACATGGGAAAGGAAGCAGTTTATCCCTCCTCTGCCAATGAGCAAACTGACCCAACAGCCCCCATTAGAGCAGGACCAAAATCCAGTTTTCTCTCACCTTTCCCCTAAGAAGCAAAATGCATTTGTTCCACTCTGGTGAGTCTTGAGCACCTGACACTCTCATCATTACTGAAGACCCAACCAATACACTGCGGCTGAAGCTCAGTGCACAAGAGGGATCAAGTCCCTCACCTTCACCCTCTGGTCTCCCTCCAGCCAGAGAAGGAAGGATTTTCCCAAGGGGATGTGTTAGGAAAGCAAAGCAGAGGAGCACATGAAGTTCATCAACAAACTCTGGTAGTCTTTTAATTAACTTCAGCAGGAGTCGTGGCAAAGAAAAAAGGGCAAGGATCTACTCCCAGCATGACAACTGAACATAGGCATATAGAAAAAAACCCAAAACCCTGAAATATTCACATTTTAAAGGGTAAATTAAATTTTACATGTGTTATCATGGTAAATTTAGCTTTCCCAATTCCATTTCACTGCGAAGTTTGAGGGGAGAGGGTCAGCCCCCAAGACACACCTATTTTAGCTATGTTAATAAGCCAGAAATGTTTCCCAATGTTCTTCATTTCACAGAGAATGGATTCTTTCCTCTCAAGATCCTGTGTAACTTCTACATAGCCTTGGATATTGCTGCCATTTTGTAATTTTTCTCATTACTCCTCATTTCTTTGTTTCACCTGCATTTTATTCCCCACCTTTTCCTCTCCCTTCTCCTGTTCTTTCACAGTGCACTATTTTGATTTCAGGGACTATAAACTGTCCTTTCCAGCCAGTCTTCTCTGAACTGCTAAGATGCTGCACGCTCCTTTGGATAAACTACTTGTCAATTTCAGTTCACTTTTATGTGAGAAACAGTTGCAGGACTTACTTGTTTGTATTTCAGTGAAACTAACTAATAATAATGTAAGTTTCACCATCTTTCTCTAACACAAAGAAGTTGCATGGGGAAACAAAAGCCAAAACGACTTTGGAAATTCACAATCTGTTGAAAAGCATTGTAGGCAAAAAGAACAGATAAAAGAAACTCCAAACCTGGCTATAATTTCAGCTATGTACTTTGCTCAGCAAACAAAAGCAGATCATTCAAGCTTACAGCAACAGATTGTCCTATATTGCCTTTAAACTACATGATACAGTACGGATACACTTTCCTACCTCCGTATGTTGCAATGACTAATAATAGTCCTGTGGTGTAGCAGAACTGAATGTCGTTTGCATCAATACATCCAGGAGTCTGCCTGAATTGTAAAGGTCATTTGTGAACACAGGATCAAGGCTAAAACTGCAGTCTAAGAAACTCAACCAAAAATGGTGACGAAAAAATCAGCCAGCTGTTTCGGAGAACTACATTACATCACAGACTCAACTCTGGCTGCCACAGGGAAAAAGTTGGCTACATTTGACTGAAAGATGCCTGTGTCCAGATCCAGAAGAAACTTTATTTCTGTCCTGGCCCATGAGCTTGTGCCTCAGAGGAGGCAGAAGCTCCAAGACAGCTCCTGGAGATGGGGAGCCCAGGTGAAGTGCCCTGCCCAGCCTCTGCCTGGAGCAGCACACGGCCCTGCTGTGGTGACACACTGGGGGAGGACGGGTCAGGACTGTGGCAGAGACTTCACCGCAAACCTCTGCTGATGCATTTCACCGGGAAGGCGGTCTTGGGGAGCTCGCCAAACATAAACACTTGCAAGAAGTTGAAATGAAACTCAGCAACTCCCCAAGTCAGTGCCAGCACTCCCAGTTAAGCAAACTTTGCAGTAAGCATGGAGTTGCGGAGTCCCTTTGCAGGAGGCAACAGCACGTGCCTGGTGTTTTCCAGCAATATAACCCATTTCTCTCCTTTCGACAACCTTTAGATGGGCAACATCCCAAACTTCCCGAATCCCGACGTTGCGTAACTAGAAGCAACAATGTATGTCACCGCGCCGGCTCTGAGTGGGGACCATGTCGGGGAGCAGCACAGAGGGTGACGAGGGGTCAGGGGGCTGCCCCGAGCCCCGAGACAGGGCTGCTGCCCGCAAAGCGCACCACGTGGGCCCAAGGTGCCCTGTGCCGGGAGTGCCCTTGGGGTGCCCGGGGAGCCGCAGGCCCGGGGAGCAGCAGGAGAGGCGAGGAGTGGGCAGGGATGCAGACAGAGGGGTATCTAGAGAGCGCGCACAGGGGTAAGTCAACAGCGGGTGGGTAAGAAGGGGGCAGGCAGGCGGATGGATGGCAGGGGCAGGCAGGGAGCAGCCAAAGGTGGGTGGGTGATGGAGAGGAGAGGCAGAGCCTGGCCGGCAGGGCAGGGCAGGGCAGCGCACGGCCGGTACCTTCTGCTGTCGGCGGGCCATGTCGGTGGGCTGCTTGGCGTTGAAGGGGTAGGCGATGCAGCGCATGACGAAGACGTAGAGCTGCAGCTTCTTCTTCCTCTCCTCCTCCTCCCGCTGCAGCCGCTCCAGCTCATCCTTCTCCTTCTCGCTGGCCACCGAGGGGCTGGGGCTGGCGGGCCGCGCCGCGCTGCTGCCGCGCCCGCCGGGCTGCAGCCCCCCGGCGCTCCCACCGCCGCCGGCACCGCCGCCGCCGCCGCCGCCCGGGCCCTCGCCGGGGCGGCTGGGCGACAGCCGCGCCGCGGCGGGCGCCAGCGGCTCCTTGCCGCTCTCCTCCTCCACCAGCTCCTCCGACTCCTCCTCGCTGGACGACGGGTCCAACATCGCGGCGGCGACGGCTGGGCTCGGCCGGGCGAGCTCTGGAGCGCGCTGGGCTGCGCTCCGCTCGGCGCAGCCGTGCCCGTGCCCGGCTCCGGCTCTGCGCGCCGCCGCGCCCGCGCGCGCCCCCGCCCCGCCCCGCCCCGTGCGCGCGGGCGCTGGCCGCGGTGCTGCACGCGAGGGGAGCGAGCGGCGAGCGGGCCCCGCGCATGCCCGGTGGGGCCTCGCCGCCGCCATGGCCGCGGGCTCCGAGAGGTGCGGGGTGACGGCCCGGCGGGAGCGTGTGCCCGCGGTGTCCCCGCAGCCCCACACAGGCACGGCTGGGCCCTCAGTGTCCCCACAGCCCCACAGAGGCACGGCGGTGCCCTCAATGTCTCCGCAGCCCCGCACAGGCACGGCGGTGCCCTCAGTGTCCCCACAGCCCCACAGAGGCACGGCGGTGCCTTCAATGTCCCTACAGCCCCGCATAGGCAGGGCGGTGCCTTCAATGTCCCCACAGAACCCTCTGTCTCTCCGGACGCCCATAACCACACACAGACCCTGCTGTGTCCTCAATGTCCCCACAGAACCCTCTGTCTGTCCGGACGCCCATAACCACACACAGACACCGCTGTGTCCTCAATGTCCCCACGGACACCCATGTCCCTGCTGTGCCCCTGGTGCCCCCACAGCCCCGCGCTGTGTCCTCACAGCAGCCTGAACCCCACGAATCCCCGCAGACATGAGGCTCACAGCATTTGTTTTCCACCAAGCAGCTCTTCTTGCGCCTCAGTGCAGCTGAAAGTCTTAATCGAAAAGTGATATTGCTCGTAAGGGTTTCATCCAAGTCACTAATTATTACGTGTGTAATGATATCGTGGTGTTCTGCTTTGAAGATTACCAGGGGCAAGCTGAGAACTTCAGGTGGCTCTCTGAGGGATGAGTCAGTGAAGATATCGTGTATGCAATGGTTTCGTTTTAGGTGATTTTCAGATCTGATTGAGACTTCATTTACATGTATTTGTGTATTTGTGGTCGGTGGGTGTTTTCAAGGTTTTGTTTTTCTACTCAATTAGCAGTGCTTCTTTTCTAAATGTCAAAATACCTGTCACCTGTTAATTCATGTTGATAAATATTTAGGGAGAATAGATAAACACTGGCTGATGGTGATGGGGCTGTGAGAATAGCTTGCAGGAGAGGAGATAGGCACTGCTTCTAACGATGTGTTCCAGCGTTTTCACAACAGCTGGGCTTTCTGAGCTTCTTACCTACTTCTAATTAAAAGCTCAGAGTAGCAGATGAGTCTGGAAAAACTTCTGGGTCCTACATTTCCAAAAGCCATGAGAAGTGGCTCAAAAATTAGTGTGGAGTGGAAAACGGCTTTCCCCGTTTCCGTCAGCGTTATCTGCTAGAGCTGTGGCATTCTGCACATCACCTTGCCATGGTGTGTGTCCTGCCAGTAATGTGGGAAGACCTGGGAATGACAAACTCTCTGTGGGGAAGAGAAAAATAGTAAAGTTCCTGCAAACAAGGTTTTCCATGTGCTTCCCATTGAAAGGAGCTGGTCCAAGCTGAAGTTAGGAAAAGACTTTTCAGCCCCTCTCAGCCTTTCTCAGTATCATTTCATCTCATGCCTCCCTATTTATTTTTTTCCCAGACAATCAACTAGAAGTACCCTGATATCATTGCTGTAATGCAAATAACCCTGCTCACCCAAGGTGTGTGGTTGTGCTGCTAGGGAACAGGTCATACAGCACCTGCTAGTGCCATTTGGCCCCTATCATTGCTAATGCAAGGATGATGGAATGTCTCAAAAGACTCTTCCTCAGCAAAGTTCACTTATTTTTTTTTAGATGTCTTTTAGTTTTGCATTTCTTTCTTTTGATTGATGCCATATTTGTAGTATCCCTCAGAAAAACAAAACAAAACAAAACAAAACAAAACCTTGTCCTGAGTCCAGTTGTGCCAATGCAGAAAAAAATGGAATAAATTACATCAGTGCATATGATGATATGATGATATTATCTATAGGTGATCAGACAACAGAGGAGAAAGCAGAAGTCTTTGGGATTTTCAATAAAGAAATGTCATTCATTGTATAGGAGAATGGAAAAAACCCATGAGGCTGCAGGTGCTCTCCCTTGTAGTTGAGGAGGCAAATGTTCAGGAGCTGCAGCTCTCCGTCATCCCTCTCCTGGACAAAACAGCAACAAAGCTCTGTCAGATGGTGATCAGAGGAAAATTGGACCATTTTTAATGAAAGGTTTTCTGTGGTGATTGCTCTGATTGTGGCAGTAACTCTACAGAGGTGGATTCACTAGAGAAAAGCAGCTGGGGATGACAGAAATAACTTTTGCTGGTAGGAACATCACAGATGTTGAGTATCTGACTATAAAGACAAATTGACTTTTCTGACAGATTGTCAGAAAAGATCCCTTAAATTAATTGATGTAAGATAGATACATACAACCACCAAAAAAACATGCATGTTCTTTTTTAAGAGCTTTCAGAATTATATTTGTCCTTTAGTGGGTGAGATTTGGCTCACTAGAGAACTTTGAACTTTCTTATGTTTTGAAAGGCCTGACTGAATATTGAGGTATGGTTCATTTGGAGTTTTGCTGGTCCAGAGGAGCAGGGACAAATCCCAGTCAATGTGATCCACACTTTGTTTCCTTAATTCACACATCCATATTTTCACAGTGGCTGTGTTTGTATGTACAGTTACAACATTCATGCTTTTTACTGAGTAAAGGAAAGAGTCAGGTCAAAAATTCTCAGGCCTCTTCCTTTATCTTTCCAAATGCCATATTTGTTCAGAGAGATGTATGCAGCTTCCTCTAAAACATCTCTCACTTGCAGTTCTTTGCATCTTATTGCAAGGCAGCGTCTGGAAGGCATTGTGCAGGAAGGGAAGCAGTAGAGTGATCATGAAAATTATGTGTGGCTAACTTCCAGTGGTATTATTTCATGGTGGGTACTTGTGTAATTACCCATCATGAGTGGGTAAATGTAGATAAATAGGAGCATTAGCTAAGTAATTTTTGATGTTATATTGGTTTTTATTGCTATTTTCTCAGGCTGCTTAAAACAAAGGCTCTTTGGGTTAAAAGGATGGCTAATGTATGGCTAAGTTCATTTTCAAGATGAAACACAGCTGCAAAACCTGTGGTACTTTCTATCTTATCACTTTGGAACAGGCTCCAGGAGGTTTTAAAAATCTACCCCTACACATTTGTTCCCAGCATCATGAGTTAATTGCATCTGCTAAAACACTTTCCAGAATAATTACTAAATGAGATCCAAAGTACCTGCATTACCAGCTCTCTTGGAAGTTCCGGTAAGGGGCAATACTCACCATGTGGGAATAGTCCACCTCCATGCCCGTGCCTGTTTACACTGCAAACAAGAAGTAGCAAATACACAAACACACACACATCAATCCCTGCCAAGGGTGAAATGCTTTTCACCTCTCAGGGTTGGAGCCACTGCAGCTGGGGATTCCAGGTGACCTCAGGTACCAAAACCAGAGTTGGATGAAGAATAGTAAAAGTGAAATTGTGAAGTGTTTCAAATTTCTTTTCATTTTACACAGTGTCAGAGGGAAGTACCTGCTGATATTAGAAAAATCGCTGCTATAGCGATTGTATCTCTTTCCAGTTTTTTCCATTATATGGAGGAAATCAGTGTAGATAATGATTTGTGGAAATTACTGTAAAGAAAAGCAGAGCTGAAGCAGAGGCCTTGGCTTTGAGAAGAGACTTCCTGTGCATGTGGCACCAGGTGCAGTGGCACTGCCTGTGCAAGAAAGCAGGCAGGACCCAAGGCTTGGGAGAAACCCTCAGTAAGAGTGAACTCCGCTTAAAGCAGCCATTTGGGAGAGCTTAACAGAATATCTCCCTCAGGGAGGCTTGCATTTGCATGAAAACCAAACAAACCCACACTCATTTTATTAACCCTGGTGAAAGACCTAAACCAGAATATTTATGAAAGCTGGAAGCAATTAGTGCCTTTGTAAAATCTCTGTGCACTGATGGCAGGGAATTGCAGGGACTGTCTAGAAGAGGAAAGAGAAAGACCCATCTCTTGTGCTGTTTAGCCTCCTCTGAGATCCCCTGTGGCCCTGGAATATGATAGAATCCTTAGGGTTGAAAAGACCAACCATTAACACAACACTGCCATGTTCACTACTGAATCATGTCCCCGAGGGCCACATCCACACGCCTTTTGAACACTTCCAGGGATAGTGATTCCACCTCTTCCTTGGGCAGCCTATTCAAATGCCTGACCGTGCTTTCAGTGGAGAAATTTTTCCTCAATACCCACTCTAAACCTCCCCTGCCAGAACATGAGGTCATTTGCAAATCACTTGCACTGAACATGAGATCTGGAAGCAAAGTGAGAGTGCAGACTCTGCTGCTGGGGCACTCTCTGCTTCTCCTTGCCAGTCACCAACTGCACCCACTAGCTCCTATCCCTATTCCAGCTCAGGTGGTGCAGTTTTAATGAGCCTGAGATGATTTGCCTTATATGTGCAGTATGCTGGGTATGGATCAGAAAACACCTCTGGAGGGGTATACAGAGGTGCCAGCTAGGATTTGCCCTCACTTTGAGACTGACTGCAAAGCAGCTCCTGATTTTTGACAGGGCTGCCCAGTTCCAGCCCCCTACAATCACAGGGTGCCTGCTGGCTGCTACTCTTGGTGTTTATAGGAGTCCAGCATCAAAGATCATTTGTTGTTCTGGATATTACCTACTGCAAATTTGGCCCTTTGGCAACATGCCATCAGAACATGAAAAAAGTTTTTGCTTGGCTATACCTCTTGCTTTAGAAAAGCAATTTTGCAATACAATTCTGAGTTCTGTACAGTATCGGGTGAAAATGAAAAGGAAAAAAGAGGAAAAATAGGTGGCAAACACTAATTAAAAATATCATACAGCTCATAAAGACGAGAAATTTCAGCAGCAACTGAAAAAGGAAGAAGAGGAGCTGCTGAGGGCCAGTCTGTCTTAGGCTGTGCAACAGGTAATGCCAAGTAAATGGGACCTTCTCCAGAGGACTTGCTGTCACATCCTTGGGCACATGCTGTGAGGGCTAGACAGTTTGCACCTTGCAACAGAGCACTTTAAAGAACTGGATAATGGGAGTGTGTGAGTGGGCAGGTTCAACCGGCACATCCTTTGATTCAGGCATGAATAGAGTCTGGCTACAGAGTGCCACTGGAAAACACTGCCTCTTGGTAATAACACTCATTTACAGAGTGGAAATTGAAATCCTGGCGTGTCCTAGGCTCCATTTGTTTCACTGTTTCCTAAAATAGCAGAGGAAGCAATCCTTGTTTCTTGGTAACAGTGTTATATAGATTTCTCAGTCTCCCAAACAGAGTGGCTTACACTGTTGCTCTTTTCACCTGTTCATGCACACTCAGCTAATATTTACCTTGGGATCCTGGCTGCAGCAGGGCTGTGGCAGGAGCGAAGCAGGGGCCAACCAGAGCTGCTAGCTTTACTTAATCCTTGACATCAGGGAAGTGTGGGATGGGGAGGGAGGCTCCGTGGGACACTGAGCTGCTGCAGCTGCAGATGGTGCAAGAGCTGGGGTGCCACTGCTTCAGTTCAGCATTTCTCTTACCAGTGCTCAGCCTCCTCCTTGCCCTGCACACAGAGCATTTACAGCAAGTTTCCTTTCTTCAGCAAACTGCCTCCTGAAAGGGAGAATTCCAGTCAGCTGAGGATCAGTCTTTCACAGTGGGACCAGTTGTCTGTGTCCTGTGCAGTGGTAGCTGCTCACTGGGGACTGGGAGGGCACTGAAGAGATGGAGTTACCCTCTCTACCTGCACTACTGGAAAACTGCAGTTTGCAGTAAGATAACCCCCTGATCTATTTCTGGATAGTGTATTTGAAGGTGCTTTGGAAAGGCTTTTCAGTCCCTTGAAAAAGTCTGTTTAGCCGTAATTCTCTCTCTTCTCCCTCCTTTGCAGGTGCTAGGTTCTGCTCTCCAGACCTGATAAGCATCTGCAGGAAAATTAGACTTCCCACAGCATCCAGGTTCTGGAGTCAGAAATAGCCCTGTGTGCTGAGGTAGGAGTGCTTATTCCACCCTGTAACTGGATTTAGATATGCCACAGTTGCAGCTGTGTGGGGGGTGCTGTTGGCTGCGTTTGAAGCAGCCCTGGCCTCCACAGGCAATGTTGCTGCCTCTCAAGCCTCTGCCTCCCTCAGCATTTCTTTGGGAAGGAGACAGCAGCACATTGGCTTTGGTGCCTCCTGTGCCTGGAGGCTGATGCTCATAATGATCCATGTGATGGGTTTCTTCCAGGCACCTATCACTGTTCAGGGGCACTGGGAGAGCAAATACTGCAGGGAGAGAAGGGGGGATGTACTGTAAGAGACATGTCAGGGCAGGGACAGAGGGGGAAAGGTTGATTGCCTTCTTTGATAACATGAAGCAGGAGATGGGGAAATTTAATAGTGATTGGAAGCATACTACATGCTCTGTGTCCCCTGCTCTCCTCCATGGGCCTAGGCAGACCCTGCTTGCTATGGAGGATGCACTTGTTCCTGACACTGGTTTTGGTCTTTTCAGCCTCCTCCTAGGGTTTACTATACCAGGTGTGAAAATAAATAACAACAAATTAGCCTGACCCAGCAGGCCCTGAAAGAGACCAGACTCTCCCCATGTCTGCAGCTACTCAGCAAAATCCACAAGTGAGCTGTTTATCTCCAATTTCTGGCCAGACTGGCAGCATCACATCCGTGTCAGGTTCAGCACTGAAATCCTTTTCCAAACCCTATTGAGAGGATTGTAGCAATATTTTGCTGCCCAATCAGCACTGGCTCCCAGCTTTCAAGGCGTCTGTAATTAAAAATGACTGAGTCTTATTGCAGATAGGAGGACCATGGGCAATTTATCAAATGCACCCAATTCTGCTCACCCAGAGCCTGGAAATAATTGCAGCTGATCTATTCCAGCATGCTCAGGGCTCCTACAAAACCTGGGCTGGATTGCTGCTGCCAGTTAATGCCCAATTGCCATACCTGGGGTCACTGCAACTCAAGGGGCATCTATTTAGTTATTTTTAAGTTTTTCAACCAGTCCTCATATTTCAGGAGAACCTGAACCTTTTATAACCAGGGAAAGGAGCAATTGATTTGTAGCAGTTATACTCTAGCTGTGTGATTACATCACTGAATATACAGTACTCCTCCTGCTAAGTAAATAATTCTGAATTTCTATTAGGCTTTTAAGTATCTTTGTTCAAAAGATTTGATATTACTGGTCTTCAACACATCACTAATAACTTACAGCTAGTATTTTTATCTTGGTGATTATGAACCCTTGAATTTCCTTTCACATGAGCCAGTTTGATTTGCAGAAGTGACTAGATGGGCTTCCTCTGGGGCCATGAATCTCTCTTTTTATTAAATCATGACAAATACCTCAGAGTCACCATTTTAAAATAAATGTATTATCAGTACTTCGAAATCTATGTGAATTAATATGTAATATCAGTAACTAGGGCGCTTGAGCAGTATTTTGGGCACAGAATAAATATTTAATGATTTCTGTTCCAAATTTAGTGTGAAAGTGATTTAAATGCACAGCATGCTGCCTGCTTACATATCAACAATTTGACACAAATACCAGCTTCCTGGGGATACTGCTCGGGTGTGGCCAAGTGTCCTCACCAGTGGCGCAGCTGTGGCTCACAATGCTTAGACATTCCTCTGCTACTGATTCAGCAAAGGACTGGCTCAGACTTGGTAAGCTGACTTGAGGCTGTTCATAAGGACTTTGCTGCTGCCATCGGGATAGGATGAAATAACATCCAGCATTGCGTGTCCCATCCGGAAGCTTGGCCAGGGCTGGCAGGAGCAAATGGGTTTGCAGAGGGAGGGACTGGGGGATTTACTCAAACTGAAAACTCACAGACTGAGAAAGGGGCTGTTTTTCCCATGATTCTTTTGGAAATGATGGTGATCATCTTGACCCACTGGGAAGAGAAGCCTTGTGTCCCCTCCTGAGCTGTTCAGGAATAGCTGAGTTTGGTTGACTTTTCTCTGAGATATTTCTCTGTCCACTCCGAAGGATCTTTTTTAATTATTCACCAGGACAATGTCACTCTAAGGTTCCCTGGGAAATTCTTGATGGGTTCCCCTGGGAAAGTTTTAGGCTCCCACAAATTCAGAGGGGCTGAAAGCCGGTTTTAGCCAATTCATCGCCATTTTTGGGGGGGGAAAGAAAAAGAAAAAAAAAACAACTTTATCTGGATGCAATAAATAAAAACAAAGAAACTCAATTTCTTGCCTCCTGCTTCGAATCCCCTGCTATTGCAATGTCTCTTCTACAAATTTTATAGATGAGTTAGAAGCACAGCACCAGAGCACTACATCTAATGTAAACCTGAAGAACGCTGTAGTTTTTGTTTCCTTGTGGGGGCTGCTGCACTCAGGAGACCTGAGGTGACTTTGGAAAGAAGAGCAGTGCTTGATTTTTTTCCTCTTCCTCTGCTGTAAACAGACAGCTTGGATGAGGGGCTGACTCAGGGGGCTGACTGATGCCCCAGGCACAGCTCTGCTGCCAACCTCACCCTTCCCACTACAGGTTCTGCCTTCTCAGGCAAAGCAACCCACAAAGCTCTGTCTTATAAAATCCCTCTTAGCAACCACTTGCCCTGATTGGGGATATTTTCACCCAAATGAGACACAGCTGGCCCAGTCTCATGGAGAAATGAAGCCCAAGTACAGCCTTGGTAAACTTAGAGATGATAAAGCTGCCAAAGTTTGCACAGAGAAAGTGATTTTCCTCAGCAGCGAGAGGTCTGTGGCTGTGCTCACACTGCACATTTTACAAGCTGGTAAAGCAGCTGCTGGTTGAATTTGTCCCTTAAAAGCATATTAATGCCTCTTCACACCGTGGATACCTCCTCTAATAGTTTAATTCCTCTTTGATTCTCTAATTTACTGATGGGAAAGGTGCTGAGTTGCACAGATTTCAGCCTTCTAAGTAATTTGACATCTCTGTACATGATACCACACAGCAGCAGCAACAGAAGAGGAAGGTTTGATGTAGGTTTTAAAAGCATTTGTTTGGATCCCTTCCAAGCATCTGTGCAGTATTTGCATTTCCCATTACTCCCCAAGTATTTTTGTGGCCAACAGTATCTTAGATGCAAAATTTTCTCCTTCCCTAAGAAACTTGATCTTAGAGTGATATCAAGCACTGTCTATGTACATACACACAAACAAATTAAAATCTCTAAATGTAAGTAGTGGTTAAGTGGATAATAACAACAGCAAAACTGCTAGAGAACTGCCTTAGTGCCTATTACTAAAAAATATTGTATTCTTTGTAATGATCCTAGGACACTATTACTATTAAATAAATTATAAAAATTATCAGATCACTTATTAAAAATATTTCTCCTGTATCATGGTTTCTGTGATTCATAGGAACATCTTACTGCCTTGGTCTTGAGCAGAACTCTGAAACATGCACCCCAATTTATGTGTACCATGGTGGCATGTGCAGTGTGCTGGCTGCACTGTGTGTACCTGCACACTGTTGTATGTACACTGAGGTGTACCTGCCCTGTGCTGCATGTTCACAGTGTCATACACCCCCTGTGTTGTACGTGTGCTGTGCTGGCCATGCACTGTGCTGCCCCTGTCATGTCTGCTGCATGCATGGCAGCCTCTGCTTGGTGCTCAGGCAGCATGTGGAGGGACATCAAACCTCTGTGAATACTTGTGGAATCATTGCTAGCAAAAACACCATGTGAAAACCACGGGCAGCAGCTCATGCTGAGGAGGACCAGCCACAGGACAGTTAGAACCACTGCTGAGGGCAGGTTGGTGCCCTACAATGATTATGTAGAGGTGGAAATAGCTATGAAGGCAAAAACTCTAGTGATGTTTGCACTAGAAAGAGACAATGAAAGAGACAATTCACTCCCTGGACTCATGCAAATTTCCAAACACAACTTCAGATGGGAAGACAGCCAAAATATTCCCATCAGGGAGGCAGGCAGTGGCAGAGGGGAGAAGAAAAGCAACACTACTCACTGGATTTCAAACAGCTGGAAAAAGGCTAATATCAGTTAAACCCTGTAGCTTGAAGCACAGTGGGAGGTAAAGAACTCTTCACTGGGGATAACTATAACTACAAAACCTGCCTGCTGGCTCCCCAGTCACCACAGGAACCAGCAGTATTATCACCCAGACAAGCTGTTCCTGAGCAGGCTTCGTGCTGTGCTTTTCCTTGGAGGATCCCACTACCATTCCATGTGGTTGTGTCAGTTGTGTCAGGCACAAAGGTGTCTGAGGCCACAGACAGTAAGGAAAACCCCAAAGCCTGCTCCACCATTATGCAGAAGCTTGAACATGTGGTTAGAAATCCAGGGGCAGGGATGCCTCCCTGCAGAGAGGAAGATGTTCGTCCTGTTCTGTCCTGCACTGACACTACTCAAGCTGGAATCAAAGGACACAATCAAGTGGTTTTTCACCCACAAGTGATGAGAATGGATTTTTGAGGCTGACTGCAGCCTCCAAAACTGAATCTCACCCAGTAATTCCTGATTGAACATGCCTGCACTTCAGCAGTGCCTTAATTCAGGAGCCCCAGTCCTTTTGAAAAGCCCTGCAGAGTGGGGGAAGCTGGTGTACCTACACAGCTTGCTGAATTTTGTTTTTATTAAACATGTTGTGCTGTCTTTTTGGCCTTTGGCTTCCATTTTATTGTACCATTTTTTGCTAGGTGACACCATCCTATACTTCCCCTGAATTAACTTGTGCAGAGTCTGGTCAAGCCACTTCTTAAGAGGCAATAAATTATACTGAAGTACCAAAAATGCCAAGCTCAGAGTTGTTCATCAAATTCTTGCCTTCCTTGCACTGTTTTATGGAAAGCTCTGCAGCAGTGCAAAGACACCTTTCTTTTCTATAATATTTTCTACCTATTAAATAACATGTTTCTCTGTCTAAAAATATCCAAAGCAATAAAGGTGTCATGTTTATTTCTTGCCTTCTTATTGTCCTTCATCTGTTAAAAGTGTCACAGTTGTAGATGAGAGAGAGAGAAAGCTCTCAGAGGGCCACTTTCCTTAATGTTTGCTGCCCTTTTGCCTTCTGAAATACAAAGTGGAGGACTAGGCAAATGCTGCTGCAGCTGATGAAGCCCTCTGAGGGCATGTGTCACACCATCCATAATTGGTTTGTCTCTTACTACCTAATTTCCCATGATAATTCATGGCTGCTGCACCTGGTCCCATCAGCAGAGCCTTGTGTCTGCACTAGGGAGGGCAGGGAGTAGCAGGCTTCCCAGGAAACCCATCTCAAAACCACTGCCACATGGAGGGTGTTTTTTGAGGGAAGGTGTTTTTTAAAAGTTCTCTGCTTGCCTGTGAAACCCCCCACATGCAGCCAGATCAGATGCACAGGACTGGACACAGGGCAATGTTTAAAATGGCAATGTGCACTTGGCTGGTCATGAAAACAGCTGAGACCACAAACATTTCTGAGACCCAAAGGCACAAAGAAAAGCATAGCTGCTGCTGCCTGTGATTTACAGGTCCCCAGAGGGACTTTGGCAAGTCTCTTTGAACAGACACATTCCCCTCATCTCTAAGAGTAAGCAAGGGACCCAGTCAGTAATCAAGGTATGAGCCAATCTGAAAATGTAAATACAATGTATATTCTTCAAAGATCTGCCATTACACTTCATTTTTTGCCTTTAAGAATAAATCCAAGCCTTTTCTATTTTAACAAAATATTGCTAGATTGCAGCCCTTTAGATATTTCATTAGTGCTCTTGGTGCCAAAAAGCTTTGGGTAATTAGGAAAAAATGGTACTAAAAAGGGCATAAGATACAAGTTTAATAATGCCACACAGATAATGAATCTTCCTTTAATGATAAAGGGCATTTGTCCAATGTTGTCCAAGCATTTTGAAATCTAATTCAATTTGACAAGGATGAATACGAGTAAATAAAACATGAAATTTACCGAGTTGTTGCCAATCATACAAACACTCCTCTGCTTGTAGCATTGTGTTTTGGTCATTTCACTGGCTCAGCAGATACTTGAGTATTTTCATGGGTTGCATAGCCTCAGTGTCCCACTGCCTGTGTGATAGTGGGGCAGAAGAGGACAGGACTGCTGAAACATTGACCTTTTCTTTCCCTTTAATTTCCACCTTGTTCTATAGCACTCTGATATTTGAAGTTGCACAATTAAATGTGTGGTGTGTTGTTAACATACTGCACTTCAAACTTTAAAATCTAGAGTTTTGGGGATTTGCAGGCAGTATGGGAGGCAAAGCTGTAGGCTGAATAAAGTAGAACAGAAGATCCTCAAGCTCTGCTGCTTCCAGGTCTCCAGCACATGTGGCCACTATGGTAAAGCTGAAGTGACACCCTTCATGGAACACGGGCTGTTTTGGGACAGGGAAGTGGTGGAGGAAGCAGGAGACAGGAGTTTGCAAAAAGAGAAGTGAAAGGGCTGATGGGCCATGGCATTCCTGTGAGATCTGCTCGGGCACGCTTCAAACCACCTATCACAGAAACTGCAGGTTCCTTCCAAACAAGAACCATCTTTTGCAGAGATGGCAGCACAATGGGCTATTTCAGGCTATGGTCAATCCCCTTTTATGGCAGGTACCTTCAATGTGTCTGATAGTTTCTGTCTTAGCGGTCTGGATTTGTCTCCTCAGCCCTGAAAGGAGCCCACACGACAAATGGAGATGTCTACAATAATGTCTCCAATGTCAGGGGAGTAATGCAGCCAAAAAACTGAATTTCATTTACTTCTGTGTTGTTCTAAGATAATTTATCCTAACATTTCTCCCAAGTATAGAGCATGTCCTGTATTGCATCCATAGCTTGAGGTACCTAGGGAGAAATATCAATGGAAGAAACTTTGTCAAACTGCAAGGTAAGATCCATTTATGTTTGACTCCACCAGTGAATCTTTGATTTTTTGGACTGCAGCCATGCTGACATTTATTTCCACAAGACTTCTCCAATAAAACAGAGTATTTGATATTAATGTGATTGACCTGCTGGCCTTGCTGAAACTGCAGGGAAGTAAGTGTGCATTTAATCAATTTTGCTGTGCATGTAGAGGTCATCATTGAGAGTGGTATCCTGGAGATGCTGTTCAGTTACTTGCTCTCTGTAGAAAAAGAGGTTTTGCATCCTGGTATCATCTAAAGAATGCAAATTTCCAACAAATGGCTTCCTACAAAAGCCTGTTGGGAAAAATCTTGATGCTGCAGATGCACAGAGCACCATGTGCTTTGGAAATTTGGTTTTTCCTTCCTCCCTGCATACTTTGAAAAGCCTGTCACCTGGTAATGGGTCACTACAGAGAACATGCTCAAAACTGCTGAGTGCAAGCCATGGGCTGCCATATGAAAGATTTGGAGTAAAAAGAGAAAAATCAGAATTCCTGAGAAGCTCAATGGTTGGGAAATGCATGGACTGGTGTACAAGATAAGGAAGATGCTAGCAAGGCTTTGCTCCAAGAGATTTTCTCTTAAAATTTCAATTAAACTTAACTCAGATTCTGCTTTTGAGTTGTTGGGGTTTTTTTTCCTTAAATGAGTAAGTGACTTTCAATAATAATTTTGATGTGAGCAGTCAGAGTTGACACTTGTGATTTAATTGTATTTTATCTGATAGCAACCTGATCTGATGGCCAACTGTGTAAATTGAGCCCACCATGACGATCCTATGTTTGTTTAAGTGGCACGATTTTCTGTGTTTTTTGAACTGTAAATTCCTAGCACAGGGGTTACTTTTCCATTTTGTATTTAAACAAGGCTGCACACAAGAGTATTACCAGAAAATAATTACAACCTGGTGACATAAATAAATGGAGAACTAATGATTTGGCTCCCATGTGGAACAAGCAGTTATCCAAGTGGGTAGTCATATGCTGGAGGACTAAAATTTCTCAGCAATGTAACATGCTATTCTCCATTCATTCACAACCCAGTGTGATTTTTTTTTAAGATTCAGACTCTACGCTGTGAAGGAAATCGATAACGAATTTTAATTTTTTTCATTTTGCTCAAATAGTTTGAAGCTAATCAAGAAAAATGCAAAGAAAGGTATCTTCAGCAGAGAGGAGGGTGCTGCCTTCATGGCTTGCTGGCCTTTGTCTTCTGCTGATGGCCCCTAAGAGTGTGTGACCAACTCCCATGCTATCCAGATTACCTTAATTTTGCATTGGGAGCTTTTTGTTTGAGAAATGCACAGAAAAAGTGTATGTATTTGAGAAGCTGATTAGAAAGAGAGAAAGAGAGTTTTCTCAAGTCTGGCACTGTGTGGTTAGTACAAGTCTCTAGAGTCTGGCTGAGAAGTGAGAGAGGTGCCATCCCAGAGAGGAGATGTTCAGGACCACAGATGCCAGCCCTTCCACACACACTCAGTCCCAGACCTGCAGCCCAGGTGATCTGGGAAAGGCAGCAGCCCCAGGACAGCCATCCAACACACTGCATGTCCTGCCAGCTTTCCTCACTCATCTCACCCATTTCTTGGTTGAGTCACCATGGAGGTGAACACTTCCTAAAGGAAAACAACATGCCATCATCACTTGCATCAAGAGTTTCCTGTAGACCCTTTTCCCTCTTTCAAAATTCTGCCACTGTGAATATCCCATGGCTCTGACTGCAGAAGCTGGGCCAGACTCATACCCTTAAAGATGGCCACAGGATGGCCTCTGATTATCTAGGTCTGTTACCTGAAAGCAGAAATAGAAATAATCAAGAAAATGTGCTGCCTATCCAGCAGAAAATGCTCATCAACTGATAAATTAACCCCATGTAGAAAAGCAAAATCAGAAATCCATGAGCCAATTATCCCAGCAACGAGAAACTTTTTACAGTTTTGGGACACCCTCTTTTGAAGAATAAGCTGCTGCTCACATGAGTGCACTTATTCTCCCAGCCCAGAAAATGTGTGCAGCTCGGGATACGCCTCTGATGGAAGTGGAAGTGATAAAATGCCTAGGGAGGGCTGCCTGAACTCAGGTATTTCTGTGCGCTTGTCAGCATCCCAAATCTCTAGAGTTTATTTCAGCTAATGCAAAAACAAGTGGGATCCAACGAGATACTATTTGCTCTCAGTAGGGAGGAATTAAATGAAGAACAGAGATGTTCCTCCAGGGGCCCAAGATCAGCAGTTGATCATTATTCGTGGTACGTGGGAAAAAAATTCCCAGTCACACATCCATTTGGTACTTTGAAAAAGCCAGATTCCCAGTGCAAAACAATGATGCACCAGGGCAAACTTTGAAACACAACAGAAGACACACAAATACATTTGAAGGCTATTGCAGCCAAAGCCCTGGAGAGCCCTGTTCCCTCTGCTGGCAAAGAATACCTGAGATGGTTACAGAAATGGAACATCTCAGAGAAACAATGAAAAGAGCAATGTTTGCATCCAAATGGAAAACAAACAGAAAAAGGGAATGTTGCAATTACTGTAATTTGGGTATTAGAAACTGGAAAAATTAGATAAACAAAGGAAAATAATACAAGAAACAGGCTACAGTTACAGAGAAAAGAGCAGTAAGGAAGTCTTTAAAATGTATTAGGGATAAGATAAACTAAATGTTGTCTTTGGACTATTACCATATTGAAATTATAGAAATGACAATAATTATGCAGAAAGGCAAATGTTTTTAATGAACAAATATTCCTGTTCTGAATCTAGGAGGAAAACAACCACAAATGATGCATTCCCACCAGATGATGGTACAACAATTTGCATAACAGCAGAAGTCCAGGGGATAGCAAGCAACAGTTACAATTGCTCAGCCTCTTCAAATCAGAAGTGTAAATAATTTGCAAAGAAGTGTTTTGAGGAGAACTTACAAGGTTTTTTTCTGGCCCACTAATGCTGATTTTGTGGTGAGTACTACACAGGAGAATAAAAGGTGCTATTTAAGGGAAAGTTGGATGGTTTGGATGCCTGCTGAGTTCTGATCCTGTGGAGATAATGGATCCCAGACAATGAGAATCAACTGCAGAAATTAAAAAATAGGAAGGGATAATACCATTAATGCCCATCAACAGAAATAGATCTTCTAAAACTTACTAGATTTTTTTTTTATATAATGAGATTACAATTTTGCTTAATATAGGGTTGATTTAAGCCTCTGTAAAATGTTTGACTTGGTATTCCACCATGTGATGTTCAAGAAGCCAGTTCAGTACAAAATCAACACAGCATACAAAGTGAATTAAATATGAGCTAAACAATTACCTCTCCAAGTTCATTTGATGTGGGCATGTATCAAGTGGAATCTCCTCAGAAATCACTGCTTGGTCTCAAGGCAGGCAGTTTTACTGGTACCTAGAAAAAACCACACAAAACCCTGTCAGACCTGGCTGGCCACTGACCCATGGTGGGGCAGGAATGGGCAGTGGAAAGGAGAGGTGCCTGGTGCATGGCCAAGTGTTCTGCTTGGCCAAACATGATGAAACCACACACATTTTCTTTTAGTTATAGGTAAAGTCAGTGCTAAAAGGGATTGGGGCACATGTACTTGGCAAGAATGAGGATGTGGTAGAGCTGTGCCAGGAAGATCAGCTTCTGAGAGGGAGAGCTGGGTCTGAGGAGGTGTAATTAGGTATAAAGTGGCTAAAGGACTAATACAGGGGAGCCTGAGACAATTGTTTCTGAAACACTGTGCAGTGGGAGGCTGCTGTCTGCTGCAGCATGCTCCTAAGTGCTGAAGGGGATCTGCTGACAGTGAAAATGTTTTCATCAGGCTTTGCACTGGAAAACAGCACCTTTTATTAGAGTGGTGGCACAGCTTGAGACTGCAGCCACTACTAGCAGATAGGATTCTATCTATTGAACCAAGACCTCTATTTTATTCCAACACAATCCAATGGTTTTCTTTTTTAAAAGTTACTTCAGGACGACAAAACCAGTGTCTCATCTCTTGGAAATGGCTTAGTTTAATGTAGACAGATTCTTCTGTCTTTTCCCTTCCACTGTGTTTCATAGAGTAGTTTTGACTCCCATGATCAACTGCTGAAGCACCTCGTCATGCATCACTTCATAGCTGGCACATGTAATGATTCTTCATTTAGCTTCCATAGAGTAATGATAGATTTTAGGTTATTAGCCAGGGATGATGGCTAAACTGTTTCAGGATCCATTTCCCTCTGAGCAGCTCTCATGCTGGGTGCCAGAACAGAGCCAGGCAGTGAGGGGAAAAGACCCATGCAGAGGTGACATGCTCACTGTCTTGGAGTATACACATGGTGATCAGCAAAAGCAGGTCTAAGCTGCTGCATCTGCCAGGGGGAGGAAGAAGGAGGAAAAGGGCAATAAGAGCCATTATTAATCACTTGTGGGCTGACTAATTATATGGCATTGATAATGAAGTAGCAATGAAAAACTGCATGGGCTCAGCTCTCAATGCTCATACCTCACTGGGGAATTGCTGTGCTCACTGTGTAACAAGGCACTGGTGGTCACAGGGAGCAGGGACAGTGTCCTCATGGGACACACCAAGCCTCTGCACCCCAGAACCAGCTGGGACTGCTGCTAGTCCTTCCAAAAAAAACCAAACAACCCTGGCTAAAAGGCATTTTGGTAGGTCCATGCCATCCCATGCAGGGTTTTCCAGAGAGTCCTCTGATGGCACATCTTTTCCTGGTGTCAGCCATGGGGACACTGCAGGACACACAGGCTCAAACTCATTTTTCATGTAATTTAGGCTGTGCCAAAGGCAACCAAGGATGGTGAGCTCCCAAAGTGAAAATCTCCCCAGAGATGAAAAATGGATGACCATAACAGAGAGATCAGAGCCTAAAAGTAGAGACCTCCTAGGCAGCAGACTTACCTATGAAGGGAAGAGTTGCAAAAGTGCCATGATTATTTCTACTGAAGATGAAAGTGTTGCGTTGCTCAGCCACATGGGAGGCCACAAATTTATGATGGAAAGAGTTACTTTAGAAAGAAGGAAAACCTTAATACTTGATACTGTTTCTTGGAAGTAATGATCAGATCCTTTATTTATATATTTTTAAACGTGCTGAATTATTTATTTTTGTGACTATCTTTTTCATTTTAAAAAATCTGGGGAAACAAATTATTTAACAGACATCCCCAAAAGCTTTCCAGCACCAGCTATTATTTCACATTATATTTTTGAGGAAAAGTCTGTTAAAAGTTTCTATTTATTCAGACAGCTTCATCTGAACATGTGAAGCATCTCTTAGTTTCATCTGTCAGTTGCCACCACTGATATCAAAGGCTTTACCAGGGGGCCAAACCTGTTGTGCTGCTTTATTACATATTAGTCATCCCCAACTCTCCTCCAGCAGCTGAAGATCACAGTGATGTGCCCTCAGTGGAGACAGGGCTGTGCTGCTCCTCCCACGCCTTGCCAAAAGGCTATTTCCTCTTGATGAGATATTAGCTGAAAGCAGCTTGTCTGCAGGCTCCTCCTGAGCACCACCCTGGCTGTGCTAAGGAAGCAGGAGTTTGTGGGGGTCACACAACTCCTCAGGGGCAGGGGGGAGAGCTGGGCTCCTCCTGGTCAGAGCAGCCCAGGAGCCTGATGTGCACGGGGGGATGGAGTGCAGCTCCCACACAGGGGGTGTCTGGTACATGTGCAATAAGAAATATTTACAGCTCCCAGCCAGACCAGCAGCCAGCTCAGTGCACTGGCCAATCTCTTGAGGTGCTCATCTCAAACTAACTTCTGCTTTAGATGCCTACATCTAAGATTTCGTGTGGATAGCAGAGTGTGAAGACACACATTTTCTGGCAATCCTTATGCAGTATTAAGTTTTCTCAAAGTTGCTCCTTTTTTATTTTAACAATTTGGATGGAGGCTTGTTCTTAGAATGATGTGTTTTTTTCCTAGTGGGCTGAAGAATTTATGTCTCTGCTGTGTTTGTTGCTCTGTGAGAGAAAATACGAACACACACACAAAAAAAAAAAATAAACACACAAAATGGATTTTGAACCCACATTTTTGGAGTGATTCGAAGTAATTGCAGCACTACAAATTTTCAAGAGTGCTTTGGTTTTCTGGGCTTGCAGAGTTTAGAGCAATTTAAAATTAATGGAGTACTTAAAGTTTTTAAGAGCACTTCAATTTGCAAGTGATCAGAGTTCAGGGATGCAGAGAAAAAGTAAATTAAAATAACTGGAAGTGTTTTTCAGAGCATTTATCATAACTCTGGCATAAATGGCACCATGTTCAAGGACTGCCAGCACTTTCATTGTGTCCTGTGTGCCATGGAGCTTTATCCCTGTGGCAATCAGCTCTTCAACAAAATCACCTGGCTGATCATGGCCTCTTAATAGAAAATTTATATTTCTGAACAGCAAAAAACCTGCATACTCTTTAGGCATAATTTCTTTGTCAAAAGCTTCTTTCAACATATTTGAAAGGACTTAAATCTAGGTGAAAAGTTAAGGAAATCCACAAGGCTGAATTGAAAGCTGCCACCACATGTGCTGCTGGTTGGATGTGATGTGCAGCAGCCCTTGTGGGTACCCACATGCTCACAGGAGTCTTCTGGCACCATTACACCTCTAGGCTTAACTTCCAGTTCTCTGGTCTCCCCTGAATGCCCTGCTGCAGGAAAACAGCAGGAATGGCATTCCTTCCTCTGCACAGGGGTGTCTATAGTCGTATCTAAAGGCATATACATGCACAGGGCTGGAAAAAAAATGGTTTTGAATACATTAGTTTACCTTAGAGAAGGGAAACGATCAGATCTTACAAAACCAAAATGAAATAAAGTAACCCTCTGAGATTTCTTTGAAAAATGTGCTCATGAAGGTATCTTTTCATGCCAGGATGAAGGCAGTTACACTGCTATGAAAGCACTCATACAAATTAACATCTAATGTAGATTCTCAATGGACTATCAGGGCATTTCCTTGCGTATCTATTGAAACTTCTGAGAAAGAAATTACTTCTCAGTTGTTCCATTCATCTGCAATAAATCTCATGACTGTAGAGGGAAAGATGCTATCCTGAAATTACAGCTTCCCCATCAATGTGCTTGAACACGTTACCCAGGGATTGTCATTTTTCATCTGAAAGCAGACATCAGAGTTCCCTTTTCAAAGCGTTATTTGAAGTAGTAGATGATGTGGAGAAAAGACCTGACAGCAGAAAGGAAAATAACATTTGCACATCTCACAGAGCAATTTGAGAGAGGCAGGTGCCAGAGGAAGAGCTGTTCCAAAGTGTGGGAGAATGGTGGGGAGGTTCTATCTGCCACAGGGGTGTTACCTGTGCTTGAGTCCCAATTTTACTTCTCTCTAAAGGTTCAAAGCTTTTGCTCTTTGTTTTCTTTCAGCACACACACAACAAATCCTGTCAAAAAGAGCTGATAAGATAATTCATTTCAGAAATAACTGAGACCACAGAAAATGCCCACGAACCTCAGTGCAATGAGTCCTGCCCACGACTGTGGTTTCTGAACATTACAAAGAAAGAGGAGGAGGATGTGAGGAGGAGGATTTTCCTGCTAAGATAGCACTGTGGACGCAGAAGGGATCAGCTGAAAGAAGCAAAGGGTTCAGCAAACCTACACAATCTTGGAAATGAGGAGGGAGAAAGGTAAAATAGAGAGAATTTGAATGAGAAATTTTCAAAAGTCTCTCGTCTTTCAACGATGTATTCTTACAAGAAGAAAAGAGAAGCAAAAAGCATACTAGAGGAAACATCTAATGGTAACAGATATCACTACGGCCCTTTCACTCCCCTGGATCAATGCTGTGGGCTACCATTGTGCTCTTGGAGATGGAGCCTTGTTTGTGAGAAAGAAATCACCTGAATTTGCCTGCACCACCCTATTCAGCAGGGCAAAGGTGGGACTTCCCTTCCCTGGGAGGTGTTCAAAGGCCCACCAAATGAAGACATGCAAAGAGCTGGATTAAAGCAAATGAACCCCCTGTTAAGTAGTGCAAACAACCCAACTGCATGGGAATTCCCATGTGGCAACTGGGTTGGCACAAAGCCTCCCACAGCCTGGCTTTGTTGTCAGATCCTGGATGGTCCCAGGTCCTGCTGGGGCACGTACCTGACAGCTGCTGGTCTTTGGGAGCAAACCAAACCCGGCTCTCAAGAGGTGAGGGGCTGAGTCTCTTGGCAGCTTGGCAAGGGAGCCCCCATTTATGTGACCCATCATAAATGTACAGCTTCTCCATGCCCAGCACGGGGGCATGGAGAGCACTAAATGAGAAGCCATAAAGGATGGAGACACCCCACACCTCTGTGAGTGCTGCCTCCTCACGCTGCTCCTTCACCCACCCTTCTGTGAGCACACCACGGTCACAAGAGAAAACCAGTGGGCCACCTGTTACTAGGAAAAGGGCTGAGAAGAGAAGCCAACTGATCCCACTCCCCCCCCCTAATCTGCTCTTGATTATCAAGCTATTTAAAGTTAATCACCCATCGAAAAAGTCTGTGCAATATCAGGTAGCAGGAATATGTGCTCTGTAAATTAGCAGTCTTCATTGGTGGATGCTGTGTGCACACTCCCAGGGAATATTGCTGCCCTTTGAATGGGGATAATCAGGCCTGGTTATTTCCTGAGGCACTGGGAAATAGCCTAAAATTCAGTAATGATGCTTTTAGATAGCTATGGGTAGCTGTGATCTAACTTACTTAACCTATGGCCTGAGTTATTGAGAACATTGGAGTCAAGATACTACACTTAACTTTGTGAGATACAAAAGGTGTTTGGAATATGATACGTAAGTCTACACACCCAATTTTCAAGGCATTTATACCTAGGCTTTTTTTTAAAAAAAAAAGCCTGAGGTGCAAATAGACAGTTTAAGGGATTTTGTAAATTGCCTGCAGATTGGGAAGTTATGAGCAAGAAAGGATGAGGCAAATGCCCGTTTTGTGCATTGGTTGTTATTACAATTAATAAGTGCCTTCAGCTTTACAGAACTCTTTGGAAAGCCTCTATAGGATAGACAATGCAATTATGTCTGGAAAAGGCAATCTCATCTCGGCAGAATAATTTACGAGGACATTAAATCAATAGGCAAATCATAATTAATTAAGAAGCTTAATGTGTTGATTTTTTAATGTCTAATTATACCTCTATTTATATCAGTTACAGGTAAGACACAGAGAAGGGGAGGCAGAATTATTTTTAAAGAATATTTGAACTACTTCCTAGCCTGCTTCATTTCTCCATCATGGACTGTGTCACAGCTCTAGTCCCAAATGTAGGCTAATTTGCCAGGCTACCCATGGCAAGGGAAAAGGAATGCAGACTCACTTGCTACATCCCAGCTGTTGGTGGTATTCCTGTAGGGTTTAGGTCAGGAACCTCTTCTGATTTGCAGACCCTGCTAGATTTAGCTGTTTGTTTGAAGCTGTCTGACCTGCTTCTTCCCTGCAGGTCTCCCCCTCTGGATCTGCAGCCCTGGCCATTGATTTATATCACCACAGGTTTAAATCTGTAGAGTTTCTCTGAATATTATTAATTCTCCACTTTCCCGAGGACAGAATTGTTCACTATAAATCAGAGGTCTTCTTCATAAATTCTCTTTGTCATCTGTGTTAAGCATGGATTGAAGTTAATTTTTGCAGCCCCAATGTGATGCCTGTTATTGCTCATATTTTCCGTTTACTCGGTGTGGTAAAAATAACACTGATACAAATACTTCCCAGAAAACCATAAACCACAGAGAACCTTTACATATTCAGCTAAAATCTTTACCTGCAGAAGTCATACTGGTTTTCCTGACCCCTGTTTGGGGGTGATGCACAGCTGCACCAATAATGCTAAGGACAAAAAGGGGAAATGTGAATAGTTTTACCACCACTAGATATTTTTCAGTAGGTCTTCATCTATTAAACTGTGTATGTTTTATTAGTTCTAGTAAAAATGTATTAGGCTGAAAAGATTTCATAGGCATTATTCTTTTTTTTAATGCCCAGGCTGCTGTTGCAATGAGGGCTCCAGAGCCAGGCAGGCCAGAAACCACCATGCTTCATCTGGTTAGGAAATTAAATGATGGATGCAGTGTGAATTCCAATGAGGAGTCCCACAGTAGGTCTGGAGACATTAGGAGAAGATTAACTATTGCTCAGACTCATTTTAAACCCTTCTTCAGCCAGCAAGATATTGAAAAGTTTTGCATTAATGAAGGATGGACTCTGATAGTGGTAACCAGTAAAATCTATTCAGATACTGAGGTCTGTTTATTGTGCATAGTTTGTTGTGAAAATTTCATTTTCAGATGAAGGCAGATAAGTCCCTGACCACCGAGCTCTGGGAGGGAATATCAGCTCCACAGACATAAGGTAGCATAGGCTAAAGATCTCTTGGGGGAGGAAAGGCTGACCAAAATGGAAGGATGAGAAAAATTGGGATGTTCTGGAAAAGGCAGTTTTTCTCTCTGAAAAAGGTGAAGGTATAGCGATAATGTCAGTTATCTCTATAAATAATGCATTGGCTGAAATGAAGGCCTGGGTAGAATTGGGTTTTTTCACTGTTTTAACAGTTTTTCTTTGGTTGATGACTCCTAAACAGTATCTGCAAGTCAATCAAAACCTCTGTTTTACATTGCTGACATTGTGGCCAAAGCACTCAGTAGCTTCCTTTCCTCACTTCTGGGAGCTGTCCATCATGCATAGGAATTCTCTGTTTGAAGAAAGTTGGTTAAAATAAAAGACTTAATTATCAAGCAGAACAAACAAACAAAGATGTTTAATTAAATAAACCCAGAACCTCGAGGAAAGAGAGAAATCTATAATACAAGTGAAGGCAGCCAGGTTTGTCAGCAGTGGTGCAAGGGTTTGAAAGTCCCTAATGATAGTAGAGATACAAAGGGATAGTAAAGATACAGCATTTTTGCTCAGCCAAGCCTGCAAGCAACAGAATTATTGAACTAGAAAGACAACCTGTCCTGCTTCTCAGGGCTGCTGCAGAAGGCAACATTCAGTAACCTCTGCCTGTATTTTGCAAAGAGCAGACAGTTAATGAAGATCTCCTGTAAGAAAGATACTAATATTGGATGAAAGCTGTCTTGCTGAGCATGTTGCTCATCCTGTAGCTCGAAGCTAAATCCTGTAGCTGAAAGCACAGCCAGGCAGCAAGTGTCTGCTATTGATGGTTATTTAAGCCATCAATAAGCTGCAATATAGGTAACTATTAACTATGATGTTAAAACAAGCTTTTGAGTTGTTAAATTCTAATGTAAAATGAATTGATTAGTCATTCTTGAACAGTTGGTTCTTTATAATCTATAAATTTACCTTTACTATTAAATGAAATGACAACTTGTGTTTGTCATGGCATCCACACCACCTCTGTGTACAAAAGTGCAGCTTGCTGTGCCCAGCCACCCCATGATCATCCTCCTGCTCTGCCTGGGTTATCTCTCACAAAGGACAAAAGAGATTTGTACCTTTCCAATCCTGCCACACTGAGTAGTGCAAAGTCTGTCGCTCCACCCTCCAGCCAGGAGCAGACATCTCACTGTCCTGAGGGGTGTTTTTTCCCATTGACTGAAGATACATCACAGAATTCAACATATTGTCCAAAAGCAATTCCACTAATTATTGACATAGAGTGAAAACCAAAGGCTTTTTAAAATGTTTACTTCCCCTTTATAGCTGGCAAATTGGTTACTGGTTCAGCTCCATTGAAATCAGCAGCAAAGGACAATCAAATTACTTTTTACAGCATGAAATGCAGAAAACAAAAACTCCCTGTTAATTTGGTTGGGTCCTTACAAGTGCTTCAGAGATTTTGCTAGCAGAGGTGCTAACATTATCATCTTGTGCTACTTAAAACCCAACACATTTCTCACTATGTTTTCAAACATAACACTTGATTTTATTTTTAAATACTGATGTGGCCTGTGAAAATTTCTTGGAAATCTTCTTTGGAAAGGGCAATACTGAGTAATTCTGGTTTTAAGACCTTTCAAGCACCGTATGTGTTTTTCTCTTCTGGGAGAAAGATTTATCTTGCTTTAGAGAAAAAGCAGGTTCTATTAAGAAAAGTGATTAGCAAATGCTTATATAACTTGCCGAAATATAAAATTAGACTCTGTTTTCAAGCTGCTGACCTACTAGATTTCTTTGTGTCATGTGGAGCTCTAACACAATAGTAACTGTGAAAGTGCTGCTAAAATTAGAGCTGCAAAACTTGACTGCTTTATTTTTCACTTTCCTGTGTAACACAACAAAACCAGAGGGTCTGGCAACGCCACCGGCGCAGGGGAAGGCTGGAGTGGGATGGATCAGGCACGGAGCAGGAGGGGCTTGGCTGCTCCCAGAACACTGAAATTGGCTCTGTTACCACAAGGAGCTGTTTTGTACCGGACTGTCTGGGCGGAGGATAAAACCACTTTGATTTTCAGCAGAGCTGAGCATCTGCTACTTTTAACTTCTAAAAGCACTGAGAGCATGTTGATACACAAGATACTATTTTGGAGACTTTATTCAGCCAAAAGCTAACCACACCCAGTATCTGCATAATTCTGTGACACAGGATAATTCTCTTTGGGATTACTTCAATTTCACATCAGGTGCTTGAGCCTGCAGGGCACTGAACCACCAGATTCTTTAGGCTGCAGACATGCAGCCCAGAAAACCTAAACCTGGGTCTCTGGGCAGCTCTCCAGACCCTGAGTCACCTCCATGAAAACAAGTTTCACTGGGATTTGCAGGAGGTTAAATTAACTGCAATTCAAACTTTTCTGTGAATAATTCACTGCCCTGTTACGTATGTGACTAGTCAAATAAATTTAATATTCCAGTCATAGAAATCAAATTAAATAAACCCAATTCTTGTATTGCAATCTCATTTGGAACATGCTATTATTTTAATTTGTCTTGTAACCTCACACACTGAATAAAAATAATATACCTATTCTAATCTCCTTAAGGAAGAAAAGGTGCTGGAACAAAATGTTTTCCACTCTGAAACTCACTGACAGATCTATTTATTCTTCCATGTATTGATGATGGAGAAAATGGCACACTTCTCTGATCATAAGCCATGGACACCCAGTCTGGCTGAGCCTGCAACAGGCTGAAAATGGCAGCCCAGGATCAGGAGTGTGATACTCTTTGGAAGGGGCAATGATGTTACCAAAGCCCAGCTCATCAGCCCTGCCCTTATTTTGCTGCCAGAAAAATGCTCAAAAAATTCCTGTTGCAAACAGCTGTGTCACCTAAGAGTGATCCTCTGCAGCGGCATGCTCAGGGTGTGCAGCCAGGGCTCGGGCTCTTGCTCTCATAATTACATGTGCTGGTCATTTGTTCCTGGTGGTCAGCATCTGTGCAAAGTGGGATGCTTTTTTCTCTTGGGCAGAAGATGCATCATCCCTTCTGGTGCCTCTCTTGGCTGCCACAAACTGACCTTAAGGCAGAAGTTTCTCAGCCCTCAAAGACCCTCAAAAGCACAGCAAAGTGTGGGCAGCATTTGAAAAACATGCAGCTCACAGTCATCTCATGCTAGACCTTGCCTAGTCCAGCCCGAGAAGCTAATGTACTTAAATTCATCATACACAAAATAAGCACAGCAATATCAATAACCACTAGAAAACACAGCAGTAATGATAAATATTAATCTAGAGAAGTGCCTAATAGATGATAGAATTGCAAGAAAACAGGTTACCTAATGAACAACTAATGGCTGCTTGCAGTAGCAAAATTACAAATAAGTGATAAACTATTAGAACTTGATCTGTGCTGTCTCTGGAACAGGGAACTTTTGGAGTTGTTCTCCTTGGGGAGTGTGGGGCCACCAAGGCAACAGCCTGATCTACCTCAGCCACAGTACTGTCCCAAATCCTGCCTGCTGTGGCAAGATCAGCATCTCTTACCTGTACCCAAGTCCTGACATTTTGCCACAGAATATACTTTCAGAAACTCATGACAATGGGTAGCTTCTGACCCATTTTTTAGTGTATGTAACACAAAATTTTATTCTCCTGAATACATGTTCAGGGTAGTATAGACCTCAGCTTTGCTTCATATCTAGAACAAAACACCCCTTGAAGTAATCAGAGTCTAAAGACAATGAAATAACGACAGCCTGATTCATAGCTAGCAGTTTGTAAATGTTTACATTGTAAATAAATAGCTGAAATAGGCTGTTTATCCCAGAAAAAAACAATGCTTCATAAAGTTAAATCAAATGTGTGTTATGCATTACAATTCTTACATTTCCCATTCTATCAGAATCAGTTTGCATTTCCAAATTTCAGCCTGGTGAGAGCACTTAGGAATCTTGTTGCATTTATGGGTTGCTTGGGATTGCTTTACTGATGTAATGTTAAAACAAAAACAAAAACAAAAACACTCCCCCATAAGGGCTACTCAGGAACTGATATATTTGAATGTACTTTGGCAGATTTTTCTATAACAATCTGCTTGCAAATAAATGAACAGTTTTAAACCTACATAATGAACTCTTTGTTCTTTAACAGCTTTACATTACTTAAAGCCTTTCACCCGGCTTAGGTCTGCAAGTTCTTTCAAAGCATTTTCTTTTGGATACAATGGTATCTGAAGAGCAAAACAGTAATCTGCTGAGCAGCTGGAAACTGCCTGGAATGAAGGTGCCCAAGCTAAAACAATTCCTCCTTTGATTTATCAACCATTCCACTTTTTCCATAGAAATAATTGCAAGTAAATTGTGCTGGTGTCAAGACAAGCCATTAGCACGGCAGGACAAATAAAGCAGCTACTGAACTTTGGATGTGGCTGCAGATCTTTCATGGCCCCAGAGCACAGCAGTGCTGGCCAGCCAAGCCCCTCTCCTCTCCACAGATGAAGGAGACCTTCATGTAAAACCTGGGCATAGTCACAGAGTTCTTTCCAGAGCCCTTCAGTGCCAGCAGTCCTTCAGGGCAATGTGGGCAAGATTGCCTCACCACAGCTCCTGAGATAAAACAGGAATGAAGGACTTAAAACCCCCCATACAGACACAAAGGGCTTCCCACAGGGCTGGACTGAACAAATAGGGATTAAATGGATGCATTTGCCAATATCTGAATGGCTTGGGCTCTTTGCTCAGTTTCTGCTGGACAAATATTTTAGTTTAACTGCTATTATTTAAATGTCAATACGTAAAGTCAAAGAGGCTTCACTGAGTCATGAATGTCTCAGGTTTAAAGTCAAATGACACTGTTCTCTTTCTTCACTCATGGCTTTTGTTTTAAGACCAGATTTAGGGAGATATTTAATCCTAGCCCTTCTCTTACCTTACCTAATCACACAGCTCTTGTTATAGGGATGGTGCAGTCACTGGGGGATACATTTTAAACCTGTCCTTTGTGAAATAATGGTGAAGTGGTAACTGAATGCAAGATTCTTCTCTTGCTAACAAGGGTTGCTCAAGTAGTTCTCTTTTGATAAAAAGGCAAAAAAAACCCAAACTCAAACAAAAGGCGTGAGAGGAAATATTAATAGCTGTATTTCCATTCCAAGTCTGTAGAAGTCATTGATTAAACTTCTGGGAAATCTCAATACATCAGCTTTCCCTGAACTCCCCAGTGACATGCGGGATAAAATGCATTTTTCTAGCTTTTTGAGGACTGGAAAGATAGCCCATTCGAACTGATGGTGCAGAGTAAAGGGAACACCATTGAATTGTTGCCAGGGAGTTTCAGATAATGTTTCACAATCATCTTTAGCTGATTTTCTGATTCCTGGAGTTCTTGGACTGAGTCCTAGACACGGTGCAGTCTCTGGAGAGCCCCTTGCTGACAAGCCTCCTGCCATACCAGTGCCTTATCTCTCCCAGTTTTGGTCCTGCTGAGACAGCCAGTGCCAGCCTGCTGCTGCCCTTGTTCCACACAGACCCCCTCAGCCCTCTGAAAATGGGAAGCAAACTGCCTCAGATGAAGCCTGTGTGTGGGAAGGGCTGGTGTGCTATGTTGTAGGGATCCTGGCTGACCTGATCCTGGTCAGAGCCTCAGCCTGTGCACCCACCACCACATCCTACTGACAGACCAAGCAAGGTCAGAGCATGTCCTTCCTGTAGCTAAATAAAGAACCGAGCTCCACGTAAAAACCAAACTCTTTGTGTAACACCTCTCCATCCTGGCTGAGGGAGCCAAGTGAATGACTCAGGTCTGTCAAGAGACAGTGGAACTCATCCTTCTCTCCTTTTTATTATCCTCATCCTGAAATTAATGGCAAAGCTCTGAAGAGGCTTGTCTGCCTGTGGGTCAGGTCAGCCATGTCATGCCATAGTATGTGCCAGGACTGCAGAATTTGAAGATAATTCTAGACAATTTTCTCACAAATTTTTCTAGGAACATATATGTCACTTAGAGGCACATTTCATACATTTATTTTTCCTTTCTCTTACTGGATCAACGAAGCGCCAAGTTAGAGGCTGAAATACTTGAAGGAGGGTGGTCTCCAGTCCTTAGGATTTTTTAAAATCACAAGCCTTTAAGGTTGCCCTGGTATCCCCCAGCCTTGTGGAAATCAAGCTCTCATCCATTTTTGTCATGTGCTCTGTGTCCCCTGGTTCTGAGAGCAAAGTGAAGCAGAAGCATTTTGTAATGGACTGAGAGATGGATGACTGCAGGATGTCAGAGCACAGGCATCATCTGTGTGTCACCTTTGTGCCTGCTGACTTCAGAGCTTTTCTCTTTGCCTGTCAGTCTCCTTGCCTTAATCCTTAATAAATGTATGGAGCAATAAGATTGGGAATTAAATTGTGCAGGGGAATAAACTGGAAGGCATGACTAAAGATCTTGAGAGGCTCAAGGAATTTTTTATGTTTGAGAAACTGAATGGAATTGAAAGCGGTTTTGTGCATGCGAATTCATGGTGACACCACTGATTATGATATCAGGAAATAAGAAGCTGAAAGAGTATATTTGCTGATATTATAATTACTTGAAATATAATAATTGTCAGTCATTCTTATCTGCACTGTGAAGGCCACCAGCAAAGGGATCTGAATATGACCAGAATCATAGTACCATGTGTTGTCATTTAAACCTGGAATTTTTGTTGTGCATACAGAGAGTCCCCTACTACATAATAAAGATGGACCTTTTTTGGAGTTTATTTATTTTAAAGGAGATATGATCTAAGAGTTTGATCTGCCTGTTATACTCACCAGCTAACAGGATCAGAAGTCATTATCTCAGGTGAGAAGTAACTTACAGTGACATGCAGAACTGAGCTTGTGATGATATATTTTCCTTAAAAGTTACTTGTAACATCATGTCAAATACTTATTAAACAGCAGAAATACTTGTTTACATTGCACAGTGGCATGGAAGACTTAATGGGAAAATATTTTTAAGCTGGATTTATTTTTGCCCAAATGTTCCCATTAGGAAACCTATTTCTGACATCCATCAGCCACAGAGGTTCACTTATAGTCTGTTAAAAGGCTATTCACTATATTGATGAGAAGACTCCCTTGTTTCAAGGAAGTTTTGGCCTGAATTTCATTTTATTGGTTTATATAGCAAGATATTCTGATGTTTCTTTTGCTTCTGTATTACACTTCTGGGTTTTTTTCATTCTGGATTATATATTGTGCCATATATATAATGCCTGAATTTCCCATTCCTTTGGGATACACATGCCAGAATGACTGGTATTTCCTCAGTATTTCTGGTTTGGTTAGGACATGGGAATGGGTCTCCATGCACAGTGGCCTAATTAGAACTCTCTTGTAAGAGAAAACATGGATCAAGCCCTACAAATGTTTTGCTAGGGGCTTTGACCAAAATCAGTTTAGATTGATGACTGAGCAATTTATATGTGATCAAGTCTAGGTGACTGCTGTTGGGGTTTGGAGTGGGATGCAGTGATGCATCAATCTTCCAGGCGCTGTAGTTTTCAAATTTCTTCCTAATTACCCAAAACTTGTTAGAAAAGTCTCCCTAAAACAGCAACAAGAATCCTTTCCATTCAGCAGCTCAGAGACCTGTGCAGGGATTACTCTGAGCTCTACTATAAGGATGAAGCTGGGAAGGTTGTTTTTTTTTTTTTAGACATAGGCAGAAACATTTCTTGAGTGTCATAAGCCCAACTTCTCCTTTCATGTGACACATCTGGGTTATGGTGAGCTGCCCCGAGGCAGATGCTGCTGGTGGTTGTGTAACATTACAATCCAGCAGCAGTCCTGCACCAGGGAGCCAAGGAAGGAAAATATAGAGGAAGGAAAAAAAATCACTTAGGAATTTAAAACAAATAATGCAGGGAGTAGGGAGGATGGAAGGGTGTTTTTCATCCTGCAGTGGGTAGAGGAAATGTCACCCATTGCTGCTTTTCTCAGCTTCTATGTTGGTTTTTTTTTTGCAAGGCTGAGGCAGCCAAGCAGGGGATGATGTGGGTGAGTCCCTGGCCTGAGCCTCCCAGCCCTGAAGAAGGAACCACATGGTGCTGCTGGCGAGCTGGCAGGGCTCGCTCAGAGCCACAGCACCAGCCTGGTGCCCCTGGCACTGCGGAGGAAGCAAAAAGCAAATGCTGAATCTTCTGTCTGAGGTTTTCCACACTCAGACCAGCAAGAGGAGGGAAATAACTGCTGCTGCCTTTGCCTTGCCCCTGGCAGCCTCAGGAACACTGGCACTCTGACACACTCGTGCCCTGGAAAAACATTCTGCTCTTTTCAGATTACATGAGCATTTACATTCACTCCACATTGGTAATTCCCTGTTATCCAGACCTGTTCTCTCAGCCCAGAGTACCTCAGCACATCTCTGTACAAAAGTGCTGTAGGAAACTGTTTTTCACATATTTAAATTCATATAAGACAAAGTCATCAACCAATAGCTGTAATATTAACTGCATTCAAACAAGTGTATCTGCATGTACATCTTTTTTCTGTCCACTTCATAGCCACCCCAGGTGCCTTTGCAGGGGTGGAGGAAGCCAAGGAGCAAATGAAGGAACTCTTTACCTCTATGGACAAGACAACAAAAAGCAATATGTATTTGTTGAGTGGTCCATGGGGCCACAAGATTTTGGATTACAGCAGCAGTGAACTGGCAGCTAGAGCTTTCCTCTCGTGAGAGTAAGTCACAGTTGCAAGGATCATTATTCACTGCCCAGAAATGTCATCCCCTAATATTGTGTTCACTTTCTGTGCTTAGATACCTTTTAATGTTTTTGTCTTTGTAAAGAAAGAACATGAGTTAGTTTTCATTTTGAGTAGCCTCCTCTGGTAGCTTTATTAAAATGCAAACTGAAGAATGATGAAGTGGACAAATGCTAAATAGAAATGGAAATGCCAGCTAGCTTTGAATCGCTTACAACTTCGGAGAGAGAAAAAATTATGCAGAAAGTTAATTCCATAAGTTCTTAAAATTTGCAGAAAGGAGAAAATACTTATCTCATAACTTCCTTAACTTGACCATCAAATCTTTCACTGTGCTGTTGTTAAAAAACTCATGAGAAAGGAACAACAATTCAGTCTCAAAGACTAAGAAATGAAACTGCAGATGTTGATCAGCAATTCTCTGTAAGATCTCTCACAGCCTTCCTGCCTAGCCTTGTAACACCATTGCTATTTTTAACCAGTTCTTGAAGAATTAACACCAGAAGTCCTCTCCTGTCACCATTAGGGATATCAAGGGAAGCACTATCGTGGGATAACCTCGTTGAAGGGCAAGTGATGAGCGACGTCAGCGGAGCGTGGCACGCGATGCTGGACTGCAGAGAACCCTCCACAGCTCTGCTGGGGGATGTGAGACTCTGCCTCATCTCTGCTGCAGTGCATGTGACACTATCAAAGTCTAGAGCCACTTCAGCAAAACAGAGCAGCTTTTCTTCTGCCTCCAAAACTTTCCTTTTCCCCACCAAAAGGGTTCTTCTCATCAATTGCTGCATATTCTTTGAGATATCACCAGTAAATATTCAACAATTCCAAAAGAGACACCACACATATGTGGGATCACTCAGGGAACATGAAAAAATTTACACATCTGAGCTACAAAATCAATTTAAAGGCTGTCAGACATCATCTCCACGAAATTATCCATATTACTGCTTTCCAGAGAGAGAAAATGCCTTTGAGACTTCCTTGCTACTGAAAAATATTTTAGATAACCTGTAAGCACATAGAAAGCTAATGGTAAACTATTTCCCTTTATTTTCACTGACATTATAAAGTAAGCAAAGTGTCACATATTTCAATGTGTGGTGACATTTTTTGGGTGGCTTCTCTCCAGAACAATGATTTATGCTTTGGAGGGTGGGGGAGGCTTCTTTAGGTAAACAGAAGGGGGAAGGTTTGGAGATGTGTTCTGGCTGGCTGGAGCCAAGACATTACCATGGTTCTGTCACAGGACATTAAAAAATAAAATCATGAGGAAAAAAAGAAAATCCTGTGGGCCCTTAAGGTAGCTGGATATAGAACTCACCTCTCCAGACATGTTTTTACTGGTGTTCATCATCTGCAGTGAATTTCCAATACAGCTCTGATGCTGAAATTGCCATATTTTCAATGTCTTATTTTAATGCAAATTGATCATCCAAATGCTTTTTGCACGATAAAAATCACAGCCAAGACTAAAGTGCCTTTTAATGATGCTCTGGTTTACAACTCTGAGATAGTCAGGAGACTGAGCTTTGGAAAGAGTATCCAGGATCCATGGAAAATTTTCTGGTGTGCCAGTGGAAATACAAGACTGGCAATTTGGGTACAAGATACTTTGCTCTATAATTCCTACTAATTTTTTGAGACTTTGGCATCTGAAAGCACATGAGGGTATCAGTTTTTGGTAGAAATTCCTTAAAATTGACATTCTCAAGCTTTTTTTGACCTCGCCAATATCAAGTCACTAAAGAAAATGACATAAGAATGGGAGAAATTCGTGGTTTTTTGTATCTCTTGTAATAGTGGTCTAAAAAGAGTTTAGCCGTAACCAGGAACGTGCACTTCTGTAAGACTCAGGAATTTGGCACGGGAATCAGCCATGTGATAGCATCTGCTACGGCCCTTTGGGCTGAAATCTGGAATTTGTGCCCCATCTCACTCCATAAATCCAAACAGGAAGCACTTGACTAATTCTGCTGAGCACAGGAGTTTTAAAATGTCCAGCTTTTTATTTTACCAAGGTGTTTCTTGGAGAAGACTAAGGAAAAGGATTATAGGGGAATCCTCCCTGGCTCAGCATGACCATTGCAGACAGGATCCCTTAGTGCAGTGTGTCTTTTTCTCTGAAACATTAATCTTGTAGGTTTTTAGTCCTTTCTCCTTTCTTCCCACCTTTGATCATTCCCATAAGCACTAGCCAGTGCTGACAGCAGGAATTTGTGTGAGCACAGCTCTGCCTCCCTTTCTTACTGATGTGTCCTTCAGTATTTCTTTTGGCTCTCCTAAGCTCCAGTTAATTCTGATCCTCCCCTCCTACTACTGGGAAATGACTTTGCCATATATTGCTTATGTCCTTTCATATTTTAATGAAAGGCATGGAAGATAATGGTTGAAAATGTATCATGGCAGAAGGACTTGGTAGATGATGCTATTGTTTACAGACACACTGGGTCTCTATAAATACAGAAAGTCTACAATTATCATTAGAAGGTTTGTTAAAATTGAAAAGCAGGGGAATGCCAGTTTCCCGCTAATGAAAATCTCTCACTTCCCCTGTTACCCTTGGTGGAAATTGGCAAGCTGTTCCCTATTCTGGATATTGTTCCCTTACCTCCATCCTGTTCCATCCTGTTTTTCCTCCTTTCCTCCCATTTCCATTCCTGCCAAAGCCTGCAATGCCTTCACCATTGTGTTCCTCCTCTTGTATCTCACAGAAAAAGATGTGGCTCATTAAGTGTAAACATTTTTATTTGATCCAGACGCATAGTTTCTGTACCATTTTATTTCCTGAGCATACCCCAGTCACTGTGGGCACAGAGTTAAATGTCTGGGAGTTCATGTGTGCCAATCACAGCCTGGAGCTCCCCTTCCTTCTGCCTGGAGTGGGGCAGGTCAGTGGGGACCAGCTGCAGCAATCACCACCTCTTCTTCACAGCTGCACCCTGCCAGATGTGGGCTTGGCATCAGGATCTGGATTTTCATCCAGGTGATTCTTCAGTAGGCTGCATCTGCTCAAAGATCACTGTTATATACGTATGTGCATATATGGATATAAATTTATGCATTTATAATTCTATATAAATATTCATTACATAAATACAATTGCAAAACTTGGGACTAAATATCAAAACCTGGCCATAAGTCTTGGTGAAACCAGGCAAGTTATTTTGTTTAATAATTTAGGTAATTGAAGCATTGCATTTCAGGATCAACCACTATTCAATTTTAATTGAATGAAGCTGAAGCTTGTAGGGTAAAGTCCAGGATTTTGTACTACACAGCAAACATCAGCACCAAAATATTTGGACACTTCCAGGCACTTTTTCCTCTGTTTTGAGCTAAGGAATCCAGCAGAACTTGTCCACTCCCACAAACAGTTTAACGTGTGAAGACTTATTTCCAGGGAATATATATGTTTATTCCAGGTAATATATGTAAAATTATGCATATTATAATTAAACCACATAATTCATGTTCAGATTTAACTTCAATCTGAAATTTGAAAAATTGGATACAAAAACTCAAACAAGATTTCTTCTGCATTTGCCAGTAGGACACCTACAAAGGAAAAAATTTCTCACTGTTTTTTTTCAGCCCTATTGTGAGCCAGGAGGGAAGAAATGAGTAAATATACCCAGTTGTCTGAACACCATCGTGGGTGCAGAAATGCCCAGTTTTTCAGTGATACAGGAATGACTCATTCCTGCCCTGCAGAGATCAGAAACCCAACGCAGGGAGCAGGAATCCCTCTGCTGCTCTAAGCTCCTCTTCATCCATGGGATGAGAAATGTAAGCCCATGGGGAATGTTTTCCTTAAATCTCAGCCATCATTCAATATTGTGGTTTATCCACTTCTGAGGAACTGCCTGCTCAGTTCTGGGGCACTTGACTGAAGCATGACAGGACTCCCAAAACAGTGTAATTTAAAGTACAATTTTTGGCAAGTCAGTGTCGCATTTCTTTCACAGAGGTTACAAAAATGTCTTTTCATTTCTTATTTTCTAAGGGCTGAGAGTAACTGGTTGTTACTGCATCTCAGAAGCTGTTGTGTGTCAGGGCCCCCAGCACAGGGGCAATAAAACAACAGAACACACCCTTGAATTTATATTGAATATACAGTTAAACACCTTCACATTTAAAACCTGTATGTGGGTGACACAAGAATACCCCAGAAATGTTTGGCATTCAGTCTGGAGCCACAGAAAATTGATAATCACATAATAAAAAAATCATCAGTTATGAATGCATGGAATTTACCTGCAGATATCTTTGGGGCAGTAATCAGTCAGCTGTGGAAAATCTGCTCTGCTTATTGCTTTTTGCATCCCATATCTTAACATTCAGATTTCTAGGAATCAATTTAGGAACAGAAATTTAGCTACCAGTTTTCAAAAAATATTTCTGTAACTCTTTGTATGGAAAGGTCACTGTGCTGCTCATTGTATCATCAATTCTGAGGACTCCACAGATTCTGGGATGAGCAGAAACCCCACTTGCAGTCTTTCAAACACAGAGCATTCACATTACTGGGTTGAATTTCAGGTTATCCTTTTATTTATTTTTCCCTTTCATGTGAATTGGGATGTTAGTCATCAGGGTTATCCAAGCAAGGCAGTGTATTCACAAGCTGCCATATGCCCAGAGTGAGGTAGAAAAGATAAAATTCAGAGAAGTATAGCAAAGTAATAGTTAATATCTACATAAATGTAGATTTTTAGCCTAACCTAAGTGGCTGATGGCTATTATAAAGTTGTTGGATTTCTTTTCTTTGCAATATACCATATTCTTGAGATAATGTGATTAACCTAGAATTACACACAAATCCAGCTATGAAGCACATTCAGCATTGCAGAGGTGAATGTCATTTGGGCATTGTTAAGCATTTCATTTCTGCAGAAGCTTTGCTGCCCAAGGCCAGAAACATTACCTGACTTGGCAAGATCCATCTGTGTGCTTTCCTTCTAAATGATCTTTTCAGTTCTGGTAGTTCATCACAAATTTAAACACAAAACTCTAGAAACAATTTTGTTTAATATTTTTCCTGATAACTTGCTTGATGGTGGAGTCAAAGTCATTATGCACAGCAAGTACTCACTTCTGCAGTCAATTTTACAGGAGCTCAGAATACAAGATGCAAACACTACCTTTGAAAGTAAAGCTGAGCATTTACAGAATCTTTGTAAATACACGTGGAATTGTCCAAAAGTGGTCTGTACTGGTCCTTCTCCCACTGGAAACCCCCTTTTGTCTCAAGACCCCAAGTGTGTCCTGTCAGCTTGAAAACACTGAGGCTTGTGCCACATGCATACAGGACCCTTGGAGCTTCCCACTCCTCTATTTTTATGTAATAAGAAATTATAAATAATTAGTTGGTGCTCTGCCATTCCTTCCCTGTCACACCATCATGCACAGCCCATCAGTTGTGCAGTTAGAGAGAAATAGTGCTTTTCATGAAACATAAATAACTTCAATGACTGTCTAGTTAATACCCCCCTAAAATCTTGGCCTTCTGTGTTCAGGCAGTATGATGTACAGTTCAGTGGTTTGACTTCCTCAGGAAGGTTTACCTTGCCCATAGGTCCTACCAGCCTCTTGGTCCAAGGCTCAAAGCAGAGCTGTCAATACCACTTTTCTTGGAAGGATGCAATGCCGTTAAGCTGTTGTTCTGTGTAAAAAGAACAGAAGTTCCAAAGAAAACATTCTGTTTAATTTGGAAAAAAATAACACAGAAGCTATGGAATCAACAAACAGGCTGCTCTCCCTTTGGCCTGGGTTCCTGCTGCGACCTGGGTGAAGGGAATCAGCGGTGTCCTGACAAGCAAGGGAACGATTGTTATCCACCCTTCCCCTCCTCAAGCAAAGATGATTTTCTCTGAACTTCTAAAATGCAAAGAGCATAATTACTGAATGGATATCGAAGAGGTTTTCCTGCCCTGCAGCCTCTGAGGCCTAGATATCAGTTCCCTGAGGAAGCAAGAGCCTTGCCTGGATGTGAGCCTGCTTTCTTTAGGGACTGGCTCTGTTCTCCCAGAGAGCAGATCAGCAGCGAGACCTCAGAGAGCTGCAGCAGGGCCATGGGTTTGGGGCAGTCTCCATGCACTCACTGCAGCCCCAGCTGCACCTACAGGTGCCATTATTGCCTCTGTCACCCCATGATGTGACCCAGCTTCTGAGCTCGCAGAGGTACGGAGCTGGCACTGGCGCCGGGCAGCGTCTCCCTGCAGCCCTCTGCTGGCAGCTCCATCTTCCCATTAGTCTCAGCCAGTTACTCAAAAGGCTCAAGAAGGTCCTCTCGACATCAGCAGGCTGCAGTGGGAGCAGTTTATGTGAAATGGGGATGGCAGCCCAAAAGCAGCGTGCTGAGCTGCGCTGAGCAGTCACTGGAACGAGCAGCTCACTCTGGGGCTGCATCAAACAAAGGCACCCGGCTGCTTCACTGAGATAATTGCAAATTAGCTTCCTTGGGCTGAGGCATTAAATCCAGGCACAGCTGCCCCACTCCCAGCTCGTGACTTGGTTTATATTTTTAAGAGCTGTTCGATGGTTATTAAACTTAATGCCCTTGCTATTCAGCACGGAGTTGTTACAATATGTCACAAGGAAAGAGCGCTGGAAGAAGAATCTGCTCTGTTGTGAAAAAGGGATGAGCTTCCTGGGCTCTCTGCAGCACCATGCCTGCTGCAGGTGAGGAGCCAGGGATGGGGGAATGAGCCCCTCTCTCAGTGCCTGCCTGCCCTGGTGACTGTCATTCTGCAGGGGCATGGCTGGGTCAGGGCAGCCAGAACAGGGGAATTGTTGCAGAGTGAGTCATTGCCCCCTAGAACAAAAACCTGGAAAGGAGTACTGATGGAAGGCTTTGTAGTTGGGCAAGCATTGAAGAAAATGATGGAAACCCACCCCAATTTGTTGAAAGCTTACAGCGACATAGAAGGAGGGCACTGCACTGAGCAGAACATCTGGAAACCTTGACCCAGGAGATAACAATGTTGACTTTGCTCATTGGCAATTTTTTCAAGAAGAATCGTGAAAGAGGAGATTGTGGTTGCTAAGTAAAACCTGCTCTTTCCAGAAAGTTCTGTTTATCTAGGGTTTATGCATTTTTTAGCATTATTGCCTCATGTTTTGCACTTGGAATAGATTCTTCTTTCAAATGTGCTGAATCCCACTCCAGCATTCCAGGCCACGACCTGCCACGTGAGAGGTATTTTAAACCCCTAAGCCTGGACAAATAGACTTGTCCTTGCTCACCCAGATCCTGTGCATGACAGATTTTTGGATTTTTCTGAACATGAAAAGGTCTCAGTGTAAATACCTTCTCTCAGGAACCTCAGCACATGGTGGTCCCAGCACTGCACCACGTACCAGGCGCCCTCTTGCCCACGTCTGAATGAATAACCAACATTTGCTTTGAATTTTCTATGCTAATGGCAGCAGCAGCAGTGAAGATTGTTTAAAGTTTCATATTTTGTAGCTGTCTAGAGGGTTTTTGGTGAATCATTGGAGTGAAAATCTTTGTGTAAGACCATTGCTAAGTTATGCACATCTTAGCTCTGCCCAGCGAGTCTCTGACATTTCTGCCAAACAAACTCAATTGTTAAGGTGATATGCAGCCTCACGGGCTCAATGAGCAAACCCACCCCCAAACCCAGCCCTAGCAATTTCAAAGTCTTTCATCTGACTGTTTTTAAGTGGTCTAATGCCTCATGTAGCACGTTTTCTCTTGCAGATTGCAGTTCTGTTGAACACTTCATCTGGCACTTCACATTGTTGTCTTCAGTTCATCAAAATTTTTTTCTCATCTTTGCTTTTCTAGGAACCTGAGCCATTTCTGCCCCTGAGGTTTCTGCATGGGTGCAGGAATGTGTTGCCTTTACGCACAGTGATGGCAATCTTTTCATGTCAATTTGGAAATAGACTGTCTGCATTTCAAATTCTGAATTAATTGTCATTGCTTGAATGTTCCTGTGCAGATCTCCTCTGTAACAAATCAGCTTTGCCACCAATTTTGTGTCAGACTAGGCTGTTTTTTCAGTGCCTTGTTTTGCCCAGTCTTTCTGCCACAGCAATATCTGCAGTGCCCTCCTTACATGGCCCTGCTCACTTGTTACTTGGCCATCAGAGAATCACCAACTGGGATTTTTCTTGGAGGAAGTGTGGACCAATGCATTTGATTTTCACAAGGTCACTAGAATCACAGGAACTGGGATGTCACCAAAATATTCATTCAGGGCTTTGATCAAAAGGTGGGACGGTACCCCTTTGTATGTTAAAATTTGCTGACTTAAAAAACATTTTGTAAGCTTTAGCAAATTTGTGAAAGTGGGGTACTTTTGGCAAGGAGGAAGTACATCACTTTCTACATAGCATTATATGCTCAATTTTAAAACCTTGCAAATTATTTCAGTAAACACCCCCACAAACCCTTGAGCCAACAAGGGCTTTTGAAAAGCAGGCTCAGTATGGCCCTGGACACAGATATTGAAACTGTTGCTTAATACTGCTTTTCCCTGTGCTGTAAATAAGAGACACAGATACCACAGGACAGAAAATCAATTGGACATAGAAGGATGAAAAGTTGAAACACTTTCACTGCAGAAAGTGAAAAGCTGAAACGTGTTTGGTCTTGTTGGTTGGTCCTGCAAAGTACTGAGCTTTACACCAGATAAATATTTTGTTAACCCACAGCTGCTCATGACAGACACAGCACAGGGATCTTCTCTCCCACATATCCTTCACTACCATCCATCATCTTTTAGAACAGAGAAGATTAAAATTTCCACTAGACCTCTTCATTTAATTGGTCTTATTTTTTTGGTCACTTGATGAGAGCTAAAGCAATATCTGAGCTTATCTAAAGATTCCCAGTCCATCAGAGGAGTGTGATATCCATCCAGATAAGGCACAGGGTGCTCCATGGGAATTGGGTGTAAAAGAGTTCCTCCTTGGTGATTTGCTGGTTTAATGCAGAGAATCAACCAGCATTTATTTAGAAGGTCATAAGTCTCTTTGTGAGACTGCTGTGGCAGAGATAGTTCTCACCATTTGTTTTCCATTAAAATTCAATTTGTTGTCTGTCAATAAAATGCACTTCTGTTCCCAAACTAACTGCTCCCAGAAGTCATGTGAAACTACTGTTCCACACATTAATTTGTGCCCACCTTGGGTGTCTGTGAAGCATATGGGAAAGGCAGAATATCAGGGCTCAGCCAGCAGGCAGCAGGGTCTGAGCTGGGGGTGTTCAGCTGCCTTCCTGGGAGAGATAGGAGGGAAGGAAGGTCCTGAATGCACTGCCTTGGCTTTCTCTGACCTCATTCTACCTGATCATTTGAACCAGCCTGCTGATGAAATGAAAGTGGGCCTGCCAGATGGGTAACTGGAAGCTGGTTTTTAATATACTTCAGGGTATGAAAGACACTGAAACTAAATGATGATAACTGCTAGCGGGACAAATCTGCTTATTCTTTGAGGGAAAAGGAGAAGAAAAACGTGGCAAGACCAAATTTCTGTTCAAACTTCCAGCACAGTTAGGATAATTGTTTCCAGGGGGCAATGACCATGTAAGTGACATGGGTTGTTTGAGGAAGTACAGGTGGGAAAGGCTCTGACAAGGGGCAGCTGTCACGGGAGGACACAGATGGCACCTCTAATGTCTGCAGTGATTTCTACATGTGAATACATCATCTCTCAGAGTGTAACCCAGCCAGCCATATGAGAAGCCAGAGTATGCAAGCCTACAGGTTTAAGGGCTTTTGAGGTTTTCCAGCTCTGCTGTTTGTCATCTTGGAGATGCTTTTAACCATTTGCCTGCTGGTGGCCTATAGGATTCCTTGACATCAGGATCTCCTGGGCCTGAGGGTCAGCACAGAGTGCTGCCAGGGTCTTGTCCAGCAAATGTCCTTTCCACACTTAATTGCTCATCTCTCCTGTGTTGCACGCTTTCTGGAGAACACATTGTCACTAGTACTGGTGGGATGTTCATGTGCAAATCCTCTGGATGAAAAGGACAGTTTGGGGGAGTAGAATGGTAATTGGTCTCTGCTGGGAATAGTGAAAGCAACATTTGGCACCTGGGTGTTTGTCCTTGTTTTCTTTTCAAAGAACTCTGTCCTTCCAAGGACCTCACCTTGTTTGTTCTTCCACCATCTGAAAAATGGAGCTCCGTGAAATGATGCATATCAGGCACCCAAAACAGAGCTAATCTGCAGCAGGAGAGATGCCCTCCAAGCTTGGAGCAGGTATAACCAAGACTTCCTGAGTGACTGCTGCATTCATCCAGGGAAGCTTCTGTCTGACAAATGTGTTTGACTCCTCTGAGTACATCGGGGCGTTACTGGAGAAGTGTGGGATAGAGGACATCATCCATCATGATTGCAGGGAAGCATGAGACAGTGTTCCACAAAGGGAGTGTGATTTACAAAGTAGGTATAAAGAAACTATTGATATCAATTAAAAATCAGATTGGCAGTTTGAAGGAGAGGGTAGGAATGAGACATAAAGCAAAAGCAGAAGGCTGGACACAGCTGGAATTCTCTGAATAATGTTCTTTGAACCCTAATCTAATCTCCCTGACTACTTCAGACATTGAAAAAAGAGAAAGCAAATGTGTAGAAGCAGAGTAAGCCTGACTAAAATGAAATTACATACTGTTATTCAGCAAGGCAAGGGAACAGAAGGAAAAAGCCATCAGGAACCATACTCCACGAGCCATTTATAAAACATTATTTGGAGAACAACTCATCAGAGCAGCCTTCCACAGGACTCTGCAGCTCCTCTACATCAGCAGCAGAAGTGCCCCATCCCCCTGGGAGCAGCCTGGCCAGCAAATATGGACAGAGCCAGTTAATTGCTCTTGCAAAGTACAAATCCAGCACAGGCTTACTGCAAGGTGTGTAAGGAAACCTTCTCATAAAATGTCTTTACTGAAGTATCTGACTCTATCTGGCGTGGACATTTTGGCTGAATATGCATGCCCCTGCTGCATATTCCCTTGCACAGAGGCATTTTGCACAAAAACCTCTGCCATGAACTGGTCCAGTCACAGAGCCCAGGAAAGGAGAGGAAGATGTTGGGCAAAAGGGAAATGGTGGGATTTAGTCAGAGTCCTTAGAGCACTGTTTGGGGAAGAAGGATTTTTTTTCCTATCAGAGGGATTTAAACACATAATCATTGCATGATCATCACATGATCTCTGCACCCTGGTTCTGCTGGACTGAGATGAACACTCCATTCTCACTATCACAGAGAAGTTTTCCTGAGCTCCTATCAGGGCAGGCAGCAGGGAAGCACCACTGGATTTGTTTTGGCTGGAAACAGTTGGCCTTTTGGAACAGCATGCCTTACAAGTTACCACCACTTGGAAGAGGAAGGCAGAGCTGCTCATTCCCCAGGACTGTAAGACACCCAGCTGGGGAGCTTTTCATGGCTGCAGCTCAGGAAACCTGGATCAGCTCCACAGTCCTGCCTCCTGCTTCTCCTTCCTCGCCACCCTCTCTTTGGGCCAGAAGATCTCTAGAGATGAGTTCTTTCTGGGGTATTGTGCCACAATTTTGCACATGGACTCCTGACCCTGTGGCTGCTGCAATGCCACCAGGTGACCCCCTCCCTGCTTGGTCCTGCTGGTCCCTCCTGGCCAGGGGTAATGCTCCTCCCTGTGTGCACCATGGGTGGGTGGCAGATGGTCACCTCTGCCCAGAGCACACATCCCAAAATGGCAGGGGGAAAGGCACAAGAAATTTCCTATTTTTGCTCCAGAAAGGCTGAGGGTGTGAAGCTTGAAATCTGTGCTTGTTTTCTGGCTTTTTCCAATGCCTGATTATGGCCAAGATTTTTGTATAGACACAGCAATTTAGTTGGATTGATGGCCCTTGTCTCCCTTGTGACAAATGCCACGTCTGCCAGACACTTGGCTCTAAACAGCCTTTACAGTCATTCTGCTTTTTTTTAAAGTTTAAATGCCCACTAGAGAAAAAATTAGTTTGTGATTTAGACTGGCCTTGGCTGAATTAGTTCATTCCTGAGCAAGTGTAAAACACAAAATGAATACACTACTGTGGGAGGCATGAGAGCTCCTCATAAAGAACTGCTAAAGGGTGGATTTAAATTCACATCAAGAAAAACAATTAGAGAAGCATTTGGGGCAGGAAGGTAGGGTTGAAAGCAGATATATCCTGTTTTGTGAGAGTCCAGGCTGTGTCATGAGGACAGTGAAAGATGGAGGTACAAGTGAGCCAGGGAGGGATGAAACCTTGGTTTTCCTGCAGTCACCAGGAGGAGTGTGGCAGTGTCTCTCTGAGGTGCTGCATCAGCATCAGGCTCTCATGAAGCTGCACAGTTTAAAGAGAAACATTCTCCTTGAATCATCTGTGGAAGCAGGAGCTGTGTCTGACCATCCAGGCTTTATTAGTGGGAAAATAACACTCATCTTAGAGCATGCAGGATCAACTGGATGCTTGAAGGACCTTTCTGCATACATCAGAAATGTGTAATTGCTGCTGTCTCACGGGAAATTGCATTTGGGATCCCTCATTTTATACTTTTTGGGGAGAAAAAGTGCAGGTCATCCACCAGAGCCCCATGGTAAGGAGTGTTGACACAGAGGCTTCCCAGGGTGGGGTCTCAAGTTAGGAGCAGAAGCCACCCACACACCTTGCAACAGGACTGAGTTGCAGCTGATCCTTTCTCCTCCATCCCTGTGCCAGGCACAGACCCCTGACACCAATCTCTCAGGTGGCTTTTACCCTCAGTCTGCTGCCCATGGTGCTGCCCACAGCCTGCTGCCCTCTCCCTCCTGCCTTGGACAGGGCTGGGCAGTCAGTGCTGGAGCCATCCTGTCCCATGGAGCTGCCTGGAGCATTTTCTGCACAGCCTTTATTGGGCAGGAAATTTGAACTGCTGCTCATGTGGAGGGATGCCTTGTGGAAACCTGTCACATCCAGCCGGTTGTACCCCCAACACAGGCTCGTCTGAAGTGAACAAGCTGGTTTCAGTCAAGCTCTTGATGGGCCAGAACAAAGTCTATGCCTTACATAAAAACAAAACTAGATAGTTCCCCAGGGGGCAGAAAATATTTGTTACTAGGAAAAGCATTGCAACCGGTCAATTTCCAATTCTCTTTCTTTTTATGCATCTTTCAAAACCCCTAACTCTACACACTCAAAAATACTGTTCAAGAATTAATCTACTCTTAGGTGACACTTTAAATATCAACTCTGAGCCTAGAGTAAATATTCACAGGCAAGATATAAAACTCTGAAAACAGGATTTAATAATGGTAATGCTGACAAAGCCTCTTCTGCAATGGTGCCTGTTGTGTACCCAACAAACTGTTGGGCTTAAAAATAGATGGGGGAAAGCAGATTTATTATTACCTGGGTGCACTCCTGAAAGCTTCATAACTCAGAGACCTTCCTTTTCAGACTGATAAAAGTCTCGACCTAGAGACAGATTAATGATTCTAATTTCTCCACTTGTATTATGTTATTAGACTCACTGTGGCAAAGTGGTATTTTAATGGACCCTATGTACCTATTTCTCCATGTGCCATAAGCAGCATGTGTTCCATTATGCCTGCCAGAATAATTTGGTTAAAAATGCTAAAACTGAGCTTGTTATTCCTCATAGTACAAGAGACATGGAAAATACCTGGCAGGAACTGAGTGTGGAACAAATAGAAATTTACTTAGAATAGGAACTTTACTTAGACTAGGAAAGTACCCTCAGGTCCACATTTTATGCATGTGCATAAAGAAAGGGAAAATTCGTGGATTTGCTTCAGAAATACTTTATGTCTTGCTGGAGCACAGCATTTAAATTTCTGCTGAAGTCTATTCCCATAAAGAGCTTAAGCAGCTGCCTATGTCCCACTGATGATAATGTAAGATTTAAGAGTCAGAGCTGATGTTCTCAGAAGCTTTGCTGTCCTGAGGCCTGATGCATGTTGCTGCACTCTGGACACGGCTGGTCACACAGGTTAAGGATGCAGAAATGAAGAGCAGAGTGGCCATTACCTTGTGATCATTACATGATGGCTTGCTCTAGATAAAGCTCTGGGGATACATTTTGAGTGTTAAAAGCATATATACAAGGGGATTTATTTTCAAACCTTTCCCATGCTCTCAATCATGTGAGTAGTTCATCCCCAGAACTAGCAGAAATTTGCATGATGGAAACTAGCGCGGGAACATTCTCATCATTTCTCACAGCGATGCCTGTGAGAAAGCCAGCACCAACCCCTCTGGGGTTATCCAAATCTCTCATCCTTTTTCCCTCCTTTTCATCTGCAGTGGTCTGAGAAGGGAGCTTTCTCAGAAGGACTTGATCTCCGGAATGTTTTCTGCAGCTTGGTGCTGTATTCCAGGCAGTGCCACAGAGCGGAGCTTTTCGTGGGTGGGAGAGAAGGGGATCTATGGGCTCCTCCTGCTTGGGGTTGTAACATTCTGTGGTGTGGTGTAAACGAGGGTAATAACAAGGGAAACTCTAAATATATTTGGCATCACATTTGTGAGACTGTCTTCTCTGAGAAGGAGGCCCAAGCCCCTGTGACAACCTGAAAACCAACGGTGTTTTGTACAAGGGAACAAGCATGGCAGCGTCAGGGAATTTGTGCAAAATTATATATCCCCCCCCAAAAAAAAAACCAACCAAAAAAACCCAAAACACCAACCAGTAAAAAATAAGGAGTGCTAATTTGGAGGTTCAAAGTCCTCTAATATTTTTACTTACAACACCCATCAATGAAAACTGTCTGCTCCCGTAGGGTTCAATTTTCCAGCTCGGACAGGATGTGCAGGGCTCAGTCCTGCTCGGGGCACATCACAATGGTTATCCTCACCTTTCCTGGCTTGTCCCTAGGAATGGGTGGCTTGGCAGAAGCAGCACCTCTGAGGGTCTGACCTGCATGCTGATGGGAGTATAAAGTCTATTACTGATGCTGAACCCTTTGGGATTGGAAATGAATCAAAAACAACAGCTTTGGGAAAAGTTCTTGCTTTTGCTTTCTCCCATGCAATCAGTGCAGTTATTAAAATTTACTGTGGTTGCTATTTCCAGAGAAGATTTGGGAGCTGAACTGAGGGTTCCTTTTTCCAAGTGCTTCTTAGTGTTGACAGTGCGGAAGAGTCATCTGTGACAATTTTGATTTTTCTGTCATTGCCGCTTCCTACATGGGATTTATTTTTATAGGCAGGATCCTTCAGAATATTTCTTTTTTTAAATTCCATTTTCATTTAGCAAAGTAGCTTCTGTGGGTTGTCCCCACTCAGATATTTTTACACCCTCCAGAAAGCTGAGCTTCTATGCTGATTATGGGCATGAATCGCCATCTTCTGCACATTGCAAAGGAATTATTTTAAATCCATATTAGTATTGTGGATTTCAACAGGAATTCTGCCATGACAATTTCCAATGTAAGTCCACATGGATATTTGAGTTGCACACAACGCAACGAGGTTTTTTCTGAGGTGTGATATCCGTGGATAAATGGGCAGTAAATTTAATTTATCAGATAAAACATCATCATCTTTTTTCTTCCTTCTGAAGAACTTTGTCCTCATTTTCGTGTCTATTTTTTATTTTCATATTACGTTAAAATTGTAGATAACTTGGGGCAAGGAACACTATGTTTTATTGGTAATATTGCAAGACATTTCTAGTAGAATTTATGTATTAATGCAAATATTTAGTATTTGTGAAAAAGAATTGCTGTGTAGTAGTAGCAAATTTAAGCATTCAGCTGTCCAGGAGCTCATCAGTCCTCTGTGCTTCCCTGGAATCAGATTAACTGGTGAGCACCAGTGAGCCTTCTGATCACACAACAAAGTTTTCCACAGGGCATGGGATTGCATGTGCCATATATGGCCAAGGCTCTGGGGTGGTGTCTGCCATTTATTTCAGACACTAAGCAAATAAAAACATGGATTTCCATAGACACTGCAATGTGTGCCAAATACTGCCCTTAAGTATGTAAATATATTTTCTCATATAGCCAAACTAATCTGTTACTATATTCTAAAGAAGGTTTTGGTGCCATTTATGATAGATAAATACCAATCACTTACATATCCCAATACCTGCATTTAAACTACTGTTTTTGCCTTTGACTTTTCATGACCCTGTGAACACAGCATGATTTGGTGAGCACCCATGGCATGTTGATGTTGCTGGCTGGACCCCAGGGTCCAGACTAAAGGACTTTCAGGGGAGGGAACAGGTCAAGTACAGCCCTAGATCCACAGAAACTCAGAGAAACCCGAGTTACTTAAAATTGGAGAGGTAAAAAGAAATGTCATGGCACAGGACTGAACAGCTAATGAGAAAATTGGAGGGACTGTGTCTGCTGCACTGTGCTCGTTGTCTCTGTTTTTCCCAAGCAAACCTCAAGTTTTAAATCATTGTCAGCTCTTCTCTTTTTCCTCATAAAAAAGTGCAGTTGCCATGTGCCTTCTCTGAAACCCTGCAGGTGGAAATGTATTTTTCTTCCCAAGGGCAAAGTTATTCACATTTGAGCAAAATGAGAACAATTACCATTAGATGAATTAATTAAAGAAAAAAAAATTGTGTATACCTGAGACTTTTGTTTTGCTTGGATTGGAAAGCTCTGATTCACTGTAAACAGCTAAATTATTTTCTTTCATTAAAAATTCAAGTCAGTTTTTACAAGGAAAAAAAGCTAGTCTTTCAAATGAAGACTCTGATATCAGTTTGAAAGTGTTAAAGCAAAGTTCTCTAACTTTACAAAAATATTTCTTTTGGAAATTGCCAAAACATCATATTTCCCCTTATTTTATTCTCCAGTCCCTCAGTTCTTTTCAGTTGGAAGTTTCACACTTTCCCCCCTTTGAAATACACCTTGTGCAGAGATTTTAATATTTGTTTCAGTAAGATCATCATCCAAAAGACAACTTTTGCTGCATGCAAAGGGCCAAAGCATTAACAGCTCCTACCATGTAAATGGCTTTGATTTCTCACTTATAGCCCACAAGTTCTCCAAAGGCTGAGAGAGTTTCTCAGTGAGTTATGATTCCTGACCTTTGTTACATTGAAATAATCCACTCTAGATGGATGCTGCTCCCTATTAATCATACTGCTCTTTCTAAACATTTAAACAATTTGACTGGGAAAAAAGGAGAATAAAAGTAAATGATATTTTTTTTGTTGGAGTGCATGTATTTTTTGCAATAAGAAGTTGCATAAGATTTCAGCTAAATTTACTTACTAATTTCTAAAATTATTAATTCTACTTTAAACAGATGTTTGGGTTAAAAATCCTTGAATATTTTACTATGTTTCAGCTCAAAATCTCCTGTTTGAAGCTAAAGTTAATAATTAATATCAGTGAGCAAGCATGGCATGTGAAAGCACTGCCCCAAATTACAGCTTCAAAGTCACTGCCTTTCAAGGCACCTGCAGTCACACTGCTGCATCACTTTTGGGGGTTCAAAGGCAGGGAGTGACCCCTTGTCCTTCTCTGAGACCTTGAAATATTGCAGGAATCCCTTACATGAATGCTTAGAAAATAAACCCTTAGCATGGACTGGCTACTGGCTGTTTGCATGCCATTTTCCATGTTTGTCTTGTTTTTATTAACTGTTATAAAATTCAGTCTCTCAGGTGCAGCAGTACAGAGCATCCTCCAGGACACCTGGGCTTTGTTGTAAATAATCCTGCGAGCGCCTCTGCAGCACGCTGTGGCTGAAATAATCAATATGGATTCTAATAGACAGAAACAAAGTGTCCTCAAAGTGTAAACAGGGCTGTGTGAAATACAATCAAGTACATTTAACTACTACACTGTGCTTAACTGTGGTGATTTTTCTGCAGTTGGGAAAGATAATTTATGTAATGATCCTTGGAGCTGCTGGACTTCCCACCCCAGATCTTGAAGGTCATCGGCTGAGCTGGGATGTTAACCTTTCCAAAGGTAAAGATAATCTTTTCAATTAGATTGGACCTCATTATTAATTTCCAGACACTTCTCTCCTTGCAGGGCTGGAGCCATGTGGGATATTTCTGCAGTGTGGGTGCAACCCCAGCATCAAACAGGACCGGCAGCTCCTGAGCACCAGCCACCCCTCATCCAACTCCTCAGCTCAGGGCTGGTTTTCTCCACAGCAGATGTAATTGAAGAGTTTGGGAATGTGGCTCCCTTCCTCTAGGCTGCATTTGCCAAAATTGGTTGTATTTTTAAGGCTAATAAATAATTCCAAAGGAGCTGGTTTCTGATTAGAAATGCTCTTTTAAGGGAGAGTGGCTTCAGATGAAGTTAGGAAATTTGAAGTGAATAATTTTGATTTACTCTTTTTTTTTAAATTGTGTCAAAGTTCTTTATTTCATAATAGTTCAGAGCTGTTTCACTGAGACCTTGGTATAGTAGAATATTAACTGTAATAATAGCATAAATGCTAGACCATAGCTTTCTTCACATTATTGAAACAAAATGTAGTTCTGTATCACAACAACACGATCCTGTACGAATGAAAAGAAATGCTCCCATGTTCTCAAATAAAATAAAACAAAAAAACCTCTATGTTTACAGGAAAAAATTTAGGTTGCTTTCCATCTGGGTATTTTTCCATTTAGAATGAAAACAAACCTCAGAATATTCTTCAGATCTGAGAACCTGACCAGTGTCCCCTGAGATTGCCACGTTCACTGGCTCAGCTGCAGAAGCCAAGCTAAATGAAAACACAAAATATCTTACAAGAATCAGAGTCAGCCTCTACTCTTAAGGTGGCCTTTGGGGGCCTTTCCTCTGAATTGAATCTGGTCAGGGCTGTGTTAATTTATTTATGCTCTTTATTGTGATAGACACACAACACAAGCAAATCATAGGTTGGTAGAGAGAAACCTTTTTGGAATAGGGAAGAAAAGATTTTGTCACCAGGATGGGCAGTATGGATAAAAATCCCATTAATTTGGAAATAATAAACAGCAGCAGAGGTAGAGGGAGAAAATTTGCCTTACAAAATAAATAAATCAAGAAAATTAGACAAAGACAATGACTCTGAAAAGGAAAAGGCAGAGCCCCTCTCCCTACAAACAGTGATCACACAGGTTTACAAATTGATGAACTCACTGCTGCAAGTGCCATATGGCATGAAGAGCTTGTTGATCTTAAAAAAATATTTTAATTAGAGTAAATAGTCGGTCAAATAATACTTCTGAAATTATCTTGCTGATTTCTGTAAAGACCTGAAGGAATTAGCTCTGTTGTTCCAAATTCAGGGAGCCAGCAGCCTCTAAGGCTTATCTCTTGGAAAAGTGCCATGGTCTCACATAGTTTCATATCCACTTTTTAAACCATGTCCCAAGTTTCTGCCCACAGGGATCTCACTCTGTGATAATGGAGGACATGTACAGTTTGGCAGAGGAACAGGGATGCACTAAATAACCCCTGCCAACAGCAGGACAGCTCACTACCAGCTCCTGATGGTTTTTTTAATCAAGCAGTGCAATATTGATGGCCTCTGCCCAAGCTCTTTCACTAATTGCCTGCCATAATGAACTCTGCAAATGTATGATAAACCCAAATTTCCACCAAAGATAAGGCTGGCATAAAGATATATCTTGTGAGAACAGGCAGAAGACAGGAAACAGGAAATTGTGACAATTAAGGGTTCTTAAGAAGATGTTTTCATTGATTTCTCTGGATCTTGAAATGCATAATTTACCATCTTTTGCTTTAACTCATAGAAAGAAGCTGCCAAATGCTCACCTCCTTACCCACATTTTTAAGGCAGTCTGTAACACTTCCAGAGGAGCTATGTTAAGGATTCAATGTTCTCTGCTCCTTTCCATTATGTTTACTATGCAGTTGCATTATTATGTTCCTGATATTTCTCATACTACAGTATGTGATAATAAAGTTCTCAGATCTTCAGCACAAAAACCTAAGATATCATCTACACAATGTCTAATTAATTTCAGCTTCTGAAATTTGTGTTAAAAGTGGTATTTAAGAGGGATTATTAGCATAAATATGAACATAGCTAAAAGCTGGTAAGATATATTCTAACATGACAGAAAGCTTGGAAAAGTCTTGGAAGACTTTTCCACAACTGCCTGCTGTTTCTTATAGGAAATAAGCATTAAACAACCTACAGATGAAAAGGACAAGATATTTGAGCTGACATTTTTTTACCATCTGAGTTAACTGCTCTGTTCTTTAGCTGTGCAGAAGATGACACTGCTTTCAATTACACACTTTATTCCCTGTTCCTGAGAGTTGTCACTAATACTAATTTGTCCTTGGAGATGTTCAGAGCTTAGACTGTGCTGCAAATTATGATGAACAAAGCTAAATCCTTTTTTTAAAATCCATTTCTTTCTCTTTATGGACATTTCCACGCAGAGGCTTTTTTGTGCCCTCTCTCCAGTGCTTTCAACATTTTCAGCCTTACAAGGAGGGTGAGGGGAGCCCTTCTCTTTCAGCAGCTGCAATGAAAGAGATTGTGGGAGATTTCAAAGCTAAAACTGCTGGAGAGCTGGAGGATGATGCAGACACCTGCAGAGAGGGTCGGTGTGAGCCTTGGGTTAGATGGTGCCTGCTGCCCATGAGGAGGAGTATGAACCTGGCAAAGTGCACAGTGTTCCCTTGGGACAGCTCCTTGGGCTGGGACAAGCTAATTTAGAGCCTTTTCCCTGGAGAGATGGCACAGGGAAAAGCACACAGGATGAACATCAGCTGAGGATGAACACCAAAAGTGCCAGCTGGAGCAAACAGGCAGGGGCAAAGAAGGCGAGGGTGGTCACTGCAGAGATGTTTGCAGAGGGGGACCCATCCTGAGCTTGTGTCTGAAGCCTGTCCTCAGAGACAGCCCCAGGCCTGAGCAGCACTGCAGGGAGGTGGCAGCTGTGTAGCACAGAGAGCATTCAGAGCCCCCTGGGCTGGGCAGGACCCACTGCTGCTGCTGAGCATCAGCCCCCAGCAGCACTGCAAAGGGATGGCAGCAGTGTAGCACATAGAGCATTCAGAGCCCCTGGGGCTGGGCAGGACCCACTGCTGCTGCTGAGCATCAGCACCCTCCCACCAGGCTGCAAATGAGCAGGAGGAGACTGCTCTGGTGTTGTGGAGGTGTCTGCCACCCCTGAGCACTCAGCAATCCCCTCTCCAAATGTGCCTGCTCCTGTTGCCCCTTCCAGTGCTCAGACTCACCCAGAGCATCCCTCTTTAGAAATCTTCCGTGCTCTGGGCACTCTGCCCAGCTGCCCTGGGGTCTGGCTGCTTAACTGCATTAAGGGACAGTAATTTCCTGGTGAGACAGCCAGCCATCTCCCACATGTCTAAATTCCTGTTTAATTTCATTTTCTGTTCAAATTAATGCTTTTTCTCTATGCATGTCTAACAGCAATTTCTCTCCCAACAGAGGCTCTCTGGGTTTTCTGCCTCGAGCATCAGCTCTGCAGCTTTTGGTGGGACATCAGGTCCCTGGGTGATGCTGCCAGAAGATGCATGATGGGAATGTGTCTCCATCCCTCTCCTTGCTGCACCTGGAGAGTCAGAGCATCAGGACCTTGGCTTTCACTGTGCAAGATGAGGGAGGATTTGACAGAGGGCAAGGGCACACTCCTTTCCAGAATGTCCATGTTGGGATTTGAGAGGGTGGCAAATCTGCTTTGCCTTTTTGTTTCCACAACCCCTTTGTCTGGAGCAGAAAATCCTCATGTCTCTCATGTAGAAGAAATTATAGGTCTCTTCCTGCAAGGGTGAGCAAGTTTCTTATCCTAAAACCAAAACTGTCATACAATCACAGAATTGTAAAGTGGTTTGGGCTGGAAGAGATGTGAAAGTCATCTAGTTCAAACCCCCCTGCTATGGGTAGGCACACCTTCCACTAGATCAGGTTGCTCCAAATCCAATCCAATCTGGACTTCAACACTCCCAGGGGTGGGCCAGCCACAGGTTCTCTGGACACCCTGTCACAGTGTCTCACCAGGCTCACAGGAAAGACTTTTCCTGATGACCAGTCTAAACCTACTTTTTTTTCAGTTTAATGCGTTTCCCTTTGTCCTGTCACTATTTCACTCTGGTAAAAAGTCCTTCATGGGCCCCCTTGGTTACATCTCCCAGGGGTTCCCAGGTGCCACCCAGGGTGGTGGTGTGAGAGATGGATGCCCTCTCCTTTGTGTAGAAGCTGTGGCTGAGCCTTTCAAGGTGAGGGGCTGTTCCCTCACTCTTCCTTTTTAAGCAAGCAACTGCAACTTTTTCTGATCAGGGAGAACAGCCTGGCTTCACACATCTTGCCTTCACTCCATGACTTCTCAATTTCTCAGAAAACCTCAGTGTTAATCCACCTTTGTGAACAGCCTTTGAGATGTTTGGCTGCCACAAAAGGATCAGCCTTAAGCCATATGGGGGGCTGTAATCTCCATTTTGCAGAAACCACTCAAACCACTCAAGAATTTAAATGCAGAGCTAATAGGGCTTTCAGAGAGGGTCAGTTCATTGATATTACTGGGAGTCTCAGAGGTCAGCCTTCCAATGCACTCAACACTCCATGGCACAATTAAAATTGCTGGATCTCCTGCAGGTATTTTCCATTTTAATTTACCAGCGGAGCAAAACGAAGAAAAACTTAACGTGCAAAACAGTGGGTTATGCAGTGCTGTGACATTTCCTCAGCTCTGTGAGATGTGAAATAAACTTCCCAGCAAACAATTTTAAGCATGGCTTTGTGTTTAGGACTAACAGGTTTATATGGAATGAGTCATGGTGCCATATTCTGTTTTTAAGCGCTGTGACGCATTCGGTACAGGATTTTCTGTAGGTATAGCGCAGGACCTGCCTGCAAAATGCAGCTCCTCACTGGGAGGGGGTCACCTTCAGGCAGGCACAGCCCTGCATCCCTCCAGGCACCGAGAATTTGAGGGGCTCTGCCATGCCAAGGGCTGGGGTGCATGAGGGGCTGTGCCAGCTTCCACGAGTGTGAATGCTGAAGTGATGATGTCTTCAAGCAAAGCATTGGGTTCCCTGCTTTTGGGGTAACTTTTCAATTCATAGGAAATTTGATGGGGTGGAACAGCTGGAAGTGAGAGGGGCTGGGTTCCAGAGGCCCTGGCAAGGTGCCCTCATGAGTCCACTCATGGCCTGTTTGTCCACTCATTTTATCTCCTGTTAAACTCAATGGGGACAGAGACCAGCTAAATCATCCTGGGATTTCCTTCAAGTGATTCAGCAAAACTGGAGCCTGCAATAAAAAGCTTTTCTAACAAAATAATGGCAAGATGGGTCTGTAGACACTGCAGTGCTCTGTTTGAGCAAAGTGCAACTTTTATTTTAATTTTGAAAAAACATTCATCCTTCAGTTCCACGTAATTTATTACCTTAGTCTTAGTCTTAACATGCAAAGGTGTTTTTAAAAGTATTTCTTTTTAGCAAAAATGGATTAACTCACTGGCCCTGAGCTGATTTCTGCTTTCAGCTTGACGAGCCAAGAATATTTCCATTTGGATAAAAGCTTGGAAAACGTCAGGAGATGGAGAAAACTTCCTGCCTTTCATCAATGGGAATCACTTTGTCCACTCATTTCCCTCCCTATAAGCATGGGGTGAGTCACACTGAGGTCCAACTCCCACAGTGGCTGGTGGCAAAGTGCCAGGAGGCGATTAGAAGAATTAAAAAGGACGAGAATTGATCAAGCAAAAGGTAGGAAAATCCCAAATGCTTCTGCATTTGCAGCAAATCCCATCAGCTCCTGTGTTGTGCCAGCTTTCCTGAGAAGTACTCAGAGATGCAATAAGGGTTTTTTTGTTAGTAAAGGCCATCACAAAGGCATTGAAGAGCAAATGGATGAAAATAAGAGTGTGCTTCCCACTGTAGCTGGGCCAGGTCCTGTTAGTCCCCTGTAATTGCTGCTGCAGCTACAGTTCTGCAGTGCTGTTGCTGGGCCCTCTGCACTGGTGTTTTCCCCTCCACACACAGGAGCAATGAATCACAAAGCTCATTATTCCTTATCTAAGTTTTACCCCCAGGGAATTCAAATGAAATTCTGGCAGGAGGAAAGCCGGCTCACTGCTGGGGGAGGATGTCAATATCTGAACATCAATTTGGAAAGATAAGCTCCCCCAGATTTAAATCCCAAAGAGCTTCTGTTGGACTGAAGTGTAAAGAATGGTCCTCGTGCCAGTAAAGACTGAGCAGGTGCCAGGCCTAAGAATCAACAAATTTTTGTTGCATCATCTCCATTTTTAACAGAATTGTCTCAAAATACAGCAGTCAGCACTTGCCTAAAACAGCCACTGGGAAGATTACCTAAAGCTGAAGCAACGCCTTGAAGTCAAATCATATGTAGGAAGGCTACTTATAATTAAGGTGTTACTAATAAGGTTATTTTAAACTCAAACTAGGTTACTGAAGCAGCTTCATAAAAAGCCCCTGCAAAACACAGTATTTAGAACAATGCTAGCTGAGAACAAAGGACTCACAGTCTGTAAGAAAAGCTGCAGACCAGGAATTAGGCAGTGCCTTTTAATGGGCACTGTGCAGCAGCTGCCACCACCCAGTGAGGTCTGTGCCAGAGCCAGCCTGCATGATGAGCCTGCTTCTGCAGCCTTCAGAGCCCTTCCTGTCTTATTTCCCCTCCCAGTCCCAATCTCCCTTGCAAAACTCACCACATCTGAGAAAATCCCTCTGGCCATGATAGATCTGACCTATCTTTTGCTTTTTGGCTCTGTGCCCTGCTGGGGAGGGGAGGAAAGCTGTGAAGGCCAAGTTGAAGAACTCTGTGGTTTCTATACAAAGTGGAGTGGGGTGAGGGGTTTAGTTGGATTGTAAAAATTTTATGTGAGGTTGAGTCCTCAGCCAGGGCCTGTCACAGAGCTGGGTTTTGCCACCAGATCCAGACCAAGACTGGATTTTCTCCCTTCCCTTGTGCAAGATGGTTCTGACAGCAGTTCAAAAGCTTGCCCAAGACTGCAGTCACCAGTCACTGGAGAGAGGAGGGCTGGTGTCCCAAACCTGGTGACACCATGGTTTTGCAGGCACCAGCTCCTGGCCCCAGTCACACACCTCAGGAACCTTCACCTAATCCAATCATCACTTTCACACCCTGAAGATTTGGAGTTCTGACCAATGGGGGTGAAGGTTAAGCCAGTTTGGTTTTGTCTAAATGCAGTGTATTAAAAGCACTGGGTACACAGCTAAGCTACACAGTATAAAATACAGTTAAAATATAACCTGTTCAGTATGTTTTATTTTTGTCTACCTGTCTTGCCTGAGTGTGGGAGACTTAGTTAGCAGTGGTGGAAGAGCAGCAGTGAGGGACCAACCCCTTGATGGGGGTCCAGCATCATCATGGCCATGAATAATCACCTAAATTGCTCTTAATGGCAAAGTAAGCCAGAAATGTGAGCATGGGGATAAAAAGCAACCAAAGCAAAATGAGCCTCCCCTATCCTTTATTAGCTAATTCCACACCACAGTTGCAGCTGAGCTTATAGTGGATTTTACATAAAATTTCAGGGTATGTGCTAACATAAAAATTATCTTTCATGTAAAAGGGCCACAATTAGCTTTGCTGATGAAGATTCTCTCTCCACCCCCCAGGCTCTGGATCCCTCAGTTGTCACCAAGGTCCCCAGGGTTTGCACTCCCACAATCCTCCCCTCATCCCAAGCAAGCAGCTGATGCTGGGATAATTGCTGGAGCAGTTAGCAAAGAGCATGGATAAGGTACATTACTGACATCACAATGATAAATGGAGCCTCTCACTAACACACACTGGGCAACAACTCCCAGAAAATGAGCCAGATGTTGACATTGCTGTTCAAAACTGGGAAAAGGATGAGCATTGCAGCCCGTCCTGGGTTTTCAAAAGAGAGCACTTGCAGAAGAAAGGGGACCTTTTCCCCTCATTCTCTCTGCATGAAGCTGCCTAGCACCGCACAGACAACCTGGGCTTGTTTGCAAGTAAACTATTCTAGACCAGGGCACCTGGTGATGAAGGCTGAAGCTGGGTGAGCTGATGAAGTAGCACAAAAATGTGGCTGCAATGTGCAGACCTGGCTGATGAGGAGCTGGTTGGGGCGCTTGGTTGCAAACATCTGCCACAAAAGAAACCTGTGGCAATATTTGCCACCAGACTCTACTCTGGGAAGATCCATAATTAAATCCAAGTTAAAGTCCACAAGGTCCTGTGCAGTGCTCTGTTTTAATCAGACTGCAGCAGATAATAAACCCCTTTGTCAGGGGTGCAACCTGAGGGAAGAGCAGACTCATATCTGACAAAAAGACAAAGTGCAGGCTCATGCTAAGTGACTGATCCACAGCAGCCCCTTGGGCCACGGGGGCTACTGGCTTTTTTTCTTTAAAAATGGTTATTGCTGCAGAAAAAGTTGATTTCTGGATCTTGGAAGGCTTCCTTAGCTAATTCATTTTGGCCTTCTAATACTCTAATATTTGTCCATGACTGTACTCACCTGTAAATAAATTAGGCTGAAATATTATGCTGCACCTGAATCAACTGACTTCTTTGCTGGCAGTAAGACACTCATTTTTCTGTGGCCCAGTGTAAAAACCACATTGGGTTTTTTTAAGTTCAGGTGAAGCAGCATTCTGGATCCCCTTGCTACCCAGTTTGTTTTATTCACTTCCCTTCACTCACCCTAAAGTCGTGCCTTAAATGAGAACCCCAAAACTCTCATCAATTCTTCTTGTGAGCTTAAAATACAGTTATGCATCCATGTAGAAACCTAATACTATTTATTTCTGTAAATAATTATTTAATCCAATTTTTATTTCTATGTCCACATACTGTCTGAAAAGTAAAATATCATGAAAGATTGGGAGCTCTTTGGTTTATGATGGGTATTAAAGAATAAAAGCTGGGCCAGATGATCCAAGGAGGTGCCCTGGGTTGTTCTATGTTTCTATGAAAACAACTTACAAAACCTTATAAAACCAGAAATGAGGAGGACAGGTTTCTCTTTCATCCATTCCTATTAGCCTGAAAATTATGTTGAACACAAGTTTGTTTCTATGCAATATAATTTTAAACCTAATTTTCATTTTAAGATGCAGTAATTAAAGACAAAATCACTACTGATTGGTGTGGCAGCAGCCTGGGCTAGGTACCATGAGGACAAAGAGAACATCAGGGAACACCACGAAAAATTTGCCCTAAATTGCATGAAGCTGCTAAAAATTTAAAGCTTTAATTATTAGCTCATAACACCAAGTGAGAAAAGAAAACGCTGCCATAGTGACAAGGTGCAACACCAGCACTTCTGCACTTCTTAATCACATTTGTTAATTATGGTGACACATGCTGATGAGGGTCCAGCAGGCAGAAAGGCACTCACAGGCAAAAGCTGCTGACAGGCAGAGGGGAGAGCCCAGTAGGGACAGGGACAGGGATGGGACAGGGAAAGGGAAAGGGAAAGGGAAAGGGAAAGGGAAAGGGAAAGGGAAAGGGAAAGGGATGGGACAGGGACAGGGACAGGGACAGGGACAGGGACAGGGAAAGGGAAAGGGACAGGGACAGGGACAGGGATGGGACAGGCACAGGGACAGGGACAGGGAAAGGGAAAGGGAAAGGGAAAGGGAAAGGGAAAGGGAAAGGGAAAGGGAAAGGGAAAGGGAAAGGCACAGGGACAGGGAAAGGGAAAGGGACAAGGACAGGTACAGGTACAGGGACAGGGAAAATGACAAGGACAAGAACAGGGACAGGGATAAAGACACAGATGGGGCAGGGACGGGGCAGAGACAGGGACAGGGAAAGGGACAGAGGCAAGAACAGGCACAAGGACAGGGAAAGGGAAAGGGACAAGGACAGGGACAGGGACAGGGACAGGGACAGGGAAAGAGACAGCTAAACGCAAATATTTTGGAAAACATGAAGGGTTTTGTTGTATTGCATATTTTCCCATGTTTTCTGGATATTTTGCTGATGTACATGTTTCTTAGGATGGAAATTATGGTCCTTTTGAAAACTGATGGTCCCTCTTCCTCAAATATATTTTAAAACTAAAGATCACTCAAAACCCTGCAATTTTTGAATTCGGTGCTAATTTTCAGCCGTGTTAATATCTTCTGCAATGTTGGCTTTTTCTTTCTCCTTATACCAATACAAGGATTTTTACATTTTCCACCTAAAGAAAATGAGGTGAAGCATGTTTGGATGTGGGGCATTTGATTCCACTTTGGGTAGATCACAGACTCATAAGATTGTTCGGGTTTGAAGGGACTTTAGAGACAATTATTCCCACTCCTATGGCCTCAGGCAGCAGCAGGCACAGCCCTGACAAAAATGAAGGAGGATGAGCTTCACCTGCAGGGCAGAATTTGCATCCTTATCCTCAGCAGTGGCAAAAAACACCATCATAATGGGGACCTCCATTATTGTAAGAGCTCATAAGATAATTAACAACAAAAATAAACCCAGTGAACAAATTGATCTGAAGCAAAGAGACAGAGAGAGGAGCTGTCATCTGTCAATTAGGAAAACACCCTGTTATATGCAGGTTTGCTGTTTACAAAGCAAGGCAGGAGGAGCCAGGAAACCACCACAGCAGCATAAAGGTGGTCCAGCTGTTAATGGCAATCTTAATATTTGTGTGAGCAGAACTTGAAATGTGAGATAGTGTTACTGTAACTAGTAAATCTTGAAATACATAAAGTAAATGGAAAGAGATTTGTGGAAGCTGCAAGACTTCAAAATTCAGCAAAAGAACAACTTAATGAAAAGCCTGAACAGGTGGGTCACATCTTTGGAGTGAAAGCTGTTCTTCACAATATTTACAAGTGGTTGAAAATTGCTACATGAGTAGTTATTGCAAAATAAAAACATCTACTGATAAAATATCTTGCAAACTGTACATTTACACAGAAACTAGGGCCAAAAATAACACAAAACTAACTGTGAGAACAAAGAGATTTCCATTTGAATCCAGGGGGCTGCCAGAGCACCCCTTGCTCACAAGGGCTGGGTAGAACACTAAAGAGAATGAAGTTTGTGTGTTTTAAGACAGATAACCTTACATTTCTCCTGAAATTCAGGTGATGTAAGATCCCCCATCTGCCCAGCTTTGCCCTCTGTGAGACTCCCTGCACTGCCTTGGATTGACAGAGGTGTGTGGTCCATCAGATGGGAATCTCCCCTGGAGACAGGCTGCCCTCTGAGCTCAGGGCAGGGACCTGGAGCAGTGTCCCAGTGCCCAGCCCCTGTGACACACTCCAAACTCCCACACACCTTCCTGCCTCACGCCTCTTTCAGATAAATAAAACATGAGTCAGGTTGTAGAGAGTCTCAATCACATGCAAAATGTGCTTCTGGACTAAAAATCCCCATTTTTTAGTAATTAGTGTACTTGAAGCCTCACCCAAACATTATTGCCAGGAAGGGCAGGTCTTGCCTGGACTCCAGCACCTCACAGCCTGGGCATTTATTTAGTTCTGGACAGTGTCTGGTGGCTTTCTGGTTCTCTTGTGTCTCTGAGATAATGCCCAGTGCAGCCAGTTGGTCTGAGAAAGCAGCTCCAACAGGGAGCCAGGGACAGGCTGGGAGCCATCTGGGTGCATGGATATCAGTAATGCCACTCATGTCCCAGGGTGATTAAGGCAGAGATAATAAGCAGCCAGATTTGCTGCTTTTGGGGATGTGGCAGCTGCCAGCAGGGAGGTGCAGACTGTGCAAACCTGAGAGCATCACCAGAGCTCTCGTCTGGCGCCCATCCCCTTCAGGCACCAAACCCTTTCTCCCAGGAAGATGCAAACTCGGACAGAGCTGGCCAGTGAAAATCAGCCTCTGGAAGACATTTTGTCTTCTCCTGAAGATTTGAGGCATCTGCTGTGCCCTGGGTTTCTGAAATGCTGCTGATGCTGGCTATCTCTGCTTGCAAATGAGGGTGAGCATCCTGCCAGGCTTTCAGGTGGATTGGGCTCATTTTCACCTGCAGACTTGTGAAGAGGCTGCATAATCTTTTCATAGACCCTGAAGATTGTCTTGGCTCTTTCACAGGTTGTGGGGAAAGAGAGCACAGAGCAAGTCTGAGAGGAGCCCTGTACATTTTAATCACCTGATGTAACTGCAGAGTTCTTAAAATGTCATGAAACTGATGGTGAATTTTTAAAACTAAATCAGCAGCACTCTCTGTTCATAAATAGCAGCTATCCCACCGCCGTAAATTTTAAGAATATGAAACATTAAAAAATGCACTTTGAGGGGAAAAAGCAGAGAGGTATAAGAAAAAACGACCAAAATAAATTAGGAGTACTTTTTATAAAGCACTGCCACTTTATTCATCATGAACACCTGATGAAGGCTACTCACCAGCATGACAGGAGCCACCAGCACCATCACAGCCTGTGGGTGCCTCTGTGTCCTCTGGGATGACGCAGAAGGTTCCCATTTCTGTGCCCTGTGCTGCTTGTGGGCCCCTTCAGCAGCACAGCGCTCCAGCATCATCACATTACAGTTTGGTTTCCAGGCTTTAGAAACAGCTCATGCAAGGAAAAAAGCCCTTAGCCCAGTTCTGCTTCCCGAGGGTGGGAGCCCGAGGACTCAGCTCCCCAAGCAGGCGGGGGGAGCACAGGGCCTGGAGTCTGGGGTCATGCCCCAGTTGTTGTCAGCAGTGGATAAAGAACCTTCATGGAACCTGCACCTCTCCACACACAGACTTGTGACCCCAGAGTGTCCTCGGGTATTGCTGCTGCCTGATGCTGAGCGTCATGAGCTCAGCTGATGGTCCCCCTGCTGCAGGGATGTCCCTGACACCTCTGGGACACCGAGGTTCCACTCCCCAGCCCCACAGACGCTCCCCCTCCCCTCAGCATCACCCACCATGCAAGGGCCAGCAAAGCCCTCGGTCACCAGCGCCCCTACACAAGCAGCCTTTGCTCTCCCAGACCATCTCCTGCCCACTCTTGCTTTGTTCCCCTCCTGCCCGTACATTCGGTTTTTGGGGTTTCAGCAGCGTCTGGCACCTCTCAGCAGCAGCCCCAGCTCAGCCAGGGCTGTCTCCACCTCTCCTGCCGCCCAGATCTGCTGCGGGCCGAGGGAAGCGGGAGGAGGATTGCTGGCACCGGGTCAGCCCCAGAGCGGCCGGAGAGGGAGAGGCGCGGTTCATCACAGCCGGGCTTCCTTTCGCCCTCTCCTCTGCCTGCTCCATGGAAACGCCCCCAGCCCCGCTCCGGCTCGCTGACACTTTTGCAGGGCTGGGCTGTCGGCTCCGGAGCACCCTGCAGGGCACGCAGGACGAGCGGCAGGACGCGGCACCGCTGCGCTGGCACCGTGTGACGCTGCGGGGACAGCGACAGGGCGGGCACAGCCCGGGTCCTGCCCAATGCCAGACTGCTCCCGGCTCCAGACATCTCTCTGAAACTGCTCTCTGCTTAAACCCATGAGCAAAATCCCTCTCCTGCACATCTTAACACATCTGAGCTCCAGGAGGCTTAACTACGCTGCTAAATTAATGCTAGAAAAAGAGCTTTCCACCTGCTGTCATATTTAATCTCTCCTTCCTCTAAAAACATTTCCTGAAAATGTGTAAGAGCAGGAACCTTCTAAGATATTTGTTATGTGTAAAATGCTGAAGTGCCTTAATAACACCTTTATCTTTTCTCCTTTTCTTCTCAGATACATCCCAGGCTGCACCCATTGTATCAGCCTTTCAAAGATGCAGCCGAGCTGGTGCCGTTTCACACATGGAGCTGTCACACCTCCATCACGTCAAGTGCAATCATCCACTTAGGGGGGAATGTTTCTCCTAGACACTGGTGACAGGTGCCAAAGTCCCCCTGGGTTTGAAAAGTCCCCTTGGGTGCTGTGTGATCCTGTGTTACCCAAGCTCCTGCCCCGATCCACACCCTCGGTTGTCACCTTGTGAAGGTGCCGGGTGCCTGAGCGTCACACGGGCTGGGACAAGGCCCTGCTCGTCTTGCTCAGCAGTGCCAGCAGCAATGGGCAAACTGCTTCTCTCTCCCGTCTTTCATTATAATAGATCTCCTTTTTATTACCCTTCCAAGCAGCTCTTATCCTCCCAGACATCCTCATAATTTCTCAGAGTATTTTTAATGTTTCTTCCCAAGTTCCCTTCAGTTGTCTTTCACATGTCACAGCTCATATGGCTGGGGCTCACTGGAGCTCCATGTCTGTCTATTTGCTTCCTAAATCCCTGCAGATTTTTGGGGTGGTATTTCAGTATTTCTGAGTTGTCTTCTGTTTGTACTGTAATGTTTTATATGAAAATATGCTGGTCTTGAGATCTGTCAAGAAAGAGACAGCAACAAGTTAAACAACTTCCCAACACCTCGGGAGAGCAACAACAGCTTATGAAGAACCAAGTATTCAGAGAATTTTGGGACATGAAAATCCAAAGAAGCAGAGAAGTCACAAAGGTAATGTTGGTCCTCCCCTTGACAGGTGAGCTTCTGTAGCATTATGGATTGGTCTGTGGTGTTGAAGAGCCCAAATGTGCCTGAATGTGGGTTATTGCAGAACTGCTCTTTTCCTGTGAAACTCCCCACTTAAGCTTGTTGAACACCTGCATACCTCAATAGATACATCAAAATTAAAACAAACTGAAAGGCCACAAATGAATTGTGCTCCGAATGGAGTAAATGTATTTCTTGAGTGAGGCATAATATAACCAAATCTGGATTTTCTGAGCCTTCCTATTGTATTTGCATTCTGGTAAACAAACAAAAAAAAATCAATTTGCAGATGTGAGGGAGACCCTCTCCTCAACTTCTGGTTCTTTCTACTTCCCACTAACAAATCATTGTTTAAAATCATTGCAGTCTCCTTATGGACAAAGAATTTTCCCTTTGATTTAAATATTACTGTGCTTCAAAGAAGGAAATCATGTCAACTCTTCAGAAGTCCCCTGCTCCTGATTTCTCTGTGAAAACTGGACTTTCTCAGAAAGTATTTTAGCCTGTGTTTTGTGCAAAGCAGGCACGAGGATCTCTTTAATAGCAGCATGAAGGCAGCAACATCCTACCAAGACACCCCGAAGGGCAGACCTGGCTTTCCTGGAGGCAAGTCCAGGGCAAAGCTCTGCAGTGCCTGATGCAGACCCATTCCCACATCCCTGTCAGGGACCCTGCAGTCACTCAGCCAGGGCACTTCAAGCACTGTCTTGAAACCAAGCTGCCTTCTTTGAAATAAGACATGAACCTCTCCTTGACAAAGGAATTTTCTTGGAAAATTTGACAGGTTTCAAAGCAAAAAAGACTTTTCTCTCTTTGCACATGTAGACTTTCACTGCACTGTTCTCTCAGAGACCAGAAGGGGCCTGCTCCAAAATGCTGACAAGTGTCAAGAGGTGATTCCTGGCTGAGGAGGGAGCAGAAGGAGACACAAACCAAAACAGAGAAGAGAAAAGGGTCACACTGGTGCTGTTTATGTAAGGATACTATTGATTAAGCAACACACTCAAGCAACACTTAGACAAGATGCAAGCTTATGTTGTCTTGACTTTTTTAGTGATGGTTCATTAACATAGTGAGAAATAAAACACATTCCTGTACGAAACTCTCCAAACCCTGAAAGCATTGCATGCCATAGGCTGAGGGAAGGAAAATTCGTGGAAGCTGTCAATGCACTAGTGCATAAAACTTTCATCTAGTTAAACTCAGCACAATGTTACTACAAATAGTTGGACAATGTGCAAATATTTGAATGGTGTTTGTTGAGAGAATTCTAAAATGTCCCACTGTTACTTTTTGCTCAAATGCTTTTGAGCATGCTCAAAATCAATGGGACAGTACTGTGCATGACAGGGTACTTAACAAATATCCAACATTTATATGGTGGTGAATGTGCCTGGAAATGCAGGGCTTTGTATCCAGATAATCAGCACAGGCACATCAAAAGAGGAGCCCAATGTCAAGCTGACAGCAACCCCCCACACAAGGTTGCCCTGCAATGGTTGATATTTTGCCTCCCGCAGGAGACTGGGCCTTTCAGGAACATTTTGAAGTAAGAAAGCTGCAGGCAACTAAAGAAAGCCATAAGCACTGGCAGAGTTGGTGACAGGGACACTCACAGAAGCTTCTATGAATGCTAAAAAACTTAGAGGTTTCTATACAATTAATAATTTCTACATGTTTAATTGAGGTAGGGATAGGGATGATACAGCCTTTTTCATTAAACACTCTGAAAGAGCTCAAGTTCCCCTTAATGGAATTTGAGATTTGCTCTGAGATTTGCTCTCATAAAAATCTCCCCTCCACAGACCCCTACAGTCTTGGGTTTGCTGCCCCAGAGGATTATAAGCCAGTCAGAGATCTGGAATAACAGGACCAGCTACTTTTCAAAATGTCTTAATTTCCATGTCAGCCTCAGTTATGCTACCTAGAAAATCGTGTAAAATATGCAAAATAATCCTTTGTTTCTGAGGCAATGGCAGAAGAAATGGAAAAAGATTATTATTAAGACTTTCTTTCAAAGTGGGGTCCCCTGCTAGCTCTCTCAAACCCAGAGAAAATCAAAATGACTGGGGATGAAATGAATATGTATGGCTGGTTCTGTGCTGCACTGATAAGAGCCTCTGCAGCTCTGCTGGCAGCACCACCCAGCCTCACTGCCTGCATCCCTGCTCTCCCCCGAGGCAGCACCCAGCCCATGGCAGCTGCCTGCTGGTGAAGAGGAGTGTGAGGAGGAAGGAGCAGAGCCAGCATCACTGTGCAGAGCCTTTGGCTTTTGGAAGCCCCCGGGCAGAGTTCCTGTAGCCAGATGTGAACACACAGCCCTGCTGATCCCTCTGCAGGGACTTTCCCCTCTCAGCCCCACCCTCTGAAGGGAGAGAGGCAGAGAGGGACCTGCAGAACAGAGTGGTGGTCCCAGCTGCCAACACCATGGGCACTGCAGGGTCTACAGGGCCCCCATCCCTAGGGGTGGAACTGAGGTGTCTGCAAGAGGCACTCACCCTTCCCCTTCAGCTGCAGCAACCTCACTGTCCTAGAAAGTTAATCAACCAAGCATTGCTCCTTGTACTTAATGTACAACTGCTTATTTTGGCCAGTTATCCCAATCTCTCACTCACCCCTGCCCCCAAACTGCCAGGGACTCTCTGCTGGACACAGAGCCCCGTGACCAGCAAAGCCTTCAGGTGTCAGCATCACCCAGAGCTGCACTCCCTGGGGCCAAGGGAGGTGACGTGCCATGCTGTGCCCCTCTGTGCCACACTGCCTTGTCACCAGCCACATCAGAGGCAGAGAGCTGTGCTCTGAGCTAAGCAGGTCCCAGTGGCGCTGTGCCACTTACAGCTGGGGCCTCTGGGTGAGGTCCTTGCCTTAAACACTGTGCACAGACTTTGTTTTCAGTGGCAAAGGCAGCTGAGCTTCCATCAGCCTTTCTCTTCCACCCCCAGCACCACAACATCCTCACTCAGGACATCTTTGCAATCAGGGCTCACCAGTGTCCCATTAGATCCATGTTAGGATTACAAGACACTCTCTGCTGATACATCCTTGGTTCCCATTTGCATCATACATAGTTTATATCCCTCAGCCTGTTAGCAGCAGATGGATGGAGAGCAACCAGTTCCACAAAATATGCCTTTGACTTACAGCAGAATGCACATTGAAACCATTGCCTGGTGTTTTGATTCTACTTATTTATGTCCCATATTTATTCCCCAGTGGTCAGATTTTCTTTGAGGTGAAAATGCCTCAAAATTTCATTTTTGCTTAACTTCATAACCTTACACTGTTTTCAAAGGCTGTGAATACGTGGAGCAGGCTCAAGCCTGCACTGCTCTTTGAGGAACAGCACCTTTCTTACCCCTTTAGCCTGCTGTTGTGCTAAAAAGAAGCTGGTTTTTCATGTTTAATTAACTTTTAGAAATCATCATCCAGTTTTCACCTAATCATGTCTTACCTATCACAACAAATAATATCTCCTGAGGACACCATCACAAAGCAACTTGTGGATGTACAAATCTGTTAAACGTGCCACATTTCATTGGATTTCAAATCAACTTTGTCTGAAAGAGATATAGAGTCAGAGAATCCCATAATCATGGAATTTTTTAGGTTAGGAGGAACCTTAAGGATCTTTTTGTTCCAACCCCTCTGCCATGGGTAGGGACACCTACCACTAGACCAAGTTGCTCCAAGCCCTGTCCAACCTGGCCCTGAACAATTCAGGCAGAGGGGAACTTCCTCATCTTCTCTGGGCAGCCTATGCCAGAGCCTCATCACATCCACTGTAAAGAATTTCCCTGTACCATCTAACCTAAATCTCTCTTGATTTAGTTTAGAACTGTTCCCCCTTTTTCTAACACCATCTGCCCATGAAAAGGCCCCAGTTTACTGTTGAGTAACTCAAAGTAATGAACTTTGGTGAAAGCAATTAGAAGCGTTTGTCTGCAAGTAGCTGTGATCAAACAAGGCAGGAAAAAGCCTTTGATTAACCCTTCCCTCACCAGCTGCTGTCCCTTGGCCCAGGGGTGCTGTTGCCATCCTGCCTTTTTCCTCCTATGGGCTGGTAATGAGCTGCAATCTCTGAGTTACCACGCAGAGATGCTTCTGGTGTTATAAAAAAAGCTCTGTGTTTAAACTCATCCTCAGAGTTGATGCAATTTAGCACCACTGCTTTGCCTGCCAGCATACCCTGTTTGTGCAATATCAGGAGTTTCTTTACCAACAGCAGAGCATTAAGATGGTGATGTTGGCCCCACTGGGTGTTGTGCTCCAAAAGTGATGCCAAGCAAGGAATGGGAAGTTTGAAGACCTCACCCTCAAGCAGACCAGGAATGCTGCACAGCCTGGTAACTCTGGAGCATGGAACTGCAATAGCCTGCGAGCCTACACAGCCCCACCTGTGCAGAGACAATGGTTTACTTTCTTTTTTTCCTTCATGTCCTCAGATGTTTATTCTTCATGAACATTTCTGACCTTCACGTATTTGCCAGTTCAGCCAAGGGCATTCCAGGTTAGAGCACATGTAATGAAATACATGACTTTTTTTTCAAGTGTGTCTGAGCCTCAGACTCAGCCACCAGCTCAGACAGGGTGATTCCAAGTGCCCCAGTGCCATTTCTGCAGCCCCATTCTCTGAATGTGTGGCTTTCCTAGGGCACCAGGTATAGCTGTACAAGGCTTCAGTTTGGATTCTCTTATTTACCTTGACACACACCTTACCTTGCATTAGTGGCAGAATATTCGAGGGCTGTGGTCAGCCCAGCTGACAGCCTGAAACTCTACAGCTGTTTGCTCCAGCAAGAAGGGAGCAGGAGACATCAGCTCCTTTTAGCAGCAGCCCCAGCACAGACATGACAAGGTATGGTGTGCCAGTACATTGCCCCCTAAGTGTGTACCCCAGACCTTGGCATCTTAGCAGCTCTCCAGGAGTCCCTCTATTATTTTTCCACATCCCTTTTCAATGGGTGGAACCCAAGCTGGATGTTTTACATCAGGATCTTTGAGGGAAGGGAGAAGATTACTTCCCTTCTGCTGGGAAGGATTTCATGAATGGTTTTGGACATACTCAGCAAGTAAAGTTAAAAATATAATCTCCTCTGGCTTCTTCAGGGAAGTCAGATCCATGCATTTTGTGAGGCCACTTGACCTGTCCAAAAGAGCCAGATGCTCCACACCAGCCCTTTGCTACTAGCTGCAGGACAGGTACCACTTTTTCCTTGGGCAAAGCAGAAGGACTTAGAGATCAATTTTATGTGCAGCCATGAAATAGCACAGGAGGAGGCAAGGGAAGCACTGAGAGATTTGGGAAGGCATGACAGGCTCCCATTACGGTGATGATTTCCATGATCCCTGTTTACCACCACCACCGTCCCTCGCCCCGGCCGCTGCCCGGCGCTCCCTGCGCATCCCCGGCCGCGGGCAGCGAGCGGCTCCTGCCGCAAAAGGAGACGTTCGGCCCCATCAAGTGGCAGCCGAGCAAATTGCATGAAAACCCAGCTCAATCCCGTGCACTTCAGCATTAAATATTTATGTATTCTCCTACTGTCCTGTCACAGCCAGAGTTTTGCTCTTTGGCGAAAGAAAAGGCTGCTGGCCACCAGTAACGGCCCCGATTTAAATGGTTACGCTTGCTCAATGGCAAACATAAGAAATACTCACTTGCTTTGCAGTAATAAGTTGAGTTAATATAAGTATCAATTGTTTTTTTCCCAAGTACCGACTTTTATAGCAGCTGTTCTTCCCTGAACGTGTTCTTCCCTGCCAGGTTTGTGAGGCTGTAGTGCAACATACATGCAATTATGTAGTGCAATTCTTAGAAATGTTGCTATGATTGCAGTATGTGTCTCCTCTCACACAAATGAGTGTACAACTACCCTATGTCCTGCATAAGTGGCTTACAAATGAAACTGTTTTGGGAAAGGCTGGTTTTAGTGTCAATAAAGGCTGCAAATCACCCCATTCCCTGACCCTCCTCACAGCACAGCCCAAGCAGGCACACAAGTGCAGCACTGCCAGCACAGTTTTCCCACTATTGGAAGCGCGGTTCAAAATGAATTTTGTGTTATTAGATGTATTTCTCATCACATGAATTACAGGCTTAGAAACCTCCAGTGTGTATTTCAGCACTTGAGCACTGTCAGAGCAGTAATGGGTATGAAATGATGCTGTCACTGGCACTGAAGGGTTGGCCAGGCTTGCGAATCCTGGGGCTTGTCATCAATCAATAGTTGAGATGCTTGACATCCTGGTTTCTAATGCTGCCTATACAGGTAGGGAAGAGCAGAGAACTGCTGCCAGCAAGTCTCTGCAGCACAGCTCAGCTCACTTTCAGGAACACTCAAGAAATCTTCATGGGACACAAACTCATAAGAAAGCTGACAAAACTTGCACAGGAGGAAGTTTCTTGCTGGAAGGGTTCACAAATCACAACTCAGAGTCTTTCTCTTCCCTCCTCCACATGCTGCTCCATCAACAATATAATGGCTTCTTGGCATGGTGGGAAGGGATCTGTCCTGCTGGGAAAGCAGCCCCCTCTCTCCAAGTAGAGGTCCATGTTTCAAACACAGCCAGCCTGGGATCATTTGTCATTGCCATCAGGACACTCAAAATCTTCCCACTAGTTAGGTGTTTTCTTTCTCTAGTACCTCTGGAGAGCCTTGAAAGCAATTCTGTGATTGAATCTGTTAATTATTTTCTCTCCTCCTCACCTTCTGTTCTATTCATGCAAGGAAATATCAATGTAAACCCTCCTTCTTCAGTGCAAATGAATGCAGACCTCCTCAAGAGAAGATTGCATCTACCTCAGCATGAATTATCCCACCAGAAAACCCTGCACCTCTGCTACTGAAACCCAAAACCTCACTTTTGATGAATATTGATCGTGACAGTCTTGCTGCTTTTGGATTCAGAGCACAACTTTTCTGATGGATCACACACATGGAAAGCCATCACATGAGCCACACAGCTAGAACCATTCCCATTGCCTTGGACCCAGTAGCTTGTGCTGGCAGCTCAGAGATTTAATGGAGGGCAGAGAGCCGGCCTGAAAGCAAGGAGGCTCCAGCATCCTCCATTGAAATTCAAAATAATTCCAATAATCTGCTGAAAGGTCACTGAATAGTGAGTAATTCAGCAGGCAGCCGATAGCGTTCCTGGCAGGAGGCCTAGCCATTCTCACAGATAACTTGATAAGTGGGGCCATTTTCCCTGAAAGGCAAAGCTTGGGCTAGAAACACAGCCCTCTCACTGGGAGCTGGGATTTTTGGTTTAAATTCCTGCGAGAGGATTTCTAACACCCCCAAGGCACCCAGATGGATCCCAGAAAGAGAAAATGAGTGGATTTGTGCTCCTAACTGCTGCACCAGCGAATTACCACGCATCTGAAATAGCAGCCAAAAAACAATAGCAGTGCTGGGGAAAGCGCTTCTCTGGAGGGAGGAAGCAGGGCTCTATTTCTGGGGGCGTTTGGGCAAAGAGGGAAGGTGCTCAGAGGCTGCTGGGGCTCAGACTCCCTGCTGCCCTGCCACAGTGCCTGCCTGCAGCCAGCAGCTCTGCATGGCACCCACCAGCTGCTCCTGGGCTGGCTTGTGGCTCTGGCAGGTGCCTGATGCTCACGGCATGCCCAGGCACCCAGGGGCTCTCCAGGTGATCCAGCTGTTGGCTCTCACTGTCCTCGCTGCTGGAGAGGTGGCACTGCCACCAGCACCACCTGAACACCGGGTGATTCCTCTTGCAGCCTCCTCCTCCTCCTCCAGGGCAGGGAAAGCAGCTGCTCTCCAGGCCAGCCACAGCTGACTGGGTTTGTGGGGGGCATTTGGGGTCAGGTCCCCAGCAGGCAACAGGGACCTTCATTCCCAAGGTCAGGTTTTGGATGAGGACCAAGTTCAGGTTGAGAAAACTGCTGAGTTTTGTGTGGAGGCAGGAGAAATATGCAACTGCTGCTTTGGTCTAACAAACTCACTGTTCTTTACATTCCCAAGGATCTCATACAAAACCTCTGATCTGCTGTAATAAATAGAGCATGAAAATCAGGTTTGGGCTGCAATTTTATCCATGACATTAGCTCTGCCTTCATTTTTTTCTCCTGCAGGGAGAAGTCCTAATGAAAAAGGCAAAAGTCAATGCTAATAATCTGGGTAGTATTTTTCCTTCCTTTCTTTCAAGCCTGAGTCAGGTGGATTTCAGCAAGTGGATTTACAGTTTAGAGCTCTCCCACAAGCCTTCACTGTATGCTGGCTAAGTCACCACAACACTCACATCTCCTAGTGCAGCACCTTCCAGTTCCCAGCACCAGAAAGGACATGCCTAACTCCCAATCTCACCTCTCCTGCAGCAAAATGGCTGATAAAAATTAAAATAAAATCCAGTGATCAACTTCTTCCCTACCAAAAAGCTAAATTTTCTCAGAAAGGGTGCATGGGAGTTATCTACTTTTGATTGGTTTTGAAGGTTTCTGGGGCCTGGGACATCAGTGGTGTGACAGGCCCCAGGTTTGGGTGACTCACCCAGGATTTATGTCTTGTCCCTTTCACATCCTCTCAGGACAAGGCTTTTTTTGTCTTTTGTATCCAGGCTGATACCCACCCTGGGCATCCAGACTGAGAGGCATTTTGCCAGGGAATTCCTGGTTTTGGGATGCACTGGCAGCACCCCTGCCCATGCTCAGCTGCTCAGAAGAGAAGTGGGGATGAAGTCCCAGCCAGGCCTGTCCAAAGCTGTGAAGAGCCTGATGGACTCATCCCCCTGTGTGTTTTGCTGCACTCTCTCCTCAAAGCAGAGCATGGCAGCACAGTGTGTCTCTCCTGAAGGGGCCTGGCAGCGAGCGTGGGTGGGAGCGCAGCCCTGGCTCCGATCAATCATCAATCATCAATCATCATCAATCATCCCTGCAGCAGGGCCAGGGTGCTGATCCTGGGGGGAACAACCTGCACTTGCCAGAAAACCACATGGCCCAAGCAGCTGTGAGCAGTCAGCCCAGCAAATGCCAGGGAGAAGCAAAGCCTTCAGCCACTATTCCCAATTAAGGTAAGAGCTGCACTTGAGTTTGGTGGCAGGCTTGGCTATTGCCCCCAGTGTAACTGAGCAGGGGGTTTCACCTGGGATGACTGGCTGCCAAATTCAGCCCCAGTGGGAGGCTGTCCCAAGCTCTGCTGAAGCAGAGAATGGTTTCCTGAAGTGCAAAGTGCTGTGGGAATGTCTGTGTAAATCCAGGCAAGTTCCTGGTTTTACAGAGATATTTGTTGTAGAGATCAAAGTAATTTTCTAATTCAGGAGAGAATTACTTAACTAATATTATAGTGTGTTGAATGAATAGTGCCTGGATAGTAAAACACTCCCTGGCTTGGCAGAAGTTCCCCTGTGATGCTTATCTAGAAAAAGTCAGACTACTTTCCAGAAATTCATAAGCAGCAGGTCCTTTGTATCATAAAAGTCTCCTGTTGCTCCACTAATATCTTCCAGAGGATTATTGTGGAAGAACTTCCAGGATCGAGGCCTTTGTGTCACTGCACGGTCCATTTGCTAGCTACAGTCCTATTAGTGCTCCTTTCAGCTCCACTTGCTGTGGGAAATCTCTCCTGTTGCTAATGCTACTGACCTCCCAAAAGACTTTGAGGTCCAGCAGTGTCAAAGAGATTATAAAAGCAAGATGTTATTGCAATTAGCCAGGGTTGTTAAGTGCATCCTGGCAGGTAATGAGTACGTGATGCATGCCTGTACAACAATTCAGCAGCGCAAGAGTGCTGAGAAAGAGCTTGTGCTTTCTAAATGCTGTAGGTTTTATAGAAGGGAATGAGGCCACAGCTGCTTTTCAGAGAGGAGCCACGTGAGAGTGAAGCTGAGAGCTGCTGAGGCTGTGGGAAAGGACAGCCCCAGCCCAGCATCTCTCCCCATCCCTGTCATCCAAGTGAGGAAGTGGGGGCTGTACTTTTGTGAGTGTTTGCCCTTTAGGGTGACCTTTAGGGGATAAATCCAGGCACCCTGGGGAGGTTGGGGGTGCACCGTGGGAGGATGGCAGGGAACCCACACCCTGAACACACTCACGTGCCTGTGCCCAGCCACCACAAAGAGCCAGGTGGTGACGTTGGATCCTAAAAGGTCCAGGACTGAGCCACACTTGTGAGGTGTCATCAGCTCCTGCTGCCAGCACAGAAGTCCCTGCTGGCTCCTCCTGCACGTCTCCTGTCAGCAGCAGGAAACCCTCCTCTCTGGAGCTGTTGTGTCCGGGTTAATCCGAACAGTAAACCTACAGCTTGAGTGTGAATCAACATCATGATTCATCCTTCCTGCAATGGATCCTTTCACTGTGATTAAAGAGCTATTCTGTAAGACATGAACTTCACTTAAGACTACATGGTTTATTTGGGTTTGGGAATACAGATGCGGTCCTGTTCAAACTGCCATGCCCGGGAGCCAATGACAGAATATAAAAATAGCTTATGCTGTCAGCATGGCTTTTTCTTATTTGTATTCTGAGTATCATCACTTTGGCAGGCACAGGAAGCTCTTCTTGTTTGCATTTTATTTTGCCTGCAGAAAATTTACAGTTCAAATGACTTCTCTATGCTTCATCAGACTAATCGGATGACAAATTGGTTGAGCTACAGAGAAGAGACCTCAGACAACAGAAAATTGTAATGGAAGAAAAAATTAAATGCCTGCTTTAGGTAGGAGCAGAGATTTTGCTTCGTACCAATCTCAGTTTTCATTTTTTCCTTCTATGTTAGTGCAAAGCTTTGTGAAATAAAAATCAGATTACTTAATCTCATTACAAGGATTTACAGGCTTGACCTCATCATTTTCTTCAGTGACACAGAGCCTCAGAAATACTGTCCATCCTTAACCAACAGAAACAACTACAGCCTCTATTTAATGCTGCACTTCCTACTGCCACTGAAGCCTTGTGAAGCATTAGGAACAAGGCTTATTTTGTCCTCATCTTATTTATCGTTTTTGATGTTTTGCTGCTACCCAGAACAACCACTTTAACAAATACTCTCCCTTTTGGAGAAGGAAATGGGGAGATGGGAAGAGTTTTCTCTTCCCTCTTGTGCTGGCTGACCTTGCCTGGAGTGACACAGAGCAAAAATGATGAAGATACATTGCCCTAGTTTTCAATGAGAGACTAAACACAGACTTAATGTCAGGTTTGGAGCTCTGAACTGCCCCTGAAAATAAGTTTGCTCTTAAATTTCAATGAAATATTGTTTTCTGTGCAAGGAGTCTCTTCTGGGCTGGCGTTCATTTCACAGGCAGAACTGTGGCACCATCTTCTGGATGACTCTTTAGACAATAAATAATGACCCACCTAAAGAGAAGATGTATCTTTATCATCCCCAACAATGAGAACAGCTTGAATATTCATTGACTGTGCACTCCTGATTACAGCAGGCTTTAAATCATTTAATTATGCCATTCATTTTGGAAGCACTAGGAGCTAGTCAAACTCTTGATTGCTGGATTTTGTTGTGAGGGAATTCAGATTTTGCATCTGAGAGCATATTCCTACCCACAGAGCAATAACAAGAAGTGCCCCACTTACTTAACACAGGGGCAAAACTGTTCCTACTGTGAGGTTATGAGCTCAGGCTATTCTCTGGTGAACCAGGAGTGAGTTATTCCACCTCAGATTGTTAGCCATGAAAACTTTTCATTTTTGTAACAGGCAAATGGAAGAAATAGGTGCAAAAGAACCTTTGAGGAGCAGCTGGGAATGCCTGTAAATGTAATGCACAGCCCAAGCCTCCTGCTGCTGCCTAACACAGGACTAAGGAATCAGAGAACTTTACAGACTTCTTAGAATCACAGCTTTCCTGAACACAGATTGTAGACCAGTAATTACAGTGAAACCCCTAAGGCATCCAGCTACCTAAGGGTAGCCAGCAGGGCCTTGGCACTAGGGAGTTACAGGAAAAAATGCTGATGCATGGCAGCTCTGCTGCCCCTCAGCTGTGAGATCTGTGCACCCTCACAGTGCAGCTGATTTTCAAAACATGTACTTGCATAATTTTATTTGGTGGTGACCGCTGTAAATTCTGTAGCAGGTGAGATCATCTGTTGGGTGCCAGTTATTGACTGGGTATCCATCACTTTTTTTTTTCCTTTATTTCTTAGAAGACTCTGATACTGGTTTTGATTCTTTTTTACTGTAACAAAAATGTCTTTGGATTGTGTTTTGATTAAAGATAAGGAACTGAAGGCTGCAGAATCTCTTCACCTCCTCTGGCGGTTACACCCTGAGAAATATGAAGCAAGTGGGCTGCAATTTTCCTCCTTTCTACCTCCCCTCCACATCTCAGAGCCCTCACTGCACCCCCTTGGAAATTCATTGCACCAGTTACCACCTTACTTTTGCCTGAAAGGCAAATCCAAATACCTAAACCATAGCTGGAGCTCCAGAACTTCAGACACTGTGAGGTGGCCATCAGATATTCCTGTCCTTCTTATCTCAGGTGAGCTGCTTTTCCTTGTGATGCTCCAGGGTATATTCACCTGTACTATCAGTCCTCATTCTGAAATCCAGAGTACTAAAGCATCAGCCTATCTAAAGGATTCCTTTTTCTCTGGGCTTCAAACCATGCCCTGTAATGAGAAAACACAAACCACACTCCCATCCAAACGAAGCCAGAGAGCCTGGACTGTGTCTGGTGCTCTGCCTTTTGATACCTCTTGTTATCTGTGGTCATCATAATCACACCATTTATCTTGAATAAGGGATAATTGGGTTGTTGTTCACAGTTCCATATCATGGCATGCACAATCATTCCAAAGGAATGCCATGACTGGTGCAGCCTGACATTTACATGGTGCGATGTCACGGATGGAAATCTGCTGCAGCTCCCAGAACCAGCAGCACATTATCACATCAGATGAGATCTCATGCTGCTGTATCTATAAGCACAAGAGACAACATAGGTTGTCTCCTTCAGTGGCAGCTTGAAGATGAAATATCTGGCTTGAAATATGCAGAGACCCAACCCTGCTCCCAGGAAATTCATGAGACTCCTATTGCCACCAGCAATAGTTTCTGGAACTGCTCTCCCACTCCTACAGCATCCAATACTCCATCTCTGCTGCAAACTGCAGCCACAGCTGCCCAGCTCACTGGTGTGGTGGGTAGGCCTCTGGCCACCCCTCACTCACTGCACAGCCCTGCTCCTGGGCAGAACCCAGCTCCTGGAACTGCTCCAAGGTCCTCTCTGGTCACGGCGTGCCACTAACCCTGCACCACTGCTAATCCTATCAGGAGCAGTTTCCTCACTCAGGTGTCCAGTAATTGAAAATACTGGGAATTTTGACTTGCATACTGTGTTATAGAAAAACATTATGGCAAGGCATTAAACTCCTGCTGTGAAATACAACACATGCTGGAGGAGAATGTCAGATATTCGTGCTCCTCTGCCTATGAGGTTATGCATGATCAGGGTGCAGCAAGGCTCGGAGAAACATGGGCAAAAGGTGCCCCTCTCAGGTGGCAAAACAGGTATGCACTTTCAGGGAAAAACCTCTGACTCTCTCTCCCCAGACATAAACTCCAGCTATAGAGAAGAGCACACACCTGTTATAAACAACTCTGAAATTGTTAGCTTTCACTATTATATATTGGCTTCTGCAAATTATTATTAATCATAATGATTTTTATATAGTACAGTATGTAATCACTTTTAACTGCTTTTGATATAGTATAATTTGTCAGCTTATTGTGACCAATACCCTTTGCCACTGTGCAGTGTGTATTCTCAGAACATCATTTATAGATGATATTTTAATTTGTAAACAGTGTGATAAATATATATTATAGTTTTGGCTTCCACAAAATGTTAAAATGGATGCTATGTGTTGTGCATTATAATGTTAACTTTTACAGAAGTAGCTGCAGTTTTGAAATAATAACTAATACTTTTATTTTTGTTACTAACTGACAACAATGAGAATAACTCAGATATATTTGTGAAATTGCTTATGCTGATTTAAAGTACTTGTGGAAATAGCTAAAACTGTCTGCATGGTCAGATAACATTTAAGACATGGATGTGATAAAGACTCCTGCCATTGACCCTTTGATTATCAATAACTGTCAGCTGCTGAAACCATGGAACGAGGGCTGTTGCAAAGAAGTGACACATGACTCTCAAAAAGACAATCCACATTACTGCACGTGCTCCAAAAAGGTGGATCAGGGGTCAAACCAAGCTAAAGAATTCCTGGAACATGTAAAGGAGCTCAACAAAATGTTTGAATATGTATAATCTTTATCAACATGTATTTGACCAATGCAATGAAAAAAGTACATAAGAAGAGTTGTTCTGGTTAACCAGAGTGCCTCTGGCTGTGGCTATGCACCCATTGCTGTTACTGTCCCTTTTATTCCCTATTAAACTTCTAAAATTTTGAAGAGTGAAGCCCGTTTCTCACACTCCCCTGCTCCATTCCTCTCTGTTCAAAATTAAACTCAAGCTATGTAATGGAGCACAGATGTCTTCTCCATTTCTCTCTTCCCAAATTAGTCCACCTGCACAAAATAGCTCCGAAGAGAGCTTTTCATGTCGTAGCTAGAACAGGCATTTGAGAAAGCATATGCATAGTGTCATTAAGGAATCTGTACAATGAAAAATTATATCTATTTTAGCCACTTGCTATCCACGGCATTATTTTGATGTCTTTCTATGCCTGAATCCAAAGCAAAAGGAGTTCAGTGGAATATAGAGGTGCTTTGCTCTTCTAAGCCTCCAAAAAACAGAGGTCCTGATGCTCTGCTGCAGGTTAGAGTGGGACCAATGGTGTGCAGATGATTTGCAATCTCGAAATCCAGTCATGTTTGGATCACCTTCTCTCTTTCACTTTCTTCACAATAATGTACATGACAGGGTCTGACTGCCTAGATGTTCAGGAAGAAGCTTTTATCTGTGAAAATTCAAAGGCTCCTGCCCAAGCAAATGTATTCTGGTCTGTACAGAAGTCCTTACAGAACCATTTCTTCTCCCTCAGCAACAATACAATTACCTATGAAGAAAATCAAATGTCAAATCTGCTAAACATCCAATATGGACCTGGTTTTCTTAGCAAAGCTTTCAAACAAAGCATTTTTTTCTCCAGTCCCAGAGACTCCAACACATGACCAAGAGGGTAAATTACTCTCCAACACAAGTAATAAACCCCATCTCTGCTCCACTCTGAGTTAAATGCAATAAGCTTTGGAAATCATTTGCTCATCAGAACCAGGCAAGGTTTTTCTTCATTGTGGAACAAAAGATGGATTGCCCAGATAGAAGCTTTGGACAGTATGAAGCTTGTTTACTCATATCCTCTGGGAGAGGCAGAGACATGCCAGGAAGGAACCTGGGACTTCAGGGCGGTTTGGTGCTGTTGAAAAGTCTGTTCAATAGGAGAAAATAGTTTATGTGTGGCCAGCAAGGAATGGAAGATGAAAAACAATTATCTTATTTGGCTGAGAGATTAAAAGGGGCTGCTCTGCATGCTCTGGTGCTGACAGGTATTATTTAATCACAAGCCTTGAAATACTTCGGAATATTTTAGAGCTGTGATCACTTGAGGGACAGTTCCAGGGGTTTTTTTTATGAAATGAAACATTTCACCCCTAAGACTGTATAAACTATTGATCCCTGAGTATCCTAAATTTGACTGTGACAATTCTAAGCTTTATTTTAGCAAAGCATTTTTTAAAGTGCCAGAACCCACGTTTAGGAACAACAAAACTGAGCTCCTGAAAAAAACAACACAGCCAAACCATGGATGCTAGCTGGCTCTCCTGGATCCTCACGCTGAGGCTGAGGTGAAGGCAGGAGCCCAGGAGCAGCCTGGAAGGTGCAGCCAGTCAAAGCCACTCAGCGCCGGCGCCGCAGCGGCCGCAGAAAGTGACATCTGGTCTGGGATAATCTGCCTCTCGCACAGAGCTGTGTGCCAGGGAAGCACCGCTGATCTCGGAGGACTTGTTCCAGATTTAGCTCCGTGTGGGATCACAAGGAGACCGAGCCCGGCTGCAGGAGGGAGCAGCCCCGGGTGGGAGCCGCAGCATCCCTGCAGGGGCCAGGGGGATGCATTGGTGCTGCAGCCATGCAGCGCTGGATGCATTCAGCGCCTCACCTTGTGCTGGGATGGATGCACCAGCAAAGGAATTCCTCATCCCCAGGCAGAAATTGGGCTTGCCCCAACCTCTTTGTGAAAAACGCCAATCGCTTGTTTTTAAAATTTTAAAAGTTTAATAGTAATAAAGTGGTTATAAAAATAGCAAAATAATTAGGGCAATAATAATTTGGACAATTTGGATTAGGACAATATGAGACAATAGAAACACAGAGTTAACTGATGTCCGGGTACCTTTTTATGGGCAACATAAGCCTGAAAAAGGACACCCATTAACAAAGGATTAACCCTTAAAAACAATGGCCTGTTGAATATTCATACATCTCATACATGATGCATAAATTCCATTCAAATACAGGATTCTGTCTGGTCAGTGTCAGCTTCTTCCTCTTAATCCTAAATGACGTCTTCATGTCTGAGCAAGGCAGGAAGAAGTTCATTTCTTCCGATAAGGGAGCAATAAATTCTCTTTTTGTGCAAGATTTAGGTGTCCCGTGGCTGCTATCTGGTGCGAGTACCTCATTCCTTTCTTTAAAAAATATCCCACCTACATAGTTCCTATTTTAACTCCAAAAGTTACTTTTTAACTACAAAACTACATTTACCATACTATTAAAATGTTAATACAGCACTACTAATCAACACAACCAAATATATATAGTAAATATCTGCGTAGAGCCACATAATATGCACTTTTCACACTCTTGACATGCATCACAGCCCTGCACAAACCACACCAGGAATGGACAGGAGAAGAGGGGCAGGTTACCCACCAGATGCCTGGGCTCCTGCTCAAGATTGTGGCTTCAAGATCTTTCTCTCCAGAACTACATCACCCATTTAAAGCCTTTGGGTGGCAGCTTTCTCACCCCAATCCTTTTATCAGTATCTGGACAATATCTGTTTTGGTTTGCTTTTTTGTTTGTTTTTTTTTTTTTTTAATTTGGTCTTTGTTATCCCACACTCATTAAGAATTTCAAAATCAGGGGTGGATTCAGAGCCCTCTGGCTCTGGCACAAGCAATGGAGATGGCAACTCCATTATGTGTAGCCAGGAATGTCAAGGCATTATGATGGCAACATAGAGTTAGTTTGACTAAATAATATCCTCTGTGACAAACTGCCAGACAAAACAAACAAAAAATAGTAATATTATTAAAATATTTAGGCTTCCCTGATTTTCACCTTGACTTCTTTCTTGCAAACATAGATGAAGATGTAAATATCCATATAATTAGGCCATTACAGGCAAAAATTATCATGTCTCCATGGAAAACAGGCAGGTTTCCTTTCTGATATATTTTAGGTAAGGGGTCTGATTCTCACTCATACTGCATTCTTCATGTTGTGCCAGCAAAGTAATCTTAGTTTTAGGCCCTTTTTGCTTTACTGAAAAGATGTAAAAGGCTTTTGTGTAGATGAGGGTTGAGAATGAACTGTTGTTTTGTGAATTAGAATTATATTTCAGCTGAATTGCAAAAGATAGGGGAAAAAAGCTCAAATACCAGAGGAGTGCCACATTAAAATGTGTTAAAATTCATTAATTTTAACATGTATTACTGAAATGTTAATTGCTTATCAATAGTTGTCAATTTATGCTTTCCCCCCATGACCTAAATGTTTTGCTTTTACAAGACAAACATGGATTTCCTCTTAACAAAGTGAATTGGTGTAAAAGAATAAGATGAATGACAACTGAACCACCCCAAACCCTGCAACTCTCATATTCACATGCAGCAGATTTTGCACTGAATGTCCTGCTTGGGACCTGTGAAAATCATCCTAAGAATCTATTTTCCTCCTGTTATGTGCACATAGTTTTCATTACTGGTAAGGGCTGTAGCAAAAAGAAAATACCCTTTAAAAGCAAAAGAACATTATTCTGTTTTTGTTCATCCAGTGGCTTAATTGCATTCTTCATTTGGTGATATGGTTGTTTGTGGCAATAGAGATTTTACAGTAAGATAAAAAGAGCTTTCTCCCTGCTTTCCCATCAAAGGAAATGTGTTATTAAATACTTTTTTATTTAAATCACCTGATCTTATATTTTCAAATTACTCCGATTATTTGAGTTGATAGAGTGTTTAGTATGACACTGTAGATATAGCCCTGGTTTTAAATCAATATGTCTCAATAAGACATTTAATATCAACATTTTCATGATAAATACCATGATTTTCTTTTCTGAGATGTAGCTGTCCCTGGTCCTGAGGGCTTGAGCCCTCCAAGAGTAAAAATTGAGAGGGAGATCAGCCCTTCAGCTGGGGAAGTCCTGCCCTTTGCTCCTTCAATCTGTTACCTGCCCATGATCCATTTTTAAAAATCCTTTCCTCCAACACAAGAGGACTGGATCAGGTACTTTTACACATACATATATTCATTCACTCTGGTTAAAACCTCATTCATATTTTAAGATTAAAAATTCCTTGTTTTAACAAATCTCTCAGAATTTATTCTTATTTTCCTTCATTCCATGTGACATCTCATCCCTCCATCAAATGAGACAAAAAGAGCCTGGAGCCATCAGTCACTGCCTCTCCCTAATCTGATCTCCCTCAGGACAGCAGCAGGACTGGAGAGTAGAACATGCTGGGTGCCCCACTCCAGTTTCCTCATGCACGTGTTTGGGTTTTGAATTTCCAGGGTTCCTGTGTTAAAATCAGGAGGAGAGGAAAGAGACTGTCCCACAGAGGCTCATGAGGCTTTTGCTTTATTTATAGAGCATCCAAACCTAGAATATTAAATACTGCTGAGGAACAAGTCTGGGTACAAGACAGATTTTGGGTATGTTCCTCTCCATCACACCAGGAAAAGATGTCAAAACACAATTGAGCTTTCAGTCTAAACACTACCAGCACAATCAGATCCAGCCTCAGAGAGAAACCACGAGACAGCCTGCATTTCAGTGGGGGATCTTAACACTCTGCCAAGAGACCCCCTCTGTCAGGAGCCCTTTCAGCCAGGCTTGGTTTCAGGTTTGAACCAAAACCCCAGCACTAAACTCTCCCTGCACAGGCACCATTTGACAGGGCTCTCTCTCACATCAGTGACAGAGAGTCAGGAGAAAAAGGGCAGAGAAGAGCCACAGGCAAGCTCCCTGTCTGAAAGTACCAACATTTGCCCCTTGAAGCCTGGATTTGCCCTTTTTTTTCTATGCTGACAGCTCCCACACCCCAGTACTCTCCAGGGAAGTGTAGGGATGCTCACACAGCCCCTTGGACCAGGGACCAGCAGCAGGCACGTGGGAATTGCTGCTCCTGGCCAGAGAGACTGGGCTGGAGACTTTGCCTTTCCATGGCCACACACACCACTGACTCAAAGCTGCTGTCCAGCACATGAACAGCCAGCCCCTGCCCTTCCAGTCACACTTGCTGAGCTCCCTGCTTCACACCAGAGCAGCTGGATTTGGTCATTTGGTCACACACAGCCCTTTTGTGGCTCAGAGTGCTATGGGGAAACACTGCCAGTGGAGTCACTGCTCCTTTGAAGAGCTAGGACTGCCACCACTGAAGTATGGGGTACAATATACATCTCTGTGTGTCTATTTCTATTTCTATTATTTATATTTATCAATCAATTTTATACTTATATTTATATTTTATATTTTATAATTTATATTTATGGTTATATTTATATTTATATTTATATTTATATTTATATTTATATTTATATTTATATTTATATTTACTTCCCCATCCCTGGAAGTGTCCAAGACCACTCTGAGCAGCCTGGTCCAGTGGAAGGTGTCCCTGCCCATGACAGGGGTGTCAGAACTGGATGGTCTTTAAGGTCACTTCCAACCCAAACCATTCTGGGATTTGCTGTGCACAGGTGGAGATTCTCTACAGATCTCCAGCCTCTCCAGGAAGTTCTGGCATGCAGAGGTCATTGAAATAAACTGTGGCCTTCACAAAGATCAGACTCTAGAAGTTGCTCCTGCCAGGGCAGATTTGGAGAAAAGCAGTGTGGTATCACTACACTGCCTTTTGTTGACAATAGCCTGGGGGTAAAAGAACTTCTTTTATTTCCTTCTCCAGCCTCCCATTCTTCCATAGGCCTAGCAAATGCTCTCAGACAGTCTGGGAGCATTTCTCCCAGATAAGTTATTTCACAGACTCCAGTCTTTGTTTTCCATCCCCCAGAATGACTCTGTACGAGCTGCCATAGCCCCCAGCTCCCTCTGCACCTGAAGAGATGTCCTTGAAGGACTCCAAATATTTATGAAAACTGAAGCAGGAAATGTTGTCAAAATCCAGAGTGTGAGGAAGAGAGACAAGAGGTGATAACGTACAAGCAGGAGAACAGAAAGAAAGAAGATGCTGTATAATTTCCTTCTAACACTACTTTTTTAATGTCTCAAAACCTAAGATTTTTGCCATTTCTAAGAAAAATTACCTTCAGCAATAACAGAAAAATTTGTTTCTTGGGAAGCACGTAGCTATAAAGGTGACCAAACTAGGAATCACTCAGCAGTTCTACCCAGACTGAGGAACAGCTCTGTGCACACCCCACTGCTGCCTTACCCTGAGCTCCATTTACCACTCTTATCCCCTCTCCAAAACACAGGCACTAGTCCTGCTGGGGGCCCAACCAGAGCTTTCCCCACCCTTGCTGATTGATTTAACACAACTTTGAGAGTAGCACACTCAATCCCTCTCTCCAGCACAGCCCTCTCTACTTCTGCTCAGCTGCAACTATTTGGGATTTTTGTGATGGGCTGTGTCTGCTTTCTTTTTAATTAATGTTTTGCTTATATCTCTGAGTTTTAAATTCCTCTTTGTTATTTTTCCATCCATATTTTTCACTTCATATTTCATGCTGCTTCTTCTGTTTGGTAACACCCTCTCACTGGGAGTTTTGTGTTAGTAGTCCCTGCCTCCCCTCTGTCCAGCAGGGTCTCCTGATGTTTCTCTTTCCAACAACGTAGTGGGGTCTGAGTTCTTCCAAACAAAACCAACATCACCTTCTCTGCAGCATCAGGGACTGATGGGTGCTTGGACAAAGGGTGTTTCTAACCAGATGGGAAGGCTAATTTATCCTCATGGAAACTGGGTGTTGTTTGGTAAGTAGGAATAATATCAGGGCTGGTTCTCTGTGTTTTACAGCCCTTAAAGAATAATTTTAGGAGTATTCCTAAAAAACAGAAAGAAATTTGGAGCAGGATCTTTCCCCTTTCACTCTGTCCTTGGAGCAGGGGAGAGCCTGATCAGGGTTTGATTAATGGTGAGGATCCAGTCTCTGCTCCACTCTTGTGGGCACCTGTGAGGATGTTGTGAAGTCCTTGGTGGGGAATCCAAGTTCAGTGCAGCACAATTTGGGCTGGGAAGAGCTGGTTCTGTGCTGGGTGATCTGCACCTCTCTCTGTGAGTGCCTTGCAAGGCACAGTGAACTCAAAAGACTGTTCAAATGACCAGGAAAAAGTGTGCACTTTTTTTTGGGTTTTTTTTGGTACTTTCATCTTTCCACAAAGCCTAAAAAAAAGCCTTGATTTTTAAATTTTTTTTATTAGTTCCAATTTGGTGAAACACGATTTTAAAAACACACTGTCCTGGGAGCAGAGAATGGATTTCAGGGTTCTCAACACTGCTATAAATAGTGTGTCAGCAACCAGCCTGACTTGTACAACAGCTTTAGCCAGATTGCAAATCTAAAGGAAATTCAGATGATATTTAGCATGAGAAAAGGTTGTTATATTCATTTTTATGGAAAGGAAGGTCCCCAGATAGTTTTTAAATTATCTATCATTATAAAAAGTTTTGAGGTGTTACCAGTAATGACTTCAGCACATGCTGACAAATGGTTAGCAAAATTTCCAATTAGATGCAGAGACCGCCTTATTAACACCTGGAAGCTTACCACACTGCTTCTTGCTCAACCCCAGAGCCTGAGAAAGCACTTGGGAAAACTGTAGTCAGCCTGAGGAAAGCAAAGATAATGTGTGAATTGCCCACAAGGAGGGCAGGAGTGGGGGCTGATGTTCAGGGATGTTACAGGCAGATTTTGAGGGCAGTTTTTTTTCTTTCTTTCCCATAATTTACACTTGTGTAGTTCATTTTATATTTCTGATCCCCAAAAGCAGAATGTAGAGAACTGCTACTTTCCTAAAAGTTTCTTGAAATTCTATTGCAGATGACAGGAGCTGATGCTGTGCTTGGAGCTCCTCTACCCACCCATCAAGTACTAATCAGCTGCCTTTGACAAGAACATCCAAGCAGGTCACTGTCTTTAATGCTTTGCATGCCCAGGCTTTCACCAGTGGAACCTGCTGAGAGTTTTGATCTGATTTGGAGCATCCCCCTTGCTGCTGTGACCTTGCCTGCGCTGCACACCAGGTGATGCTTTGCCTCCCAGCCTGGCCTCATCTGCAGCCCTGTGCTTGGGGCACCCTCTGGAATGGATGACAGGAACTTGAATTTTCACTGGCTGGAGAAGAGGCTGAATTTCCCCCTCATGGTTTGTGTGAGAGCTCAGACCAGCAAGCAGCAGTTTTAAGGAGAAAGAACTGCTTTTTTCTGAAGTGATGGGGCACCAGCTCCTGACTCCAGGCTCTGGGTGCACGGGGAGTTGGATGGGTATCCCTGGAGAGTGATGGTGTTTGAGGTGTTTCCTGTCCTTTGCATTTTTATTAGCTGTCTTACACAGCCAGCTGTGAAAAACACCTTCCAAGCTGCAGGGCTGTGCTGGTGTGAATTTGGGGATCTTGGTGAGTTTGTATTTTCCACATTGTGTTACAGGAGATCTGCACCTACCACGCTGTCAAAGCTTTAATCCAGACTGAAGGAGGTAAATAAATGCTCCCCTAGCAGGAAAGGACAGGTGAGATGCCTCCTGGGGTGCATGCAGCATGCCTACCTCATCCCTTCTTAAGGATGTAAGTGCTGAATGTGCTCTGTACCAATACTGAGGAGCCAAGTTTGGGATTGTGGCATTTCTCCTTCAATCCTGGTGCTGGCAAGGTGAGTCCTCCCCACCACCTGGCCAGCCCTGACCCTCTAATTCCTTATCCTGAAAAGAGATTTTACTCATGCAAACCAGCAGCAAGGTGGGGTTAGGGTTTTGTTGTTGCCCTTGTGCCCTAAATGGGCACTGGGCCAGGGCACAGCATGGGGACATCCCCTCATGGGGCTGGGAGAACTGAGGGCATCATCATCTGCAGCTCTTCCTTGGAGCCAGTGCACTGACATTTTCTCCTCTTCCTTTAAGGAAAAAAAAAAAAATCTAGCATTTAAACATTTGCTTTGGTAAAGGATGAAATGGAAAAGTAGGTCAGATTTGAAGGATCCTAGCCCTGACAGTGTCCCTTCCAGAGCTCCAGACAGGTTTTTGGGGAGAGACTGAAAATGACTGCAGCAGTGCTTCTCATGCTCATTTGTGCTCTTCATGTTCCTGTGTATAAAATCACCCTCAAAATGCCCAGGACAAATTATATCTGATAATTTTAAGGGACAAATTTGCCAGTTGCCAGTGATATATTTATGAAGTTACCCCTGTTCATCTCCTTTGAAACTTAGCTGGGTTTTATCATGAAGCAAGGTTATTTTTTTTTTTGCTTTTAAATAGTCTAAGCTAAATTAGCTGGAACCTAATTACAGAATGCTTTTGATTAAAGCCAGACAATGTGCTCTGGAAGCCAGGATCAAAAATGACAAGACAGGATGGCAGTGAAAGATTAGGAAGGAAAAGAAAAATGACTGATTAGTTTTTAAAATCAAATCAGGATTGCCTTTTGTACATGGAACAAAGGTTGCAGCCAAGTCAGGCAAACCTTTTGGACTAAGGAAAACTTGACTTTCAATAATATAGTTTTTAATTTTCTTTCACAGGCATATAACTGAAATCCAAAAAGAAAAACTAAAGATTATTTCTGCATCTATTCTTAGAGATCAGGAGAGAAATAGTTGCAAGCCTTGTTAGTTCTAGAAATCTTACTAAGATAGTTTGACTTGTAGACATGATACTTTTGGTCAACATCAGCTGTGCAGCCAAACAGCTGCCTGCTCTCCCCTTAATCACTGAACCTTTAGAAAGTGCTCCATAATTATTTTCATGCCACACTCTGAAAATAACCCTGTTTAAAGAAATTGTGCACACTGCTAGAAAAACAAATGCTGATCCAACAAATCTCCTTTCAAAAATACTTTTGTACCTTTAGCTTTATAATGAGCAATAGCCTCATTGCTCTGCTGATTTGAATCCTGAAGACTTTTTATTGTCTGGCAACACATTGAGATGTGCTTTTTTTTCCAAGCTATTTTGCTCTAAAACAAGCACATGTGGATTTCTGTATGCAGACTTTATTCAGCTTCTGAGGATGGAATATTCTGCAGTCCTGTGGCATTTCAAGTTATTTACCTTAGTACACAGGGAGGGGGGATTGATGTCCATGCTTGGCCCTATCATCTGCACACAGGGGAAAGTGAGAAATGAGATTCCCTGGGGAATTGGGTTTAATAAGGATTATTTATAGCCAGGAGTGTACACCTAGGATTCAAAAATGCAATGGGAGAGGGAGCTTATGAGTGTTAGAAATTGTGGTACAGGACCTGGCTGGGACCTAAGAGTCTGGTCTCTCCCATGGATCACCATATGTGATTCCTGGCCACATAGAAGGCAATTCTTGGCTATCCCAAGGCCTCCTAGTCTGTTGCTCTTCTGTTATTAAATTTGAGAGCGAACACACCAAAAAAAGTGAAGCCAAGCCATGAAATGACTGGCAATTGGCTTTGGGATGAGTGACTGAACTCTGTGCCAGGAAAAGGTGAAAAGCTCCCTAGTGCAGAATACAGCCCCAGGGGAAAACTATCGAAACCTAATCAAATAACTGGGGGATTTAAAAACAAGGAAAGATCCAAGAGATGGCACCAAGCTCTCCTTTCTAGGAGATAATGTATTGCAAACAAATTTGATGGAGACCCCGGGAGGATGAAGTGACCCTGGAGAGTGTGGATCTCGAGAAGAGTGACAGGTAAAGTGTGAGACTGAGGCCTGGCTGGAGCTGGGAAATCTGGTGTGCTAAGCGCCATATGGTCCTCCTAGCGCGTGTGCGAGACCTCATTTCCACACCCAACTGCTCACAAAAAAATTGCACTGGTGCTATCACCAGTTGCCTTAAATTCGCTTCAAACTGGGTGACCCCACCATCTGGCCCTTGCTGCTGCAGCTTGGATGACCCATGGGTTGTAGGCTTTGTGCTCTGCCACGTGCAGGGAAAGACTTTTTCTACTATTCACCCTTCGTGCACGCACCTGTGTGCAGATACACCTGGCTTCCATTTAATGTCCAGCCTAGGAGAACCAGAGATTACCCTCACCCTTTCCATGTCAGCAGGTTTAAATCAAAGGCATCCCAAGGAAAAACAAAGCCTCAGTGTCCTTTGCAGCCCCTCAAGGCTGGCATGGCTCTCAGTGCTGCAGTCCTGGGCAGGGGCAGGAGCACTACCATCCCTTAAGTTAGTGTCCCCATCCTGCATGGCTATTTCTCCATTCCCAGAGGGAAAATTTGATCCAGAGCCACGTGCTGAGGAGTGGTGCTGGCACAGTTATGCTTCCCTGGGTCTGGTGCTTTCTAGCCCCAAGGGGTCTGCAGTCCATGGGTGTGCAGCAAAAGCCTGAATTCACTTGGTCTGGTGCTTAGACCACACCGTAGGAAATTATTTATGAGGACACAGGTTCAGGCAGCCTGGAGAAGTCTAACACACATCTCTTGGCAAAGCCCTTTGAGAAAAACCTTTCCAAGGTAGAAATGAGGAGTAGGCACGTATTGAAGCTTTTCCTACTGACACATAACATCTAACAGATGCAGTTCTCACACTTTCAATTAATCAGGAAAGCTTCCCACCTTCTACCCAAATGAAAAATCAAGGTATGTGCTTCCTAGAAACAGGAAAGAAATCACTGCCTGTAGCAGGACAAAATGCTAATCCTGAAATTAGGACTTTAGCTTTTAAACTTGCCCTATTAGGACTTGGGCCAATGAAATTAATTTTTTTGATGAGCACTAAAGCTCTGCCAGTGTCCCACAGAAAACTTTGGCCCCCAGCAGGACTGGCATGGCTGCTTCCCCTTAGAGCACTGCTGGAGCCTTTCCAAGGAAAGGAAAGGGCAGGAGCCTCCTGTGTGTGAGATCCTGTGCCTATGAAATACTCAGAGTCTTTCCAGCCTATTTTTCATTCAGAATGGAGATTTGTACCTGCACCTCTCTGAATTTTATTGATTCATGCATGTCAAGCCCAGCCACCAAGGTGTGAGAAGAGTGAATATAATGCAGTGTCCTGGGGTACAGCTTGCTGCTGTACCACCAGTAACTGCAGACTTATCACGACTGCTACCCTGAACATGCATTTCAGAGTGTGTATTATTAGGTAGGCTCAAAAAGTGTGGAGCTTTAATGCCATTTTCAGAGCAAGGTTTGTACTAGACACTCAAGAACTGGGGTAGAGGCGCTCTTACTTCTGAACTGACTGGGATAGTATTTAGAGAGAGCGTCTGTGAAAGCCAGAGACACTCTGCCCTATCCAAGAACAAATGCTAATAGCCATCTGGAAGAGTTCATAATGGCAAGAAGAGGCTCTGAACACTGGCTATAACCAGGTTCCTGCCATGGTTCTGCAAGGATTTCCAGCCAGAGGGGGAGCTGAGGTGGGGATGGCCAAGAACTGAGGAGCACCAAGATGAAACACAGCTGGGATGGTGGAGAGGGAATGAGAAAAATCCCCCCAAAACAGCATGAGGGAGCTCCTGTATCTGCTGAAAACCCAAGTGTGCTGACCTAGAGAACAGTGGGGGAAACCATCCCAGTTTGCAACCTGCCAGTAGTAAAGGTTTTAGGAGCATTTACTTTTGCTTTCCTATCTTTGACAATTTTTGAAAAATGAAGTTCAAGTGCTACTAAAATCTCAGGCTTATAATTGGAGGTAATTAATAAAGGGTTAGTGAATTAGGCTTCCAGTTCTCTGTGGCAGTCGATGGAGATGGGGCAGATTTTTTTTTCCAATACACTACTGATAAAATGAAAGAAAAAATATTCTCAACATCTTTCCCAGTCAACTGCTAAGTTATGCCTTTACTAAATGTTTCAGCATTTTTTTTTCAATCTCTCAGGAGGTTTTTGAACTGCTTCAATACATCCACAGCTGTAAGTCTCTCCATGAAAGAAACCTATTAAGGGAAACAGCACATGAGAGTCACAGTAAACAGCAAGTGAGGAAACTTCCCACAGCCAAGGGCTTTGTTGGTGGGAATACCAGACACCAGAGCTGGAAATCACTGCAGGAGGGAGAATGGTTACACCCTGATGCTCTTGGGGAACAGACTAATTCACACTCAAAGATCCTTGTGGGTTGCTTCCAACACAGGATATTCCATGAAAATTTCTTCTTCAGGCATAAGAAGTGGAGGCAGGTGGCTTGCAGTGACCTGGCTCTGCATCTCTGTACCAGTGGGAGAAGTTCTGGCTGAAAGTCAGAAGGATGATTTTGCATCCCTGCCTGCTTGTGCATCTTGGAGATTTATGGATGCTCTGTCCTTCTGTCTCCGTGAGGGGACGGTGCCTCCCACAGCACTGGGCCACCAGCAGGCAGTTCCTAGAATTGCTGAGAAGTGTTTCGTATTTCCTAGAGGATGTTATATAAATAAATAAATAAAAGCATATTTGATAACATTTTGTAAGGAAAACGATCCATTTTCCTTTCCTGTTTTTTCTCCTATGGTAGAAAGAAGGGAGCACCGAAAATACCAGAATTTTTAATTGAAAAAAAAAAGTAATTCTGACCTGAAAGCTGGTTTTGATATGATTTTTAAAAAAATATTTAATTTTTTAAAAATCTGGACCCAGTCCCACTGCTGCCAGACTTCAGCTGAGTTTGTTCCAGAAATGTGATTTGGACACAAAATGGTCTGCTTCAAGTTCCAGTAAAAACTTCATAAATTCATCTTTTTTTTCCTACTCCCACCCCCCTCCCCCCATCTTGTTTACTCCAAGAATGCATTTATATTATTGTGTGGGGTTTTCATAACAGAGATGTAGTTTGAGCAAAACTAATTGACTTATTTAACTTTTGCAGATGGCTGATTACTTACAGAGAATAAAGGCTTCAGGTATTTTTTAGGCACATCTCTGACCTACTTATGGCTGAAATCCTATTTGAGCCCTGGTGTCCTTCTGGTGGCACAACTGGTTATCAGGGTGGCAGGGAAGTTGGATATGTAAATGTTTGCAGACTCGGGGTCTCAATCTAGAGGCTGTTGTGCTCTTAAACTGGTTGATGGGTTTGTGTCCCGAGCCCTTACTGGGGCAGGGATTTGCTCCATCGCAAACCCCTCGCAGTGCCGTTTAAATGTCACAAGGAGCTAGAAATGCTGTCGGTGAGCGTGGATGGACACGGGGAAGCTCCGCTCCTGCCGGGCTGTGCCACCCGGGATGCGTTGGAATTGTTAAGGCTCTGCTGGGAAATGAGGCAGAAAACGCTGTTCTGCTGTCAAGGAAATGCTCGAGAAAGCAGGAGGGAGCGAGGGCTGAGAGCACAGAGCTGCAGCCCTGCGGCCACGGGGGAAAGGAGCGAGTCCGTCCCGGGAGGGGCTGAGGGGACGGAAGGCGCAGGGCAGCGGGCGCCATCCCCTCAAATATTAATAGTTTCTGTGCGCGCGCTGAGGAGGCAGTTCGGTTTTTTCTCTCTATTTCTTTTTTATTTCAATTTTATTTTTCCCGACGCCTTCCTTCTCCTTCCTGCCAGGAATAAAAATTTAAAAAACAAAACAACAACAACAAAAAAACACCCCGCTAATTCCCAGAAGGAGCACGGCGCTATAAAAAGTGCGGGAGCGGCGGCGGCCGGGGCGGCCCGGCGGGGGCAGCGGGCGGGGGCCGGGGCCGGGGCGGCTCCGCGGGGCGGCGCGGGGGGCGCGGGCCCCGCCCGGCTGCTCCGCCCGGCCTGCGCGGGGGCAGCGCCGCGCATCCCGGCTGGCGGCGGCGGGAGGCTCCGCTGGGCTCCGCTCGGCTCCGCTCCGCGGGGCTGCGGCGCCATGGAGGCGGTGGACCAGGTACGCGGAGCGCCGCGGGCGGGGGGCGGGCTGCGCTGCGCCGCGGGGAGCGCGGAGCGGGCGCGGTGCTGACCCCTCTCTCTGCCCGCAGCTCGCCTCCGCGGGCACTTTCCGCGTGGTGAAGGAGCCGCTGGCCTTCCTCAGGGTGCTCGAGTGGGTGAGTGCCGCGCTCGGAGGGGTTGCGGGGGGGCTGTCGCCAAAGTGCGCGCACGGCGGAACAGGTGGGAGCTGGGCCGGGTGAGGGACGGGGACACGGGGCGAGGGGCCGGGGATTCGCGTCCTACAGCGCTGGGGCGGGCTGGGTTTGTGGGTGACCCCCCGCTTCCCCAATCCGAGTGCTGGCTGGAAACGAATTAAAAAAAAAAAAAAAAAAAACAACGAGGAAAATAAAATCCTCGTTATGCATTTAGCAAACTTGTCTCTGGGCCGAGCGAGGAAGGAGGCAGATAATTGGTGTGCGGAACAATGTCACTGTGTGTTGCTCTGATGCTCATTCGTAGTGAAGTCTGCAGGTCAAATGACATCCATCGCCGGTAGGTCTGCGGGAGCAGAGAGCCTCTCTGAACGGAAAGTTCAGAACATGTCATGGAGGATTAATCACATTCCCCTAACGCCGACTGGCTGGGGAATTATGTAAGGCGTGTATTTTGGGGGGCGCATCCCCGTGCGGGTGTGTTTATCCACATGCTGGCACCTGCAACGTGCAGCCCGGACCAGGGTGCCTCTGAGGGGATGTTTTGGTGTGCTGGGGGCAGCTGCTCACCCCAGACTCTGTCCCTGCTCACCAGAAGTAGCTCCTCTTCCCCGCTGAGCACCTTGAAGCATCAGATCCTGTGGAGTTGGCTGATGGTGATGTGGTGGTGCCATGGCCTGGGACAGGGTGGCCTCAGAGTGGGGTCACCTGCACAAGCAGTGGATGGACAAGGTCCCGTGTGCTCTTTGCCCAGAGCTCTACAAACCCACCCAGCACTGCAGCTCCTGCCTCAAGGAGAAGTCAGGACATCCAGGGGCTGAGCTCCAGGCGCTGGTCCGAGGGTGCTTCAGCCGCTCCACAGCACTCACTGCAGGGCAGAAGAAAGGAGAGCAAAGCTGTTCTATGGCAAATAGCTGCTGGGACCGTGGTCTTTTGGCTGTCTGCCTGATGAGGCTATGTCTGATGGAGCTTGGGAAGCGAGCCCTTCTGGGAAGGACTCTGGGCTGATGGACAGGGGCTGTGCCATCGAGAAAATTGTCCTCGCCCCAGCCAGTGTGTTGGCATCCTTGGGACAGCGAGTGGGAACTCTTCTCTTGGCACTTTCCTGGGTCTGTAACTTCTTCCAACAGCCAGATATAAAAGCTGTCTTTGTCACGGTTGGAAGCCACCAGTAGAGCTCCTCTGGCTGCTGCAAGTGCACGTTGCCTGTGTGTGTACACAACACGCACACGCGGCTGTGTGGAAATGGAGCTCCTGACACGGCCTGAGTGGGCCAGCCCTTGGCAGCAAGGGAGTAGAGGAAAAGGGTGCAGAGTGTGGTAACATTTAAGATGATCTGAGAAATTACTTTCTCTCCATTTGATGTGTATGTGTAAGTAGAATTAAGCACAGTTGAGTTTATGGTATTTCAGAGTGTGGAAGTCCTTATTTTTTTTTTTAAATATACTTGAAAGGCTTTTTGGATTACTGGAATTCCATCTCTATTCAATTAATCTTATTCTCCCATCTTTCTTCTCTTCTCACCATGCCTCCAAACTGCTGTCCACCTCTCTCTACCATTTGGAATCCCAGCTAATTGTCCACTTCTCCCTCAGACTCCTTTTATCAGCCCAGCCATAATTTTAAACCTTAAAAGATCAAATGCTCCAGTCAATGTTCTGTGTCCTCTCCATGCCCCCCAGCAGCCTCATAGACCTTCTTGCACTTGATCAGAACAGTCAAATTACACCCCTTAACACCTCCCACTTGAGTCCTAGATTGCATCTGCAAAGGAATAAAGTTCATAGCCCAGCTGGTGACGCAGCGATGCTGGGCGTTGGGTGGCTCTCGTGCCTGGGGGGAGGCTCTGTGGTGCTGCAGCACAGATGGCAGAGCTGTGGGAGTTCCTCAGAAAGGCTGGTAGGGTGGAGGTGGTGCAGGCTGAAAATGTCCTCAGCTTGTCCATGCAGTCCAGCCTTGAATCCTCACTCTTGTTGTTTGGGGTGGCTCACAGTGACTCTGGGGTGACCACGTCCTTATTCCTGAACCTCTGCTGCTGAAGTTTTTGTGTTGGTGGGTGCACAGATTTGTGGGTCTGGAAGAAACTGAAGTGGCTGTGGGTTTCTCAGATGTGAAACTGTAACTGTTGCAGAATTAATCTTTAGGTGTGCAGATTCCAGTTTACCTGTAATCTGGCTCAGACATGGACTTCTGTCTTGAGGAGCAGGGACCTTATCTGACCTTCTCAATTTCCTACTTTGATGGTCACCTAACACCCAGAGAGAAGCTGCTGAGATAAGGCTGATTCTTCTGAATATTCATAGCCCTGTAATATGTTTTCATTTGTATTTGCCATGTACACTGTAATCTTATTTTCAGGCAAGAAATTGCATTTAGAAACCATTAAGAAACAACATTGGCTCAGGCCTGGGAAAGGTTAAGAGAAAGAAAAGAAACCAAGAAATCAACTTGTAGCAATTATGCAAGAGTTGCATTTTTTGAACTCTACCTTGGAAATAAAGCATGTGGATCACAAATCTGAACTTGGAAAAATGCACACAGCTGCACTGGGTGAGGCCTGGGTGTTTCCAGCTTTGAGTCAACTCATGGCATGTGCTGGGGGCGGGGAAGAACTGTTTAAAAGCTGTATTTGTTCTTGCTCATCTTTAGTCCCTCTGTGGCTGTTACTCCACAGATCTTTGCATGAGAAGAATGTTCTTCTGAAGCTTATTTCTCAGATAATCCACTGTGGCACTACACACAAACACTGTTACAACTTCATCTGAAAAATAACTCTCCTATACGTGCACCTGACAATAATGAATAAGGAAGGAAGAAAGAGAAGAAACACCTTCATTCATCTCCCTGGATTAATTTCAGTCCTGTGACTCTCTGGATGTGTTTAGACTGCTTTTATTTGGGTCTGCAAAAAGCGAGCAAGACAAGCAAGTTTGTCACTTTTGGTCTATTTGCTTTGCACTTGCTGCCTCTCTGGAGCCCTGGAAGAGGAAATTAAGTTAGGAAAGCAAGGCAATATGATTGGTATAGGGGCTACCTGCTGTACTCAGGCTGTTACTGGCAAAAACATTTTTGTAAAAATGGAAACTTTGTATCCCTAGGCTGTGGAGGTGCATGGGTGGTGGTGGGGTGTGTGGGTGTGTATGTTTAATTACATTGTCAATTGCAACAAACAACTTTCCTTCTGCAAACCCAAAGCAACCTGACACTTGTTCAGTTTCCCATAAAGTAACAAGATCTGCAGCGCTGTCCACAGTGTCTTTCCCTGTGCTCCTCCATAAATAGCAGGGATGCAGAAATTCCACCGTTGTGCCAGTTGGGAGATGCTGTGATTGCCCTGATGGTTATCTATAGGCTGGTGTTTTAAAATACCTTGCTGTGAGCTCCCATCTCCACCAACTTGCAGCTGTGTCTGGGTTGCTATGGGCAGGGGGTATTTTTGGGACAAAGGCCAGGCTGCAACTTTGTGTAAGCCAGTGCAGCTTTTATCAGGGCACTTGTGAATCATTTATGTTGCAGGACAAATCTTGTGGATACTATGCATTTTCTTAATAGGACAACTTGGAAGTGAGTGTTAGGATGTTCAGCGAACTCAAATGTGTCTGAGCTGTTTTATTTCTTGCATTTATGCAAAGAAAAAATACACTGCAGGCCTTGCACGACTGGCTTTCATCACTGCTCATGAGCATCTCCATGGGATGTTCCAAAGCATTTGGACAACAAATCTCTGGGGGGAATTGGCTGAAGATTGTTTGAAGAAAATCTGTGTGTGGTGCTCATGGACTGAGCTAACTTTGCTTTCCTTCCTTGCATCACGCTGTGATCACTTGACTGGTGAGCCAGGAGAAAGGCCAGGCTGTTGCCTGCCTGGCAAGAGTCAAGCTTGCTTTGATGGTATAGATTCTGAAAGGGTTAGCCCCTCTTGCCTTGCACACAGATGTGTGTTCAGAAGGCAGAGGGAAGCTGAATCTTGAAAGACTGATAATAAGTCTTGTCTTTTGTCCTAGTGCTGATTGCTCATCTGGCCGTGGAGTGCTTTTGTTGGATTATATTTGCATGCATATGAATGGACATAAGTAGCTGCGTGCTTTCAAGTGTGCCCTAGAAAAGCCTAGATATCTTGAGATGCTGAAAATAAATGGGAAAGAAACAAGAAGGTAATGCTTGCATGAAGCATGTGTGATTAGTAGTTTGCTCTGTCCAGTGTATTATGGGCCTGAGACGTTTTATAGTTCCTTGAGACTCTTCACCACATTTGCATATATGTGTTTGGTTTTTGCTTAACCAGAAAGCTGCTGGCTACTCTGGTATGGGCAGATACTTAGTTGGTGGAGCAGGTTTATCTTGCTGAAGCTTAATGCTCCTCTTGGGTGCAGGGTGGAAGAGTTGAGTGTTTGATCTTCTCTACCCAGCTATTGAAAGAAAAGCCTTAAAAAAAAAAAAGTATTTCTTATTGCCTGGTGATTTTGCTCATACAAAGCCAGGATCAGATGCTGCATTTAGTGCTGGGCCCATGCATCTTGATGTGTAAGAAGCACATACACATGTTAAAAATGTATTGTCAAGTCTTTTGATGTCTGCCTGGGGATGTAAGTACTTAGGTGTTCTTGTTAACTGGGTCCCAGTTGCTGCCTCAATGGTCTCGTATGTGCAGTGTCAGGTCAGTAAAACATGTGCCACTAAATCAAAAAATGTAAATCCATTTCTATGGTATTTTAATATTAGAAAGGTAATTACCGTGTAACTAACCCTTCTCTGTAAGCTGTCATTAATTGGATGATTTCTTATAGGCAGCTTAGCATAATGCATGCAAAATACACTGCAGCTCTGGGCAGGCAAAAATTGCCACGATGAACCAACAAGATGTGAACATCCAGGAGACCTGAGTCCTAGGAACAGGCTCCATTTGTCATTGGCTTTGGGCCTGCAACTTCTGAGCATTTACTGGGGTAATTTGTAGGCAGGGAACACTGTCAGACCAGTTATTTTTATTGGGAAGAGCCCAGTTAGTGGATTTTGTTGTTAGACATCAGGTGTGCAATAGGAAGGATCTGAGAAGTTTTTGTAGTCCCACTGAAGGCAGATGTGGGAGCCACTCTGCCAGTGGGACTGGCATGAAGGCAGCAGAAGCACTAGCAGTGCCTACATGGTGTCCTACCTTGTGGTCTTAAAAGTCTCAGCTGCTGGGAGTCTCATGATTCTGAGACCTCTGGCTTTGATAAAAGTTATGGTTTTAGATCAAGGTAGCAGAAAAAGATGGGAGCTCTAAAGACTGAAAACCCAGAATGCAACTGGAAGAACAGGACATCTGCCTTGTGGTCCCATGTTTTATGCAGTCTGCAGAGAGCTGACTGCTTTGCTGTTCACATCCATCATTATCTGCATGCATATCTGGCTGGAAAATGAGAACTGTGTGCTTATCAGCAAGTTGCTGTTAAAATGGTACAAATGCTGATACAGGGGAAGAGAAAAGGTCAGCAGTGCCTGACCACATTGCAAATAAATGACATCTTTCATCTGGAAAATGCCTGCAATTTTCCATTTTAGGACCACGTTGTGATCACGGAAGAGCTGGTTTTAAAAGGTCAGCTAATAGTTCTTTTAAATCCTGATGTTTCTCAAGCAGCCCAGAGTGCAACCTGGTATAAAATAAATGATGTAGAATTAGCACATATGGTTGAGACAGGGCTCCAGGAGCAGAACTTTTTGGAGTTACATGCTGCTGCTGTGGAAGTTCCTGGGAGAAACTGGTAAAATCTCATGGTAAGGCATTTCAATGGCTGCTCTTATCCGAGTGTGGCTGTTTGAAGCATTAGGAATAGAAGATGAGAAAAGAGATTCATTAATGCTAAATTTGATTATATATGCAAACCAGGTTTCTATGAAAAGAACAAAAATGATCTGACTTTCAAACTAGCAATAAGATGTGTGGAGATAGAGGGTTCTGCTATTAGACAAACACAGTTAAAGTCTCCTTGACAATTTTTATGAGGGCGATGTTTCAGTCATCACTCCTGTAAATCAGCATCTGCATAATTGGAGCTCCGGGTAAAAGCCCTGCATGTTGACATCTCTGGATTCAGATGTTGCAGTTGGGAGAGGACAGGCTTGGAGATGCTTCTGATAAAACCCTTTTTATCATTTGGATGCTCAGGTCTCAGGTTTAACCCGCATTCATGGCACTGTGTGTGGTCCCAAGAGGCAGGAGATGTTGCTTGGTGAAGTTCTCTGCTCTGCTCCAGGGGAGAGGACCTTGTCCTGAGCAGGGAAAGAGGAGAGGCAGACAGCAGGTGACGCTGGGCTCTGCACAGGGCTGGCTGTGGAAGACAAAGCTGCACCTCTGCAAGCTCAGCTTTCCCCTTGGGCACTGAGTAAAAATGCTTCTTAGTGTGGGCCTGGGGTGCAGTGTGGAAAACAGCACTTGGCTGTCTGTCTGTCCAGCCCAGCAGCTGCCAGAGAGGTCTTCATGGATTTTACTCCCAGGGGGGTCTGCAGAGTGCTGTTTAGAACATTATAGAAAGGAATATACAGTGTGGAGGTGCTGTGTTTAAGGTGTTTGTTCAAAGTGGCATATGTGCTGCAAAGTGTGACATTGTTGCTAAGGTGACAGCTTGCTTGCTTTTTGGCAAAAGCAAAAGAATACTGAATATAGGCAAACTGTAAGCTTTTGCTTTAATTTGCACAGTTTTATCTTCTGGCCATGATAGAGACTTCCCGGGTTTGTGTTTGAAAGCATTGTTTTCCCATTCTGAATATTTCACTCAGCTAAAAAAGCTAATAGTGCTTCCCATTCTTAAGGAAAATCCTAAATCACATAAAATGATGGGGATTCCAATTACTATAATTGTAGTTATTATTTATGTCATTGAAAGGCTTTGATATAGAACATTTATTTAAGTAAGAAAGTATTCTCTAAGAATATTTTATGTAAACAAAAGTACTAAGTGTTGTGTCATTAGCAGTGTATGGATACAGGCACATCCATGAGTGCATGCTCCAGATTTTTGGATGGGGCATTCACACTCATTTGTAAGTGCTCAAATCTAAGCTGGAATGGATGGAGTGGGGAGAACTCCTGTGGGTCAGGCTCAGAGGCTGGTTGTGGTGGGAGGGAGCAGTCTTGTGCTGCACAGCTTGGGTTCTGCCGTGGTGAAGTATTTTCAGAACGCTGCCAGGGGAGAAGGATCAGCAGAGGATTAGACTGGTGTGGCCCCTAAGGAGAGAGGGTTTTCCAGATGAGCAGCCATCTGTGGCATGAAGCAAATGTTATGGACCTCAGTGTTGAGAGCAAAGAAGAAAGGTCTCACAAGATGAATGTCAGCTTTGTCCCTTAAAGCAGAGGGGCAGGGGCATGGCCCAGAAAAAAGGCTCAGGAAAGGCTGAAGTGATGTGCTCATTGCCCTTTCCTTTTTTTCCCAATGTTCTAATGGATAGATTATTGTGTTTCTCTGAGCAAGCTGTTCTGTCTGTGCCTTTTCCAGGAGGCCTTAGCATCTGGGAGAAGGCTGTGTTAGAGGCAGAGCCTGTGGGGAGCAGAAAGTGCAGCCTGAGGCTTGGGATGAACACTGTGGGTTGCTCTGAGGGCTCCAGGTCCTGGATAAGTGCTGGTGCAGATGTTCAGCCCAGTTTGGCAGGGTCATTGCAAGGCAGAAGTTGGTGAGGATGTTTTCAGTGATCAGGCCATGACACAGGGGCTTTTGCTGGATTGGAGAAGCCACTTTGATAAGAAGACCCCATCCTAGTCACTAAAATGTGCAGGAGGGAGGTAGTGTTAAGGAAGCAGGAGAAAAACTGAAGCAGGAAGATTTCAATGAAGTTTTATCCATTTTCAGGGGAGAGGTGTACAATCCCAGACCTGCTGTCAGAAATAAATCTGATTTGACTCTTGCAAAAGTCCCAACCTGTCAACTTGATCTTTATTCTATGAGAAGTACCAGTGCCTGCTGTGAACAGCCTGACTGAATATTCACTAGAAGTACTCAAAACTCTGAAGTATTGAGGGTGAAATTCTGCCCAGAAGATTTCAAAATGAAATGCATCCAAACATCAGCAAGATCATTGATACATCAGGAAGTAATTCATTGTAACAGCTCTACAGTAGCTCTTTGAATTTCAAAGAGAAGTTTTTTGTGTTTGCCCTCAGTCTTGATGTTAATGCTCTGTCCTCCTGTGTAATTTCTCAGGTGATGCAAATCCAAAGTATCTTTGGCTTGAAGTGATAAGCCCCAGCTCAAATCCTTTGTCATGCACATGTTGGGTGCTTGTATTGGGGCTCCATGTTTGACACTGCATCTGACAATCTTCATATTAGGTGAAAAGCCTCCCTGGCATCCCAAATAGTTTTAAAGAGGTAGCAGCAAAATCTTCCTTTCTAGGTTTCCAAAATCCAAGGAGACATCTGGCTTCTTGGTTCAGCCACCCTGAGGTAGGATCTATGGCTGCCTTAAGCATTCAGCCCAAAATACCCCAGGAAGCCAAGAAATATCTTACAGTTATTGAACAAGCAAACTTGAGCATTGCTTGAACTGTTTTCAGAATTATCTTCTCCCTGGCTGTGTGCTGGAGGTATGCTCAAAGCAAAACCAAACAAGGCCCCCAGCTGCATGCAAATCTAAAACCACATCATTGTGTACCCCTGCTCTTCCCCACACAGAGGGCACGTTGCACACAGAACACCCCTTCTTTGCATCAATCTTTTACAAACAGCCCTTGTATGGAGGGAAGGGTGTCTGGAAGTGGTTGAACATGGCAAGGTCCCTCCCTGTTGGACTGTAGGGGAGAATGATGCTCTTGGGTGTATCTCGTGCCCAGCCCAGGGGGCTTAGGTTTGATACAGGAAATTGGCTTATTACTGCAGAATATGTTTATAGCAATAATTATCCTTTGAAGCTGAGTTTCAGTTTCCCTTAGTGTTTTTTTAGGGATTGTGCTTGAAAGCCAAAGCAAGCGTGGGATTCCCCCACCACCAAATCCAGCGGCTGATAAATCCGGCAGGGCTCTCCTGATTGCCATCTCCGAGGGCAGTCAGCGTGCTGGAATGGAACTAGGACCTGGTTTGAAAGGAGATGCCTGCCAAAAAATTAAACAATGGATGCCTTCCTGTTTAGTTTTAACATTTTAATTAAATTCTTTGCTGCTGTGTGCCTTTGATCTTGGTGAGCTGATGCACGTGGTGTGTGCTGTTGTGTCGTAGCAGCATTTTGTTCTAATCTTCCACGCAGATGCAAGGATGCATTTGAGGGTGGATAAAAGTGCAAAAGCTGCTCACTGCCAAGTGCTGAGTGCATTGCAAGCTGCCTTTTCCAACTGGTGACCCATGGGCATGCGGACAGAGGGATTACTCACAAGTATGGCTCAGTAGAGTTTCTCTCTAAGCATATTCACTCCCTTTTTTTAATCTTCTGTGAGTGGTGCTGCAAGAAGAGTTTCCTTGATGGAATTACTCATTGAGAGGGTTGATGCCAAGAATGTAGATTTTGTTGTGGAAGGAATTTAATTTCAGGTGGAATAATTAATAAACTTTGATTCTTCAGTCAGAGAGCAGAAGCAATGCTGTATGTCGTACATTGGGCACATCCATCGATTAATCCCAGCCAAGTGCCCAGTTTGGGAGCATTTGGCAGGCAGCTGGCTTTCCTTGCAGCCAGGCACAGAGCAGCAGGAAAGGTATTGGAAGGAGTTTCCTTGTGAATTATAGGCTGGGGCAGATGATTAAGGATCATGTGGAGTATTTGTCCTTTGTGATTTGGGTTGTACCTAAAATGTCAGGGAAGAAACTGTTGTTGCTATATCAAAAGGAGTCATCGGTAGAGCTGCTTTGGGAAAAGAAATCTCATTTACCTGAGGGAAAAATAATTCTTAATCTCAATTTCCTGTGAAAACTGGCACTTTGGTGAGATCATGAATGGAGGAATATTTGTGACAGAAACTGCAATATTTCAACATAAAATATTTCTGTGAAGATATATGTTCTACAGAAATGGTTGTATTCTCCTCCTCTGCATGCCTTGCTGAGGTGCCCCAGGCTCAGTCTTTCTGGAGCAGTCAGTGATGGGACCTTTTGCCCGTTGGAATGGTTTAGTCTGGCTGTGGCACCTGATTTCCAGAGCAGGCACAGGGTGAGGGGCCAGCCCAGACTCACTGGAGGCACAGCAGTGGTGTTCCCAGGGTAGATGTTGCAAGCCCTTAGCCCTGGCACTTAGAAAAGTCAAGATTTTTTTGAGAGATGACAACTCTTTTGGGAAAAGACAAGTGAGTCTAAAATGCAGAAAATTGTTTTGATTGAAAATTGTCATCTGACGTGTAAGCTGGTGCTGTAGTCCATGCATATATTGTGTGCCTGGCCCTTTTTCTGGCTGACTGTGGAGTTTTTCAGAGCTGTGCAGGGGCAGCCCAGTCCACTCAGCAGAGCAGCAGCGTTCCTGAGCCCCCGTGTTTGGCTGCGCTGGCCGCGCGGTCCCGGGGCTGCTGTGGCAGCCTGTCACTCGTGGCAGGCAGCTCTGTCAGAGGGCGCCTGTTCCAGCACAAAATCTGTGCCTGTCCAGATTGTGAGGCCCTGGCAGGCAGCAGGAGCTGGCTCCACGGCGGGCTGACATATGCAGGGGATGCTGGCTGTGCCACAGGGTATGAGCCTCCTGCCACTGCTGCTTCCCAGGCAGGGATGATGCCATGAAAATCAGCTCCTTGCCTGTGGTCCTCCACGGCCCAGTGGTGGTCCCCACTGCAGGGACCAAGTGCTGTCACTGCTTTTTTTTTCCCTTCTCCTTTTTTCATCCTCTCACAGCAGAATGACAGCAACAGGAGATGGAGTTCGGGTCTCGTGGCAGAACTGATCCAGCACAGCTTGTGTTGCTGAGAAATCAAATGGAAAAGCTCTTTCTGCCACGTAGCTCACCATGGCATAGTTCACTCATTTCTAAAAATGGCTTTCCCTCTTCAAATTCATGTGCTCGTTAGTGCTGGCCACCCATGGGTGCAGTGTTGTTTGTTCGTGCAGCTGGAGGGGCTCTGACAGAGCTCATAAATGTTCATTGTGCAGTTTAGTCCCCCAAAAGTAGTGACTCAGCAGTGATCAGACATCTTTCATGGGACAAACAGTTCCCAGCTATTCCCAAATTGCACTGAAACCCGTGTGTCACTGGGCTGCCAAGAGGCAGGGCTTGAGTACCCCACATCTGTATTGCTTCTGCACAGAGAGATTGCTAAGCATGTCCTGGATTTTAGGACAAGAGTATTCTTGCTTCGTTTAAAAGAGAATTTATTTTTTTTTCTGGGGATTTTTACACTCCACCCCATGATGCGCTTTGGGATGCATTCAGCTTTCTCTTCTGAATAGGGCTCCAGATGATGGAAATAAATTATCATAAATTAGAATAGATTGCACTCTTCAGCATCTCTACATCTGTCATTATGTTTCTTTAACAGTTCAGTTTAACATTTATACACACTCTGACAGCAGCTACTGGTGTGTATGCTATAAATATTGGCTTGCAGAAGACATTAATGGAGTTTAGGTAAACGTTTGATGCCGCTGAGATTCTGTTCCATATGGTGATATGCAGAAAAATCAGATTCTACATGCCACATATAGTGGTCACGTATTCCTATGGACTGGCCTCCTGGCATTGCAGCAGCTCACTGCCCCACCAAGGAAGCACAGGTGCCTTCAAAGAGGGAGGTGAGATTCTTGCAGTCTATTCTGATTTTTACCACCTGTATTTATCTGTGATATTTAAAGCCAACATACAGCACGTAGAGATGGGAAGTGCTTATGAAAAAGAGACATCTCACAGAAGCAGCAATCAGGCAACAAGATGTGGGAATGCTCTGCTTTGAACACGTCTAAAGAAAACCCATGGGATTTTCTGGCCCAGGTGCCATTTTGTGGTCTGTAAATCAGTGGCAGGGTAAAAACTTTGTGCATTGGTTGGTCACAGCTGCTAAACTTGTAATTTTTTGCTCTACCCCGATGCAACTATCACCAAAACTACATGGGGGGAGTGTGGCACGAGGGTTTGAGGAGTCTGGCTTGAATTCCTCTGATTTACAGGAGGACAAACAGCTGAGGCCATCATGGCACGAGGCAGGAAGAAATATATTAATATATTCTGGTTCCTCTAGTGCTCCTTCTGCAGTTCAACAGAATTGGGTGTCTCCCATAGGTTTGGGGTTTTTACCTGTTTGTCTTGGTGGTTTGTTGTTTTTTTTCTGTTTGGTTTGTTGGTTTGGTTTTTTTTTTTTTTTTTATCTTGCTAATTGCAACACACTGATTAGTGTAGCCTGCTGATGTGGCCGTGTCCTCTGCAGTTTCTCTGATTTACGCCACTTTCAGGCTAGAAGGAAGGTAAGAGGGCAGCTGGGGTAAAGCAGCCCAGGCCCTGCTCCTGATGTGGCGCCCTGGGAAACATCTGGCTGGTGCTGGCCCTGGGGCACATCTGCTGCAGAGAGCAGTGCCTGCTGCATTTGCCCCTGTGTAATGCAATGTAAGTAATGAAGCAACCACAGTGTACAAACCGACTCAAAGCAGGGCAAGCTGAGGAGAAAGTGCTCTTCACACTGTAAATTGCTAAAGGTCTTTGTGATGCCAGTGAATTAAAAATCTGAGAAGAAAAACCCTCCAGTGCTGTAAGTTCAAGATGAATCTTTTTAAAAGCTGCTGGTGGGGAGGGGAAGAGATAACTTATCTGAATGGAAGTGTATTTAAACTCTGTATCTTGCACAGTTCTGTGTTGCTGCTAAGCAAACAGTGTGTTCCCTGTCACTTGGAGAGCTGGAGACATTTTTGTATAGACTGAATAGGTTTCTGTGTTGATGTTACCCCTTTTGATCTTAATCATTAGTCAGGTTTTCAGTCCTTTGCAGGTTATTCCTTTTAAAAGGAGTTGCTTCAGGTGCTTCATTCTCCTTTATTCACACTGGCAGTGCAGAGGAGCCTGGTGTGCTCCTGCATCCTCTGAGTGTCTGCAGCCACCTTTCCCCTGACCAGGCAGAAACCCCTTTCTTACCTTTGAGTTTTCAGGTTTTATTGTTTTTCTGACTGCTTGTGTGGTTCTTCTGCCTCAACTTTCTTCTGCTTTTTTTTGCTGCTGTGGAGGAAAAAAAAGTTTTGTGAAACCATTTGCAAAATCTTTCTGCCCAGAGCAAAACCTTGCCTGTGAATTTCCTTTGAATGCTTACTTGTGTCTGAGCTTGAGGCTGGCATTTAGGTCTCTTGAATGGGGTTTTAAAGGAACTAAACTGTACTTAAAGAAAGGCAGCATTTACATTGGCCTGATGCTAAAGACATTTTAGCCCAGCCAACAGGATTTTATGGTGAGCCTTGGTCCAGCAAGGAGCCCTTCAGCCTTCTCCAGGCTGAAAGAGAAGCTGGACTCTGGGGAGCAGTGTCAAAGCATTGAAACTCTTTTATCATTGCTTGTTGTGTTTGTATTTGCATCTTTTGATTCTTTGAGGACTGGACAATTTAGGTCTGCAGTCTGGGTGCAGCTAGGACAGGAGGGGGTTTCTCCATGATGCCCTAATATAAGCATGCAGAATTTGGGAAGGAATGTGCAGAGAGGAAATTCATGTAAACAATCTGCATTGGATCACTTGTCATGATGATATTTCTTTGAATTATGTATTTAATTAACTGCATTAAAAAAAAATAGCTCTCACCTACACTGTAAAGATATTTTTGGCTGGAGAGGAGAGAAAGGAGCCCTTATTCTGGATGACTTTTTCTGTTTGTTTTCAAGTACACATTACTTTCTCATAGGAAAGAAGTCTGTGTGCTTCTTTTTCATCAAACCTTTTAGCTTTCACATATGGCTGACATTCATAAATTCTAAAGCTGGTTCTTTTAAGATTTCTACCCCCATTGTAAACCTGGAGATGACCTACTCCCAGTTCCTGCTGTCACCTGTCCCTGGCTGAAAGGCCCTTTGGGGTAGGACGGGAGAAAAGTCACACTTTTTGCATTCCAATCAGTGCTGGATCTCAGAGTTTAAAAATACCACAAGTGAAAAACATGGATGTGAGTCATACAGAAAGCACCCTTCATTTCTCAGGAAGTAAAAATATCAGAAAAACACATTCTTCAGATGTTTCCTCCTGTTGAGAGGTAGCCACATCTAAGATTTCTGTTTGAAGTGTTGAATCATAAACATTGGTTCCCTGCTGTCACAGTGACCACTGGCTCCAGGAGATGCCTATTAAACATTAACAGCTCACACTGTGCCAGAGCTGCATCAGCCACGAGGGTCTGGGTGAGCTTTGCATGAAGACCAAAATGTGGAGAGGGCTGTGATGTCACTTCTGGGCCAAGATACTCCAGAGCTCAATCCCAGTCTGCCATAAATGCCCAACTTCTGGAAAGTTCTGTGCTTACCTCGGACCTGAGCACTCATCCACATCTAACACATGTGGTGTCATATTCCAGGGTGGCATATCTGCATTTTGGGGGAGTGATCTCTTTCTTTTTGGTCATTGCCTTTGCCCCTCAGGGGCTGCCAGACCATGGTTGTGTATCAGCTTGTTTTAGTGGTATTTCCGAAGCAAGCGTGTTTTAAAATGCATATGCATTTCCCTCTGTTTTTACAAGATTAATATTTGAAAGGCTATTTAATACAAAAATGCCTAAAATTGTTTAAATCTGAGGCATGCTGGAGAGATCAGAGAACTCTTATCAGCTGAATTAGTAATGTTGAATTAGAAATGAGAAAATCCTTTTCAATTTAAGTGGCTTTTCTCAGAACTTTTTGCATGTTTAATATCTTCATTCATCCTTCTCATAATTGTGCCAGTTTCAGCACTCCCTGAGTATCCATGCAGATGTGCACAATGCACACTGTTCAGGCCCTGATCCATTCAGCCAAGCTTTGCATCCCTGAGGACCACCAGGAAGCCCCCAAATCATTTGTCTAACGTTTTCCTCCTGTGGATGCAAAGATTGAGTCCTTCATGGATAGTGTCCTACTTGTATTTGAAAAACCTGCTTGTGCTGCTCTCTGAGAGATTGGAGAGATCATGAGTGCTCTTCAGTGTAGACACTTTACCATTATCTTCCAAGAATCTTAAAAAAAATTTGAACTGGAAATAACATTTGAGCAATATTTTGTAAGAACGCTACCATGAGGCTCTTCAGGGGGAATTACAAGTATTGCTTTCTTTTCCTTTGTAATTCTTGGAGGGGGTCAGCCTCTCTCCAGTCTCCCTTGATAACAAACTGCTGTGAGAGCTTAGCAGAGCAATGTGTGTCCTGGTTGCACCAGATGGATCCCGTTTGTGTTGCCGTTCATAGTCGTGATAGGCAGCAAATGGAGTGCAGCCTGAGGCAGCACTTTGCTGCCTGAAGCTGATGCCTGATGAATTACAGAGATAAATGAGGCAAGAGTCCACCTTTGCTTTTCCCTTTGAGTGTGCACCTAAGTGTGAGGTGGCCCACGTTTGAGAAGACAAAGTGAAATGAGCTTTCAAATACTTCCTTGAAGTTGTCTTAATTATTTCATTATAAAGGTAAAGAACAAAGCAGAAGAATCAATACGCCTAATTATTACATCTAAATGCAAGAGAAATTAGTCAGTGAACTCTCCCTTCTCTGGGGAGGATTAATCTTCCTATGCTCTATTTCAAATGTCTTTCAGAAAAATGAAAGGCTTATCACCTAGGAAACACGCGGCCCTAATCGCCCAGGTCTGGCTCTTGGGTTTATAGATGGTGAGAGGACTCTCAGTTGGTCTTCTGAAGCCCAAAATGAGGTTGTTTTGCTTGTGTTTAACCATTGTAGTTGAGTTTTGTAGCTGGGTGATGTGAATGGCGAGCGCAATCGGGGCATGTGCCGCATGTCACCCCGGCAATCCTTGGCCAGCTCTGGGCGAGCTGTAGGGACCAACCCAGCACCAGGCAGGGCCATGTGCAGGGGATGGGCTGGATCCCAACGTGTGCTGCCAGCGAGGCAGTGCTAATTAGCTCAGGTTCTCAGTAATAAGTGCTGTACTGATGAAGCTGTAATACTCACAGAGCTGTCCCGTTGCCTTTTTGATGGCTGTGTGAGACTCCAAAACAGGCAGTGTTTGGCTGTGGCCTGGTGGCACACAGCCACAAGATGATTACAGGTGATGCTGGCAGGACCTGATTCTTCACCCTTGAATTAGTCGCTGGATTGAAGTGGCAAAAATGTTTCCTGCATACGAGGTTTGGTATGGCAATAAATTCTGGTCCTATCTCCTTGCTGTTGTCTTGCACCAAGCCAATAGCATCTCTTGATACTTTCTACTAGGTTGATTATAAGAATTTCAAGCTGTGACACAGATGTAAGATGATTTCAGATGAAGTGTTACATTAATAAATGAATCTTCAGTCTCTGCCCTCCATAAGGTCTGACTTTCTTTAGATTTTGTCATTTGTAGTCATGTGTTGTGGTGGTGGAAATACAAGTCTGGAAGTACTAAAATGTGCTTCCCTAAAGAAATTCCAGATTTTTGCATAGGCAGATCATGCCCAGGAATAGAAGGCTTGGGTTTATTCCTTGCCTGCAAACCCAACTTAGTGTAAAGAAGACTCAGTAGCTGAAATATGAAGTCTAAATACATGAAGAAAGGGCCATTTCTTTGCATAACGCTGGGGAAATCAGCCTTACAGTTGACACTGAGATGACAGCTTGCTGTAGGGAAAACTTCAGTCCATCATTATTTTCCCTATTTGGGTTGCCTAAACGTGGCAGTTTATTAATTAGTTTCTATTTTGCACTTTTTCTTAAAAGAAAAAGATTCCAACTCATTATGTATCACCCTTGTACCTTCCTTTCTTCTCAAATTACTCTGCATCATGGTCGGTTCCCATCTTCCCTGGCTGTTGAGTTGATTGACTGGGTGATGCTGACTGGAGGGCATGGGATGGGCCACTGATGCACCACCTGATTATGTGGTCATGGAAACCCCTGGAGGTAAGACCTCTGTTATCAAAATAAATTGGGATTTTCTGCCAACTAATGGTTGGCAAAGCTTGCACTAACGCTAGATTCTGATGGATGATGTGCTATGGAAGCCAATTAGCCTTTGCTGATAAGCTACGCTTTGATTAAGCTCTTCCAGGCTTTCTCATCACAAGAAACATGTACTCCTCATTGAACATGCAAATGTATTTGCAGTGTGTAATTACAAAATTTTCTAAAGGAGCGACCTATTTTAAACAGGGCTTTTGTTTCACTCTTATTCCTTCGTTGCACTCACCAACTCAATCACACAGTCTAATTCAGCAAACATAATTGACTGGTTTTAGGAGTTAAAATATCCTGCTGTTGAATGTTTTATGCTTCAAATATTGATTATAATGAAGACCTCTGTGGTGGGCACATAGCTCTGTGCAGCCACTCTGAAAGACTTGCCCTTTGCAGTGAGCCTTTGGGATGCAGAGGGCTGGCAATGCTGGGATCTGCAGCCCCAGCCAATTTAAAAGTTATCTTGTCCCAATAATGCTGAGAACAAACTCTGTAGCCATAGGCTGCTGAATGTGCAGCTCATTGCACTTGATGGGAATTCAGTTATTGATCCAATTAGCTCCTGACCTGTTTACAGGGTGATTGTTGTAATTAAAATTGATTATGGCTGTGTATCGTGACTTTGATCTTTGATGCTGAGGATTTGGATATTATGGCCTGCCATTATGTAGCTGATAATGGATTGTGAATAGCATCAAGGAGTTCATGTATCTTCACACCCCTCAGGGATACATTTTCTGTGTTAGATATTCTCATTTGCAGTGCTCTTAACTGGCTGACAGTATCATGTTGCTTACCAAGGCATACATATTTTGTTAGCTTTAGTCATGTTGTCTAAAAGATTGTGTGAGCTCCTGTACCTGCCTCTATCCATACCATGGTGCTTTAGGAAAAAAACCTAGGAAATGGACATTTTCTTTCCAGGTGTAATTCATAGTTGTGGTCCTCAACTGTACCAAGGGCATTCCTATAGCTATCTGCATGCACCTCCTAGTTGTGGTGCCTTTAGTTTATTGCATGCCTAAGAGCGTGAAAATCAGAGCTGTATTGTGTTGTACACTGATGGATCAAAGCTTGGCATAGTTACCATTTTCTAATAGAAATGCCTTCACGAATCTCCAATCAGAGCAGTAGAAACACAGAGAAATGGGCAGTGCAATGCCCCATCTGCTCTTTCCCTGTCGTACCTCTCATCTCCTGTGGTGTGGCTGTGGGGTCAGAGGGAAGGAACAGAGCAGGTTCCAGATGCATCATCTCCTGTGGTTTCTCCTCCAAACTTCCAGTGCTGCACTGACACCTGAAGTAGGGGTAGAGGTCTGTCAGGGCATGTCCCTCCTGTCACAGACCCTCTGAGATGTGTGGTTTTTAGGAAGGAGAAAACCAAGGATGTGACTGCTGCACAAACCTGTGGTTTGATCCTGAGACAGTCTGATCCTGCAGGAATAATCTGTATGATGCAGGTTTTTGCCCCTTTTACAGATTATGATTGATGACTTCACCTTGTGATGCCTCAGCACTGGGGCTGGTGGGTTCAAAAAATGCTGGATACAAAGAGCATGGTTGTTCTTCCCTTATGAGGCTTTGCTCCCCAGTCTCTGCCCTCTAGCTAAACCAGCTTCCTCTGCTCATCATGTGGATATTCCCAGGATTTCAGCTAATGACCAGAGAGCACATTTCCCACTCTAAAATCACATGTCTATCCTCCTCCAAATTAGCAGTTTTTCAGATATCCCACTGGACATTTGGCCTAAAATAGTCTGAGCACTTCTACTCTTTTATGGTCATCACCACCTTTCAGGACAGGCTCAGGTGTGGCCACAGTCTGAACACACACCATTGCAGCCTTTATTAAAATTTAATTCCATCTGTGGAAGGAGTGTTGCAAGAGAAGGTTTCAGGACTGATGTTTGAATGTAAATATCTGAATTATAAATTAAATTTTGCAGCTCAGAATTGGGTTCAAGAAGAATTTTTATGAAATCTTGAGAATTGTCATTCTTTCCCATTCTATCAATAGTAACTGCAAGCTGGAGCATATGCTGCAAAAGACATTGAGGTGAAGTATTCACTTAGAGAGAGAACACAAGTGCCTTTTTAATCTGAGGCAAATTAGCAGAAAAGGAGACAACTTCCAGCAAACTGTGGCTTCCGATCCACAAGCTGATAAAATCTGCATATTAGTCACAAGTTATTTTTTCAGATTTCTAGTTCATTCTGTTTTCTGAATTAAAGATGCTGAAATTCCCTTTCAGTCTTTCAGTCTGTTTCATAACTAGTAGGGGAGGGGAGAAAACAAAAACTGGTGGGGAGGGCAGAAAACAAAATCATCATCAGCACCATTATTATAGCTCATGTCTGGCAGGTTGTGAATTGGCTGGGGTTTTTTGGGAATAAGTCTAGAGGAGGAATGCAATCTTTATTGTGACCATGTTCTGTAAAAATTGGATTTTTCTCAAAGAGAAGGTGTTACTTTATGCCAAAAATCTGTTGGATTATTAAATCCAAACCCTTCCACAACTTAAACCCTTCATTGCATGGGTTGGGGTTCAGCATCCCAGTATTAGTTCATCCTGTATTAGTTCACTGGATTTTTTAAAATCTGAGGTAGGTGTGCACATTGTGTGCAAGTGTGAAAGCACAGAGCCATTCTGAATCTTTGCAGTGGTGGGTGTGTGTCTGTCCAGGGCTTGCTCCATACTGAATTAATTGCTGTGAGGATTAATGGTGCTTCGCTGATTTCACCTGCCTGTCAAGGGGTTTAAGTGCCATGAGCTTTTCCCAATTGCAGGAGACATGGGTGAAGGGGTACTTCATCCCTTGCCTCATTTTGTAGCAGTGAAATCAAGGGCTTGGGGGAGGAAATGGTTCCATAACAGAAAAGATATGGCCCCTTTTTTGTGTAGCAGTTATCAGAGAATCAGCTTTACTGCCAGAAGTAGCAACCTCTGGCTACAGCATGGGCATTGCTGCTTAGCATAATTCATAAGAGTATTTTGGCTGCAAAGCTTGGCTTTTTACAACTTTGTAGCATTACAGTGACTGAGGACATTTCTTGAGCTTCACTTCAGTCACAGAAGGTGTTTTCTGCACTGTTTTGGCATGTGCTAGTTTGTGTAAGAGTTGCTGAGCCTGAGTTTCTGCCACATCATGACCTCTGGAAGTGTATTGCTGTCCTCAGTATTGCCCGTAGAGCAGCTGGCACAATCAGAGCAAGTGCCATAAAATGAGTTGTCTCTCATGGTTTTTAATACTCCTCTAGTTTGGTGCCACCTTTGGTTATTGTATGTAAATTTGTGATTGGCTTTTACTGTGTTTGTATCCTGAATTTAAATTGTATTCACTTCTGTAGCATGAAAGGATGCAGAAGAGGTAGGGTGCATCAAAGATTATCAGAGAACATATACAGGATTTGCAGACTGGGAATACTGACCTACAAGCAGAAGACTGCAAAGGCCAGTTTAATATGTACAGCCCATGGTTCCTCTTTAATTGGGTTGGTTTGTGGCAGAATACTGCTCCACACTTTCATGCATTATTTTTCCAGTCAAGACATCATCTGCACTTGTGCTTTTCACTGCCTGTCTTTTTCCACACCTCTCTTGTTCCATTTTAACTGCCCTCATTGCCTAGAGATGTACATGCTTTGGTCCATCACTCATGAGGAGGATTTTTTTGGTTGAAATAAGTCTTCCCAGAAGGGCTAACATAGAATATTTTATTCCTCCAATTCACTCTGATTGCTGTAAGAGTTGAAGTGAATCTGCACATTTAGATACAGCAAAGGCTGTTTTTATCTCTGATGAAAAACTAAAATGCCATTAAAGCAGAATGTTTGCAGTAATTTTCTGTGTATATGTGCATAAAGGCCATAAGGAGAAGTGGACCTTATCGATTTGATGGCACTCATTATCCTAGAGCTATTTTTTCACAGGGTCCTTCTACCATAATTCTAGACTATTTTTCTCTTAAAATTTGCTGTGACATGTTTGTGTTTTGGAGGAATTTTCCCTCCAGAAGATGAAACACCATCCTGTCATCTAACTTATTTCTTTGCTTTCTTACTTGTGGCAAATTCGTGGAAGTTAAATGCTGAATTCATGGTGGGCTCAGAGGAGTGCATGATTGCATTAACCCTTATGCACTGTTGTATGCTGAAAATGTCCTCTGTTTATTTCCTGTTCAGGCAAACTAATTGATTAAGCCATGCAAGATTTTACATCCCCAGTGACTTGTCATTAATAAAGACAATGTTTTCTAACATCTATATAGTTGTGGGTTTTTTTTATTTATTATTATTATTTTCAGTATGATCTTCATGTTGGTTTTGTCACTTAGTAGGTGGAGCAAGTAATGATGTTCTGCAGGGTTAAAACATCTCTAACACTGCTGGGGTATAAATTGTGACTGTTGTTGCACAGAGTATAGAGGCAATGGGTGATTTCCATGTTCCCAAGATTCTGCTCTTCTGGAAGACCAGTAAAACATCTCATGGCTGAAGGAGAATTTCAGGAAAAAAAACATGTAAAAATGTGTTCTACAGAAGCACCTATGCTGGAGGAGTTGGCCTAAACCAACAGGCTTAGCCAACACCTCGGGGTCTGCACCCACAAAATCCAGGTGGAAATCTTGCTGGGCCAGGTGCCAATTCTCTCTGAGTCATTCCTACTAGGTGGCATCACCATGGCCATGACCCATCTCCCTGACTCTGCAGCAAATCTGCCATTGGCAGTGGATAGGGGTTTATTTTTCTCATGTTTCTGTGGAAAGAGATTTACAGTCATGGCTGTGGATGCATCCAAGGCAGAGAACGAGGGATGAGTGTGTGTGCCCAGCATGGAGCTGGGCTGGTACCCATCACCTGGGCAGGATACATGCTGCTTTTTGGAGCAGTTGCAGCTGAGACACTGCTGTGCTGGAGCATTTTGATCTCTGGAAGAGATTTGGTTGCCATTCTGTTGGATTTCCTACAAAAATAATTCCCAAAGCATTTTGGATAATGGGAGAAGCTTAAGGCATGGTTCACAGGGATGCATCTCCTCTGGCACTGAGCAAAGAAGGTGAGACAGGCTGATTTGGGGGTGATTTTGGCATGTGCCCTTCCCCTGCATCTCCTGGAGTCAGGGAGCTTCTGCTTGGGTGCTGGGATACAGGGAAGCCTGCAGGAAACCTTCCCTGTAAGCTAGGGAATTACCGCACCCATTTTAAAAATTAATCCATATATTCTTCATTTAAATTTATCTTACCCCTCACATGCATAAAACTTCTCTACCTGAAATGTGCAATGCAGAACCATTCTGCAGGGATCTGTATGTTAAAAAAAAAACAAACCAAAAAGGTATTTCCATGCACACAAAAATTTTTATTTTCTAAAATCAGAGACTCTGATTGGACTCCGTGTCCCTCAGGAACTTGTTTAGAGCAGATATACTCTCTAAAGATTTAATGACCAGAAGCATTTTCCTCTTGTTTCACAATTACTTTTTTTTTTTCTTTTTAAAGTGAATACTCATAAAACATGGGCAAAATGTAAAGCTGAAAGGAAGAGAAGCCAGGAATACTAAAGAGAGAGAGAGAGCGCTTGCTTGAAAGTGTTGGCCAAGCAGCTGTTCATGCCTCCTATTTAGCATGAATGGAAGACATAGCCCTGATTAAAAATGGTAGGTAGCAGCTGCACAGCCTGGGCTAAGGATTACCAGATGGTTAACTCTGATTGACTTGTCTCCATGGAGCTCAGTGGGGAGGGAGGAATGGAATATCTGAAATGTGATGAACATGCTAGGTACACAATTTTTTTATAATGAGTGTGCCAGATTTGTTTACATGCTTCTTGAATAAAATATGGCTGCTAGTTTGACTTAAGACAGACATCTTTAGTACATGCTATGTTGCAAAACCTTGCTCTTTTGATTGTAGGTGTGATGATTCCCCCTCATCTCTCCCCCCCACACCCCGGTGCTGTGATACAGCATAAAATAATTGGTTGACAGAATGTTGATTCTGCAGCACGGGGAGGATTTGCACAGATGGGAGTCAAAATATGTCTCCTTGCCTTATGCTAATGCCACCACAAAGGTTAGGGAGAAGTTCAGAACTGAATGTGGAATCCTTGTGCTGCTTTAGCTGTTGCAAAGTGTTTAAAGTCAGTACCTGGAGGAAGAAGATCTGGATCCAAATGCTCTGTGTGTCTGCTCCCTCTGTTTTACAGCAAAAGGGAACCAGCACTTGCTACATATTCATCATGTTATGGTGCCTGTGTGGCTGCTTTCCCTTGACATGTGCCCATGGTGACCAAAGTGGGATTTTTTTCCTAGCCTGGGAAGGTAGTCACAGATATCTCTAAAAATACTGTGGCAAGAGGATGATGCATCAACATGATTCCAGACTGCATTTTCTTAAGGAGCTTGGCCACGTTTCTCACAAATGCCAAATGAGTGTCCCTTGTTTAAAAACATGTTCTGCAGAGGCTGTAGCCATGTGCAAGGTGGTGAATCCCTCCTAAGACCTGTTTTTGGGCTGGTGGGAGAAAGTGGGAGTTGGTCAGTTGAGGGCCAGGGCGGCTCACCCAGCTCTTCTGGACAGTCCCTGGGAAGCAGCAGCCCCATGACTTGGTTTCCCTTCCTCTCCCTTTGATCTCAGCTCCTTTTGTCTGGGCAGCAGCTCTCACAGTGTGTTTTTGGAGAAGTCCTGGAGCTGTGGCACCCTCAAGGCCATGGGTTTCATGGGCAAACTCCCTCTCACTTCAGCCTTTATTTTCATGTGACTGCCCTGACTTGAACAGGAGGTGAAAAATTTCAGGTAACTAACAACAGAGGCTGGTAATTTGGAAAGTAATACTTAGGCATGTATTTAAGAAAAAAAAAAAATAGTAATAACAGTGAATAATTTAGAAATGCCAAGATAAATACCATGTTTGAGGGAATGTGTCGCCTCCAGCTGTGGGGAGTGGTAGACATTGATCGTGTGTTTCTTTATCCTCTGTGTTGAACATTTTTGCTTTGTGTTTGCATTACTTTTTAAAAGCAAAGTACAAATATGTCAAAAAGATGGAGCTGTAGGTTGTGCCAACTCATTTCCTCACATTTGAGTATGAATGGAATTGTGATGCTGATTTTTCTTCATAAATGCTTTTTACCTAGAAAACATTACTTCTGAACCTGTGACACTTAGTGCTTTATTATTGGTCTCACCTGAATGTTGTCACTGTATACAAACACAAATAAAATGCTAGTTCAAGCTACTGATATTGATAAGCAAATATGGGGTTTTTTAACGTGGTTGATTTTTTTTTTAATTTTGGCAACATCAGAGCCTCCCTCCTTCTTCCCTCGCAAAAAGAAAAAAAACCAAACCAAGATGCCATCTGATTTTTTGAAAGTGGCAGTCTTAAAAGCACTTATTTGAAGTCTCATTATACTCAAACAATAGTGCCAAAGAGGGGAGGCTGGGCAGGGGATGGTGGCCACAACCTCTACCTCTTTGTGGGATAAAGTGTTTGGCTGTGCGTTTCCTGATCCTAGTGTGAGGAGCATCCTGGCTCCAGAGGCACCACGGTATTTCATACATGTTTCAACTGCAGAAGGAAAAGCTTATGAGGAAAACAAACCCGTTTTTCCCAGCTGAGCATGAAGACTGTGAAGTTTGTGGTGAGTTTTTTAAGGGCTTTTGGTGTCCCCTTAGGAATTGAGCTATTTGGATGCTGGAATGTGGTGGACACCCACGCCTGGCTCTCTGGAGATAGCAGGGGGGTTGTCAGGTGTCCTTGCATTTCCTTTCTCCTGCATGCTGCTAGAAGGCTGATTTCTGGGGGAAACTCATCTTCAGCATGGTCTGCTTCTCAATGTACAACAAACTGGATAAATCTTAAGTGTTGTGGGCCAGGTAAGAGATGAAGGTGATAAATCTGTTAGCAGCCACCCTGAAAAGGCTGAAATATTCTGCATTTGTGGAGGTTAAGCACTGTTTATGAAAATACACATTTGTGGTTGGGCCACACCTTGCAAAAACAACAAAAGAGGTGCCCAAGGAGAGCTGTCCTGCCTGGTGTTGGATTTTAAATTTTGTGGTGGCAGGGAAAGGTACGGAAAGTGCTGGTGTGATGAGAAACTGCTGAGAGAAAGAGACAAAAGAGGTTTTTCAGGTGTAATGGGCACGCTTAAAAATAACTCTGCTGTTTAGATGCATGAAGGGGAAAACAGCTGTTTGAGCTAATGAGCCAACTTGTTGTGGCTGCAGGCACCCTCAGAGAACTGCAGCCTTTGGGAGCACAGAGCTCCTCTGCCAGCAGGGAGGGGAGAAGAGAAGCAAAGGCAATTTGGTGAGAAAAGGAAGGAATTGATGAGAGGTGCTGGTGCTGTGCTTCCTCAGCAGCATGAATTCTCAGTGACCCCCGTGGTGCTTCCAGCCCTCTGAGAGCCAGGAGGACACAGGGGGATGGGATGGGATGGGATGGGATGGGATGGGATGGGATGGGATGGGATGGGATGGGATGGGATGGGATGGGATGGGGCCCTGGTTGTCACAGCTGGGCGTTTCCTTGTGTGGCCACCACCGTGTCCCCAGGGGGCTGTCTCAGAGTGTGTGCCATGGGAGGAGAAAAATCTGCCCTCTCCTCACACATGAGTGTAATTTCTGCCTCAGTGATGCTTGGCAGAGCCACGTGTGAAACAGCCTTCACGTCTCACTGAAAAAAGGCAAGGCTGCCAAAATTTTGTCTGTTTTGAGTCAGGAAGGAATGTTTAAATCTTGAAAGTCTGTTTGCCTTGAAAAAGATACCAACACCCCAAAACTCAGATCTGGTCAACTGAAGTACTTTGATTTTGATGCGTTACGCTGTCTTTCTCATATGTGTATAAATTTTGTAACACAGTATTTTTGAAGCAAAACTGTTCATTTTGAAAACTCAGAGCAAGGATTTTGACAATGTAATAAATTTCTGTAGAGAACATGTCATCCTTCCTGTCTACAATTATGTGGGACAAATCAAAGCTTTAAGGGAACACACACATGCACAATAATAGTTCTTTGGCACTTTCCAGCTGCATCATTTAATACATTATTTCAATTTTAATAGAAAAGGAAAGGGCTAGTATAGACCAGTGTATTTTGAGAATCAATGGCAATTGCTCTTGGGGCTCAGGCAGCTGGTCTCTTGTTGCTGGGAGGGGAAGATGGACCCTTCTGCTGTCCCAACAGCATTTGGGGGAATTCTCTGGAGCATTTTCCGCCACTAACCCCACTGCCAGGAGCCTTCAGAATGATGTGGCTCATGTCACCACTGTCACAGTCCCAGGGGAGCATGTATCTGTATCTGCTGAAGAGTGAAGAAACGTTGAGGCATTTGAATGCAAAGACAAAACAGGAGGCAGCCACTCTGCAGCCTTGGCTCTGTGCAGGCTCCTCATTGCAGTTTGAAAGGTAAGGAAGGGGCAGGGGTCAGGCTGGCAGCTCTTGGGATGAAATAGGATTCACAAGGTGATCTTGGAAGAAATGCCAGGTTTTGGAGAGCACAGGTTTGCACAGAGCCTCCTCATGGGTGCTGCTGTTTTCCTCCAGAAAGAGCAGGCACCTGTGTGTCAGCGGCAGGGCAGAGGGGACAGGAGGGGGTGCATCCTACCAAAGGGGTGTTCCCAAATGGAGAGGAGCCTCTTGTCCTTGGGGGGAATGTGTCCGTGTGCAGCGCTGTGTTCGGTACTTGTGTTGGAGCTGCTATCAATGAGAGAACAAGCCTGGCCATCAGAAGGTGGTCAGAGAGGGTGGGGAGGCAGGGCAGAGCTGCAAATGTTTCTGAAGCTGCCCTTGAAGATAAAGTGTTGGTGGTCGTGGATTTTTGTGTAATTTACTTCTGTAAATACCAATAAATGCAAAGAGAAGTGTTAAACCACATTGCTCTGGCATGGTGCTGTGCTCTGGTAGTGCAAGGATGCTTGATGAAGTCTCTGCTATAAAATATTTTCATTTTATTGAGCTACACATCAATAACTGATTGATGGCAAACAAAAAATATCTGACTGCTGCTTATGACTCCATGGTAAATGGAACAGATGCAAGTGGGTTTTCGTTTTAGTGTTGTGTGCTGAGCTTCAGACTTCAGAAGAAGCAGTGCCGTCCAAACCTTTTTGCATTCTGTATTTTGCCATTTACTCTCAGCAAAAACCTGTCTTCTCCATGTCATTCTATCACAGATAACTCATTGCTTGACATTTCCCCAGCAATATTTCTAAGGAAACGTTTTGTCCCCAGTAGCATAAACACTGTGAACTAGGATTTATGTGTTGTAAATCAAGGCCTGGTACTCTCTACTGAGAAGAGCATTTTGAAAAGAAGCTTGGTGTCCACATGTCAGGTGACTGCAGCATCCTGCCCTCTGCACCACAGGATTTGTCTTGGAATGAGCATGATTAATTAATTGTTTGGAATTCATTCTCTGTGTGTGTAGTTTTATGGGTGCTTGGGTGACTCCCTAATACTCATGCAATGTAAATCAAATCCCTCTTGCTGGCTGAGTGGTACCTCGAATGTAGACAGTAGCAGAATTTGTCTTCTTAGAAACTGCCTTGTTTATTAGCATAAATTGACTGTTAAAATGAATTGTTTGCATGGATATAGAAAAATGTGACAATTTATCAGTGTAAGACAAGTAGACATTGATTTTGTGTACATCTAGTCCATGTTTTGTGATTATAAAGCAATACAGGGCTGGCTGAAAAAAAAATGGCATCTTTAATGTGTGTGTTTGCCTCAGCCATATTAAGTTAAGAACTAAAGTCTTGCCATTGCCCTGCTGCAATATAGGATACATCTATAAATAGATCTGGTGGCTGACATCCCTGCCCGTGGAAAGGGGGGTTGGAACTAGAAGATCTTTAAAGTGCCTTTCAACCCAAGCCATTCTGTGATCCATTATATATATTTTATGTGTATGTAGGGAGAAGATGCATGTGTTTTCTCACAGAGGTGCATGCACACACACAGAAATTAAGCAGAGAGCCCATGTGTAGGAGTGATTTTGAAGTGTCTGGCTTTGAAGTGTCACCTCTGAGTTTGACATCTGAACCAAAAACTTTAATGTCACAAGATTTCACTCTGCTGCTCGTGTGTGGAAGTGCCAATAGTAGGCTGCATTAGGTGAGGCTGGATTAAATCTCATCAGTGCAGCTCATGAGCAATGTGGGCTGGCCTTGGTTGCCCTCCATGCCCCACTACTCACATTTCTTTTTGCCTGGATGCTTCTTTGCATCCTTAAGAGTAAGCTTTCAAAGGGAATCTTCGAGACCCTTTCTGGCCTGGCTATGGAGGGAGCCCTACATCTGGCATCATGCATCATGGACATGTGCAGACATCCCAGCACTGCTGCCATGATGTGTGTGATCCCTAAAGTTCTGTATTTAAAGCTTGGGTAGCCCAGGGAAGCTGGGCAGCAGGGTTTACGTGCATCTGTGCCTTGCATCCCTGCATCTTGTGTACAAAAGCAGCATTACCTCTGTGGAGTGTTTCTGCAACATGGACTGCAATTCTGGTCCTGGGGCTGTGTGGAGCACACAGCACTCAGGGCCATTTGAAAATGTGGAGAGGTGCCTCAGCACCTTGCTCAGGGCCCAGAGACATTGTCTTTTCTTGTGGTACAAAAATCTCATCACAGGGGATTAGAGTGTTATTTCTTCATTGTGTGGTTGAACCAGTTAAGCTGCACTTGGTTTATCCACGTGCCCGGATATCTTGATGAACTCATCCCACCCTACAGCATGTGCATGTTCTGCTGAGAATTAGATTCATGTTTTTAAATTTCTGGGTAAAAAATCCAAGTAAACAGAGTTGAGCAATTCATCTGGATTAATGGGGACCAACTCTATTAGCCTAATACAACACTAATCTGATTCCAAACTGTTAACATATTAAAGCTGCTTAATTATATGTTTGTTTGACACAATGTGGTAATCCTGTATGATTTAGGGTATATCGTCACAGCTCTTGACTTGCAGTGCCTCACCATTGATAAAAACACAATTAAAACCCTTCAGTGTGTGTTAGGCACTGACTTCACTTCACCCTTTGCTGTATTGAAATGTGCCTTGTTGTAAGGGCTGCCAAGCATCCTCCCTGCTTTGTAGAAAGGCTCACCACTTCTGTTCCATGCATGAAAGCAAAGGGCAGGAAAGGCTGCTCTTTGCTTATGCAAGGAATGGGTGCCTGAGCTGGGAATTTAATCCAGGTTCCTGAGGAGGAGGTCTGGAATTCCTTCTAGGTTAAACCAGTAGGTTAAGGGATAAGAGCATAGAGCACTTTGATGTATTTGGGCAGTTCTCTGGGGTTGTGAAGTATTTTCTATCTGGTCTGGGTGCAGCAATGTTCCAAAAAGTGAAAAGCTCCCTCACATCTGCTCACTGTGAAGAGTGGGATAATGAGATGCAAAATCAAGGCAGAGCACAAGCCCTCTTTGCTCGTTTGAGCCAGGCACTGTCAGAGGAGGAGATGCCTTCCTGGGGAAAAGGGCTCAGCCCTTTCTGAGGCTCCCTGTGCAAAGGGCTGATCCTGGGCTTGTGCAGAAGCTGCTGCCCTGGCCCACGGTGGGAGCAGGACCAAACCTGGGGCATTTCTGCCTCACTCACTGTGCATTTCTGTGGTGTTTTATGTTTTTCACAGCAGAATCCTTGTGCAGAATACAGCATCTGTGTGGCTCTGCAGAGAACCAGAGAGAGGGGAGAGATTTGTGACTCCTGGTGATAAATGAACTAAACACAGCAAGGTCACTTATTATTGAAGATCTCACTAAAACAGTTCAGCTCATATGCCTGTCCTAAAACCACAGGCAGCACCTCTGCTTTTCAGACTGTGAAAATCTCCACTGTCCCAGATTACAAGGTTTTTTTGACATCTTGTACAATACTCTGGAGATTTTTCATTGCTATTAGGCAAGGTTGTTCTGCAAATTTTACATAGCATCAATGAAATCAATACAGATTGGAGGCATTTTTACTTAAAGTTTTTCTTCAAATTGAAAATTTTCAGAATTTTAAATGCAATTGAAAATCTTGAAGCATTTCTTGCAGCTTTGCTATGATGATTTTAACATTGATATGGGGCTTTGGTGGCTATCCAAAGTGAAAATATTCCTGATATGGATGCCATGTAAAGTGATGCCTTGAAAGCAGAGTAAAATATTTCTGGTTTTGTGTCTGTCTCTTGAGTTCAGCATCTGCAAGGCCTAATCTGAAAAAAAAAATAAAAATCAGATTCCAGGGATTAATTTATATGAAGATAAGAACAACATCCTCTTTGACCCTAATGGATAGTTTGTGCTGTGATGGTGCCTTCAGTTGACATTATAGTGACAATCTGAAAGAATACGATGACATGAGGACCTGCCAGATGGATGCTATGAGTTCTGAGGTGTTTGACAAGGCTCTGGCATTGGGATGGATAATCAGGGGGATAGAGAAGAGGAACAGAAAGTCCTGATTTTCATATGATTCTGCAGGTTTCAAGGCCACTAAATTTTTTCACTCGGCAGGGCTTTGCTTGCTTCATGGAAGGACCTGGGGCTCATCGACCAGTAAAGAAGGTCTGTTCCCAGTTAGAGACATTTGCAGCATGGCAGCTCAAATCAGAATAAACAGAGAGTTCTGAGTCCCTCCGGGAGTGTCTTTCATATGCTGAGGCAGTGTCCAGATGCTGCAGGAATATTTCCTCGTTGATCATCTTCAAAGTGTGGCAATGTCTGTAGGCACTGAGTGTAGTGGCAGCATTCCCAGTGCTGGTGCTGGGTGCTGGTTTTGTGCATCCCTGCTCCATGCATGGCATTTCACTGGGAGCCTGGGATAGATTGTCTCCTGTGATAATATTTTTTTTTCAAAAGTTTTGTAACTGATGCAGAAGTATTAGTAATTCATGCTTTCTCTCTAGTTCTTATAGTGACTGTTAAATGCCATGCATGTACATAAAGATATGAGACTGGAAAGATGATATTCCCCATCTGAATGGGTTTTATTTCTGTTGCTCTCACTTTCTGGGCAGCACCATTTGCTTGGACATCAGGATAAGTGATGGTGCTTTCTATGGTTGTCACTTACCTTTTTCCAAGATACTCTCTAACTTTCATGTCTTATACCTTGTTTTACACATCTGGGAGCTAACTGCTCTTCAGCTGAAATTCTGGGGTGGACCCAAACCATTTTCTCTCGGGAAATCTAGACCATAACTGCTCAGTGGGTTGTTTTTTGATAGTAAAGCAAACGATGGAATGGTAGGTTTCCCTGTGGGCTGGGGCAGGCTTGGGTGTCCTTGTTCAGAGACAGCACATGGCACCCTCAAGCCCCCACATCCTTCATGGGAACAGGGCTTAAACTTCACCATTGGGTCGGGTTCTCTTTTTCTGTTAGGTGACAGAAAAGAGACAGAGTGACTGCAAATCCAGGGGAGTTACCAGAGACACCTGAACGGGAGCAGAGACAAACAGCACGTGGTTTTGGAGGGGAAAGTGCCGGTCTTTTCTGGTTATGGTGGTCCGTGTGACAGTGAGTGACAAACAGGCTGGCGGAGCCGCATTTTGGGATCAGATCTGCGTTGATCAAGAAGTTGGTGACACCTGGTGGCGGGCGCCGGCCAAACCCGGGCTCCGCCTGACCCAGATTCTGTCACTCCCTTTGGATGGGCTGCTGCAGAATCAACGCTGTTTTCTGACAAGGGCAGAATGCTCCACGTCAGTGTTTTCCGGGGTTTTTCAGGGATAAAACCCGCTAGAGGTAGTTGTGTGCAGCGGCAGGAGCATCCTGACCCTGCCACCGCTCTGTGTCTGTCCTGTCCCTGACACCATCTCTGTCTTTGCCTTGCTGAGTGAATTCAGCAAATCCCCTCGTCCCACATCACCTGGAGTGTGTTACCTGTAAAGGATGGGAGATTTTGGGAAGAGCAGACTGTAACAGAGGCCAAGTACAACTGGCTTCTATCTGGTGTACTTTGGAGAAAATAAATGCCCTTTCTACATATCAGAATTCTTAGGTTTTGTATCACTGGTGAGTATGTGGACCATCTTACACAGGGAACCAATTAAAAATAATATAATTGCATGCTTGCATTAATCCATACCTGCTGTACTTGCCAGAGTCTTAACTTGCAAGAAAACCTCCACCTGATTTTTTGGAGTCACTGACCCTTTTTGTTGTAAGGGCCCTTCCTGCGCCCAGATGGAGCCTGCCAGGATGGTGCACACACGGAGCAGTGCTTTGGGATGTGCAGCCTCCACTGGGCAGGGTGGTGATCACCCCTGCAGAGCCAAAGAGGGACTCAGCCAGGCTGCAGTCGGGATCCTTGTGTGCCTCAAAAAGTAAAATGTGCAGTCCCAAAACTCTGTAAAATGAAAACCAATTAAAAGATCCTTGAAGAGTACTTTTCATCCTTTATGGTTGCATCTTCAGAAGCATAGCAGCATTATATCAGAGAAAGGACATGAAAGGGTTCTCAGGAAGGTAATAGTACTGCTATCCTTCCCCAGTGAGGACATTATTGCAAGAGATGAATTACAAAACACATTTCTTGGACAGCCTAAGATCCCAGTGTTTTAAAATCAGAGAAATGGAGACTTTTCCAAAATCCTGTCAGTTCAGTTGTGCTAAGGTGTCTTTTCAGACATAGTTTAATATTTTGGAAGAATTTCATGCTCAGTTTAATTAGTTTCCTCCAATTGAATTTGGATTTTTCTTGTTGACTAAGTGATTCTTTCCCAAACTGCCTGAGGCATCAAGTTGATCTTGACAGAAATGCTGAAGTAAACATTATTATTTGGTAACTGTGACTGTTCAGAGCTGCACCACTGGTGCCAAACTGTTACTCGCTGTGACAGCTCATTATCTCCCTGTTTCCCAGCTCTTTACATATCTTTTTGTTTATTCTGGTGGGCTGAAAATAGATGTGTGTCCATTTTTGTGTGTATTGCTGTTTTCTGTACAGCAGTGCAACCATGTTTATTAAATGTGCAACCTCTTGTGTAGTTTTAGTGGTGATGAGACCAGGGGGAGGCATGCCCTGGTATGAGCTTATTTAGTGAAGTCAAGGGTATTATTTATATATCTACCTATATATAAAAACCATAAGGTATATGTTTTTGGGTTTTTTTTACCATGAGGTATGTGCTTTTTTTTTTCTTTTTTTTCTTTTTTACATATATACACATTTATAATACTATGTGAGCAGCTCAGCCTGGGCACAGATGAAGATGATCAGTGGTTCCAGTCAAGGTCTTGTCTGTGTATACCTGCCAGAAAGAGTCAATAAAAAGCATTCCTGTTCTAAACATTTAGAGATGTCCTTTTTAGCTCACCTGGCTTCTGGACAGGAACATTTTCCACTCTAGGTGACTTTTTTAATAATACAGTGGCCAAGTGTATCTGCTGTAATCCATGGGTCTTTGTTGGAATTGCTGTAAATTTTTTGCAACTGTTTTAAATCTGTATTAAAGATTTCCTTCTAATGCTTTCAATCTCAATAAAGGTGAAAATGCTAAGTACTGACACTTTTTAGCCCTGCAACTTGTTTCTATACAGTATTATTCAGATGGCATATGCAGATCTAAAAGCCTGTGTTTAATTGGTAGTTTGTCCCAGTTTTGGTTTGGAAGATGGCCTTTCAGGCACACATGTCAGGAAGATGGAGCAGAGGGAGCACTGTTGTTTCCTTCCCTGGTTTGTGTTTCACTGTGCATTGCTGCAGCTGGATAACCTTGGCAATTGATCTTATTTTGAATGGGAGTTTCCTGATTTTGCCCAGGCAGATGTATTCATTTTGGATCCCATAAAATCTTGACAAAAGCAAACTAAAAAGTGTTAGTTCTTTTTCCTTACATATTAGGGGGAACAGTGATGGGATCATAACTGCAGAGACTTTTCCAGGTCATGTGATTATGCCACGTGGATGGAGGACTCCAAATATGGGATGTATTTTTCATCAAACATCTCTCAGCTTGAACAGCTCATGAAGCATCACCAGGTAGATGAAAGTCAGTATTTTAATTAATTGAAAATACTTTTAAGGAAAGATGTTGCATTTTTGTCTGTGACCTGGGACAACCTTGATTCTGACTTTTTAACCAAGCAAGTAGCTATTTTTATGTGTGAGCAGAGTCTGTAATCTGCACTACACAGATCAGCAGATTATGGCATATTTGGAAAAAGAGCCAAAGCAAACAAATTTAAAACCAGATATCTGGCCTTATCTGGGCAACAAACTGCCTTGCCACCCTGGTGAGAATAGGGACAGAGCCCTGGAGGGCTGCAGGTCCCTGCAGGTGTGCTTCAGAAACCACGTCAGAAGCCCCTGGTTGTGGCAGGGGCTGCAAATGCCACTGCAGGGGAGGGATGTCCTGCTCTCAGGGCATCCAAACATCTCTGCCCTGGGCAGACTCCAGATGCAACAGGTTGCACTTGTCTGCCAGGCCTTGATCAAAGGGATTCTGCCCTTGCAAGGCACTGGGCTGAGAAGCTCCACTAACAGGATCTGCCTGGATCTCGAGCCCTTGCAGTGATGCCTTTTGAGGCAGTAATGTGATTTTATTTAGTCAGATAGATGTTATTTATCTCAAAGCTCCAAGATAACAAATGCACAGTTCAATGTGCTACAGAAGTGTGTGATGGTGAATCAGGGCCTTGGAGAGCTTCCAAACAGCTTTGGTGCTGCTGGCCATGCACTGCACAAGCTTGTGACAGAACCCTGTTTTCCCTGCATACCTTGATGGAGTGAGAATGACAGGGGAAGTTCAAGGGGATGTCTGCAGGTTCCTAAGAAATTTATCTGCTTCTCCTTAATTCTGTTTTGTTTATGTTTATTTGCAATAAATTTCACCAGTGAAGGGAACAGTGAATAATATTATGAAAATACTGACAGTTATTCCAGACCACAATATTCTTTCCTAGGTCTGATTTTTCTCAGAAGTGCTGGCTTTTTTCTTCAGTGAGCCATTCTATTCTGTATGTATCTGTTGTCATAAAAATGCTGACAAAAGAATTTGCCAAAATAGCATTTGCTTGCATAAATTTAGCATATAAAAACCTGCTTGTGATGAAGTTGAATACGAGGAAAAGCTATTTGCTATGAGGAGCACTGGCCCCCATTTGCTGTGCCATCAGTTATAGCTCTGGTATCAGAGACAACCAAAAGTACTCTTGTGCATGGATTAGTGAATATTTATGTGTACTGTATGGCAAGAGTGGTATTTAATGATATTTTAAATAGTGTGGAAGGAGCCTATGTTGCTGCAGTGAGACCCTGAGGTGCTGAGGAGGAAGGTCTGACTGCCAGTCACTTCTCTTCTGGGATATCTCTCCCAGCTGGGATCAAACTCTTGTGCTTGGCAGCAGCTGTGGAGACATGAGGATTTTAGAAACCCAAGATTTTGAATGGTTTTGTCCTGTAGTATCCAAAATGTGGCACATTGGTCAGTCCCCATTCCTTTGCCTGTTCACCTACTGCCACAGTTTATTTGCCCATCCCCAAAGCACATGCTGTCCATGGTGAAAGAATATGGGAAAAAAAAAAAAACCCCAAAGTCCAAACAACACCAACCAAACACAACAAAACCAAAAAAAAAAAAAAAAATTGGGGAAGTTTAAAGGCTCAGCCTTATATCAAATGTGCACAGCTCTCAGACTCATTTCAATCCTCCTGCTCCTGTCACAAGGAGAGCTGTGTGGGGGGGATAATTCCATATGAAGAGAATTTATGTTTATCTGGAGAACTTCAACCACCCTGATAATGAAAGGCAGGTACAGGGGGATCAATGCAGATGTTCAGAGGTGAGTGAGAAGGCAGCCAGATCTTCTTTAGCAGTGAGGACTGATTGAAAATGAGCAACTGTGGGTAAAAAGCAGGATTGTGTCCAGCCATTCCTCAGCCCTGTGTATATTTGCAGTGATTGTGCTCGAAGCCTGGCCCTGAGGGAGCTGCCTTCATGGATGGAGAGTACAGAAAGGACAAACCTGTTTTTTCCCTGATCCAATGCTGTTTTCTCAGAGAAATGCTGTAACAGACTGAGCTCAGCTGCTGGAATGGCTGCTGCTGCTTGTGAGGCAGGGATAGGCTAAAGTCAAACTCTCCTGAATTGGCTCTGCCCCAGCATGGTTCAGAGCTTAGAGGGTGCTGATGTCCTGGGCAGAGCACACAGGCAATGCCCTTTCCTGAGAGCTGCTCATCTTGGAAACACCCAAGAAGAACCAGGTGTACAGGCAGCATAGATGGAAGCTGGAGGATAACTCTAGAGTGGAATTGACACAAGGAATGTTTGCTGAGAGCTCTTTAATGAACTTCACTGTCTGTCCTTCATGGGCTCTGCAGTGACTGCAGCTTTGTAACTCATTTAGGAGAGTTCTCTTGTTTTTAATAGATTTTCTTTCTGTATTCCTTGGTGTTATAAGCTATTCTATTACCCGGTTGTTTTCAGTGCCAGGGAAACAGTGCAAAATCAGCTGCTGTCAAGAGGTGAACAGTGACATTTCTGAGCACAGTAAATTATCCCACACCAAGCTGTCTCTGTGTGTGCCAAAAGCACCTCATGCTGTGCACATTGTGAGAGTCAGAAAAGTCAGAAGTGAGTTAAAGGAGGTACTTAGAAGCCCCATCTGGAGTCCATCACAAGTCATCATTCTGGTGTTCCTCATTTGGTGCTCCTTTCCTCAGCAGGTGGAAGGGGGCTGCAGGCAGGGATGGTGCAGCATGCCCCTGGTCTGGCAGGTAGCATGACACCATCTGCAACCCAACTGCCACAGGTTTGCTCTGCAAAACTCTCTGCCACTATTTCATCTTCCTGGGCTTTTCATGGTAAGTGCCTCTCTGCACTGCCAGCTTTTCATGGCTGGACTGGCAAAGCAGTACCTGGGGAGATGCTCCCTGAAGTCAGACTGGTGCTGCAGGAGTCCTGTGTGTGATCCCACACTCACACCTTGGGAAACTTGCCCCTGGATATTCTGTATCAATTCAGGTTGAGGGAATTATACTTAAATATTTTTTTCCGTGTTACCTGTGTTTTGACATTGTTCTGTAGAGTTTCATTTCAGTCTTCATAGTTATTAAGAGCATTTAATCTGTTTTCTTAGTGAGTGCACAAATGGTGGTGACTTACAGTAGAATTTAAAGCAAAGCATATGTTTTCTGTTCCATGTTTGTTTAAGCAACTGTGACAAACTCCCTGGCTTTTCAGGTGCACTCCCTTCTCTCCTGGAGTGCATCAAATGAGTTTTCTTCTCCCTGCTGATGATCAGAAAGCTCCTGTTCTCTCCCAAGTGCTGCACTCCTTCCCTTGCCTGTGAATCCTGCTGTTGCTGTCTGGCACCTGTGGGTTGGTGTGGGCTGAGGAGGTGTTAGGCTGAGCAGCCACCCCAGAGGTGAGGTGTGGCTTTGTGGCACACTTCAGTCTTCAATTCATAAGCCACCCAGATAGATACACAAAATAATGGGCTTGATAACAAATTCTGATTTTTGAGAGTAGAACAAAACTGCAGACTGATAAAGGAGCAAAGCAGTACGGTGATTGTAAAGGATATTTTTTGCTCAGCATCACAAGCAACCTTCAGTTCTTCCCTTTGGGTCAAGCTGGAATCTCCTTCCCTTAGTTTAAGATGAAGTTTCTTGCTTGTATTTTCTAGAGGTTGCAGCACCTACCTTCTTCTTCCATATGGAGAAGGAAAGGACCTGGGGAAAAAAGCCAAGTCCTGCATCATCTCAGGCAAGAATGCAGCACTTGCACCTATTTCAGATTTTTTCCTGCATTTCTGTATTGAACAGTCCTGGCTTCTCACTCTCTCCTCCCCTTTTCTTAAGTGTCACCTGGCACAGGTCATCTCTGAGAGGGAGGAGGCTGAGATCATTCCATCACTGAGGTGGAACCCTGGGCAGACCCTGTGGAAGGTGCCCTTGGGTGAGTGCTCAGGGCTGTGCTGTGATTGTCCCATTTCTCTCCAGGTTCCAGCACACTGCTGAGGTGGTGCAGAGCAGCGTGAGGCATGTGTGTGACATTTATGAGATGAGACAAATTCCTCTTGCTGTGGAATTATACATTTCACAGACACGGAGGAGTGTTTCCTTGATGAGGTAGATTTAATTTTCTTGTATGGATTTGCACTGTCAGGGCATTTCTTCCAGCCTTCCTTTGATAGGGAGGAAGTGTTCATGATGCTGGACTGGAACTGAGAAATCTGGGCTCAGTTCTTGGCTGGGTCACAGACTGTGTGAGGTGCTGGCAAGCAGTTCCTTCTTGTGCCTTGGCTGTGAATGAGGAGATCTTCTGTTCTTCTATCAGGAGCTCAAGGCTGTTCCTTTTAATAATGCACCAGCCTCAATGCTGTGATGTAAATAAGGATTCCTTTTGCATATATCTTGGCAGTAGTTTGATGCCTTAGGAACCTATAAATTAACACACACTTTCAAGATAATATTAGTATAGGAGGTAACATAAAGGTTGGAGGCCTCCAGGGCCAGATATGGAAAATGTCCACAAAATCCCACCCACACAGGGTGAACACAATTTCTATAAATTTAGCAAATTAGCATAATTGACAAGAATTCCCAGTTAGAAGCACAGGTGATGAGGTAATTCCCCCTTCTGGTTCAGCCCTTTTCTGGAGCCCCCACCTTGGTAATGGCTGTGCTTTGTTCATGAAAAGGGTCTTAAAGAGCTTTTCTCAGCCTTGGTAGCCAGAACCAAGAGAGAGATAGGGAAGAGAGAACCAAGATAGGATAGGGGCCCTTGGAATGTGTTTTGTCTATTTGCCTAGGGAAAGAGTATGAAAAACTACTGGGAAAATTATAATACAATTATAGGCCACAAATATATGTGTAAAGAATACAGAGAATATATAAAATAAAAAGGCAAAAATCAGCATGGCATGAGTTTTATCCATTACTTCTAATTATCTCCAGATTTTTCATTCTAGTTTTTTTATGAGCAGCATTATCCTGTCTCACATTTTCATTCTCTTTTGCCTAACAGTGATAAAGAAGAGACACACGTGGTGATAAAGTACTTTTAGGGTGATCTGGGGTGTAGAGTTTTTCTGTTGCAAGTCTCCTCTCTTGTAATCCTGGAAGGTTAGTTGCAGCACTAAAAGGACTCTTTCTGAATGATATTAGAGGCAGTGTTCAGCTCATAAATATTTGTCTTTCATCACCATATCAATGAAGATCTGGAAGGCTGTTATACCCTGTTGGTTCTGTCCTCACTGACTGTAAAATTTTAATTGGTTTTACTTCTGGTGCTTGTTAACCCAAATGTAATGTTGAGTTCCAGGGGAGATGAAATCCCTTCCAAAATTTTGGAAATAATTGTTTAAATAGAGGCATGTTTTTTGTGATTAATTTTTTCAAGACAAACTGTTTTCTGCTCTTTTCAGGGGAAAAGCCTCCCACTGCCTTTATCCATATCCTTAATTCAGCCAATGTGTTTACAAAGATTGAGCTTTAAAATCAAAGCACCATCGGGACTCAGCTGTAACTTTGCCTGCAATGACAAGGTTGCTGAATAACTGAATAACTGTTGTGTTATTTGTGCTGTAAGCTCTGTGGAAGTGTCAGCCTTTGCTCTTTTTTTTTTTTTTTTTTTTAATTCCACCTTCTCCAAAACATGTGCCCCAGCTGACACATCCACCCTGACCTTCCTGTGGGAAGCTCAGGCTGGCTCTATCTCCACAAGCCCCAAACTGGGACCAGAGTTAATGAGAAGCCTGGGGAGAACAAGGTGGATCTGCAGAAGAGGCAACTGATGAACAAAAAAGGCTCTGGAGGAGACTGTTGCTCACCACAGGGTCAGAATCATCTAATTTTGCAGTGCTGTGGTTATTTCAGAAATCCTGTGCTAATGGTCCATTTTCCCCATCACCTCCCAGCACTTAAAGCGTGTAAAATTGTGGGCAGAGTCTGACTTCCATTTGCTTTCAGTGCAATTGGTTTTAGTCATAAATCAGCTGAGTGAAAGCAATCATTTTGTCCCCCCCTCAGTGTCACTGTCTACAGAGCCTTGTTTAAACCTGTGTATGTTTGAAATCATGTAGAATAGTGCTGAATTTGGTCACTGACAGTCCCTGTATGGAGAAGCCATCAAACTCTAGTTAGAAACAATGGAAACAAATTTTAATAAAATAGTATAATAATACTATATGATTGGCTGATTTAAACATATAAACATGGGGTTTTTCCCCCTTATTTCTCACTCTTTCCTTCTCTGGGCACTGTTAGTTGTTTACAGTCTGAGTTACTCCAGAACATGAGCTGTGGTATCACCTATTGTGTGTTGATTTGGCACAGCCTGGGTTTTGGGAGCAGGAGAGGACCACAGGGGTGGCTTCTGTGAGAAGCTGCTGGAAGCTGCCACCCTGTCCAACAGAGCCCATCTCTGATGGCCCTGAAGATGGTCCTTGCTGTTGCTTTCTCTACAATTCCTGTGCAGATGTGTGGGGCAGGACTGAAAACATGCACAAGGTAAGTCAGTGAGAAAGGGGATCCCAAAGCATCCCTTGGGAAGGTGCAGGAACAGCTCCACAAATCCCCTGGAATGGGACTCTGCAGGAAGGGATTGGTGAGGACAGGCTGCTTCACAGACTGGAAGTAAGTTTTCTGCAAAGTGGCCAGATTGTAAGTGGGGCTACAGCAAACTGGGAGAGCTGAGTGATGGGCAGGTGAAGCAGTCTTTCCTGCCTTGCTCTGTGCTAGTTAGACTCTGGGAAACCATCACATTTTGGGCTTCATCCTAAAAGAAAGAGATTGTTGGGAAAACAGAGTCAAGAAAGCGATGCTAAAAATGAACTCAGAGTAGAGGCTATGGGGAGAAAACTTGTGGGGTTCAGGCTATTTACTGTGGGGGGAAAAAATGGGTAGCTGGAAGGAGGTGAGATAATTTTTGAGTTCTCCTGGGCTGCTGCAGAGAGGAGAGGAGGAGAGGAAGGGAATGGGCAGTTCTCTTGTCTGTGCTGGTTGGGAGAAGAAGACATGCTATTAAGGGATATACAATTTTAAGAAACAGATGGAGAAGCACTGGGGTAGTTTTGCCCCAGGAAGTTGTGGAATTGCAGTCACTGGGAGTCAGAAGTTAGATAAACATCTGCCAGAATAGATAGAGCTGCCTGGCCTCTGCTCTGAGGGTCCTTTCAACCCTCTTTGCAATGATGACTTTGAAATCAAATTCTGCACAAAAATAAGACAATGCACTGCCTTTCCTCTGCAAAGAAGAAGATGCAGGGTGTGCCCAGGAGGAAGAGATATGGAATAAAGTGGTCGTGGCAAGGGACAAAATGTGGCTGAGACCTGAAACCAGTATAATTTCCTTCCTTCTCTTTAAATATTAATAGACCTTTTTTTCACGCCATTAAGACAGCCAACATTATCCTGAGCTGTTGCCCAAGCCATTAATGCACTGTGCTCTGAGTTATATTTTGCAGGTATTTTTCTTGCCCTCTCAAGAGATTTTGTTATGAAGTACCCTCATTGACAGCAGAGCTGGGATATGATGCAGTGTGGTACTTCATCAACAAGTTCCTTAGACTCTGGAAGGAGCAGTTACTTTTTGGGGCAAGACTCCTTTCCCTCCTTACTCAACAGTAAACAGGCCTGCAGGATGACTGATCTTGATAATAGTAAAGAAAAGCACACTGTGTGCACTGGGGAAATAATAAGAAAAGGATTTATGAGTGGTTGGGAGTGGGGTTCTTGGGGCCATAATCCTCATCCAAGGGAGCTCTCAGTACCAGGGACGCTGTGGAAAAGTCTGTTAAGCTAGCAAATGTATACCATCCAAAAACCTTTGCATGTAACAGCACAAGAGTGCCAATTTTGGGAATTACGGTCCCTCCCACCCCTCCTGAGCCAAGTGCAGTGAGCTGAGGTCCAGGAGATGTAGTGGTGACTGTTGGAGGTGCTCTCTGGAATGTAAATCCTGAGGCTCATGGGGTAGATGTGCATTCAAGCAGTTCTGTTTGCCCACCTATGGGGATTGTCTCAGCCTCTGGTCATCTGCTCAGAACAAAAGCTATAACCTTGAAGGTTTCACCTGCTTGGGAGCACTTTCCAGCTGTTGAGATGCTTAGCAGCAAGCCTGGGCAGCAGAGTGTCAGCGTGGTCCATGATTTCTGGTCTCTGTGATCAAAGCTTCCTGAGGTGTAAAGCCTTTTTATCTGCATCAGTGATGGGAAGAGAACAGGCTTTGTTACCACCTCCTGCCATCCAGGGATCTGTGTAACCTGTATTGCCCTGTGCACCCTGGAATGCTGAGAGCCAGGGCAGGCCCAGGCAGAGCTGCTGCTGCCTTGGCAAGAGGCTGTCACACATCTCCAGGACTTCAGTCTTAGTAACCACAGAGCAGGAACTGCAGGGTCTCGTTTGGCTCATTAATGCCCGTGCTTGTCACTCTGAGTGGAAATACATTTGGTGGCTTTTGTGCAATAACAGGCTTTTGGTGTTGGACAGGACTGTGGAGAATTCAGGAGCTGCCTGAAAGTGGTGGGTTTTTCCCTTGTCTCAGATATGCTGAGGGTAAACAGCTCTGCCCTCTAGTGCCATTTGCCAGATCTGGTAAAGCTGAGCACGGCAGTGAGCCAGGGAACACAGAGCATCCCTTGGAGCTCACTGACCTGTGCTGGTCCAGGCTGCTCTGGGCATCCCCAGGAGCAGCTGGGGATGGTTTTAGCCCCATGCCAGGCAGGAAAACATGGCATGTGTTGGCATACCTGCTGCACAGCACCCCCATGTTCATTTCTGAGCTCTCCCTCAAACAGCCCAGCTCAGCCTGATATTTGCTTTCCCATTATGTTTGTTATGCCTTTGGGAGACATGCAGAAGAGCTAAACGATTTCAGCAGCTTTGCTCTTTCAGCCCCATAAATAATGAATTCATCAGGGTGAGAAAACACATGCCCAGATGCAAACACATGCAGAGCCCTACAGAGGAAAGGGAATAAAGACAGAAGCTTGAGATCCAAATGCAGAGCCCTGTGGCAGTGAACTGGGAACTGCTTTTTGGAGTGAAAAGGTGTCAGGGGGGTGGCTATGGAGTTAATTGCCTCAAGAAGAGGCTAAAAGCAATTAGGAGTGCAAGTGAGTGCTAGCTGAGGTTGGAAGTGAGAAGTTGCTACCTCCTTGGCTTTTGGAGAGGGCTATTAGTTTGAAGGAGGTGTTTGTTTTATCATCTGTAAGTCCTGTCTTCAAGCATCAGATGAAATAATTTGGTTGTGGCTGGTGCCCTGCAACATGACAAGGGGTAAAAATACGTTGTGAACATGCTGGAAAACCTCAGCTTGATGGGGTATAGTGAGGTTTCAAAGAATCTGCATTTCTGGAAGTTTTTTAAGAGTAAATTAAAAAAAAAAAAAAAAAAAAAGGAACTTCCCAAGTCCCACACTGCCCCTGCTGAGAGTACTTGCAGAGATGGTGTATGTGCAACCAGACACCAGAGAATCCACCCATCCCTCCTCCTCTGCTGGGCCAGTTGAGAACCTCTGGGGTTTGCAAGGCTCTTTCCTTGCTGATGCTTTGAGTGCCCTTTCCAGGAGAGATAATGTGCAGCAGGAGGTGTGAGCCTGGCTGGTGTGGGGAGCCCAGCTGCCCAAAAACCAGGTGTCTGCAGACCTGGGCTTCACCAGGAGGCTAAATGAGATGTAAGATGTTCACCTAGGGAATCTTAGCAATGTTCTGCTGGCTGGAGATCTTTGTGTTAACGCTGCTAAAATTTTTCTGGAAAATTGCAAAGAAGAATACACTGGTTTGCAATTAGTCCTTCAAACTTGGGAGCTCCTGGACAGCTAGGGAAGCACAGGGGCAGCTCTTGAGTTTTGCAAATGCTGGGACTTAATTCTCTGATCCATCTTAGCTTGGTTTGCACTGATAAGAACAAGGGCATTTTCATAAAATTTGGTCCTCTCCCTATAGCCATATCTAAAAAGTTTTGCAGGACAGCTGCCAAGATTAGGTTATCTTTTGTGGAATTGAAAATTTGTTTGGGGAAGTCTGGACAATTCCATTTGGAGGCACCTTTCTGCTCAGCAGGTGACAAAGAGGGGAGAAATTTGTGTGCACAGCCTGAAGATACTGAATTTCTGACCTTAGCTGGTGCTTGGGGTTCTTTCCTTGGTATTAAAACTATAACCACCTGACTATTGCATAAATAACCTTCCAATATGCATGCACTGATGTATATTTTCCCCTTGACACTCAGGCCATCTCTGACAACTCTTAAGACCTCTCTTGACCTGCTGTGTTTTTCTCCTTGCTCTCTGAAGCAAGTGAAGTCTACAGGATTGCGCTGTCTGAGCTCCTTCCTTCTCCCCACCGATTCTGAACATCATTAACTTGTCTCCCCCACTTTGACTGGGGTAAACACTGTGTCACTGTGGGTTTTGTGAACCCAGCTGGCCATGCTGAGCAGGGGCCTCTTGGTGATCTTCAGAGATTCACCCTAGAGCTGACAAATTAAAGTGGGGGCGAAGGGAAAGAAAGAGGCGTTAGTAATTCCTGGGTTCAGGAGAAGTTCAGCCAAGAGCTTCCCCCAGTAACTGTCAGTTTCCTTCTCATCCCCCTTTATGTATTTAGTTGTAATGATGAAAGTTCAAATATGAATGCAATTACAAGGTAATTTTGCAGATCATCGTTCCTAGGAGTGCTGCAATCATTACAGGCTGAAATAATACAAGCAGAAACATAATAGCAAAGAGAGAGAGGAGTGATCAAAAGAGAAAAGTTTTTAGGTGAGTTTTGGAAAGAAACAGAGCTAATGAGTTGGAGCTCATCTAGATGGCAACAGCAGGCATTATTTTTCCTAACAAGAGGTGATGCATGTCTGAAAAATGAAAGTGAATTAAAAAGTTGCCTGATGAGTGATATGGGGGTGGAAAGGGCTAGGAGTAGACTGAAACAACTGAGGTATCATGAGATTTGCATGTACTTGATTTTATTCAGAGTGACTGATGCTAAGCAGTTCATAAAAGCAGGCTGCTATATCTGTGTAATCCCTAGCTGTCTTTATTTTTAAAATAGTATTTGGGTTGAGCAGTTTTGTTCCTGTTGCTGCAGCAGTGGCCAGGGAAAGAGAACAAAGGTGGCAGCAGAGGGTTTTCCCCAGCCTAAAGACCAGCACCAGGATGTGCCAGGCTTTTGGACCACTGGTGTGCCCACTCTGACCCCATGCCCTTCTGGAAGATAGGTCCACAGCAGCAAACCAGAGGCACGTGCATTTCATGGCCTCATTTGTCCTCTACCCCATCCCATCAAACCCGGAGCACAACATCCCTTGGGGTGGCTGCAGCCTTTTGCAGCTGCTTTGCTTTTCTTTTTTTTTTTTTTTTCCCTCTTTTTTTTCTTTTTTTGTGAATCCTGGTGAAGCAGGCTGACAGAGCCAGGAGCTGTGTAATTAGTGGGAGCAGGTCCCTGTGTTTGCATGGGGCAGTTGTTAGCAGGGCTGCTCCAGGCTGAGCTCACCAGGCTGCGCCAGACGGAGCCGTCGGTGCAAACGGGCACAGGTGGGCTGCTCACTGAGATGGAAAATAATTAGGAGAGCATTAGTTTTAGGTTGAAATAAATGGATTGTCCAGCTGTAGCTGCTGTAGAGAGGAAGCTGAATGTTAATTAGATGCCACCAGTAATTATGGTGATTATGTATTTTTTGAGTGGCTGTTGGGAGTAGTTCAATTCACTTCCACAGGGTAATGTGAATGACATTTCTAATAGATTTAAGGAAGGTACTTTTTTAAAATTTTGTTGATTTTTTTTTAACAATGACAATTGCAGTAAAACAAAGCTACTGGAGGGTGCAAAAAAATGTAAGTTGTTTGGTATAATTGCTCAGAAAAAATGATTGTTGAAGTAAGAGAAAATGCTTTGTGCTTGCTGCAAGAAATACATCCTACTTTTCTACAGATAAAAATTAGACCCTGGCAGAGATGGGACTCAAACCTGGTTTTCCATCTCACGGTGCATTTTCTTAACTGTTAGACAAGCAGACCTCTTGAAAATAACTCTGAATTTATTTTGCTGGCTTTCAGGCCTGTTTGATGCTTCTCTCTCCTTCTTGCACAGATAAAGGTGATGCCAGTAAAATTAATTGAAACAGTGATTTTGTAAGAGACTACTACTTATATTACTTGCCAAGGGCCAATTTTAATATTTAGATCAGAAAAATTATTTTACAGGCTTGTCCATGCATGGGGCCCTTCTGAAACAGTTGCTCCATACATATTTATGTAGGCATTGTGATAAATCAAGTGCCCACATGCGAATCTGTTCAGCAATATCTGTTGTGCTCTATATTCAATTTTTCTTTCAGTTTTTTCTTTCAGTTGTAGATCAAGCCTCTCACTTATACCCACTAGTTAGGACGTGAACACATTAACATGCCACCCACTGTGTCTGATAACCTAACTAACACCTGTGATCTCAGACAGCCTCAGCTCAAATTCACTCTTAGCATTATTTGTCAAGATTATTTGTAGACTAGATTTGCATAAATTGCCAACAAGCATGTACTAAACACCCAGACTTTTGTAGAATACTTTAATAGAAATTACTAATGTGGGAGAATGCTGTCTTCCATGTAAACCAAGTGCTGCTTTTGGGGGGGGGGGCGTTCTCATTTCAAGAAATAATAACCAATACTTGAATCTTACACACACAAAATATGCAAAAGCCCAAGGACAGTGAGCTGCTTTGCACAGAAATCTTCTGCTGGTTGGACAAGGACAGTCTTCTGTGAGCCACAGGGAAGGTCAACCTAAAGCACTTGTGTGCTGCCTGGTGTGAGACTTCAAAAATGCATCACTCACCTTCGTTCACAGGGGAAATACAGAACCTCAGCCCCTGACCTTCCTGAAGCTGGAGTTTGGAAGAGCCTTGCTGGTGGTGATTTAGGTAAGACATTGCCTGGAGTTTGCACTGGCTGTGTTGCTTTCTGTTAGGGGCATGACTGATTTTTCTGAGCATCAGGACAGTACAAGATACCCTGATGACACACAGCAGTCAACATGTCTCAGACAGGACTGAAGATGTCCCCAGCTCAGCATCCCACACTTGCACCTCTGGGGACATCACCTGGAGAGGTGGAACCTTTCACCAGGTGGCCCAACCAGCTTTGCTCTCCATTTGGAGTTTCTTCAGTGGTCCCTGGTTGTGTTACAAGGGACCTTCCCCTTCTTTAGGTGTGACTAGAAGTCCATCCATTGCAGAGCTGAGTGCAAGTGTCTTGCAGAATGAGATGGGCACACACAGACAACTCCTCTCCCCTGTATGCTGGCACAGGGGCAGGTCTGTGGTGTGGTGTGCCCTTCTCAGAAGCAGCTGTGTTTTGTTGTGATAATGGATGCAGTTATGTAGGGGAGAGGGATTTGCACATCCCATGTAGCTGGAGCAGTGGGTGGGTTGATTGCTGGAGCAGCAGAGTGCCCCACATCTGGGAACAAGCCTTGGGCTAACAGCTGGCTGGAAGCTTTTGGTGGGTTGGATGCATCTGGGAGCATATGATTTGCCAAGGGGAAGGCTCTTGTCTCCCCTGCAAACACGACAGCCTGTGCTCTCCTTAATTACTTCCATCTAGGAAAGTTGATGGCTTCTTTGATTGAACTATGTTTAATGAAAAATGGGTAGCAAGATGAATGCTTTGCTCTTGTATCTAAAATCCACTGATAATTAGAACTTATGGAAGCAGTACTGTACTTCCTTTTCATTTTTCCCTGGCCAATGAGTCAATTGAAATACATTTTCATCCTTTTATCCATAGTACTTTAATTTGGGGAATACAGAGACCCTTGCACACGTTTTTTTGCATGTTTGGATCACTGTGCAAATGGGAAAGTTTGGCTGGCCTTGATTTACCCACTGTTTACACAGCCTGTGCTCTCCTCTTCCAGATTCATCCTGAAGGACCTACTGATGTTTGATGGGAATTCATCAAAACACAGTGTCACTTCATGAGGATCACAGGACAGCCTGGGACTCTGGTTCCTCTTCTTTGAGGATGAAGAGTTGACAATTTTAAATGAGCACACCACAAGCAGTATAATCAAAAGGAGATGGAGGAAGATTGGGTGCTCTGGCAGGTTTTGAATCTTTGAAGAATCAGACCCCAAGAATGTTGATCTTAAGGCCTGTGTTTATAAGAGTGATTGCTTTGCCATGTTCTCCTTGAGGACCTGGCTGAGCATCCAAAGAGGGGACATACACATTGTCACCTCCACTGAGGCCAGCTGGCTCATGTCACCATGTGACCGTGATCACAAGGGTCTCAGGATGAAAGAAGAGACAAGAAAGTTGACTCCATGTTCAGAAGGCTGATTTATTATTTTATAATATATATGTTATTAAAAACTATACTAAAAGAATAGAAGAAAAGATTTCATCAGAAGGCTTAGCTAAGAATAGAAAAAGAATGAATAACAAAGGTTTGTCTCTGACCGAGACACTGGACAGCTGGACTGTGATTGGCCATGAATTAGAAACAACCACATGAGACCAATCCCAGATCCACCTGCTGCATTCCACAGCAGCAGACAATCATTGCCTACACTTGGTTCCTGAGGCCTCTCAGCTTCTCAAGAGGAAAAATCCTAAGGAAAGGATTTTTCATAAAATATCATGGCTACACCACCAGATCTGTTTTGTCACTATGAGCTCCCCTGTGTGCTGTGCCTTACCAACACTTGTAGTAACAACAGGAGATTTTGCTGCTCTTGTGCCTGGCAGCCTCAGTTTTTCCTGTTTTTCCTTGACTCTCCTCCTGTACTTGGACTCAGGGATAGCTCTCAGTCACACTGGTGGGTTTGCTTCAGCCCTGGTGTGTTGGTGCTTCCCTCCTCTGTCCTTGCTGTGGGCTCTGCTTGCTGCCAGGGAGGTGGCACCTCACTGACAGGGCCACCAGCAGGGTGACTTTGGCCATAACACAGTTTCTCTGTGTCTTTGCAGCTTTCTGAGTAGGGAGGTCTGTCAGCCTGAGGGTTCATTTGCACAAACACCATGGGTGAGAAATCTATCACTGTGTTGGGCCATGTTTATTTTAAATCTCAGGGCTGCTGAGAGCTCTGTCAGCCAAGGCAGTCCCCCCACCCTTGGGAGTACCAGGGCTCCCCAGGCTGGATGTGGTGGGAGCTCTCCTGGTTTGTCTGGGAGCACTGTGGTGCTGCAATGGCAAAAATGATTTTTCTATCTTTTTGTCTTAAAGTGAAGTTTAGTGGTGGGGGGAGAACAGAGTAATGGAGCTCAGGGAAGAGCTGTCTTCCCTGAAGGCTCTCACAGTGCACACAAGGGATTTTTAACCCTGGGGTCCCTCTGGACTTCTGGTCAGGGTGTCTGAGGCTTGCATGGGAAGCAGTAGTTTCCTGAGTGGCTGCAGAACATTGTGCTGGGGCTGGTCCTTCCTTGCTGTGGGGTGAGAGAAAGGGTGAGCAGGTTGTTTGTTTGGTTTTTTTTTTTTACACATTTTTAAACTGGTGCTCTGTTTTTCTCACTCCTTTGTTGATGGGCACTGCTGTTGTCCATCCCAAGGATGGCTCCAGGAGCAGGCTGAGTGAAGGCTGGGATGCTGTACCCCTGTCTCTGGCTGCAGTAGGTGGGGTGGTGGTTCTCCCAGGAGGAAAAACACCTCAGATGAACCAGTCTACCTTGATTCCCACATGGACCTGGTGGTGCAGTGTGTGCTGATGTGCTCTGTGCTCTTTCTGTGTGTGTCAGCCCCAGCACAGGGAGGGACTCCTCCAGGCAAGAGAGATGACTCTGGAGCTGGTCCAGGTGCATGCAGAGCCCTGGCACTGGGTCCCTCCTGGCATGGGCACCTTCCTCTGGGACACCACTTTGGGAAATGTGCTGTTTCCCAGCTTTTCCTTGCCAGCTCTCAGCAGTTTCTATGCGTGCCCACAAGAGAGCAACCCCAGCACAGGGTTGTTGTCTCCAGAGAGACAGATTGTAGGGCTGAGTGTGAGGTCACATCTGTCTTCCCTCACCCCTTCCAGCCCCACCACCTCATCCCAAACCTGAGCTGAACAGTGGGTCCTGGGCAAGAGGAGTATCCCACAGGGAAGGAAGGACATGCTGGAGGAGAGAGCAGGAGACCCTGGCTGTGTCTTCTACAGCAAACTCAGTGCCATCTCCAGGAAAGGACTGTGCCATGAATTAGCAAGGGGCATCAATCCAGGATGTACAGCAAACAAGTAAGGCTTCAGACAGAGCTTAACTATTTGGAGGGCTGAAAATCTGGTGCTTTTTGCAGTTTCCTGTAGGTGCATAGACAAATTGTACTCACCTCAGAGAAGCACAGAATCATTCAGTCTGGAAAAGAACTTTAAGATCCTGGAGCCCAACAGACATTTTAGTGTGCATCTTTGATTCTTGAACTGGGTGTCTTGGTGGGGTTTTTTATGTGAGACTCTCCCAGTGTTTGGGGAAGGAGCAAAGCTGTGTTTTTAGGCTTTGTTAGTGTCACCTCAACCTCAGGGCTGGGAGGAAGTCACAGCTGGGCTTGGAGGTTGGGCTGAACTATGCAACATCAAATATCTCAGTTGAGCTGGCTGGGTCAGGAGGGAGAGATGGGCAGGATTGGCCTTTCCTGGGATGGACACAGCACACAGGACTGAATCTCCTGCTGAAGGACCTGTCCCTCCCCTCTGTGTTCCTTTGAGTTGTAGGAGCAGCATTCACAGGCCAGTGGTGGCAGCTGCAGCCCCAGTGCTGCAGAAATGGCCTTTGAAAAAAGCTGGGGGAAGAAACAACTCCTTGCTATTTTTATCCTTGCACCAGCCCCCGGGGATTTCGATTGACAGGATTAGTTATGAAGCCAATATTATGAGTTTAACTATGAGTGAAATAACACAACTTCTGTGGGAAGCAGAGTAAAAGAGGCAATTATACAGTAGTTTAATAACAGCGCGCTGCTGGCTGGGTAGCTGAAAACTTACAGTTGACAGTAATTAGATTTTTCCATTCTTCCTGTTAAATAGCTATAAAAATTACAACAGAAAATAATCTGATTCTCTTTTATTTCGTGCTGTTTTCATCATCCCGTCGGTATCCATTTGGCCTTGTGATTGTTCCTTATGTAGTTTTAGTATCTGGTATTTAAGGCATGCAGAAATGGGAAAATGCTTAAAAAATGCAGAAAGCACTAGGAATGAGGGAATGGCAGTAACACTCTTCTGAGCATGAGGAATCCAGGGGATGCTTGAGTGGACAGTGAGAGCTTTCAAATTGACTATGAATAACAGTTGGACTTCTAACCACAGGAGTTATTCCAAATAATTTAAAATTACAGCAAAAAATGAGATGTTAGGAATTAAATCCCCCTTTACCTGTCTGTTACTGTAATGTGCCAGGTGTAGATAAGCAGGAGGGATGGAGGAGGTGCTATGGCACATCAGTCTGCACTGGTTGCTTGCTGCCTTCATCTTCCTGCTGGGATGGGAGCCCATGCTGTGCTGTGATTCTGGGCTTCACTCCCACCTTGGGCTCCGTGCTGGGATGGCAGAGGGAGTAGTGGGGGTGTTTGTTGGCTGGCAAAGAGCTGGACTTGCACAAAAGTCTGAGAGTCCCTCAGATCTGCAGGGCATCTTCTCTTCCCAGTCTTTGCTGCTCTTCCCCAGCCCTGCAGTGCTGGGATTTGTGCCCTGCCGTGCTGGGGCTGTACAGGCATCTCATGTCCCTGGTGTTCACATCCCAAGTGATGCTTCCTTGTCTGCTGCCCTCCTTTCAAGCACTGTCCTTGTTTTTTTTTCCCCTCTGTGTCTAGACAGCAGTAAGTTTTCTCTTATGGCATAAAAACGTGAATTACTTTAGAAATATACAGTTGTTAAACTTGCAGGGTGAAACTTAATGAGCCAACAAATGTGTGGCATTTGGCTGCTTATGATCACAGCTTGAAAGTGCAGCACAGCACAAAGGGAAGAACTCTCAGGTTTGCTTTCACCACTGAAACCTCAGGATGGGATATTTGCTTGGAGATTAAAAGTATTCTTCCTTTTGCTCTCCTTTACCTTGTCATGTAAAAGATCCAGGTATGAGAAATGCTATCCTGGTTGTGATGTTGTGCAGGGAATTTAATGTGAGGTGATGTTTAGCAGCTCTGGTGCCTGGTGGGATCTCTGACTCTCAATAAATACATTCTGTAGCAGCACACCCAACCTCACAGCACAGCATGTCTCTGATTTTATTGCTTTTACTCTGTCATGGCAGGAGCATCACAGTTCAACTTCACACATGTGTTTCAGTTTTAAGGCACTGTGAAGGTGCCCAGAGCTGATAGCAGGGCAAAGGCCACCTCCAGGTTTGCCTCTATCCCCTTTGGTTCTCCTGGTTGAAGAAATGTGCCGTGCTTTTGGCAGATGCAGGTGCTCCAGATGGTGCTGGGGAAAGTGCAAATGAAAGATTTGATTTCAGCCCTTCCTCACTTTAATAAAATCCTGTTCATCTCTCCAGTAGAGGCTTTTTAGGGGGGAGTTTTAAAAATGTATCCCCTCTCTTTTGTTTTCTACCTCTGCCTCTGAGCCTGTGACTTTCAGCACATCCCTGTGTCACTGGGAGTTGTTCTGCTGCTTGCTATCCAAAGTGGGTGCCTTCCAGCACGTTTTTCTGGTGCTATTCTTTAAAAGATGGATATAATCAGTGGCTGACTTTCCATGTTGGGGTCTGTTGCCAGGTGGACAAGGTAGTGAGTAGTGCTTGGGGTCTCAACACCTGGTCGTGTGCTGGTGAAGCTCAGACTTTCAGTGTCTGCTAAAACAAATATTCCTGCGTGTTCTGGGTTCCTACTGCCCTTGTGTGAGGGACAGGGGCAGCCCAAAACAGCTGGTGCTGCTCTTGGACTGTGTCTGCTGCCCCATAGGCATCATCCTTCTGCAAAGCTCTGGTGGAAGAGTAAGAGGCTGGAAGGAGTCACCTTCTGGGGCTGGTCCAACCCGTGGGCCACTACCTGGACCTAATTTTGGCTTGGGGGGATGAGGGAGAGGAGAGCTGTCATCTCCCCCCTCAGTTCCATCTGGAATGGCATGTGTGCTCCCAGGCGTGCGCTGTGCTGATGCTCACACAGTGCCCAAGTCACCACCCTGTATTAGCTTATTCCAGCACATTTCCTTGCTGCAAAATTAGATCCATTTTGCAAATTGCTGCTGCACTAGGGATGGAATTGAAGGGGTATTTTTGTTAGTTTTCTTTCTCTTCTTCCCCCCCACCTTTTTTTTTCCGCTGGAGTAAATCGGGAATAAGTCAACAGAATCAAGCCCTTAGTGCTTTCAGCAACATGCTCATTTAAATTGGATGCAAGAGGGTGTCTGTGTTTACATTTGGCCTGCCAAGAATCTCTGTTTCAGAAACTGGCTTACATAATATGTCAAAATTGGTTTACTCATTAGCATTGCAAACTGCGTGAGACAAGCCCAGATTGATAAACTCGCAGCAATGTTTGCATCCGGATCTGAGTGGCACAGGGGGAGGGGAAGTTCATTAGGAAATGTTCCATTTCCACCAGAAAAACAAATGGCTTCCAGTTATAGATCTCAGACTTTGGTAATTTTCTGTCTTCCCAAATTTAAATAAAGATTGAGAGGGAAATGTGAAAATCCCTGTTGGCAAATGGGCAGCCTATCTTAATATTCCCTGTGCTGGTGGGATGTTTGCAGACCCAGCTCCAGGTAGGCTGACTGTTCTCTCCCAGCTGAGGCCAGCCCCTCTGTCAGGCTCCAGCCTTCTTGGACACCTCTGCTGCCTTGATTGATGCTTTCTCTGCAGCACAGGTGGGATGGACACTTTAATATTATTAATTAACTTTTCCAATTGTGGAGTGGCCACCAAAGCAGTAGCATGGTCCAAAGCGCCTTTGGTGGTGCTGCTTGCTCCCTTGCCCTGGCTTTACCTGGGCACGGCAAGGGTGCAACCCAGCCTTGGGCAGAGCTGAGGACCCTGATGTGGAAAAGCTCCAGCTCAGGTGCTCCATGATTAGACTGATGAAACTCCTTCTCCACAGTGCAGTGTGTGATTTTAGAGGTGTCTGTAACTCTGCACACACACACAGGAGCAGGCATGAGCAGGGGTTCTGGGGTAATGAGACCAAGCATGTTAAGAATAAAGCAATGGAGCAATGAGAGGCTCTAAGAGCAGTTAGTGCTTGTGTGGGTGTTGGATACTCTGTGTATGCTGGGAACAGACAACATTGGAATAGGCTGCCCAGAGAGGTGGTGGAACCTCTGTCCCTGGAAGTGTTCAAACCATGTGTGTGTGCTGCTTAGGGATGTGGTTTAGTGGTGGAGTTGGCAGTGCTGCATTAATTGGGCTCAGTGAGCTCAGTGAGCTCAGATCTCTGAGCTGTCCTCATGCAGATGCCTCCCCTGAGTCCTGCTGTATCTGGGGACAAGTCTCTCCCCAGGCTGCTGCCTGTCCTGCTGCTGGTGTCACTGCACCCCTTTCAGCAGCACTGGCCATGAACCTTGCACAAAGTTGATGCAAATCTGTCAGATGTATACTGCTTTTCAGTAGTACCTAAAGTAGTTTGGGGCTTAAATCTCAGGAAGTTTTTTAGTTTGCTTTAAAACTCCTAACTCAAAAATCAGAAGTAAAATCTCTGAAGTAAAAAAGTAAAAGAAGGAAAAATTACAGCACAGACACGTGGCATAGCAGTGCTGGTGTTGGCAGCAGCTCTTCTTGTGCTTGGTGATTCTGAGTGTCCCATCCAGTGTTTCAGATGAATTTTTGAAAAGGAATCTGATAAAGCTTGAGAAAGGACCAGGCTGCAGTGCTGCAGGGTCTGCTGCAGCCTGACAAGTGTTTTGCCTCGTCAGCAAACACCAGCACGTTCACTTTCAGCAGTGTTAAAACTAATCCACAGCATTCATGGTGTGTTACCAGTTAGGGAAAAAAAAGCAGCCCTTGGTTTCTGTATCCTGTGGAGTCTGTGTTGCAGTGCTGCTTGGAAGAGGTGTGTGCCAGGACAGGTCCTCCTCTGCTGCAACCCATGGTGCTAAAGCTGCATCCCTACATCCCACACAGGTGGCCAGATGCACACATATTTTAGAGGGCTGAGAGATGGCAGCTCTCAGCTCAGCAAAACTCTCTCGATGTATGTTTTTCAAAGTTTTCAGGAGACTTTAGTGATTTCAAGTAAGCAGTTGTTAGCTGTGGGAAGGGAAAATAAATTTTCTCACTGGAAAAGGAAATGAGAGGTGTTTGCATTTCACTTACTCTCACACCTTGCAGCAAGAGGCTGCTCACCACGAGATACAGCACATTTGAGTGCCAGCTGGAGAACTGAAGGCAGTGAAGAAGGCCAGGAGCAGTAGCTGCAGCAGCTGGGGAGCCAAGGCAAGCTGAGTATCCTCCTGCCATCCTCCACCCATGTGCACCCACAGGCTGGAGAAGAGCTCCCAGGGCTGTGGGAGAGCCAGCATCACTCTTTGTGCTGATGCAGTGGGTGGTGAGTTTGGTGTGGTCCTTGGTCACCTTTGAGAGTGAACGTGACTGCAGAGTGCAGCTCCTGCTGGCATTTGTAAGGCATCAAAGGGCTGCTCCCAGGGCAGGGGGAGGCAAATGCTGCCCAGCCCTGCAGACCAGAGTCACTGTGGTGTTTAATCTTCGTGGCTGGGGCTCAGGCAGCGTGCAGGTAGGCAGCTGGTGAATGTTTTTGTGTATGTTAAAATGCACCACGCGGCAGAGCAGTGCTTCAGGCTGAAGAACTCTCTGAGATCACAGCATCTCCTCATTACAGCATCCACCAGCATCAGGCTGTGTCTGCTGGAAACACAGGGCCACATCGACAGCAGTGACATCTGTCAGCTTGGCTGTGCAGCTCCTGCTTGTGGGAAAGGGGCTGGAGCACTCTGCTCATAAAGGGTTGTCAGAGCCTCCTCTGCACCTGGATTGTGCTAGAAGTGCCAGCCCCCCACAGATAAACTCTATTATCAGATGAATTCTGCCTCCTTGCTTTTGTCTTCAGGATTTTCCCTGCGAATTCCAGCATTTACTGTAAACCACAAGCCACTGGGGAAAAGCAATTGTGCTCCAATTTTGCAGTGCAGAGAACTGCTGTCACCCCACAGGTGTATCTGTATACCAGCATGTAACTTCTGTCTCCTAATAAAAGGGAAATTTGCCTTATGCTGCATGTATTTGTAAATGTCTGATGCTGTGGGTAGAAAAGAGAGTAAAACAGTGATCAGCTCAGCACTGATCAATGAACAGCACAGCATGGTTTGGTCTTGGTTACCCTGAGTGGTGTTGTGGCACAGGTAAGTGCAGAGATGACACCTTTCCAAAAGGGATCCATGGATCCCTTCCTGCTCTTAACGTGCTGATGTCCTGAACACAGAGTAGGGAGATGTGGGACTGGCCTGAAGCCCCTGTTGTGAGGGAGTTTGCTGTGACAAGGTGTGGGGTTTGTGTCTGTGTAGCTGCTGGGGGGAGCAAATGTGGCACCTTCCCAAAGAAGTGGTGTTTGGCTGCCACTGATGCATCCAGAGCTCACAAACAGGTGCCTGAGCTCATGCCCTGATACATCCTCCTCCTCCCAACACACACGGCAAAGGTTTTGTTTTGGGTGGGTTAATAGCACAAAAATTTTCCCCCTTGGTGCAGGGCAACCCATGGGTTTCCCACTGGTTTTCTCTGATACACAAAGGGGGACAAAAGCACAAATTCCAGGAGGATGCGTTGGAGGTCTGGTCCCGTGCAAGCACGGGGTGAGCTCAGGGATGGGATGAAGGGATGGGAGACTTGAGAAGTCTTTTCCCCTTTCTGCATGGGCTCCTTGCTGCAGCTGCAGGGCAGCTGTCTGAGGTGCAGTGAAAGTCATCTCAAAATGTAACAGAGTCCAACCAGTCCCCAAACCCCACCATGAAGAAGCCCCGCTCCAATGACAGTTTGGAGGATCTCCAAGCTTTTTTTCAACTTTAGCCCAAACCTGTGGGCTGATTCTTTTCTGTGGAGCACACAGGAGGGCAATGCTGCAGTAGCAGGGGTTGGGAAGGGGCTGCATCTCCCTGCCCACCACGGTGGTACCTGCACCACCACAGAGCAATCAGCCCCTCACTGAGGGGAAATGGTTTCTCCACTCAGGCTGTGTGTAGTCAGTGTCTAATAATATGAGCATTTTGCCATCCCTCTGCAAACAAGTCTGAAGCTGCTGCCTGATTGGTATATCATCTCACTTTCTCTCAGCATTGATTTTCTTGCTCTCCTTATTTGCTTCATAAAAAGCGAGGCAAGGAGCTGATGCTCGCTTGCTCCCTCCCTCCCTCCCTCTCTCTCTCTCTCTCTCTCTCCTGTGAGAAGCTTTTGGGAGCCTTTATTTTTAGTATGAGACAAACCTTGCTTTATTTCAGGAGACGCAAGTTGGATTATAAATCCTTTTGTAAATGTGTATGGTGATATTTGCTCCGGTAAGTTATATGCATCTCTATTTATTTGTGTAACTGTACTGGCTGGGGGAGAAGTGGGGTGTTTCAGGAATTGTGAAGCCCACAAAATTGTGTTTAGGCTTGGCTTCTTTGTAGTCTCATGCTGAGCCAAACTGTTCTGTGATTTTTAGGTACGTTGAAATATTTTCAGTTTGTGTTTGGCTTTGCAGAGAGGGATGCCTGCTTTGAAAACTTGTTTTGCACTTCATTTTACTGCAGAAACATGAACAATGATGATTAAAGGGGAAAGGAATTCTCCTTTATTGTGTTCCTTCTGGCACTTTAAATCAAAGGTGCCTCCAAAATAATGCTGCAATATTTGATAGAAAAAAAAAATCAGTAAGAACTATTTAATATTGATCAAGCTGAAGTATGAAATCTGACTGCCTATTACCTTAGATCAATCTGAACTGTGACAGCTTGGCAGCAACATGCTCCTCATCAAAATATGTTAATGAAATTATGAAAATCTTTAATTAAGAAAATAGCTTGCTTTTCAGAGTGTAACATCATTAGTACAGGTCAATAGATTGTTGCTCTGACTTTCTGCTCCCTGCCTTGGCTTTTACAGCTCAGCAGCCTCATTCCTCAGCCCTCTTGGTTAACTTGGAGACCTCCTTGTTACCTGTGAATAACAGCGAGGTGCAGTTATTTCTCTCTTCCCATCACAGCTCCTGGTGAGCTTTCCAGGCAGCACAAGTCAGGGACTGTAATAGTAGGCTGAGAAAAACAAGATAGATAGCTCTAATACTACCTCATACTTGAGTTTGCAGCATTATACTGATTCATTTATTGACACTTTAATTCTCTCATGCTTGAACCGTATCCATGGGAATCAATAGCTTTGGTGCTCCAGAAGTCTTTAAGAACTCCAGCTGTAGCACGAGTTGGAGCTGCTATGAGAACATGTTTGAGTATGTATCTGCTCAGAAAATCAACAGATTAAACCCAGAATAGTCTGCTACTCTCATGATACCAGGGTATGCTAATAGATATATGAAGTGTACTTTAATAAGATGTTAGAAGGCTGTAACTGAGTTTATTAAACCCACGGGAGAAGGTAAGGATGTTGTGTAAGCCCAAGCTAAACTCTTCTAAAATCAGAGAGAAATTTCAGATTGGCAATAACTGCTTAGTCATTTTAAGCTGCTTTTGGACAGCTTTAATTACCCATCTCCCCCCTCCTTTTTTTTTTTTTTTTTAATGTAATCGTTCATGCGCCTTCTCACCTGCTTGAAGAGCAGCTGATGGGAATATTTGGTGGTGTGCCCCCCAGCAAGGGCTCCTGGGCTCTGCTGGGTCTGTGCCCTGGCTGAGCTGATGCTGGTGCCCAGCATCCCATAGGCAGCCAGGGCACTCCACAGGCCAGCCCATGTGCTTTGTTCCTGAAAATGGAGTTAATGGGCACTCAGTTCAGAGGCTTTCTGGTGTTTTTGTGATTGCTGTTTCATAAGGACCATACACATATTCAGAGCAGCTGCGTAGCTTGAATGTGTGTGCTTGGCACAGAAAACATGGTACATAAAATGTGCCGTGTGCCCATGTTAGAGAACAAGGTACATAGCAATAATTGTCTTTTTCACAGCCCTTTAGCTCCTCAGGTGTGGAGGGAATGGGTGTCTGAGCAATGCACATCTCACACACCTTCTGAGCATGATCCTGCCTGGCTGAGGACAGCACTGGGCATTTCTAACTTTGCTCAGCCTGGTATGTGGCTCAGTGCAGTCCTTGAGGTGAGCAGGGAATGCGTTTGGGTGACCCAGGAGGGGAGGGGCTGAAAAGCACAGCTCCTGCTCCTACCCTGCACAACTAAAGGCCTGGCTTTTCTGTGCCATGTAACTCATCATAGCAGGGGTGCCAGACTGTCCTGAAGCCAGGTTGTGGTTTATTAAGGAAGGCAGTTGATCTCATCCTAATAGCTTTGAAGCAGGAAAAGTGGCTTGAAATGGCTGGTTGGACTGCAGGCAGGGCCAAGTCTCATCCCTGTCCCTGAGGGCAGGTTGCCAGCAGCCAAGGGACTTAAGGCACAAAGTGAAAATGTGGTTAAGTATTTTGCTGCAAGACTTTCTCTTGGCAGAGGAGCTTTTGGCTGAGCGGAAATGATCCTATCAGCCCTACATCTCTACAGGGTATGGCTGACACAAACTCAGGGGGACAGGAGAGCTTGCCCTGCTCATCATGTCAGCTGTGTCCATGGGGTTTTGTCTCTGTCCTTTTGCCCGTCCTTGTGCTGCAATGTGTGGTGATCCTTCATCTCCAGCTACCTGGTGGTAGCAGGTCTGGGGGCAGCTGCTCCCCACCCAGTACCACCAAGCACCCCTCAGCTCTCAGACCTTGGAGCAGCCTCCATCACCTCCCCAGGAGTGTGATACCCACTCTGCAAGATGACTTCAGGCTGATGTGCAGCCTAGGCTTGGTGCCACTGCAGGGACAGAATGGTGCTGTGCAAGCCTTGGGACTGAGAATTTGAGATTTGTGCCAGTGGGATGGAGACATCACTGTCCCCTGCTAGGAGGTGTGTCAGGGTTTGAAACATTATTTTAGGGGTGTTTGGATCCCAGGAGCTTCGTTTCCTTTGAGACCTGTCTTTCTGGCTGCTCCTCTACCAGCTCAAAGAATTCCTAGAGAAATTCCATAATCCCTTTCAAAAATTGATTTCTTAAATATCTGACTCCTGAATGTCTGATAGTCCTTTTTAGCCAGGTCCTTGGATGTAATGAGTAGTTTTCTCACCTCTGTTGATCCTGTTCAGATCAATAGAAACTCTACAGGGAGAAAGGTATTTGTATTGATATTGGGTGGCAGCTGCCCGTCAGCGCTGGTGATTGCAGGTGGTGCTTTATTCTTCATGTTACTCTTGATTAAGAGTTCCTGTAGAATTATATGACCATTTTTTTCCAGGGAATTTTTCCATGAACATAGGATGGTAGATGACAACATAACCTGGAGTTTGGTTTTTCCTGATTTTGCCTGTGGGCTCTCTTTCCCTCAGCAAGCTGAGCACAAGTGGTTTCAAACATTGTGAATTTGGCTTGTTTTTGCATGGTGGGCTGGAGACTCAGCCCAGCTGCTCTGAGCAGAGCTGGGATCTCTAGGTCTCTCCTGAGCTTCAGGTGCCACTGTGGGATGCAGGCATCTGGGAGCTGTGCCATGGGTTTGGAAGAGGGAAGGGCCACGTTTCTGTGCAGTGCATCCCTGCTGGCTCACCAGAGCCAGAGTAGGCAGCCTGCTGTGAGATGGAGATGGAGCTGCTGCCTGCCAGCGCTGCAGCCGCGTCACAGGAGGAGCCCAGGGGACAGGAGCTCCTCGCTGTGCCTGGGGTGGCACCGTGCCAGCCCTGAAGGAGCTGGAAGGGCCCATGGGTGTGTCTGGGCTGCAGGTGAGGTTGGGGCTGGGGACACACCCCCCTGTAGAGCCGTGGAGCTTGCTCAGCCTTTATCTCCTTCAGTGTCCAGTGCAGGTGGAGGGTCTGGCTCTGCCCGTCCTTGGTTTGCAGATGTGACCAAAAGGTTGCAAAGAGCCTTTGCAGCTGCAGTGAAACTCTTTGGTGACTGAGCTCTGAGGCCAGAGACGTGACAGTACTGTGAAACTCTTCAGCAGTCCTCCCCTGTTGTGTGCCATCTCTTATTTTGGGGAAAAAAAAAGGCAAGGAAAGAAAAAACGAGAAAGATGTGCTAAGCTCATCTGTAGAGACAGAGGCAGGTGATCAGCATGGGGTATCTGCAGTGCTGTGCCTTCCCTCTCCTCTCCTTTCCAAACTGCTGTGTGTGTGTGTGTCAGGGCTGTCTGTCCATCTGTCCGTGCTCAGGCTGGGTGGGTGGCAGAGCCCTGTGCCACCTGAAGGGCTGTGCAGTGCCTCATCTGTCACCACAGCTCCCCGGCACCGTGGCAAAGCAAATATGCTGCAGCAGGCTGGAAAGCTGTAAACATATGGGCACTAACAACAGATTAAGTGAGTGATTTAGTCTAAGGGGCTTGGTAGATTACCATAAAATGTATCTTAATTAGAAAAGCAATCAAAGTTGCACAGAGTCAGTGAGGATGAAGCGTCTCTGTTGGCAGCAGTGAGCGTCCTGTCCCCCATTCCAAGGGGTGTGGATGGTGATGGATGCAGCTCATGCCCACTTTGGGGGTTTCCTGGGGTTTGCCCCGTTCAGCCTGGAGTGCAGGCTGCCTTCATGCTGAATTATTTGTTATTTGACCAATTAGACCATCCTGTGAGCTGCTCAGAGTGAGTCTAAAGGAACCTGGTGCACTCAGATTCCTTTAAAAGCATTAACAAACCAGAAGCTGCTGAAGGCAGAGCATTTGCACATTTTCCTTAAAACTCTGTACCACTACCCAAAGATACATCTAAGTGTTTGCAGTGTATAGTACAGCTAGTCCCAGATAAAGAATTGGGGCTTCTAAGTGCTGCCATAACACAAATAATTAATAAGTCTCTCTCCCTCCCTGTGTCCTTATCTTTTCAGTGAGCATGGCCATAATTAGCTTTCACCTGATTCTAAGTTTATAGCATGTTCAATTGCTTTTTCCATTCTGCTTGTGTTTTCTCTGCTTCCTTATTTTAGTGGTCCTGGCTTTATTCCACAGACCAGAGTCTATAGATTAAAAAAAGCTGGATATTCATCTCCAGCAGTGCAGATGTAAAGATTGCAACAGCCAAAAACATATTGATGCATTATTGGTTTTGTACAAGTGTCTGTTTCTTTTCTGGGGTCTGGGAGGGTTTGAAGTACATTGGGAAGTGGCACAGAAGATTTGCAGCAGCTGCTGGCAGCTGAGAGAAAGGGAAGGATGACTGGTTGTCTCAGAATTAAATATTTTGAACCATGAAGGAAATGGAGATCATTCAGGCAAGAACCTGATTTTTGAAAAGTTTTTTCTCTTGCTTCTTTTTGGAAGCAGGTATGGGTACAGATTCCATGGAACACGAATGAAGGGGTGTGAATAAAAAGAAGACAGGCAAGAGGTGTGAAGCAGCACAGGAACAGGAGGATGCAGGGGAACAGGACAACTTAACCTGTCCAGATGAAGTGTTTCAGAGCTAGTGAGATAAGGACAATGTTGTTAGCATTTCCTAAATATGTTGTGTTTAGGTGTTGCTTTTTATGATTTAAGTGTGGGAAGGAGAGCAATACCATCTCTGGGGACAGAGTATGAGAGGAGTGGCAGAAAAGAAGAGAAGAGGGAGGTTTTAATTTTAAAAATGTTTCTTGCTCAAAATGTTCCCTGGGAATTCCCAGAGCTCAGCAAAGCAAACGTTCATTTATAGCCCATCATCTTAATTATTAAAAAATAAATTATTTTTACCATGTGGGCTGATATTTAGCCAGGAGCAATTTCTTATTCCAGCCTTTTGCACAGAGGTGGGTGTTGAGGTCAAAGCCAGCTCCAGTGGATTTTTCCATCCAAAACTGGTCTGAGATGAGGCAATGGGCCCCATGTTTGGAGACAGAGCCAGGGCAGGCGTGTAGGACAGCAGGTGACAGGCAGCAGATGACACCAGAGAGTTACACTGGAGCCCAGGGAGCTGAGAGGAAGCTACTAATGGCCTCTGATGAGCATGGACGTGATAATAATGAGGTTAATGCCCTTTCATTCACCCAGAAACATCTTCAGGAATGTATAATCCCTGCTAGTCAATGGGCAATCATTAGGACATAAATAATACAGCGTGATTGAAGGACAAGAGCCTTTCCTGTAATAATCATTCTCTGTCAGGGCTGACCCAGGGAGGGTTTAGTTGCAGCCCCCTGCCTGTGCCACGCTGCAGGGACCCAGCTGTCAGAGCATTTTCTGGTCAGAGGAGTGCTCCAGCCTCTCAGTTCTGCTGTGTGCATCTGTCACCAGAGCAGGAAAATTGTCCTCAGGAGCCCAGGTCCAGGAGTAGTGCTGGGAAAGGAGCTGAAGCTAATGGGAAGTACGAAGGCACAAATTAGGTGAGGAGGCAGTTCCAGGAGCCGTGGGGGGAATGCTGCCAAGGGGCAGTGGTGCCTGGTGGTGATGCTGGGAGAGCTGGAGTGGGGCTGGGCTCCCTGGCTGGGAGGGTGCCTTGTCCCAGCCCCATCCCAGGGCAGATGTTGTGCACACCAAGTCCAGCGCTGCCTTTGCAAGCTGGGTTTGTGGTCCCTGCCGTCCAGTGCTGCAGTGTGGTGTAGCCTTGGCTGGGGTTGAGCCCCTGTGCCTGTATTGGCCAGCCAGGCTTTAAAGACATTAAGTTCAGGAGCACTTTCCCTTCACAGAGTGCTTGCCATGTGTGTGTGTCACTCAGCCGTAATGTAAATCCCTGTGGTTATTAGAGGGAGTAAATCCTGCTCAGTAATAACTTGGATCCTGCTCTGTATGCATTTATATTACATTACGGGCCATTTTAAACCCAGTTGATTTTGAACCCACCAAGCAAAAGAGGAAACGAGCAGCCATCCAACCTTTTTAATTTTATAATGTTTACACTTGTTGCACAATAAATCACATACAATCAGGCTGTAAAGTCTGCACAAAACCTGTTGTTTTCTGGAGGGAGCTGAAACACAGTTATATTTATGCATTAACCTAAGTGTTTGGTGGGTTGTTGCCCATTGCCTGTTAGTAAAATGAGAATTGACCTATTAGAAAAGCTCTCTTGTACCTCACTGTGGCTTTCCATGGTTTTGTCTGTGGTGGTCACATGTGGTTGGTGCCAAAGCAGCTCATGAGACAAGAGGAAGGGGACACAGAGTGGGAGTGGCTGCTCTGCAGGCCTCTGGGCACTTGTGATGCTCTGGGCACTGTCACAATGTGGATCCTGGAGGTGACTGCCACAGTTGTTTGTTTTTTATTTTTGCTGGAAGTCTAGGACTAGAAAAGCTCTCAGGCCCAAAAAGGAGCACGTCTCTGCTGCAGTGACATATGTCACAGCATGAGTCATTTAGGGATTATATGTACAAATCCAAACATGTCTGTCCAACTTGTGCTCCCGTGTCCTTAAATGAAAAGGGCACGAAGGGGAAGCTGTGGAGGCTGCAGAGGAAGAGCCAGAACATCCAGGCTGTTCTACGGCCAGAGGGGAAAGGGCTGCAGGTATGTCTGTGATACATCCCAAATAAAGCCATGTTCACCCAGTAATTACCCCAGGTACTCCTAAGCCTGCTTGCAGCACCTGTTGGTGTCACCAATGTGTCAATGTCCATGTGCTGAAAGCAATTTATACAATAAATTCTAAAAACCCTCGGGACCTAGTAAATGCTTACCTCAAACCTTTGACTCCTGGTTAGAGGTGCTTGTATATGCTACTTGTGTAGGTTACTTGTGTAAGTACCTCTGCACTGCAAGGCTTTTCACTGTGTCCAAGAAAACATGCTCTGTATGTGCCTCTGTATTCTGCCTGTTAACTCTTCCATGCATGCTGCCAACCTTGGCATTAGCTTTCAGCTCTGTGGCTGACCCATTAAATACTGGATGAAACAGCTTGCATTACATTTTCAACTTAATAAATAGGAAAGGCATTACACAGATTCTGTCTGGCCATCTGGAGGAGCAGTGTTCTTTACCCCAACGAATGGCTATCTAATCCTCTCATATACAGTTGGGCTTTATTCTATTAAAATATAATGAGAAAAGACTACCATACCATTATTTGGTGGAGCTAAATGGGATTTTTAGAATAATCAATGGAAGATGAATGGAAAAGATAAAGGTTTTCTTCTAAGCAAAAGAGAGAAAATTTTCTCCTTGGGATTAAAGTATTGTATAACCAAGTTATTATAAAATGATCTTTACTCACTAAAAATACCCCAATTTCATTTCCATAAATCTTTCCATTAAGAATCAAATCAAGATGTTGGGTTTTGGTTTTTTTCATTTAAAAAAAAGCTAAGCATTAAATGAAGTGTTGTGCTTCAAACAGAGGATGCTGTGGGGTTCCTGCCTGCTCTGGGGTCAGGTCTTTCCATCCAGCTGGTGGCATCAAGGTCTGCTCTTTGCGGGTGCTCTAAAATGCCAGAATGATATTTTCTGCTGTAGATGGCCTCATGAAGACCCCACAGCCCTGTGGGGAAGTCGTGGAGCAGACTGGTCTCCTCCAGGTGGATGACAGTGGCAAATGTGGTTCTTCATGGCCAAATTTCAAGCTGGTCCCTCATCCCTGGGGTTTTCACTCCAAACTGACCAAGGCTGGGCTGGCACTGGAGTCTTCTTAGCAATGCTGCTCTTTCTTTATATATATGGTGGGGCACTAACTCCCAGCAGTCAGTGAACTGTGTCTTTAGGGTCTGTTTCTCAGCAGGAGAAGAGTATATTTCAGCTTTCTCCCTGTGTAGCTGTTGAAGGAAAATGACTCCAGCTAGTTGTCACCCCCCGCCAGAACTGCGTTGGTTGCAATGCTATCCACCTCCAATTCATCAACCAGTCAAGTTGATATAATTAGGAATCCCAAAGTCAATAATCTGATAATCTCCAGTGCACAAAGGCTTGTATGTAGGAGAAGTGATTCCAGGAAGTCTGCAGCTCAGATTCGTGCAGGAAAAATGCCAGATTTTAAAAAAGAAACAGGCAGAGACCCAGAGGAGAGAGCGCTTCCTAATCCTTCACTGGTGACATATTTTGGGCCATCAGTTCTGCAGTAAACGTTTCCAGTACAGTCCTTTAGTGCCTTCAACCCTTCCCTTTACAGCCTTAATAATAATGCTCAATTACTGGTTCTGCCCTATAAATAAATAATCTCAGTTTAACGAGACCCTCTGCTGGGTGAGCGGTGCCGGCTGCAGGGGGACATCTCCAGAGCAATGTGCTCCCTCCTCACTCCACACACGCTCCCGGCCACTGTGGGACGTGTAAGGCAGTGGAACATTTGGCAGGGGTTTTGCAGTCTCTCTGTTGTGGTGGTATGGAGAAAGGGAGGTCTCAGATCCAGAAATGATGCCAGAAAAATAGGTCTGCTTTTAAGGCACTCTGAACATGTAAAATGACTAATAATAGTGCAGGCGTTTTGAATATTTCAGGTTGCTCTTTCAAAGTGTCAGGAGTTCCCCTCCACAGGCATTCCAGTGTTAGGGCAGGAGTAGGGGGCTGGGGGGACCTCTTTGGGAAAGCATCCAGCAGGTTCATTCCCATTTTCTTTCCTTAGTGCCAAGAGAAAGCATTGGAGACCAAACCACATAGTGAACTGCATCCCTCACAGCCTGTTTTTGGCCACCACAGCTCCACGCAAGACTAACACTTTCTTTTTAAGATCTTGCCCTCCTGGAGGACCCACCGAGGAGCCCTCAGGCAGAGCAGGATAATTTTGGGGTGCATTCCCAGCATGGCTCCATCCTGTCAGCCAGCAAGTTGCCTCAGGCTGCTGCACGGGGCAGATGTGCTCCCACAAAAAGCAAGTGGTTTATATGGAAGTTTCATCAATTTTAAATGACAGTGTTGTCTTCCTACCAGGATGTTTCAGCTGTAACATGCTCCACATAAGCCTTTCAACTCGCCTTGTCGGGAACTGTTCTGCCCTCCCCTGGTGTGCAGAGCGAGCCTGTTGCTCAGCAGGCATTGAGGGGAATTGTCACAAAGCCAAACAGGGAGAAGGGATATGAAATCATCCTGTTTTTCCCTTCCATGGTGGGATGAGTGATGCCCAGGGTCACATGCTGAGGCACCACCAACTGTTTAATTCACAGCTGGGACTTGGGCTCCCTCAAGGCATCACACACCCCAAGTCCCTGGCTGCTGGGTTGGGAAAGGAGGGAACCAGCCTTGAGCCTGGATAAATGACAGCACCTGAATACCAAATTACAGGATTTACTGCCATTGCATTGAAACCTGGCATCAGAAGAAGGGAGGTGGTCCCAGAAATCATATGATGGACCTTTCCCTGCCCTGAGCTGGTGTGAGAAGCAGCGTTGTGCTCTGCTGGGTATTACGTTGCTATTTTTTCTCAAAGTGCTAAGGAACCAACTGGTCTTTAAAACATGCTTGTCTGATTTGACAGGGAAGGCTGGTTTATTGTTGCACAGTACCATAATAAATATCATTTCTATTGGTTAATTTATATTGTGGGATTGTACTTCTTTACAAAAATATACCTGTACTCTGGGCCAAGGTTGGAGGTCAAAGAGGGAATATCATCCTAACAGGACCTGGGAATGGTGTTAATCACTTTACAGAAACTCATTGCCTTAGCAGCATTGTTTCTGAGACCATGGGGAAGAAGGATCATCTTCCAGCCAGGCTAGCCTGGACATGTGAGATGTGCATTGCTCCAGACTGTGATGAGAAGTACAAATAATGTTCCTTGCTCTCCCTCCCTTTGATCTGTGCCTCATTGGGTGCATTGGTAACTGCTTCCACAGCACACACAGAATTTGGGGGATGCTTGCTGTGTTATCCCACATGGAATGTGGAGCACTGATCCAGGCTGGGGACAGGCATTTTCCACTTCCCTGCAAGGGTCTGGGCACATGTGAAGGCACCAGCCTGCCCGCTGTACAACAATGGCCAGGCAATAGCTGCAGCTGCAGCAGGGATGGGAGCACAGGAGAAAGCAGGGTTTGCCCTGCTCCCACTCCTGTGGGCAGGAGCAGCCTGGCACAGCCAGGGCAGCAAGGATTTGTTGCCTCAGTGGCACCACATTCCTCCCATTCCTGTGCAGGACTGGCTGTCAGGCCTGAGCCTTGGCAGGCAGCAGCCAAGGATAACCAGAGGTAACTGCATGGGGACATTTATCTCATGTGAAAGGGAGAAGCAGGATGTGTGCACACTTGCAGATAGGCCTGGTGCTGAGTGTGGATTTATAGGCAAAGAGTAAATAGGAACATGGGGAAACACTTTCCCTTTCTCCATAAACTTTTCAATTTCAGAGCAGCCCGATTCAATGAAATTATCTTGCAGATGGAGGTTTTATTGAGTCTGGCCCATAAAGCTCCCATTATGGGGTTCACAACTGCCTTTTACACAAATCCTGCTCTAATAAAATACAGTGGTGTTTACAGTATTCCTGAAATGGCCACAGAATTACTGTGTGCACAAAAAACCAGCTAGTAATTCTTGGCTTATTGCTCTGGGCACGCCTCTGACAACATAAAGCAGCACAGCCTGGGATGATGGGGAAGGGGAAATGCAGAGGTAGGAGGAGAGTTATGCTTCTGCTTAGCCAGGATACCCCAAGGAAATACCATTGATTTACAGCCCTCACTCTGCATTCCCTTGATGTAAATTATAAATATGCTTCCTAAAAGTGCTTGGTGTCCTCAGCATGCAGCTGTGGGGACTGGCTGGGCATTACTGGCAGCTGGGTGATCCCAGCCATCAGCTGATCCAGCCACAGCAGGAGCCAGGCTGGAGCTGGCTGAGGCACAGCTGAAGTTTGGTAGAAAAGTCTGCAGCATGGTCCTTTTTCTCTTCCCACCTGCCTTGTGGGTGCTTCCTGGTGCTTGGAGCAGAGTGTGTGCTGGGTGAGGTTGGGAGCTGCTGGTTGTGCATGGAGGGGTTTGCTGAAAAGCTTCTGGTTAAGAGCTGGTTGTGGGGCTAAAGTAAAGGCTGGATGCTCTCAATAGGGGAGAGGAAAAACTGGGAATTCTGGAGGAGATACTTCCAGGAAGGAAGGTATAGCCCGAGCTGTGTTTTTGGGCATGGCTCTGTGCCCTTGGTGAAAAACATGATGATTTCTAATGCATTATGGTGATTTCTAATGCATGATTAAAGGAGATGAATTTCAGTTGCACCTCTTTCCTCTGCTTGTCCCCTTGCTGAGAGTGTCAGCTGAGAGGTGATGGCTCTTCCTTTATGGCAGGTCTCACACTGCAGGCTTTCAAGTTCCCTCTTTATTTATCACTGTTAATCTTTGTGCCTATGTACCTGCAAACCATTTGCATTTGCAACTCTGTTAATTAGGCTAGAAAGCAGGTCAGCGTTCTCTCCTCTTCTCCTTAATATATTGTCTTCTCCTTAATACACTTGTTTTCACAAATTGACCTGAGGTGATTCATGCTGATTTTCTGTGCTGTGCTACTTGTAAGGGCAGAAACTTCTTGTGTGTACAGAGGAAGTGTCTCATTTAGGATGAAGGAACACATTTAAGTTGTAGTGAAAACATTTATTTTGTGGCACATATTTAACAAGTCAATTCATAGTGAAATTCAGCTTTCTTCTTTTTCAGTGAGCTCAGCAAGAAGAATTGATTCAATCAAAGCTTTTATTAACTTTTCTTGTCATTAGGTACCTAAATACCTTTGCAAATCTATCCTCCATGTATGATATACCCTGATCACGTTGGAAGTGAGTGGCAGGGTGGAAACTTCCATCATTCTCCTGGTATTCCCTGTGCTCCATCATGCTCAGCACATCACTCTGCACCCAGGGAGGGTCTCCCTGCCCCAGTGCTCAGGTGTCTTCCCTATAATCTGGCACTCTCTGGGGAAAAGGTGCACATGCAAAGCTGAATTCCAAGGAGGCTGGTGAAACTTGGGACTTTGTTTATGCTGCAAATTGGGAGAACTAAGATTAATGGTATGTTTTACAAAGCCTTGTGCTGCAAGAAAAGATCTAGTTTTTCTATTTATTATATCTTCAGTCGGTTACTTTGCCATTACATCTGCTTGCTGCATTATTTTTCAGTGTCCAAAAACATGGTTTCTTTCCCAGATGTGAACACTCTTTTGTTTCCCCTGGGTTGCTGATTTTAGCTTATTTAATTGTGGCTGGGATTGGGTATTTGCTTGCCATTTCCCTGATCTGCCCTTCTGTAGATCTCACAGTAACTCTGTTAAAACTAATGGAGTTACTTCAGGGCTATAGTGCTGCAGCCAACAAAATCTAACCTGTCCTTTAATTTAAATTACAACTGCATAAATAAACTGCCCCCACTTCTACCTGGGGTCTTCCAAGGAAGCATACATCAGTGATATTTGAAGATACTTATGCTTGCTTCCAATTCCTTTCCTTGAACCCTTAATATAAAAGCTGATGTGTCTCTGCCCTGCATACTACCTCCTTCATTGTTCTTCTCCTGGAAGATTCAGATGTGTTACAGGTTTGCATCAGAACACCCCAAACTCTTTTTTCCTTTCCAGTTTGCCTGACTCCAGCCAAAGTCTGGAATTCCTTTCTGCTTTGCAGTCAGTTTGCTTCACCTCTAGATCCACTTTACATTATGGTAGTAATTTAGGAAAAGTAATTAAAAGAAACATTGTGGGTTTTTTCTGAGTCATACATGAAGTGGGAGAGGGGCAGCTCAGGTCTGGGTTTTGCCACATAATGTGATGGTGGCTGTGTGAGCTGTCTAGGTCTGCTATTGCTACTTCTGGTTGCACCTTTGAAATTCTCCTGCCAGTGTTTTGTTTGGGTTCAGAAGTACTCATTATGTTCAGTCAATATCCATCCTTCTCTTGTCCAATCTCACCTGTCAGTGAGGTGAATTGAATAACTGCTTGGGTTGTGAATCCCAAACAGGGCTCAAGACAGGAGGGAAGAACTGAGATGGCTGGCATGGACAAATGGTGATGGGTCTGTCTGGGTGGCAACAGAGCTTCATGTGTCACGGCTCTTTGCTTTTGGGAAGGGTGCAGGAATAATGTCTGGCAATGCTTTAAACGCAAGGAGTGATGGATAACCTGACCCGAGGGGGCTGGGGCCGCAGCTAGAGCTACTGCATGGGTCTGCTTGCGGCGGTGGCTGAAACGAAACGAAATAAAAATGTTGTTTGTTTTTGACAGCTTTTTGCAATCTTTGCATTTGCAACATGCGGCGGGTACTCTGGAGAGCTGCGCCTCAGTGTGGACTGTGCAAACAAGTCCGAGAGTGACCTCAGCATTGACATAGCCTTTGCCTACCCCTTCAGGTAACCCGCGCGCGCTTCGCCTCTCGCGGCTGGGCTGGCCCGGCTGCACGGGGGGATCCTTCACTCACTGCACATTTCAGTCAAGCACCGCTCTGGGGATCCGGAATTTTCCTCTGGTGTGCAGGGGGAATGAGTTTGGCTGCTCGTTTGGCTATCCACCTGGTGTGGATGGGGCCGTGGAACTGCTGGGAATGGGAGCTCAGCGGAGGAAAATTCATGAGGCTCAGATTCCAGAGCCCTGTGGAGGCCGGGAAAGCTGGGGAGTGGAAAATGGGAGGCGAGGAAAATGAAACAGCACAACCATCCCAAGATGAAAACTGTAGTGTAGCCATTAACTTAAGCTGGAAATGAGGGAGGTTTCCCATCCACTGCAGCAGCAAGGATCTGAAATAGCTGCTCCAAGGGAATCATCCCAAGATGAAAAACTGTAGTGCATCCATTAACTTAAGCTGGAAATGGGAGAGGTTTCCCATCCACTGCAGTAGCAAGGATCTGAAATAGCTGCTCCAAGGGACAGGGAAGCAAAAAACCCAAAATGAGTTTGAACCATGATTTTGAAATGCTTTTTGAAAATTTTATTAATTGCCTGTTTGCATCTTTTGGTGTCCGAATGCTTTAATCTGAGTGATTTAGGAAAACAGTTTTTATAGGCTTTTTTATGTTTTTTAAGTACATCTGAAAACTATAGTGTAGTTATACATATATATATATAAAATAATATATACTTATATATATAAAGTTCTTGCCATTTAAGATCCTGCTTCAAAAGAGCACCTACAGTCTATTTTTTAGATATGTCAAGTCCACTGCAGAAACCACTCACTTTTGTATAAATGATTTCTTCAAGGAATTGAGATGATTAAGAAAAGAATGCATAATTCAATCTCAAGTCTAGTACACTATGACTCTAAAATAATTTTTCTTCCTTGGGAAATCACATACTGTTTTGCTTATGATTGCTATGCACAGACCAGACTTGAAAGCATCTATCTCTTTAACATGTTCTAAGATACAGCAAATTCTAAACAGTGGGAACTGAATTTGATTCCTTGAAATGTTGTTCTTGCTTGACATACATTTATTACTCCAACAAAGTCACATTTCCTGGTATTACAAATGTTTATTTTTTGGCTTGAATATGTCCACATTTTCTTTCATTTCTGCTTAGTATGCGTAGGAGAGATCCTGAAAATTGAGTTATGTGAGTTTGTAATTTGATTCGCTTCCAAATAGGTCATTTCTCCAACATTCGTTACAAATACACCCTGTAGTGAAGTGCTTTTAGTTTGCATGATTATAAAACAGTATTTTATTTTAAAAGTTAATAAAACAGAGAGAAGTAGCCCTGAAGTGTCTCCTGGTGTTTCACCAGGCACATCGACCATTGTTTCTAGAAGGAAGTGGCTGGATCTGCAATTTCCCACAGTTTTGCTTATGAGAAAACTGGAAGTAATTGATGAGTAATGTAACATTCCAGCATGCTGCAGAATAGGGTTTATTTGCAGGAGGGGTCCAGCTGAGGCTGGAGCTGGCCCTTGAACTCAGCATGCACAGAAGGGATGTATGGCACATCCAGTGGGGTAGTTGGCTACGTGGTACAAATACAGCTGAAATGTGCAGGTGGGAGGGGAGATGACACTTAGCTGCTGTTTCAGGAGAAGCATGAATATACTCAGATTTTGTGCAATTTGGGATTTTGTTTGCAAACCTGAGGCGCGTGCAAAAAGTGTCCAGAGATGTGCAGATTACATGAGGCAGCAGATGTGTGCTTGGAAAATCTGCTACTTTGGAACTTGGTGTCATCTCAGTGTTTCCTCTAAATATCCCTGTGACTTCCTCGTGTGTTTGCTATTTTTGCTTTTCTCCAGTGCTCCTTCCACAGAATGGAGATGGGGTGGTCTAAAAACAGAAGTGAGATTAGTTGGGAAAGGTAACATCTCAGAGCAGTGAACAAGGTTGGAAAAAGCAGCTCAGGAAAGCTGAGGCTCTCTAATCAAGACTGTGCTCCTCAGGCTCATCTCCCTGCATGGGCTTGTAGGCATTGTTAGGTAGGATGAATTTCCCACTGGTTGTCTTGCATTCAGGTCCATCTTCCCATGGCATTTTCCTTTCAAATGCCTTCACAGTCCTGATTATTGGCTGTCAGCTGGGGGAGGTGGAGGTGGAAGGAGAGGAGCTGCTGAGCATCTGACACCCCGCTGCTGTTGGGGCTGTCAGCAGTGACACTGAAGCAGTCAAAATACCTGAGTGCTGCTTTTTTATGAGCTGCACCTTCCAGCATGACTTGAAACAAAGCAAGTTGTGCCACCAGCTGCTTTCATTTCTCTCACTGGGAGTTTGAGGCTTTATTTTCTTCTCCCAGAAAATGAACTGCTAGACCTTGGCCAGTAGATGACAAGTGTCAAGAGCTTAAACCTGGTAAACAAAGTGGTAAGGCTGAACAGGACGGCTTGGCAGAGCAGGAAGGCTTGGGTGTTTTGGAAATGGGATTGAAGGAACCTGAAAACCTTCCTATTAAAGCAAGATCAGAATGGGGGTAGAGTTTTCCAGACTGAAAGGATGGGCATTGCACTTGTGACCACATGCTTCTGGGGCCAATCACCTGAGCTAAAGCAAAGGAGGATGCAGGAGGGCAAAACCAGGGCTGGTGAGGGGGTGATTTGTGTGGCCCCAGGCCAGTCTTGCATGCACAGAAGCAGCACTGCACTCCACAGCAGGTAGCTCCAGATGCTCCCAAAACAAAGGAGCATCTTCACACCTGCCTTTTGAGATTTTTCTCAGCCCCAGCCTACAAATTGCAAAAGTCTCCAGCAAGAAACAAAAATGAGTCCAAGAGAAATAATTAGTACAATTAGGCAGGGAGTTTTGAAACATACCTTTAAACTAATATTAATGCTTTCTTGGTTTTTCTTTTTTTAAAGTTATGGCTACATGGAAGTTATGCTTGTCTCCTGTGTTGTCTTACTGCTGTTGTAACTCTGGTAGCAGGAAATTGTGGAGCACCAAAAGGAAAACCCAAAGAAACATTTTTCACAAGGTGGCTGCTACCCATTTCTGCTGGAATCACTTTCTTAGTTAGTTCTGGGCCTGGAATAATTTGCCCTTTGAAAAGGGGGAAGTGAGGAAAAGCATAAAAGTGTACTAATCACTATCAGAGTGACCTGGTGCAGCGGTGCTTTTGCACAGGGAGGCAGCATCCCTGGGAGAAAAGCCCTGCCTGTGCAGGGTGGCTGTGTCAGGAGCAGCAGGAGGCTGAGCATTCCCATCTGAGCCCCTGCTCTGGGCTGGTGCTGCTGGGGTGCAGCAACCACTGAAGAGTCCCCCCAGCATTGATGTAATTGACCCCAAATCTGGCTCCACCATCTCTCCTGGAACAGGAGATGAGATGGATGCTTTTCCATCCCCAGTTACACTGATTCATTTAAGCTTCCTGCAGCCCACATCCATGACCCTGTAGCCACCCTGCAGTGTGGAAATTAACCTGAAGTCTAAACCCTAATATCCTCCAACAGTGTCTCCTGGAGCTCTGCCACACTCCTCTCCAGATCCTGCCAGACTCTTCCATGCCTAATCTGATATTTATAAAGATGTTTTAAATATTCACCTGAGGGGTTTTTTCTCATTTTGGCCTGATTCTAGTTTTATCACAGAACATTTCTTCCTTTCTCATGCTTTAAAGCACAAATCATTCTATGGTTACCTGTATATACATTTTGGAAGTTTTTTTACAAGCTCAAATATGGAATCAATTTCTCTGGCCCTACAGTAGCAGTTTTCCTCTAGCATTAGGATCTGTGCTTGATACAGAGTCTATTGCAAATTTGGCACACATTAGGATGTTCATTAACTTGACCCTCACCCAGGCAATGATTCTTTGAGGGGGTGGAAAAAAATTCAGTATCTTGGGATTATTTGTTACTCTCACAGTCCATCACCTTTCAGATGGATTTGTCACTTATCCAAGTGCCCTGAAGCAATATGTTTTGTCTGTAATAAGAGTCCCAGTGAAGGTCCTATTTGTTTATTACTTTCTGTGATCCCAGAAATATTTTTATCATGTACTTGGTTTTTCCTTGTACTTTGATAACAAGTGGTTGAACAGTACACCTACTGGGTACATACTTGTTATTGATATTCACTATTTTAAGATGCTTTTTCACCAATCCTCCTAAAAGCAATTATTTTCGTTTGCTTAACTTACCGAGTCTGTACTGAAGATTTTTTGCTAGTTAATTATTCCTATCACAAATTTGATGTTTTACTTGCAGCTGGCAGAGTTGCACTGAAACATTTGGGCTTCTTCAACTCCTGATTTAAATGAACCTTTGCACCTCAGAGGTGCTCTCGTGGTGATGAGCTGGGACAGGTACTCTGTGCTGAGGCCATCACCTGCTCTTTGTGGTTATGCCCTGTCCATTCCAGGGAGGAATGCTCTGCCAGAGCCTGGCTCTGGGTGATGCTGGTGGGGTCTGTGGCTCGTGGGAGTCCCATGAGCAGAGATGATGCAGGGCAATGGGAAGGGAAAACCATCTCAATACAAGCCCTGGAGTAAAATCTCTTTGCCTGTAGCTTTTGGAGATGCTTTAACCCAAGCCAACATACAGAGTCTATCCCCAAGTTAAATGCTGCATGGGAATTAATGTGGAGCATCTCTTGGCTTTTCTTGGGGCATTCATCCTGAAAACTACTTGGAAAATATTGACCTGGATGATGACATTGTTAAATTTTAAACAGTCTCACCTAAGCCACCTTCTTAGGTGAAGTGTCTGCAGAGGTGTTAGGAGCACTGAGCCACAGTTACCAGAAGGACAGGTAGGATTTCCTGGTGGTGCTAATGTGAGACCCTGATGAAAATATGTCCTTGCACATCTTTGTATCACAGCAGTGAGCAAAACAAATGTTTTCCATTTTATTCTAAATCACCTATTAGTAACTTTTCAGTGTGCTAGTAAAGCTGTCTCTTCAAGTGGTCCTTCCTTCTGAAGGAAAAGGAAATTATGTTTTATGGGAGCTTTTCATTCTCTTTAAGCATCTCATTTGAATAAAGACATTCCCATTGAGCACCCTTGAAAGTGTTCACCTCATCTGCATGCTATGGACAGTCTAGTCTTCCATTTGAAATATGACAAGCAGATCTAAATTGCCTACTTAGAAGCTACAAATGATAATTAAGGAGAAAACATCTGACTTTTTGAGCTTTGCATCCATCTTTCTTTGGAAAAGGCCTCTGCTAATGTTATCACATTTCTGTGCCAGGGTGTACTATCCTTCTATTTGTCATCCATTTGTAAATCTCGCTTCAGAATTCACTGAAAAACATTCTGGCTGAAAGATTATGAATGTCTGTAGTGTCTGGGAGACTGAGAGCTGCTGATAAATAGAAATTTTTTCCACTAAGTAGTTGCCTGCAGTGCTGACTTTCAGGCAACTGTGGTGGGCTCTGCTCCCAGACTTCTTGGGAGGTTGGAGATAGGAAAGAATTAAGTCACAGAGTCAGCTGAACTCCTTAAGGTTTGTGTTTTATTTCACATCATTATTTCAGATGTTTTCATCTTACAGAAGATGCCTCTTCTGCAAAACAAAACTGTGGTCTCACAAACCTCCTGTGCATAGACAGGAGCAAAAGCAAGGCAGCAGGAGCTGGGCACTGGCTCACTTCAGGTGTGAGCTGTGCCAAAATGCAGATGCCCCAGTTCCCAGATTTGGCAGAGCTCCTGGGAAGGTGAGAGGTGCTGGTTAAACTCTGCATGACCCATTCCAGCTTAATGAAGGGATAAATCTCCACCCTGGAACTTCTCAGAACAAAACTTGGTGCTTCTGAGAAGCAGATTATGCACAAGCCGGAGTTGCAGGGACAGTTGGGTGGAATTCAGATGACCACGAGCTGTGCCACAGTGGTTCCCTCTGGATCTGCAGCAGTGAAAGCTGCATTAGTTTAGTCCCTTTTCTTGCCAAACTGTGACTGCCTCCTCTGGCACTATAGATCTGGGGTTAACAGCTGAACTGATGAGGAAAACTGTTCAGTAATACATCAGCTAAGCTGGAGATTTTCACCAATATCCCTGTTATATAAACTGGCTGGGTAGGATGGGCACTGAGAGCTCGGTTATGGCTTTAATTATTTTTCACAACTGTTTCAAACTCTGACCTCAGCACTGCTTTTCATACCTAATTTTGACCTCTTGATGAATAATTTTCCAAACCAGAACTTCTACTGTTAGTGGAAAGAAGAAATTGTGTGAATGAGGAAGATAATATTGTGTCCTGCTGGGTAAAATTCAGCAAATCCTTCAGGTTACAAATATCTATGATTGTGACACCTTCACAAAGTATCTTCATATTTATTTGCATCATATTTTAATGATGCAAACTGAAGCATTAAGACATATTTTTAACTAGGAAATAGACCTTTTTTTCTCAGTTGTGATTTTCACATTCTGGTAATTTATAGGGCTATCCAGAAAACTGCAGCTCAGTTTTTCAAAATCTCCCAGTGGAAAGCCAGTTAAAAGATTTTATGCCATTCTGACGTGAATGCAAGAACTTTGTGAGCTATTTAAAGTATGGCCCCAGCACTTCCCTGGCAGTGAAGGCATCAGAGACCTTGGTCAAGTCTCTGTACTGAAGCAAGTCTGGAAGCAACCTGAACATGGAGCTTGCAAAGCCAAACTGTGCACTGATCAATGAGCTGTTGGATTAGTTAGAGCTGTTTGCTCTTAGATTGTCTCCTGGGCTGGGGAAAAGGTGATCCAGGTCTGCAGGATAAATACTTAAATACTTTTCTTTTCAGCTTTGAATGAGCGTAGTTTGTAATAGGAAAGAATATTTCACATTTTTATAACTGGCTCTAGTGATTAAAGAGTGCATCCCATAGTTCAGAGCCCTGATGTGAGTTTTGCTTGCTTGTGCATGGCTACAGAGTACTGAAGTAATTGAAAACTGCAAATCAGTGTTCTCCAATTTCCACAAGTCTCCAAGGGCCACACTGACCATGAAGTACTGTCTTTAGACAAAGAGAAAATGGGAGAAAACGGGAGAAAATGGCTTTTAACTTGGACAGCTGTGGTCTGCAGTAACAGCTGTCCATGAGTACCATGTACAGTGTCATTCCTATTGTCAGAGTTTGATGGAACTACTGCTGGTTTGATTAAAACAGATAAAAATATGGATGACTTTTGTGACTTTTCTAGTTTTGAGGGCCTCCTCCTGACCCCAGTTACAGTCTTCAAAAGCCACTTTGTAGAAATCTTCAAGACTGGCAAAGAATGGTCATTACTGCCAGTTTGCACTTTTGGAACTGTGGATAAAGGCAAGTGTCCTTTCCTCACAAGTGAGGGACCAGAGATGCTTCCAGTCCCCCTTTATTCCTGCATGAGATCTATAGAAAACCACCAGAAATCTGATATAAAACCACATCTTCAGCTTCTCTTTGGGCTGACCCTGTGCATGTGGTCCTCATCACAACTGCGTTGTCGAAGCAAGAGACCACCCACCACCCCCACAATTTCATGGCTGGTCTGGATGGCTTGGCTTCTGGGTCAGAAGCTGCAGCCCAAGGGGGCAAAGCCTCTGCTTGTTCAGGGCTGTCAGCAGGGACTCAGTGCTTGAGGAGGTCAGGGGAGGAAGATTGGCAAAACCATGAGGTCTCCAGTTAATTGCAAGGACAATTGTTAACCCAGAACAAGTTGATGGGTCCAGGCAGTAATTTTGTGATGGGGCAGCAGCTCTGCAGACAAGATGACTTCTCCAGATGTTGAGGTCATCTCGGTTGCTGCTGTCATCAGTGTTCTGCTTCTACTCTGTAGCTTTTAATCCCTTAAAACTCAGAACACCACATCCTTGAATGTTGAACTGGAGCCATAGAGGAGGCTTGTATTGGTTCACAGCTCTTCAGACTGGTTAGTTCTTGTCTTGGTGTCTATGTACAAACTTTGCAAGAACACAGAGCTCATGGGCACACAGCTGGAGGGGGAAGGGAAGTGGCAGGAAATTGTTGGAGATTGTGTCTGCTGCAGGTAAGGGAGAACACTTTCCTAAAACTTTGCAAATTGTAGAGCTTTTCTTTTGGCACTCAAAAATTGGATTTTTCCTGGATTTGGATGGTCCAGACTGGCTGATTTTTCTTCATCAAGGCTATATTTTATGCTTAACACTGTTTTAGTGCCAGAAAAATTCTTCATTAATTCTTTAGGCCAAATTTGTTCTCTAAGTGGAAGTTGATTTTGGATCTGTTGCAGTTTTTTCACCATTTGAATTTTTTAAAGATAATTAAGAGTTACCTTCCTTCAGAGATAGTAGCAAGGTTTCCCAGAGACTTGAAAGCAGTTTTTCCCAAGAAAATAGCTTAGTGAAGGGAACTCAGAGTGTATTGCCACTAGTCTGTACCACAAGGAATGCAAGTGCCCAATCTGAGAAGGTATCTGGGCTGTACAGACTGGAGGAGCATGTCTTTGAGAGCTGTGCTCTGCTTGCACAGCATGTGTTCCTGAGAAGAGCTGTGAAATTATCTTGGGAGATAAATCTGGGTCTTGGATAAAGGCTTGGAAGTGGGGTTGGGATCACCCACTCAGCTTAGCAGGCACTCCCAGCAGCATGTGTTCTATAATGAGCCTTTTTGTTGGCTTTCTGGTGCTACGATGGAGTAGTAGGGTTTGCACTCCTGCTACGTGCACAGCCTGGGGAGGCTCCTTCCCAGGGCTGGCACCACTCCAGATGTTTCTTCCCCCAGGAGTGCTGTGCAGGCTGTTTTTCCCAAGAGCTTTGTGCACGCAGTCACTGGGAGTGGGTCCTGCAGGGGATCTCAAACTGGGGTATGGCACTGCTGCCTTCTGCCCACCACCAGTGCTGTCCCTGTTCCAATGCCTTCAGAACCCACTCTCAAAGGGGCTGTGTAGCTTCTCTTCCTGGAGGCCTGAGCACCTCAGGGCGTCTCAGACTCACTGTCTTACCAGGAGAAATTAAATGTGGGGTAGAGGGATGGAGCAGAGGGACCCATGATGTGCCCAGCCCTGGGTAGGTGCTGTGGTGAACCTGCTCTGAGCTGCCTGCACTGGGGGAATTGCCCCTGTCCCTGTGCAGCACACAGTGTGGTGTGCTGGGACAGCCTCTGTGCCTGCAGTTTGCCCTGATAAACCAGAACTGTAGGGAAATAGTGCTGGGCAAACCTCTGCAGCACAGCTGTGTGCTAGAGAGGGCTGGGAACCTGGCAAGCTAGGAAATTGAAAGTATAGGAGGGAAACATTTTTTATTATTTTGACTGGACATAAACCAGAAAAGAGTGTAGGTTGCTACAGTTTTCCTGGTTAGCTTCCCAGCAGCAACTTCTGGGGTTTGTTTTGGTCCTGCTGCACTGGACATGGATTTGGATGAGTATAAACCACTAAAGTCAGCTGTGACAAAGGGGAGAACTTTAGGATGTTCAAATGTCCAGGAGACGAGCTAGGAGTAAATGTTTGCAAGATGATATATGTATTTGTGTGAAATGACTGGTAGTGTTGAATAATTCCAGAGTGATGTGGGCTTTGGAGTTCATTTTTTGGTAATAAACGGAGAGGATTTATTGAGCAGGCAGAAGTTCAAAGTGAAATATTTTCAAATACTCTTTGATCAGCCAACTTTATTCCTTCTTCTTCTTCTAGAAAGGAAAGAAACAAAAGACAAGGCTTGAATTGCTGAGTCAGAGGGCAAATTTTAATTTTGCTTTCTGTCTGCAGATAAAAATGAACAGATTTTTTAGGGGCAGGTATGGGGTGGAAACGAATGTGTAGGGGAGGAGGGTACTGAGGGCACCTTTGGGTGCTGAGGAGTCTGGAAGGGTGTTGTTTTTTGGGGCAGCTGGTAGAGTGAGGCATGGAAAACTGCTGGGATAGTTAGGTAGGGTGGATAAACATCTCAGTTTTGAAAGGCTGTGTTATGTGCAGGCAGCACTGAGATGTGTGCCATGGTAGATGGGCAATGTGAAGGTAAGGGCTGGGAATACTTGAGTAAGGTAATTTCTCCATTAGGAAAAAAGATGTTGGAGAGCAGCTTGAGGTGAGAAACAGCCTTGTCTTTGTTAGCAAAAGGGTAAAAACCTCTGATTTTATCAGAACAGCACAAGGTGCAAAAGAGCCAAGGAGCAGTCACCTCCATGGTAGCTGCTGTCCTGCTGAGGGGCAAACCCCATCTCATCCCCACAGCTGCCCAGGGCTTGAATAACATCTCAGCTATTTGACTTTGAAGGGCTGGAGAGAATTCAGCATTAATGGCTTCAAAGTGTTCAAATGTGGGATGAAGAGGCTCTCTGCCTGAGACTGACTTCAGCAGCTCCTGGGTGCCTGGGTGCAGAGATTGAAATCCTGTGGGAATTGCTGGGTAATGGTTTTGATGCTGCAGGGTCCCCCCAGTCAGGGGTTTGTCCCTGCAGAGCAGATATGGGGGGAGGAGGAGGAGGATGAGAATGCAGAGCTCATTCCATCCATCCTCCTAAAGCCTGGAAGGAAATCTGTTCCCTGCTGTGTGAGCAGCCTTGCAGATAGCCAGGATTTTAACACCAAACACTCAGGAATGCCCAGCACTGGGGGGAGTGTTCTTGGCAGTGAGAAGAACAGGCTAGGAAGAGTGTTGGAAGAGTCAGTGGACCCCAGTTACCTTAAAGAAAAGACTTTTCATTTGCAGGCAGACTTCTGCTTTGACCTGACTATTAGAGATGGTTTTCAAAGTGTTTTTCTTAATGTAGGTAATATCTCTAGAGAAGTTTTACAGGAATGATGAGCTCTGTTGTGTGAGGAAAGGCTCCCATTTATTTGTATTCTTCCACTAAGCCTACCAAAAAAAAAATCCATATTTGGTGCCTCAAAAAGGTCCATTTGCCCAGGGACTGGCTGGCTGGAGGCACTGGTGTCAAAGCACACCAGCACAGTTCTCTGAAATGAGGGAGCTCCAATGTTTTCAGGGCTAACCAAAAGAAATGCCTTTATTCTGTATCCCAGAGAAAGGAAGATGCAAACCCTTGTCACGTTTTTGTGCCTCAGCAGAGCAGTTTCACTTGCTGAGGGGCTCTGTGCATGTCAGCATTTCACTACAGTGTTTTGAAATTTCATTTTCCCCTCATTTTGGAGATTATCAGCCAAGATAAACATTTCCCAAGAAACCCCTCCACAAGCACTACTGCAATAACTCATTTCAGGTGATTTATTTCTCTCAGGGATTTGCAGGCAGTAAAGACAATTGACAGTTTGAGTTCCAGAAACAAGTTGGGGGGAAATGCAGCCCAATGAAAAGATAATGGATCTCTGGGTTTTTGCAAGCACGTGTGTGGGTGTTGCAGATTTTATTCCAGCATGTTGTAGACAAGTTGGAGGCTGGATTACAAGATGCTATTTTCAGAAAATAGGACAACCTGCCAAAACAGAGCTTTTTTTTTTTTTTGCCTGTTTTTCACTAGATCCTACTAAAGGAATGGAGAAACCCTAACCCCCATTGAGAATTTTTGGAGGCAGAAATTTATTTGTTATTTATTAATCCACACACTAATCAAAGCCCAGGGGAGGAAATCTATGCTGGTTCATCAATAATGTTTGAGCACATTCTGGTGTTAATTGTGTGTTCTCTTGGCTTCAAGTCTGAGTGTGCATTGTTGAAGGGGGTGAATCAGACAATATTGGATCACTCACCCTTCTGCTGGTGGAGTGAGACAGGTCTTTGGGGAAGTTGGCTCATGACAATTTTCATGCTCAAGGATCATTAGGGGAATTAAGCTGCTAAAAAAACATGGAGGGCTATGATTAAAAGAAAGCTGTGGCTTCAGTATTGTACTGAGGAAGTTCAGGAAGAAAAGGGAACTTCACGTTCACATGGAGAGAGCACAACTTCTGCTCCCCCATGCACATGTAACAGCTGTAGCTTTGTTCAATGTGTCTGGTTTCATGTATTCTTTTCAGAGCAAGGGTAATTAGAATCTGAAAATGTAACTGCTCTTCTCTGCTGTGGAACAATGTAAAAATCCCCTTTTTCACTGTAAAACACTCCTGCCCTCTTTTGATCTTGTCAAGCTAGACAATACAGCTGTCTTGTCATCATATTTCCCACGGCAATGGAAAGTTTGCCAAGTGGTGGAAGAAGCCTCAGAAGGCCTTAATTACTGTGACTTCATCAGTGAAACTTGACTGCCTTTGGTGGACTTAGTTGAGACTGAAGTGAGTTTGAGGGAATTTGGGCCTGGATGGCTTGGCCATGGCAGTTGCTGTTAACAAAAGGATGGTGCTGGTAAACAGTGGGCAGCAAGGATGACCTTAGTGCAGCTCTGCTGAGTGTGGGATGCAAGGTCACATTCCAAAGTCAGGAGCTTTATTTCTGAATTAATAGCAATACTCAGTGCAGTACAAGGCAAAAAAAAACAAAACCAGAAAACCCTGGAGGAGCTTACAGGGGAAAGGTTTCCCTAATTAAGTAAATTCATTACTGTTTTGTTCCTTATTTGCATTGCCCATCAATCAGTGAAAATCGTTCCTGTTAATGCAGCTGAACAAATGTTAACAAAGTGCAAAGGGTGTGATGGCAAAGGGTCACTCTTGGAGCTCCTGGTTTTGTTTAGCAAATGGAGAGTCCAAGGTGGAATAGAGGGGTGGTGCTGGAAAATTGGAAAACAGCAGAAGGAGGACCCTGGCCAAGGGTGACTTGAAGGAAAAGGTGGGGTGTAAACAGAGATAAGAGAAGATGAAAGAGGAATAAGTCAGAGGAAGTAAGAAACAGAACAGGTAGAACTGTATCAAAAGTGAGAGGAGGAGGCAATTAATGTTTTGTGAGTCATCACCAAGCCATCCTGCCCCCAGAAAGGCTGACTCAGCAACATCAGTGGGGAAAAAATCAGAGCTTTCTCTTGGAGATGCCATTCCAGATCAAAAAGGCTTTGATTAGTGAAACTGGATTTTCTGTCAGTGATCCTCCCCTGCCTTAAAGAAACTTTTCAGATGTATCATGTAAAGCCAGCATCCACCCTAAGCACCACAGGGCTTGGCTCCCTCACTCCTCTTGCCTGTCACAGCTCCTCTTCCCAGGTCTGAATCATGGTCTATTTTGGGGCCCTGGCACAAGAGAGATCTCGGTTGTTTTGACAGAGGTGAGGTGGCCACAAGAGGCACCAATTACTGCACATCCTCTAAGAGACCAAGGAAATCTAAAAGGAAAAGCAAGCGAATAAAAATAACTTGATGGAAGAAGGTTTCTGTGATCTCGTATTCCTGACAGGTGCCTGGCCACAAAAGCACTGCTGGGAAGGTACAAGTGGGGTGTTAATATATGGACATTTTTTTCTGGCTTATGATTCAGAACTAAGGTGCAGTCAGGAAAACAGAGAATAGAAAATGAAAATGGTCTCAGATGCTTTACCATGTTTTAAAGGCTGGTGGTTGTTGATGGTGAGACTGGGCTGTGTTGACAGTGGGCAGTCAGAGGGGCAGGGGTGGGCAGCAACTTCAAGTCTGAATCTTGGTAGCAATATTCCCTAAGTTACTTCCTCTTTGGTATGCACAGGGCTTTGAGCTGGTGCTTGCAGCACTACCTGTTGTCCAGTCTGTCTTTCAGGACTCCTGGGGAGGGGAAGAAAACTCTGCTATAAAGACAGTGAAGTCAGGAAATTGTTCATTGGCATGAGGATCTCTCTCATGTGTTCAGATTTCATCAGGCTTTGCTGGCTTTACGCTGGAAAGGCGATTCAGCCACTGCTCATCTCTGCAATCTGGGCAGGCTTGGTTTTGTTTTCATCCCACCACTACTACAATGACAGAGAATAAAATCTCTGAGGCAAATAACTGGTGTTCTTCATCAACCACTGATGAAAAGGTTCTGCCTACATGTTTGGGTACATTTAATCAGGACCAGCAAAAGCAAAAAGTCATCCAATCCTCCAATGACCATTAATCCATCTTGTGATTTCTGCTGTGGGTACTTTGTTTTCATCTGGGGAATTAACTTTTTATTTAGCCAAATATAGTTATGGCTGCTGCTCCCATTGGCTTGCTGTTGCACACATTAATTGCCCTTGAGCAGAGGAATGTCTCCCAGAAGGCCTAAGCCTTTCTCAGCACCAGATCATCAATTCTTTAATTGCTGCTGGCTTTGTCCCCGTCACTCAGCCTGTGCAGGGCAGAACAACATGATCCCTCACTGGGCACCACGTCCCCACTGATGTGAATCTGGGCCATGCAACAGGACCTGCCAAATGACCCCTCCATGGATCCTCTTTCTTTTTCTGAATTAGAAATTAAAATTATTGCAGAAAAAAGTCTGTCACAGGAGCTTCCTGACAGAACTATAGGTCTATTAGCTCAGTCACTGATAAACAGTCATGAGGATAAAGTTAGGGCTTAGGTTGCTTAAACCAGGGCAGACTTTTTCTTTGATCCAAGTTGAGTATTTCTGCTGCAGCTTGATTTTAAAAGCCTTTAATGTAGAAGCACTATGGGGCTTGCAGCCTTATGGGCTAACAGCCACAGGTAGCTCTGCGCCCGACAATTTGATGCAAGGAATTTGTGAATGTCCAAACACGGGTATCCCATGGGCTTAGTCCTGAGGATAAGACTCTCTTTTCTGCTGCCTGGATTGTAAGAATTCGAGAATCAAATTGTTTCTCGCATTATCCTTTTTCAGCTGTTGCCATGGCAAAACCCCAGAGAGGACAGGGAGGGTTGTACCAAGCCACTGGAACACAAACTTTTTTCTGGGATTGATTAAAAGATGTGTTCATTGCTCAGTCTCACCTTGGCACTCACAGGGCTCTGCCCAGAGCTGCCGGTTATCCACAGGGATCAATGTGCATTGGGAACAGGACAGAGCAAATGCGTTCATCTTTATTCAGATAACAGCCTCCATTTTCTGTGCTTCACCTGCTGCTCTATGGGATGTTTTCCAGGTTGCATCAAGTGAATTTTGAGGCTCCCACTTGTGAAGGCAAGCGCCGGGAAACGCTCGCCTTGATCGGGGACTTCTCCTCCTCGGCAGAGTTCTTCGTCACCATCGCGGTCTTCGCCTTCCTCTACTCGCTGGCTGCCACTGTGGTTTATATCTTCTTCCAGAACAAGTACCGTGAGAACAACAGAGGGCCTTTAATTGTAAGTGTTTGCAGCATTTGCAGTGTTTTCAGGTGTAGTCTTCACCTCTTGCTTTTTCGGTTGTTGAGGTTTTGGCGTGGTCTGGGAGATCCAGGTGTGCTGCTGCCCAAAAGCATCTCTGCATTCACCTGCTCTTTTGTCTTAATGGTGCTGTAATATTTTAACACCAAAGGTAATGGAGGCTGTATGCAGGAGGAGTTTAGTCCTGTATGTACTTGTGAAATTCTGTGCTTCTCTCCCACTCCCCAGCGATGATGATCACACAAATAATGAACAGGTAGCTGAGCTGTAGCAGGATTGGGATCTCAGCCCTATGATAGCAGAACTTCATTGGTGAGGAAAAAAGGAAAGAGGAGATGATCAGAGATTGGCTCTGGTTGAGATGGTGGAAGGTTCCAGCAGCTTCTCACAGAAGTCCCCTCTGTGGTCCTCTCCTGCCACCAAAAACCAGGCTGTGCCAAACCAATACGTTGGGACCTTTCCTGTCCTAGAAAATGGTGTGGAAATGTAAGGAAATCCTCACAGAGGAGACAAAGAACAGGCAAAATAAAGGAGTCCCTGCAGAAAAAGTAAATAAATATTGCCTTGCTTCTTCTTGGTATCAAGTGAGATCTCATTTCAAACTGTTTCATCAAAGGACTTGTTACAGAATTTTTCCATCTTAATTTTCTTGCGGAAAATAATTCTTGCTTTTGACCAGCCATCTCATCATCTGTAGCAACAGAGAAAGGAAAGATAAACAATGGTATTAATATGTCACATCATGATGTGGCCACTTGCCTTGGTCCAGGACTTTCCTGAAACAGCTGCCACAGTGGTGTCTGTCACAGGACGCATGGCACAATCTGCCATAGCATTAACACCACATTGCCTTAATTTGTTCTGTGTAATGGATTGTAACTGAATCTACAGGTTAAATTTAACCAGTGTCTGTTACCAAAGCCTCTGTTTGCAATTTCACAGTATTTAAACCAAGGCTATATGACCTTATTTTTTCAGAATATAAAGATGCTTTTGAGTTTGTCCTACAGCAAAAGCAGCTCCTGCTGGTGAGTGGTTCTGGGTCAGGTTATGCCTGACAGGAGGAGAGTCCCATCTTCCCCAGCCAAATGCTCCTGCAACCCCTGTGCACTGCAAGCTCTGTTGTATTTGGTATTTTTAGAAAAAAAGAACCTTTTTTGCCTGGAGCACATCCTTGCTGGTGTCCCTGGACACTGTCCAGTGCAATGATTGCAGCACCACAGCCTGGCTGAGGACAGGTGTGAGTCCTGCTGTGGAGTTGTAGGGAAAATGCAGAGCTCCAGCCAGAGAAAAGGCTGGCAGCTGTAGCCAGGAAGAAATCAGTGGTCAAGGAAAAAGAAAACATGGAGTGAAAAGGAGCTTCTCAGGGCTGCAGTGCTCACCTAAGGGATGTCACATGCTCTGTGAAGGAGGCAGGCAGTGTATCTTCCAGCTCCAGGCAGATGCTGCTCTGAACTGACGTGTATCAGATCAGATGTGTGAGTATGTCTCATCCCTGAGATTGTTCCTTCCACAGAAAAGTGCTGCAGAAATCTGTGCTGCAGCACGTGTTGGTGCAGGAGGCAGGGCAGCCCTCGTTCTGTTTCATCACCAGGCAGGATCAGAGCATCAGGCACCTTGTCCAGACTACCAGTTTTTTTCTCTTGGTGAAGAGTTTGAAGATGATAGTTTCATCCATCCTTACTTCTGCTGCAGTGCCTGATCACAATTTCATGGTTAAAACCATTCCTGTTTTAAGCCTTGTACTTCCTCTTGGCTTTGTATTTTCTCAGTCTGGGATGACATCTGCCTTTAAGCAGCACTCTCTCAGAGCTGCTTTTTTCTCCTGACAAATTTTCAGGATTTGAAAAATGAGTATGACAGGAGAAGTCAAGAGAGGAAAAAAACCCTTTCACTTGAAATTTTATAATATTTTTCAAAAGACCCCTGCACAGGCAGTCCCCATCGATGCATTACCAAATTGCAGAAGCCTGACTGGGTGCAGAAGATATGATTATAAGGAATTTAATGACCATTAAGTCACAAGAAACTTGCAGGGAAAATTTCAGTCACAAATGTTTAAAGTTTACTTTGTTAATACCGAAACAGGGAAATGAACTGCATGTGCTGAGATCTCAGCAAAGCATCACTGTAACTGTGGAAAAATAATTTAGCATTCAGTGTGGAGTGAGGCATGAGAGCAAGGAAATATTTCCAGTGGGAGAAGCAGATAACTGCTCCCTGTCTGTTTGGATGGCAGGGGTGTGTTTATTCACTATGCAGTAAACCATTTCTGTGGCTAATGTTGCCTGTCAGGTTTTGGGGATAAAAGTCTTCCTTTTGGTCACACGGGGCCCTGGTTGTGTTACTTATCCATTCCCACAGGGAATGATGAATCCTTGCACTATATACCCTCTGCTTCCCTTGCTGGCTCCCTGAGGAATCCTCTGGAGGGGTTTTTACAGATAGATGGACCTAAGAGAGGACCTTGGAGTTCCAGTTTCTGAAGGAACAAGGATCAGGTTAGCAGGGATTCAGCACCTCATAGAAACACGCTGTGTGTTTCTGAGCTCTGCAAACCACAGCTGTGATTTTCATTCCACTGTGAGCTCCCACATGGGGCATGTGTGCAGTGAGGAGCTGGGCTCTCACCTTGGTGGGTACAATGAGGACAAGGCTGCTTCTCAGGTGACTGATTAGTGCTCAAGAGCCAGAAACTTTTAAAAGAAATTAATTGGAGGTGGTGACTGAGATTTTAAAGAATGCCATGTACAAAATGCCAGCAGTTTTCAGTACATCCCCATGTCTCAGACCAAACCAGCCTAAGCTGGTTTCCACTTGTTTGACACCACATACATGGGGAAGAACTGCTGGTTTGTGATGAGAGCAGAAATGAGCAGCACCCAGGGCTGCCAGCCCAGGTCCCTCTGTTGATGCTCTGCTTCATGTCTGTACATTTGGAGCTTCTTGCAAGCAGAGAGTAACCAACCCAGCTGTGCTGAAAATCTGGGGGATCAGGGATAGGGTGCTCCCATATGTCTCTCAGAAAAGAAAGAATAGTCACAGTCAATGTGTATCAGTCCCCATCACTCAGGCTTCTTACTCTTCCTATGGTTTCTTTACCCCACATGTGTTCCATTTTAAACCCACATGCTGAGAGCCCTATGTGCCTTCAGGTTTGTCTCTGGGAAGTTACAGCTTGGCCATGAGGAACCACATGCATTCATGTACCAATGTAAATCGCTTTATTAATATTCCAGTCAATTAATATAAAAACATACAATTATTCAGCCAAGAAAGGGACTGACATAGCCCTGAAAAGAGGTATTTCATTTTTACAGTGATTACTTGCTAATCTCATTCTTATGGTGCATAAAGATGCTTATATCTTAAGAAGATGAGATCTTTCCTTTGCATCTGGAGTCCCATGAATAATCACATCATGCAGAAAGGCATTTGGTTCCTTACATATGTTGCAGATTGAGTGAGTTAAGTACACCCAGGTCTGCTCTTTGGACACCTCTTTGATTAAATGTTGGACTTCCTCACCAGTGTCCAGTTGTCTAAAAAATAGACAGGAAAAGAATAAAGAGCCATCTATAAAAACAAAGACTGAATCCTTTACAGTTGAAAAATGAAATTAGGAAGAACCTGAGTATTTCTTTGCATTTCAAAGAGCTGTTTCAGCCTGCTCTTGTCATCTCCTTTTAAAGCACAAGCCAGGTGACCTTGCTGTACATGCTGGTGCCTCCCAAAAGGCTCTGCAAGCTTGCAAGGCCTTACACTACTGCAAGAAGCATGTAATTCTTTCAAAGCTTCATTCGGCAGAAAATCTGGGGTGGGACCTGGTTCAAACCAAAAAAGAGCTCAAATGCCACCGTGGGAAGGCGTTTGCTGCCTGCGGCAATCTGCTGCTGGCCGCTTTCCCGGCTGGGACCGGGGCTGCGCCTCTCCCTGGGCTACTTCTTGAATTTTAGGGTGGTTGTGACTGTGAAAGCAAATCCTCTGGGTGGTTTGCCTTTGCTGGGTAAGGAAATCTCCCTCTGTTGCTGCGTGGCTGGCCGTGAAGCCTGTTGGCAGTGCTAGACAGGCTCTGACCAGGAGGGTTCGTGGACCTCAGCGTTTGAGGAGCTGCTCCCCTGGAGGCTGTAACGCGTGAGAGGGCGTTCACAAATGGAAAGGTTTTGTAGCATCAGCCCTGCATGGGAGTCAGTGACGAGGCAGCAGCTGCAGCTCTGTGAAGAGGAGGGATGCCAGGAGCACTCTGGCCAGGCCAGAGCTGAGGCTTTGCCTGTTTCCAGCCATGACAGCCCAAGCCCATCCTGCCAGGCTTGGCTGGGAGGGAGAACAGGGCGCAGGGTGCACGCAGGGACATGTGTGTCACAGCCTTCAGGGCTGGTGAAGCCACTGACCAGCTTGGAGCAGATGAAACACATCCCCTTTCTGAGTGAACGAGCAGCTTCTGCAGAGGCTCTTGGCTGGGTGAGGTTGTTCCAGACGCTGGGCAATCCAAATTTGTGCTCAGGAAGCTAAAGTGGCTGTAAGTGACTGCCCCTTTCAAAGAGGGACATTTTGCAAAAACCAGTAAGTAGCTTGATAGCAAGGAGAAATATTTCAATTGTTATAAAAAGAAAAGGCATTCACAGTTCTATTCTAAAATGTGTAATATATAAAATTGTTCCAAGTAGACATTTTTGGCAAACTCAATAATAACAAGTTTCAACTTGAAAAAGGCAGCAAGAATTTTTTTTTTCTTTTAGCACATACTTCAGGATCTTAAAAAGTCACTCCTTGTATATTCAGAGTATTTTAAATTTTGGTTTTTGCCTTTCTTTACATGTTTGTGTTTTCCTTCTTTCCCAAAGGCATCTGTAGGCAGAGCAAAGTATCTCAGCTGAGATCTGAGCGAGAAACTTGGTAATTAGGAGTGTAGTGTAATCATACAACTATACACACTCAAGAGATCTGGACATCATTTTAAGAGAGCAACTACAAAAAATTGCTTTGTTCCAAAGGAAAAAAAGACTCAGCCATGCTATAGGGATATTAAACATTGAAATGCAAGATTTGCTATAGTATGTTTTAGTATGCAGGCACTCTGGCCTTAATTACCAAGGAGAAATTCCCCAGATAGACATTAAGCCACAGAACAGCTTAGCCTGAAATTCACTTTTATTTTCAGCATGTCATTATCTTGTAACTCTGTTCCACCCAGAGCTGTGAAAATGTTCAGCCAGAAATGCAAACCCACTTGAAAACAAGAGAGGTTCAGGTTCCAGCCAAAGCTGAAGGTTCACAAAGATTCAACACAAATAGGAAGATGCAAGTTCACTCTAGACATAGAATCATACATTTTGCTCCATACATTGTAGAGAGGAGGCAGAGAAAGTCCTGTGAGAGCCTGACTCTGGCCATGTAGCCCTGATGAGAGCACCTACTGAAGAAATCCCAGTGTTCCATTAGCCTTTCAGTCCTGTCTCCTTGGCCAGCTGTTGGCCAGCTGTTGGCCAGGCTGCATGGTTTCCTCTTTGAGTCCCACTGTGCCATCTTTCACTCCTGCTTGGGTGTGTTTCTCGCACCAGCCAGACTTTACAGTTTTTGGGAGCTCCTCTATACAAGAGCAGATCCTGATGCCCCAGGAGCAAGAGCCCTTTCCCCAGGGCTCCGACCTGCTCTGAAATAGGGGAGTTTGTAGCACTGAGGGCAGGGTTTTAGACTTTGTGAACACCCTGGCACAGGGGAGCAGAGGAAGCCAGGAGAAGGCTGGAAGATGGTGTGTGATGGGAAAGACAAGACCTGAGAAATAACATTAAATATTTAATGCCTTTAGGGCCATCCCCTCAGCTGCACAGAGCTATGGGATGATCTGGAAGGACTTACAGCCCAGGACCTGGGCTATACCAGCAGTCAGGCTGTATCATGCAGATGCAGTAATTTGTGCAATGAGCCTCTCCAACATGGGGTCAGGGCCTCAACTGCAGGTCTGTATCCCTGCTGCTGTCACCTGCTTCAAGAACTCTGCTTGCTTTTAAAATTTCTCTCTTTTTAGCAAGGTTGATCTCCTGTGTTGCATTAGTTTTAGTCAGTTTGTCTCTGTTTGCATCAAATTTCTACCTGCTGTTATGCATTTCTTTAATTAACACTGCCACTGCACTGATTACAGAGCTGGGTTTAGTTTGCTTCAAATGTGGTGGCACTGGGAAAGGGATTTTGGCATTTGGAAAATACATTCCCCAAAACTCTGCTGTGTCCCCATCTCTTGTGTCAGTCTGAAACTGCATGGGGGCTTGGCATCTGGGTTGATAGCATGTCAAACCTTACAGCAAATAAAGAGCATCTCCCATCATCATCCACAGCTCAGCAGGCATCTCGTGTTTCTACCAGCTGGAATTTTTAGGGAATGTTTGCAGTTGAACCATTGCCTCTAGGAATCTCTTTCTCATTCACTGCTAAGACATATGAGATACAGTAATTTCTTTTGCTGGAAATCTCCCTGAGAAGAAGAATTCCTCTGGGCTGTATGCCCCTGCCCACACGGAGTCTCTTTGGGTGCTAAGGGAGTTGTCAGCTCCTGAGCTTCCCATTTGGGCAGCATGGAGGAGGTCAGAGGAACCCAGAGCTCGGTGGCAGACACAGGCCTGAAGAAAACAAATTGTTAAAAGAGAAGGATGTATCCTTTGGGAAAGCATCCAAGCACAGTTAATTTAATCCCATCTGTGTCAGTGGAGACATCCTTTGTTCATGGCTCCCTTTATTGCTGGTGCCTTGTCCATCGTGACGGGGCTCGCGCCCCGCGCCCTGCAGTGCCAGGGAGAGCTCCTTCCCCACAGCTCAGGTGTGCTGGTACATGAGAATGGTGTTTCCTAGGGACTGCTTGTTTCTTTGAGAGGCAACCTGAAACACTGGGCTCTTAATGAGTGTTTTCCCTTCCTTCCATGCACACCTTTATTTTGCGAGGGGGAAGGGGAAGCAGCCCCACGGGAGGTGGGATATCAAGACGCAGCGATGCAGTTAGTGGTATGTTAGACTTTGGCACCTCTGCCATCTGTTGTGGGCTGACAGATGGGATGAAATATGACAGCAGAAAGGCTCTTCTGTTTTAGCAAGACACAAGAAAGCTTGAAAAATCACACCTCCTCCCTCCTTTCCCCCCAAACCCACACAACAACAGTGTCACTTGGCCACTTGTTCTGGCTAAGACAAGGAGAAGTTTATGCCTGTGCGTGCTCCTGAGAGTCTTTCAAGGGGAAAGTGAGCAGAGTGGATCAGAGCAGAGCTGCTGGAACCTGGAGGGACCACCCCACCTTCTCCCTTCTTTTCACATGGATGGGAATTAGGAACCAGTGCTTTACCAGGCCAGGGAGGAGTCTCTGCTTGGCAAGTCTTGCTGTTTACTTGCTCACTCATGGTAATTAGTGGTTTATATATGGCTTATACAGCAGGGACATTTGGCCTTACCTGTGGCTGGTGAGAAAACTCCTCATCTGGTACCTGAGGATTAGCCAATTTCAGGTTTTCCCTAAGACAGAAACACTTCCTATTGGAAACCCACCCCGACTGTCTGTAGGAGTACCCAGGGCAAGACCCAGCCCTCAGGAGGGCCCAGCTTCTTTACAGGCATGTGTATTTTGTAATTCATCCCAATGCATCAGCCTGGTGCTGTGAACAGCCACATTCTCAAGGCAGCTCCACGTGTTTGTGGGAATCTTGCCAAAGGCCAAAGGTGCAAACGTCAGCCCAGGGGCTCTGCCCCAATAAGCGCTTCAAGCACTCCTGAAAATTAGCTCTGTGGGTGATGACAGCAACACAGCCTTCCACTAAGTAACAAGCTCTTGGTATTTCTCTCCTCTGACACAAGCTTTTGGTTTTCTGGTGATTTTGAATATTTTTTCCTTTCCAATGGACACACCAGTATAATGCTTCTAACTAATTTGTCTTTTAGGATTTCATTGTGACAGTGGTCTTCTCATTCTTGTGGCTAGTGAGCTCATCTGCTTGGGCTAAAGGACTGTCAGATGTAAAGGTTGCAACTGACCCTGATGAAGTGCTGCTGCTGATGTCTGCCTGCAAACAGCAGTCCAACAAATGCTTGCCTGTTCGCAGTCCTGTTATGTCAAGCCTCAACACTTCGGTTGTAAGTGACTTTTATTGCGGCTGTTCGCCCTTATCTTGCAGTGTATTTTCATCTTTTAGCCGTGTATTGACCTAAATTGACTGGTGTAAACCAGTTAGCTGACATGATTTAATTGGAAGTGCAGTCTTGCTGCAGGGAAAGGCAGGCTGTGACTCACAGCAGCTCTGCCGTGGAGCAGCAGCAGGGTTGGGATGGGGAAAAGGCAAAGTGGCTGTCCAAGTGCATTGGTTGCCCCTCTGCTTTTAACTCTTTTGCAAAGGGGTCTGTGTGCTCCTCTAAAAGGAAATGTTTGTGCCTTACAGCTTCTTCTAAAAATCCTCAAAAAAACCAACATAAAATTGGACTTCAACACATTTAAAAAAAAATAAACACAAAAAATCCCTCTAGGCCATCTGACCAATTAAGAGCTCTCTTTTTAATTAGTTTCCTTCAATCTTATCTTTCCACAATTTCTTTAAACTAGATTATGTTTTCAAACAAAAAAAATTTTTTTTGCTCTAAAAACTCAACCTTTTCTTTGGAAACAAAAAGCAAAGCAGACACCTCGTGAGCTACATCTAAGGGAGGTGAATTTGGGAATTTACTCCAAAGCTGAGAAAATTTTCCAGTAGGTTTTGGGAGAATCAGAGAATCATTTAGGTTGGAAAAGATCTCTAAGATTATGAAGTCAAACCACTAAGCCAGCACTGCAAAATCCAGCACTAAACCATATCCCCAAGTGCCACATCTACACTTACCCCACAGATGGTGACCCCACCACTTCCCTGGGCAGCCTGTTCCAGTGCTTGACAATAGTTTCAGTGAAGAGATTTTTCCTAATAACCAATCTGAGCCTCCTCTTGCACAGCTTGAGGCCATTTCCTCCTGTCCTTGGGAAGGAGGGGTGGGAGCAGCTTTGCCTTCCCCAGGGACCTAACGTTATGGTGGGGAGGTTGAGCTGTGAGCCTGTGGCTGCTGGTGACGAGCTCCTCTTCTTCCCACCCAGGTCTTTGGCTACTTGAACTTTATCCTCTGGGCAGGCAACATTTGGTTTGTGTTTAAGGAGACGGGCTGGCATTCCTCAGGCCAGCGGCACCCTGCAGACACCATGGAGAAGCAGCCCGGCGGCTACAACCAAGGTGGCTACAACCAAGACAGCTATGGGCCAGCTGGTGGCTACAACCAGCCAGGCTCCTATGGCCAGGTGGGTGAATATGGCCAGTCCCAAAGCTATGGGCAGAGCGGGCCAACCTCCTTCGCTAATCAAATTTAGGGTTCGCGCAGCGCAAGCTCTTGCATCCCTCGCAAGTAGAGAGTTTAACAGGTCTCAAGTTTCAGTGGCACCAGATTTTTAAGGGTTCTACATAAATTAATACTACAACACGGTGTTTTAATGTCCATTGAGGGCCTAAGCCCACCTCCTTTGGCAGATGGGGGGTGGCCAGGGGGCTGGAGTTGGCCTTTCTTTCCCTGACTAGCCAGACACAGGGGATGCGCTCCTCGCCGGTGACCTGGAGTTGCTGTTGTAGTATGTACTGTAGAGATAACTTTATGGTAGTTTTGTATGTGTTAAGATGGTAGAAGCTTTTTGTAGCCTCAAGTCAGTAGTATTTAATATGCATAATACAATTGAATTTCCTTCTGCATTTTGGTGAAAAACGGAAGTGTTTTACTATGATTTCTACAGATTATTCTGTATATCCATGCATGTAACATTGCACCTAAATTTTCAGAACTGCCTGTCTGTGACTCTTCAGAGAGTTTGTTTTGGTTATACCTTTTTGTTTCAGAAGATTTTACTATTATTTCAGTTAAATGAGTCATCCATCCGTAATTTTAGTGCATGGATAAGCAGTTTCATACTACCAAATGTCTGGACTGTGTAAATGGAACTTCTCGACTTCTGCCACTACATTTTGTTAAATGTCTGTTTAAAAGAAGTATGCATCTTTTATATATTTTGCAGAGTTGAATATATGGCTTACCCAAGTTCTGAATGCTTTGTAACTAAACTGTTTTTCCTTGAAATGGCATTCAGTAGTATCTATGGTACCTGACCAATGTTTATTCCATTTAACTCAGCTAAGTATTCCTTCTATAAATCACTATTTCTATGGATGTTTTGTGAATCTTTTAACGTGAGCTGTGGAGAATAAGGACCAAGTAACTGTGTTATATGTTTACAAAGGTATTTATTTAACTAAGATAACAGAGGTGCAGATATCAGTACACAAAATCATGTGGAAACGCCCTGTTGCTTGACACGGCAACATGAAAACCGCACGTATTGTTGTGACCTTACAAAGCATAAATATTCCTTTATGCCCTTTGATCAGAAGAAAACCTTTCTGTCCGTGCTGTTTGAAGATTGTTAGATATCCCTCTGTTAGATTGCTGCTCTGAGCACTAGCTTGGTGCTAATGGAGAATGTAACTGGATTGACCAAATAACCCAGGCTCAGAGGAACTCGTCCTGAAAGAGCCAGAGCCAGACTTGTAGCCTGTTTGGATTCCTCCCTGGGAAATTGAACCCTCCCTCACTACAGCATATGGGATGCATTGACACAAATGAAAGCCTGAAGCACAATGTACTAATCAAAACTGATCATCTGCATTTCTAGATCAAAGTGTATCAGTATATAATCTTATTGTATGAGCTGTAATGTTGAAAGCATCTTAGCTTAAAACAGCTTAGTCTCTTCTATGATTGTTGTAACCAATTTATGGCTACTCAGTGGATGAATCTATATTGTGATATCTATTTGACCCTAATAAAGTTATTGCATACAATGCATGTTTTCAGAGTATGTTAATATTGAAATGTCACTGCCAAATAACGAAGATAACTATTAAAGAAAAATAACTACTCCTGTGCCTGACCTTATTGGTCATATTCTTACTGTTTTCCAACACTTTTATGGGGATTGTTTTAATGTACAGTGGAGTACGACACTTCTGCAGACACCTGTCATTAAAGGTCAGTATCACAAGTTTTTTAAAAAAAAATTAAAAGTGTGCAGTTTAATATCTGCCTGCCTCTTTACCTCTCTTTCCACTGTCAGTAGGACTAGCCCAGTACTGTGCTAACCATCCCAGTTCTGAGGATTGCTGGAAAGCTATGTGTGAATTGTAGAGAAAACAAACTGGACTATCTAAATGTTCTTCTATTCCAAATGAGGGTAAAATACAATTTTCTGGCTTAACAAAAAATGTTATTTTGGCTCTTTGTTAATGTGTTTGGGGTTTTTTTGATTTATGTTATTTTTTGGGGGGGGTTGGGGGTTGTTTGTTTGGGAGAGGTGGTTTTTTAGGTTGGTTCATTGGTTTTCTCCTTTTAAGTTTGGAAAAACTTTAGACATTAGCAAGTCAGGAGAGTGAAATCTGTGTGTGTGGCAAGGGGTGTGATGGGATGTGTGCTCTTCATACCCTCTCCCACATATTCCTGCTTCTGCTTTTTTTTTTTTTTTTTTTTTTTTTTTTTTGGTTATTGTTGTTATTTTAAATTCCCTTCCTATTAGTTGATGAGGAATATCCCAAACTGAGCTCCCATAGCTAAGCTTCTCCACTAGAAATAGTTTTTGTGTCCGATAGCTTTCTCCTCATGAACTTTTCCACCCAAAACAGCAGAGTCCCATTCCTAAACTTTTCTATCCAATGCTGAGGGATGGAAATGGGTTTCGCTTTGTTTTATTCCTGCGTTTCAAACCAGATGAAATTCTTGTGTAACCATGTGAGCACAGATCTGCAGCTTTCTGGAGCTCACACCCCTGGAGAAAGGACAGTTTCAAATACAAGGCTTAGAACAGAATTAAGTTTATGTCATATTTTGGGTGCTATTTGTGCAACTCCAAGTCTAAGGTTTCCTCATGAAGGGCAGAACTGGTGGAAAAGTTAACAATAAGTAGTGTAACAGGCACATATTTTAATGGAAGACTTGCCCTTGCTTTACCCAGCTAGCCAGATCTTTACAGGTACCTCAGCTCCTTTCTGCTGTTCAGAACAGTTATTACCCTTTGGGGACTGTAATCTTCACTCTGAATTAGGAGGGAAGAAAAATCTCTTCATCTATAGCTTCTCAGGTTAATAAAGTATGTCAGCAGCAAAAGTGAAAACAAAAATGATTCATGCACTTGCCTTTGTTATGTAAGAAAATGTATTCGAATGTTTCCTCTGTCTTCCTCTAGACTTGAGCCTTATCACATCCTTTTGCAGTTGCTGAGAAATTGAAAGTTTATTTCAGCTGGGGATGGTGACTGCATAGCCAAGGGTGGAGCAACTTATGAAAAAGACTGTATTTGATGTTACCTGGATTTAAGACAAATAGTGAAGTAAACTCAAGCATCCTTTGTGAAACTGCTGCTGGCAGCCTCCTTGCTTCATCATTAGAGTATCTCTGCCAGTTAGCTAAATAACTAGGTCAGCCTGGGAGAGAAAAAACATGTTCCTTGATCTTTGTGCTGTCCCTCCTGTTTTCCCATGTGTTTCTCTTTATAGCCCATTTCTCAGCTACCCAAGTTAGGAGCATATTTGCACTATCAAGTGTGAAGCTATGGGGGAGAGGCAGGTACATCTGGTGAGTGTGGTGGGGAGGGGGGAGCACAGGACTTTCTCTCCAGGTGCCTCAGAGGCCAAGGAAGGGGCATGTTCACCTGCTGGTTTGGGTTTCCCCCATTGCTCCTGGAGCATCAATGCTGCAGCTCTGCCAAGTCCATCCCCTGCCCTGGGTACCACTGGCTCTGCAGCCTGCTTCACATCCTGCCCAGCACATCAGGGAGACAAGGATGGGTTCAGATGCAAACACAGCGCACAGGGCTCTGCCCTGGCTAGATGGGGATGGGGTTTTTGTGTGGGATATTTTTCCTGATGACCAAATCTCCTTCTGCGTGACCACCGATCCGCACATAACAGAGTGATGGCTAAGGCTTGGAGAAAGTTTGTGCTCTTGTTGCATGAATTCCTGTTGCAATTGCCTGACTTGATTAAGTTAATTATTTCAAATCCTTATATGCTCTCAAATTGAAAGAGCAATCCAGGCTGTAGCCCTGAATCAATCTTGGCTGAAACTGTGATGTGCTGATATAAGAGACAGTGGCATCAACATGCATTGCACCTCCCTGTAGTCTGCTCCTGACAATATCTCCAGAGTTTCACAGCTAATATGACAGACAGATTAAGAGCTACTGATTAAAAACTGCCACTGTATTATTTAATCCTTTTTTGAAAAAGTTTTTCTCATTATGCCAGATCATGTCACAAGCATTTATTCCTTTGTCCACTAGTTTTAAGATAGATTTGAGTCAAAATTCCTGATGTATGTGAATAGATGGTCTACTTAGCTCATGCTCTCCCCTAACTTCAACATTCTTTTTTACGATTTCTTTTTGTTCCCTATTCGTGCTGATTATCCCATCATTTGTCAATGATATCTATCCTTATATGAAGACCTCAGCATTTTGATATGAAATTTTAATAGTTCAGTGGGGAGGCATCCTGTTTGTTTCATTTAGTTCCTGTTCTTACATTTTTATTGTTGTGTCCCCCATTAACGAGATTTTAGTTTTTTTAAGAATAGAGCTGCCTTTCTGAAATCTGAATATCCTATAATAAAACATTTATCAAAGGGACAATTACTTGGCAATAGTATTTTCAGGTTTAAACTTCATCTGGTTCCATTCCCCCTGCCATGGGCAGGGACACCTTCCACTATCCCAGGTTGCTCCAAGCCCTGTCCAACCTGGCCTTGAACACTTCCAAGGATGGGGCAGCCACAGCTTCTCTGGGTGAAGAATTCAAGCTGTTGCCTGCCTGGGTGTAAGTCAGCAGCTGTTCTGCAGCTGCTGAAGGGTTTGCTGGTGAAATGCAGCCTGAGAGGCCAGGAGGTGTGTGTCTGGTGTTTCAGGTATTCCCTCCTGCCCCTGTCCCTGGGATCCTGCCCCACCCAGGCTCATCTCCAAGGGACTCAGGGCTCTGTCACACACACACATTTCACAACATCAGCTTTCTGAAATGCAAAAAGCATTTCCTTAAAAAAGGAGAGGGAAGACTTCAGGAAAACGCCAAAAGTGAGGCAGAGGCTGTGGCTTTTTGCAGTGGCAATTATTTTAAGAGAACTGCCTGTAAAGATTTTGCAGTTTGAAGTGGCAGGTTGCGTATTTTGCACAGACAGGATTGTTAACGTGTGAAACATGCTAAGAATTGACCAATAAAGGCACCTGGATATTTCAAACATAAATAGTGTGTACCAAAATAGCTACAGAGCAGATGGCCTGGCTCCACACACACCTTGCTGACCAGAATACTCGAGCAACAGGCACAGCCAAAATCTCAATCTTCAAGGCTGATCATCTGCAAAGGCAAGGGTTATCCCCATGCTACCCTTTATCTGTCAGGCACAAACGCTCCTGCACACATTAATTAGTGTATCCTCGAGGGATAATGAACCCCAGGTTTGTCTGAACTTGCTACAACCCCAGCAAAGCAAATCACCTGTTCTAGAGCTCAGGCTCTCAAAAGTCGGTGTGATTAAAACAACTGCGAGCTGAAATCTGATCTACAGTGGAAAGATCCCAAAACACAGAGGGCTGGGTTTGCCAGCCCGCTCACAGTACTGCCTGCCACTGATAAACAGGCAACTGAGTCTGTTTCTCGCTCCCATTTTTTACCTTGGATGCTAAGACCAAACATCCCCATTCCACGTATTAACCAGGATGTAATGCTTTTCATGCCTCCTTGTATGGTTCAACAGATGTGAAAGGGAATTATCACTTCAACATGATATCAAGACTTTCTTTTTTTTTTTTTTTAGCTGATGGCAGATTACTAAGCCTGAATTCTTGTTTAATTTTAGTGTGTTAATTGATGGAATAATGAGCATTGATTATATGTGTTTTGGCTTCGTCATTGCAATTACAGGCTCTGTTTTATTCATGAGCCAGTCCTAAAGAATGCACTAGAGATCTAAGACAGCTTAAACCTCTCAGAAAAAGGCTCTGAATTGTTTGAGTAATGACACTCTTAGATGGAAAATTAAAGGTTCTCTTTTCCCATGCTTTTTAAGATAATTAAAATCCAGGAAGGGTAAGGTGCTGAACATCCTTATTCATTAGCCTTCAGTAATTTAGCTTCTACTAAATGAGGAAAACATTTTAATTCTCTAGGCCATCTGTTGCAGTCTCCTTTGTGTGTCCCGTTACATAAAGTCTCATCGTGGATAGTTTTAACATCAGTATTGTATCCTTTCACCAGGAACGATGAGCTGGATGAGGTAGCTGAAGTCACCACCTATTAACAGACCACCCTGGAATTAAAGTGGCTGCTTTGTCTTTTAACTTGAAGTTATCCTGTCTAGACACCTCTAGGCAAAGGATCCGCTCCGCAGAGAGGAGCCCGTGCACGGAGCCAGGCAGTGTGACAAGCTGTGTTTTCTAATAGCAATATCCATGCCAATAAATAACAAAGTTCACTGGAGCCCTTCCAGTTCCGCCGATGTGCGCCTGCTCTGCCATATGGCTCCGAGCTGCCTCGGGAAGCAGCACTCCCTGCTCGGGAGGGAAGCACAGCCCTGGCTCCCTGCTGGGGGCTGCCTTGGAAGGGGTTTGGAGGCAGAGCAGGGCTCTCTGCGCTGTGATGGGAGATAGAATAAATATTAGAGTGTGCTCACCCAGGATAAATGCTGGATCAGGAACTAGGAAACGCTTGGATTCCAGCTCTGGCTGCAGGAATAACTCACTTTATAGCTTGGGGCAAGTTACATTATCCCACACCAGGAATGTTTCTCATTAAAATTATCATTTGTATAGATGAATGGATGCAGTGTCTATGTTATTCCTGATGCAAAGTTACATCCCCACAGGTCCAAGAGGATTCAGGTTCCACGTTGAGTTAGGTTTGTTTCTGTCACATTCCCCTGTACAATTCAAGCCCCACTACCTGCCAGGCCAGCAGTGCCTTCCAGGGGCTGCTGCAGACCGGTGTCCTTCACTGGCTCCAGGATTCCCAGGTAGTGTTTGCATTATTGATAGGCGTGGCTACAGGCAGGCTGCTTCCTCAGGGCACTGCTCCCATCCACCTGCTCGCTATTTCCCCGTTGCTGGGAGATCACAAACACCCTGGCCTGGAGATGTGTGGCTGCAGAACGAGTGCTCCCAGTGTGAAGCAGTACTCAGTCAGTCAGCCAGCTCCTGCTTCCACCAAAAAAGGCCCTCCAGCTGCTGCAGGCATGCCCAAGGGGTAAGTCATCTCTTTGTTGTGGCATCTGGGGGATCTGCCGTTTGTGTTGAAACTCATTATCTGGGTGTGTTCATCTCTATCACATGCTCTGTAATTAGTTTCTAGCAATTCAGCACAAGGTAAGCAGGTTTTAGGTTTTGATTGAAAGCAGGGGAGGGGGGGGTGATTCTCATGAATGTGAGTCCTGCTGGAAATAAAAGCTATGTGCCTGCTCCAAACTGAGAGCACTGGTGAGGAGGGGATGGCAGACCCCTCCCCACTTTCCTGGGGATGGGTATAAAACTGAGAAATCTCTGGGGCCTCTTTCATGTTCATGCAGCAACTACATGAAGTGTGTTGCAATGTCCCTCACTTAAAATTAATAATCAGCTTTAGTAACAACTCCAAGCTACTCGCTTAGATGAGGGATTAGAAGCTGTGTGATGTTCTTGTGCTTCTTGTAGAGGCCATTTTCCTTTCCACTGTGAAGGAAAGACACTGTCCCTTGGGAAGCCCTGAGTTCCTGGGTGATTAAATAAAACAGAAATGAGCAAGCTCATTCATGGAGAAATTCAATACCAACACAATTTACCAAGTGATAATTGTGCCTCTCTGCTTTCTCACCACCAGTGTACCCATAGCCAAGCAGCTGGCATCAATAAAAGGTAAGGGGAGCCCTTCACTGCCCCTTTGGGGTTCAGGTCCTTCACAGCCCACCTGCAGAAAGTTCTGGCAATGTCTCAGGGCTTGCAGAGGCTGTGCAGATCCTCAGCTGGTGCAAGGCAAGAGGGTCTCATGGGTCCCTGTGCCTTGTACTCCTGTGTTGTCCCATCTCCCGTGCTTGCCTTTTCATTAAAAATCCCAGCACAAATCACCTGTGTAGCCCCTGCTGGCATGTGAGCATCGGGATTTCAGAGTCAAGCACGAGGGGGGATGAATCCAGCCCAGATCCCAAGTTTGCCATGGTGCTGAGGGGCAGCACTGGTGCTCAGTGGATGCTCCTGTGCAGCCAGGCTTCCAAAGGGGCTGTGTTCTCCCTGGTGCAGCTCTCTGGGGCTCCAAGTGCATCCAGGAGATGCTCACCATGGCCTGTCCCCGTGGTGTGGCAGGTCCCTGCTGCATGCCCAGGGTCAGGATAGGCCAGGTGAGCCTCAAGCCCTATGCTGTGCCACAGCCCCAGCTCTGAAGGAAAGCTCCCTTCAGGGTGTGCTTGCATGGGATATGAGGCATGGTGCTGGCCCATTCCAAATAAAATCTGGGCCAGATCCTCTGTGGGTATAAACAGTTTCAGTCTCATTAACTTTAATGAAACTACACGGATTTCCACCCACCCTGGATGGTTTTAACAGATTCCTTTCAATTATATCTCAAAAGGTTTTTTGGGGTTTTTTTTGGATAAACTTTTCCTCCCTCCAGCTCTAAGAAAAGGCTCAGACCTTGAAAAGGCTTTTGCTACAGCAGCTTTGGTGTATAACAACCATGCTGACCCTGAGAGCAAGCTCAGCAAATCTGAAACCAAGAGCTTACTGCAATCCCAGTTCTGGCATTTCATACAGGTGAGGGGGTCTGAGTGGGGGGCACTGGGCCAGCCCTGGCTGGGCACTCTGGGGGCAGGAACGGCAGCCCAGGCTCCCTCCTGCAGCTTGGCAAGCATCACTTGGTAATCCCAAGTGAGATTTGAGGGGTTTGGTACAAACATTCTGTGACTGAGCTGCTTCATGTTGAGCCTGTGTCTAACACAGGGCTGAGGAGGGGAACAGCAACAAACCATGGCTGGTTCCTGCTTGAATTTGTTTAAAGAAAACAGGGCAATTGCAAAAGAAACCCAACCAACCAACTAAATTAAAACCCTTGGATGACAGCAAGAGGATGGTTTTGTGAAGAGAAGGAACTCCTGGCATTTAATGAGGTGTTTGGTGGTTTGCCAGGGCACTGGGGGCCAGCCCAGTGTCACAGAGCTGTGTTCACTGCAGTCACAGGGGGGATCCTGGAGACAGGGGCAGAAAGCTCTCACCCACCTGGCTGGGTGTGGTGCAAAACAATCACAGCAGCACTTGTGGCTGTAAACTCCCCACAGGGGGTTTTGCCCCCTCCTTAAATTAAAAAAAAAAAAAAAACCAAAAAAACCAACCAAACAAACAATAAAAACACTACCAAAACATAACAATTATCAAGTGGTAGGAAAAGCTATATAGGACTAATAAAAAAGAGCTCAAATAAGTAAATGAGAGAGGTAATACCTTTACTTCCAAAAATAACAAAATCACATGACTGGTTGGGATGGGGAAATTGGCACCAAATTAGAAACTAGGTGCCTTATTGAAAAAGAATTGAAAATATTACTGGCAGCAATTAAGCTTGGGATCCTGAGATTGTTTGGAAATTATTAAGTTAAAAAAACTAACCTGGAACTCTAGCAAGGCTTTTTCATTAGGAAATATAAATAATAGATGTGATACAGAATTTTAATAATCCATTCCAACAGGAATGCCCAAGAGGACCAAGAGTAGCAGTATTAAAGTTATGCCTGTAAAATCAACAGTTTCTGAGACCTTCAAAATACGTGTTTGTATATATTTGAACATTAAATTTAGGAGGGTTGGTTGGTTGTTTCCTCTCAGGACACAAGACTCCCTTTTTTATTTAACAGTTACCAGCTGTATCATCATCATTGTCAGATTTTCAGTCATAATTAGGTGTCTTTTAGACATACAGATGTATTCTGGATTGTTATGGAAACTTTGAGGACTGGCTGTTCTCCTTTCTGACTGCAATAATATTTCTGTTTGAATTTCTTTGGATACCTTTTGAAAAACTAATATGAATGTTGACATAACAACCTGAATGAGAAAATAAAAAAATACATTGATATTTACATAAGTAGATTTTTTTTTCTAATGATGCAATAAAAAAGGAATTTCATGCTTTTTCTTCTTTTTTTCATTTAAAATCCTCCATAGGGCCAAGAAAACAAACCAAAATACCAGGAAATAATTTCTTCCTTGGATGAGGAGTCAGAGAACAAAATTAATTTTGAAGACTTCATGATCTTGTTAGTCAGTCTCACTCTCATGTCTGACCTGCTGCAGGAGATCAAAAATGTGAAAACCACAAAATGATCTGTGATTTTAAAGAAGAAATGGGCTGGCACCATATGAGGAAAGCATGAGTGAGGTACACACAGAGATACCACTGCGTGCCTGCTCCCTTTTAAATGGAATAAAATTGTGTCCAAACCTGGCTGAACTTACTCCTCTCTTGAAACACTGCATGAAGTTGGTGCTCAGGGATTTGTGTCCTCCCCATCTGTGCTTTGGGGGAGTGAGTGACTGGCTCCTGCTGGCTGCAGGACCAGTGAACAGCTGGGGGCAGCCCCCAGCCCAGTTTAATGCCGGGGAAAGGCAGCCCAGGCTCCCCCAGACCTCTCCATCCTCTCCCCATGGTAGTGTGGGACAGGATGGAGACACAGCTGCCAAAATGTGCAGCTTCCCTGGAGTCAGGGCTCTCCCACTCACCCCAGGGGGCTTCAGCCCTGAGCTGGGGTTACCAGGGATGGGTTTCACAATGGGCAATGACCACAAAAGCTGTCCCAGGTAAAGATGGATTTTAGTCTGTGTGGTTGCCACCCCACCATTAACCCTGCTGAAGGGAGCATCTGTTTACTTTTATTTCCTCCTCCAGCTAATTTCTTGGTTTACAGATCACAATGGAAGGAATTTCAAATCCAGCATTTGCAGGGCACCTCTGGCAGTGCTGTGCTTGTATGACCGGGGGAGTGACCCAGACATGCCAGCCAGCTGAACCTGCTGTTCCATGAACATGGGAAAAGCAGAAACCAAATAAGAGGTGATCCAGACCAGGGATGGTGGGGAAAAAGGGTGGCAAATAAATTGTTTGTTTTGGAACTGAGTGATATTGCTTAGGGCCAGAGCCTCAGTATTAAATGCTCATCATCCTAATACTTGATTTGATTGCTACCTACAGAGTCCTGGCTCAGAGCCAATATTTGTGACATCCCTTTGGGACACAAAAAGCAGTCTCATGCCCCAGGAACAGAACAGCCCCTGTAAGGATTTAATAAGAATCTACCAAGATGAATGAGCCAGCAAAATGTTGGAGCCTTTTCAATTTTTCCTTCTTCCTTGGCTAGAAAGGGGAAGACAAGAATGGTTTAGCTTTGGTGGATGAATTTTTAACAGGAAGGGATCAAACTCTCTCGTGTTAAAAGAGGGAAATTAATGCCTGCTGAGTAATGAGATTTAACTCTGTGACATAAAAAGGCTCTTAGTGTTTTCAGGGGCTAAGATGATGTTTTGTGATGGATTTTGATGTGAAGGAAAGATTACAATAGAAGGCCAGCAGCCAGTTGTTTGGAGAAGGAAGGTCTGTGCAGTGTGGGAGGGAGCTGAAAGGAGAAATGCAAATGGGCATGGTGGGTTTTGAAATGAAGCTCAGCAGGCAAGGTGCTGGGTTTGGACCTCAGCCAGGACAGGCCTGGTCTAGAGGCTAAACATTCCTACAACAAATAAAACCTCTGATTAGCAAAGCCCCTGCTGTGATGGTGGGTTGCAGGAACAGGCAGCAGCCAGCCTGTGGCAAGAGGTGACAAAGCCAGCCCGCAGTGTTTCTGCCTGTTCTGTCTGTGTGGCTGCTCAGGGAGCATCCCCCTGCTGAGGGACTGCTGTCCCAGGGCTGGGAGGGTGGCTGCTCCATGGGGTGCCCATCAAGCTCCCAGGGGTGAGATCACCCACCCTGGTATCACAGTTTAACACTGATGCTGTGTCCCTGCTGTTACTCGGTCACTTCCCCCTTGTTTTTTGCCCAGGTAGATTTGTGAAAGCCTAAAATATCAGCTGATGCTCCTTTTCTGGGGTAGGAAGCTGGACTGTGAGTCTCTGGGCAGGTTTCCCATTACTCAGGCAAACAAAACACAGCACAGCCTTGAAAAGATTGTTTGGGAGCCACTGGTGATGCTGGAAGCAAAATATTGCTTATATCCCTCTGTCACAAAAAAAAAAAAAGACTGAAAGGAAAACATATTGTGAAGCCAATTAAGAAAAAGTTCTTTGAAATTTCTAAGGCTCTAACAGAGTTTTTGTTGTTGCTGAAATGTTTCTAGATCTTGCATAACTTGAATTAATGACTTAAGAGCCTTTTATCAGCCTTATTCACTCTGTCATCTCATCATGTGCAAACCCTTTTATCCCAATTCGGTGTGTTGTGAGCCCTGTTGTGTCCTGAGTCCCTGGCTTGGATCAAAAGCCCCTTGTGCTAAGCACAGTGAAAATTCAAAGGAAGAAGCAATTCCTGAACAACTCAATAGCAAAGATGTTCAGATGGTAGGGAAGGAGTCAGAGGCATAGGAAAACCAAGTGAGCAGAGGTAGCAGAGCTGGATTCCAGCCTGCACTGGGCTCCTCACACAGGCTGAGGCACTGGGACAGGCTCTGCAAGAGTTCCTGAACAAGGTGAATGGGCTGTGCAAGGCTCAATGTGCATCAGTCCTTGAAAGTCCCACCTGATGCTCAAAAGCAGAAGGAAATGCTTGGAGGAGCCCCAGCATCTTCTTCCCGTTACAAGGAGGCAGAAGTTTGCACCCTGACTGTGGAGGATGCTCTTTTATTATCTCAGAGTGTTTGTGCCCTGAGCACTCTCAGCTGTTGGCTTTGAAGCTGCTCTGGTGCAGACAGCATGTCTGGCTGCATCCTCAGGGAGCAGGCTGTGAGCTTGCTCAGAAGGCTGCTGCTGTGCTTTATTTTGTTCCTTGCTTACTCCTGTGGGAAGCAAAGAGAGTTCATCATTGATTTCTCAGAGCAGAGCCCAGCAAGGGCTCAGGAGTTGATGAGATCTGCAGGTTCCTCTGCCTCAGCAAGTGGGAGCATCATGTCAGTGTCTGATACCCCCAGAAGTGAAAGTGGTGTGAAGGGCAGCCAGCGAGGACCTGAGCTCTGTGTGCTTGGGGGTGTGTTGGGATTTGTGCTGTTGGGATTTGGCATCCAGACTGATGGATGCCAGCTCTCTGCTTGAGTTTGGAAAATGAAGCTGGGCAGTCCAAGTATTCCTACAGCAGGGACAAGCAGGAAGATCTACAACCCAACCCTGAGACCCTTCCTCCTCCTCCTCCAATGGTTGACCAGACAACCTTCCCACTATTTCTTTGGTTTATTTTCCCAGGAGTATGAGATTTATTTACTTTGGCACCTGGGACAGTTGGAGGAAGCCTGTGCACTGATGCTGATCTATTTCCTGGTGAATTTTTCTTAATCCAGTTGTTCTGCCTCCATCCCCACATAATGCTCTTTTGAGGTTTGTTTGAAGAAAACCTGCACTAGCAGATACATTCAGGTTAAGCATTAAATGACAGCTTTTGTCTCTGAAGCTGGCAGGAGCAAAAACCACACTGGGCATAGAATATCCACAGGTAAATTCCCTTTTTTCTTGGGACACCATAGCTGGTGTCATGGCATTCCTGGGTTTATACACCACTACATGGATTATATAGTGTTTTGCCTAATTAATTAATGAAACCAAATTGCAAAATTGCTTTCTTATTAAACTGATCTCACTGCAGAAATAAGGCTGATTGCTTCCCTGACAAATTTTAATTAGGCAGCTACAACAAACTGTAATAAAGAGCACAAATTGAAAACAGATCTTACGAGATGTGGCTTTATCAAATGCTGTGTTAGTACCAGGCAACATACACAATGATTAAATTATATATCATTTTTTCTCTTCTGGTAAAAACCTATCTTCTTTCTGGGGGAAGAACACATTAATAACTAACACATCAATAAGTGTTTATTGGTAGTTGCTTTCCAACAAGAGCTCGTGTACATTCTGCAAGACTCAAACATTAAAGCACTCTTTATTTCTCCTCTAAATTTGTACTTGTAGGACACATGACCCAAGGTTACTGCAAAGCCTCTGAGGACAAGAAAGGCTTTATTACCTGCACATTTACTCCTCAATTTGTCATTCCTCTTTTAGCTCTTTAGGGCTTGGATCCAGCTCAGCTGAAAACAGAACACAATTTGATAAGGATTTGCATAAGAATTGTAAGCAGAGGCCCACACAAATTAAGCATTAATTAATGAGCACCTAAAGCCTTCTGCTGAATGCAGCCTGAGGCCAAGCAATGCTGGGAGTGCTCAAGTACATGTGAAGGAAAGAGTGGGTAAGCACAGCAAATTAAAGAGAAATGTTTAATTCTTCTCTAATACCTATTCCAGCCCTTGAGACTGTAGAAGAATTGCAGATTTCTTATCCCTGTTAGAGGATCACAAATGTCAAAAGGACAGCTCTTCCACAGGGAACTGAATTCATCCAGCAGCTCCCAGGCTTGTGTTGTGTCAGGGATGCTGGAGCAGCTGTGGTGCTCTGAGCTGCCCCCCAAGGAGAGAGAGGCTGCCCCACAGCCTGGGCAGGGTGTGGGTGCAAAGTGGGGCTGGGGGTGTTGGGGTGGGTGTTTGGGGTCTGCTGATGCCCTGGGATGAGCAGGCAGTACCCCAGAGCTGCAGCAGAGAGCCAGGTCTGTGCTGCAGGGCCTGGGATGGGAGTAAAGAGCCCACTGAGGTACCAGGACACTGAACTCTGCACTTGAAAGAGCTCTCAGCTGCCACACATTTCATATCAGCTCCCAAGTTCTGATAAAAGGAGAACACCCTTTTTTTTAATAGAGTTCTTGGGAGAGAGGTCAGGGTGGTGGCTCTCCCAGGCTGAGCAGATGGAGAGCTGTTTTGTCCTGCCTTACAGGTATGTGAAATACCTCCTTGCACTGGGCATCTGTTAGCAGACCAGAAAATAAATGCTGGTATGAAGTGGAGATGGGAGGTTGTTGGTGTCCATGACCTAGTGCAGTTGTGCAGCTGTCTTGAGCACAGAACTTCATCCTGCTAGCCTTAGAAAGGCCCAGGGAGATCTTGTCTCTTTTTTTTCTTTTTTTTTCCTGTAAATAGCAAGAGCTTAGGAAAGGCAGGACTGTCCCCTTGAGCTGGAGGCCACTTGATCTGCCTGTGTGCTGTGCTGCAACCTGGGAGCATCTTGCTGTTGACAGTTGTTCCATAACGAGATTCCTGGCTGGATGTGTGCATCCTGATGGGCACCAGGAGCTCAGGGGGCCAGGGACAGGTGGCAGAAAATGGGGTGGGGTATTAGTTTATGTAGACCTGTGTATGTATATAAAATACATATGATATATTTTTACTTATCTATACGCAAGCTATAATATATATGTAATATGTACAATATATAACCACTAAGATACATGTGCTACATATAAAATATCTCTATGTGCATATAAACAAATGAAATCTCATAAAATATCTCTATGTGCATATAAACATACGAAATCTCTTCCAGTTTTCACTATTCTGACTTCTCTCACCTAAAAACTTCATTTTGCTTCTGAATGACTTTCTAGGCCACTTATGACTGCAGTGAGCGGTACAAATCACTGAATACATTCCTTTTCTGTTGAAAAACCGGGGCTTATTCCTAGTCTTGTGGGGTTTGGGTTTTTTATCCTTCTATTTATTAATGCATTAAAAGATCCTCCTTCTCATCCTGTGACATCCTAGCAGCTTTAAGTGCCTTGGAGAGGGGCTTTGTTAAAAGCCCTTTGGCATTAAAATGCTGCTAAATGGAGTAGGCAATCATTCTGCTGATGTGACAGTGCCTTCCTCTGCCAGGAGACATCCTGGTCCCTCCCTGCTGCTGCTGCTTCTCACAAAGCTTTTCCTCAGCTTGCAGTATTGGTCTCCTAACCTTTAGTAAGCTCTCTCTTAAACCTAGTCTCACAATTGTCATTTCTCTTGTCTCTGGTATTGATGCTAATGAGAGCAGGGTTGTTACCCACCACAGGCAGCTGTGACTGGGATCTGTAGTGGAAGATCCTTGAAAAATATTTTTTTTTTCTTTAATATCTGTGAGCTGAGGACTACTTTACTGCCAGTGAGAGTGTGAAGAGTACAAAGCCAGTCTTATTCATAACTTAATATTTCTATTCTCTCCTTTCCTGCTACTTAGAACCCAAAGGGTGCCAAATATTTCATGAGGGTTTGGGACTTTCCTGGCACACACCACTTTTTTTTTTTTAAATTTCCTTTTCCCTTTTTTTTTCACCACAAGCTCCTCCACTGTAGTCCAGCCCATTAGTTTGGAGGGAGGGGGGCCATGATGATAGCAGAGCCTTGCTGCTTTGCCATTTTGCCTGTGATGCACTGCTGTGCTCTGACTGCCTCTTGCTGAAGGTAATTACCGCGGCAGAGTCATCAGCTCCTTCTCCAGACACACACCCACACCTCCCCAGCTGCAGGAGGCAGGAGCCAAATGCTCACGTGGTGTTAGCTCTGAGACACTGCTCCAAACCCGGGGATTTCAATTATTCAGTAGGTAATGGCTCCCTGGGGAGGTCAGGAAGGCTGGGACTGAGAGGAGCCTGTCTGGAAAGAGAGTTCAAAGATGCAAAGGGTTCATCTCGACAAGGACAGGTGTGCTGGAGATGCCCTGTGTGAGCCTGGTTTCAAGGAGGGGCACAGCCCCAGTGACCTGCTGGTGTGTCCAGTGGCACCAGGGCAGTGACTGTCCCCTTGTCCTGGGCACTGGTGAGGGCACAGCTCAAATCCTGCTTCAGTTTGGGGCTCCTCACTACAAGAAGGACATTGTGGGGTTGGAGTGTGCCCAGAGAAGGGATGGAGATGGAGATGGGGAAGGATCTGGAGCACAAACTTGATGAGGAGAAGCTGGGGAGACTCAGCTGGACAAAAGGAGGCTCAGGGGGATCTTCTGGCTCTCTACAACTCCCTCAAAGGAGGCTGCAGACAGGTGGGGGTCAGTCTCTTCTCCCAGGTAACAAGTGACAGAATAAGAGGAAACAGAAGTTGCTCCAGAGGAGATTTAGACTGGCTGTTGGGAAATGTTTCCTCACTGGAAGGATGGTCAGGCATTGGAACAGGCTGCCCAGGGCAGTGGTGGAGTTTCCATTCCTGACGGTGTCCAAAAAATAGGTGAATGTGGCACTTAGGGACATGATTTTATGGTGAACACGGCAGTGTTGGGTTAGAGGTTGGATTCAATGAGGGTAGAGATCTCTTCCAAGCTAAAATCATCCATGACTCCCCACACACAGTCTTGTCCCAGAGACTGTTGAGTGACTGCAGCACCACAGGGTAGGGATTCTAATGGTTGAAGTATCCAAAACAAAATTGTGGGGAATATTTAACAAGCTATTTTTTTTGTTTTTCCCCAACAAGTTTTCTTTGCTTTACTGCAGGGCTCTTAATTTGATGAATTAATGTGAGAAGTGCTAATGTACCAGCAAAGACAGCAGGCAAAGTTCTGTCTGCTGATCCCAGACACGACTGATTTCAGCTGTGCTGCTGAGCATGGTATGTGCTGATGCCACTAAAAACTGCCATAAAGATAAGAGCAGTATGTGTGCAGCCTCACAGGAAGGTGTTTGTAGCTTTTCACTTCTCCTCTCCCTCCTGGGTAAGACTGTGGGCAATTATTTTTGAGAAAGAAGTGCAGGATGCTCGGACTCTGCTCTCGAGTGCACAGGACAGAGGTGCCCACGCTGTGAATGGTGACACTCAAACCTCCCTTCCAGAGGGTTTCTGTTAAAGTTGTGGAGGATGAACCCCATCCTGGAGCCTGCTGCAGGCTGTGATTCTCCTGCACTGGGTGCCCAGGTGCATCCTCCCATGATTGCCTGATGCTGGAGCCTGAGGAAAGAAGCTCTCAGCTCCAACATCTGCAATTCAGCCCCAGAGAGGTCTGGGTCTGAAGACAAGTCCTGCTCCTGTGACTGTGTTTGAGAGGCCAGGTTAAAGTGTCCAAAGGGGAGACACTGCCCTGTTCCTGATGCATTTGAGTAGGCAGCTCACTGGCCCAGGCTTTCCACACATACCCTATATAATTTTACAAAACCTATTTAAAAGGCATGTAGTGACAGGACAAGGAGGAATGGCTTCAACTGAAAGAGCAGGTTTAGAATATTAGGAAGAAGTTCTTTCCTGTGAGGGTGATGAGGTGCTGGCACAGGCTGCCCAGAGATGTGGATGCCCCACTCCTGAATGTGTTTAAGACCAGGTTGGATGGAACTTGGAGCAATGTGATTTAGTGGAAAGCGTCCCTGCCCATGGCAGGAGGGCTGGAACTAGATGATCTTTAATATCCTTTCCAACCCAAACCACTCTATGATAGAAATGGGGATCTGTTGTTGGGCTCTTACAGTGTTTCTAGAAGCAGCTCTCACCTGGTCACTGATGGCTTAGTTCTCAGTGATGTGTTAGTTCTTTCACAGCATAAAGTAACAATCACGGTTTGCATATGGAAAAACACCTTTACAACTTTCTGCCTGGTTGAACTTGTCCACAGCAGGTTCTCAAATGATGCATATTGAAATGGAGCCACCTTGAAATGCCTGTGTCTCAAGAGACCTCCAAGCAGAGAGGACAAGATTGCTCTGTTGCTTTTTTGAAAGATAAATGACCTGACTGCAAGTGACAGTCTGCTCACATGAGGAGTGTTTAGTCATTTGGCATGAAGCAGAATAGCTAAACCATTAAGGTGTGTGGGCTCTGCAGTGCATAAATAAGTTACAAATTAGGGATTCTAAGTGGCTGCTTGCCCCTTGCATGCAGTGCTCCAAGTGATTACTGTTCTCTTTGTCTAATCAGAGTTCCTCAGCTCAGAGCAGGTTTCTAATTTAAACACTCGAGTACAACATATTTCACTAAATTAAATCATTGCAGGCAAATCCTTGCAGAAATCTGTGTTTCATGCACAACAGATTCTACCCCACCTTATATCTGACTTTTTCCCTTGACTCTGTAACACGTTTCCCTCTGAAGGGTAAATGATTCCTGATGTAAATATGAAAAACCTTGGCTTTGCAATATTGTATCCTCAGGTAAGATGTCTTCTAGAAAATGCTGAAAGCATCTCTCAACACAAAGCACGTGTGCAAATATTGTAGCAAACATTGCTCCTAAAAGGAGCCTTTTCTGAGTAAATTCCCCTTTATGTAAACAACTGGCAGGCAAAGCAGTGAAAGTGGTCACCAACACAGGGATTTCCCCTACAGCCCTAACAGCATGTGCGTCTTTCCTGCTCTGCCCTGGCTCTCAGCTCTTGGCAGCCCTGCCTGCAGGGTTGAATGCAGAGTTTAAGCTTGTCTGATGAAAAAACCACTAGGCTACAGCTGGCTGTGATCCAAACTGGAGAAGGCTTTGCTTCCCTATATAGTTGTGAAGTGATACTTCAGGTGTCCAAGGCTGAGAAAGCTTATAAATGTTAATTCCTGTGCTTGACCCAATGAAAAGGAGATGTGCTGGGCTTGCTCTTTGGTGACACCCAGCAAAAGGCACATCCTGGGGCTGAGGGATGCAAACAGAGCATCTGTAAGCAGAGGGAGAGGATATGGCAATGTGTGTGCAGGGGGAGAAGATTCCCCTTGCCTGCAGTGGTTCAACTTAGAGCCTGACATAATTGTGTGCTTGGGCTGTAACTCACAAGCAGTGCCTTTGCAGGGTTTCTTTTTTCCTCAGACATCTCAATTGGCTGTACAGCAGCTGCTGAGCTGCTGCACTGGGCAGATGAGCACATTATTGCACAGCTGATGCAGCTTGGCTCAATTTGCTGAGCTTGGGGCTGTGGCCACTCAATAGATGCCAGAGATATCACAGCATCCATGGGGATGCTGCAGCCAGCAGACACACTTCTCATGTGGGGATTATTGGTTACTGGGCTTATTCTGCAAGGGTAGTGAAGCAGACCTTTATATGTGTGAAAATATTCAGGTGTATGGTTTTTAAAGGTCTGTGAAATTGTGGCTTAAAAGGGATTCTTGGGAGAGGATTATGGCAGTTAACACTTCCTGGGGCCTTGTGTGAAAGGGGTCAGCCCTGTGCTTTGCTCATGGAGGGGCTCTCATTGCCTTTTCTGAATCAGTCCTGGCTTTTATGGGGCTCACACACTTATCCTGGAAGATTTACATCTTCTGCTCTGTGTTCTTGGCCAGGTTTTCCTATGGATAGTGGTGCTGTCTTGTCTTTTGGCCAGCATGGGGATGGTGGTTGGGCAAAACCTCTCTGTCCCTGCCCAGCCCTGAAGAACCAGCAGGCAGGGGTTTGTGTACAGGGGAGCTGGGCTTTCCTCTGGCTGTGACAGAAGAGTTCAAGGGCACCTGTGTCAGGAAACACCTGCATTTCAAGGCAGTTCATTGCAGACCGGGGACAGGGCTGGTTTTATCCATGGTTTGATAATCTTTCTGTCTGTTCTGTAACCCTCTGTGCACAAAGCTGGGGCAAACCCCTCCAGCGTGCACACCCTGGCCCTGGGCAGGGAGCAGGATCATCACAGCAACACCAGTCTCAGGGAGAAGTGCCAAACACCAGCAAGGTGGGAGCAGCAATCAGTGCAGAGCTGACCCAGTCAGGTGATGAGCTGCAAATTAGATCTTGCTTAATAAGCAGTTAATTTACAAAGCGTTTTCAGGGTTGTTTGGTTTAGTCTTGTTTTGTTTGTTTGGTTTTTTTTTTATCCAAGTGATCAACAACTCATCACTTCTGGATGTGTATGCTTCAGACAAGGGACTGCTCACAGATCATTGACTGGAATTGTTCCTGCCTTCTGGTTTTGATCTAAACCATGCGCTGATGAGTGAGAGAAATATTTTTAAGGACAAGAGGATGGTGGATGCCATATTTCCGGTGTAAACTGAATCAGGAGGCATGTGCTAAAACTCATGGAAATTTTGTGAGCATCTCTCAGAAATGCCAATCTCCCCTTGGCATGTGAATAATCCCTAATAATGAATAAAGCTGTTGATATACCAAAACAAATGTGAGGGTAGAGTTTGCCAAAGGAGCAGATGCTGTGTTACATCCCATTGTATGGTTAAAACTCCCAGAAAATAATTATCCCCAAACATTTTGCTTTTATATTAACTGAGAATTCACAGAGTTGTCTCATTCTGCAAAATTACAGTTTCTCAGGAGAAGCAGAGAGCATTAGAAGTCTGTCTGTGAAATGAAAAAGCTCTGAAGCATTTTTTTGGTTCGTTGTTGTTTTCAGCAGGAGAAAACAATTCTTTTATACTTAAGCTTCTTTTAATCATTAAGTACGTTGTTGTTTGGTTTTTTTTGAAGCCTAGATATTTTTCTTTTAATTTTTCCTTTGTTTTTCCCAGTCAGGCCACTATATCCCCCCCCCCCCTTCCCCAACATTATTTTAGAGGATACTTGCATTCTAGTGCAAAATTACCATAAGAGAGACTCCACAGAGTCTTTCCTGTTCTTGTTGCTGGGATCAGAATGTGAAACATCTCCAGCTGTGTTGTCTAGAAACAAACCAACCTTTGCAGCTTGCTGGCTGTGCCAAACTGTCCCTGTGAGCCCAGCCATGGTTTAAGCCCCAAAACTGCCATCCTCCCAGGGGAAGCCCAGCACCACCACTGCTCCTGTAAACTCCTTGAGCAGAGTGTAACCTGCTGTACTCTCATGGGGCACAGGGCTGCTGTCCTAGCTTGGCAACTTTTTTATTTTTGCTTTGCCATGGAACAGAATAAAAGGAATAAAAAACCTCCCATGACAGATGATTGTGTGTGAGAAGTGGAACAGGGAATAATTGCTCCTTGTTCAGCCTGGAGAAAAGGAGGCTCTGGGGAAACTTTATTATCTCCAAAACTCTCTGAAAGGAGGTTGTAGACAGATGGGGTCAGCCTCTTGTCTTGGGTGAAAAGTGACTGGTCAAGAGGAAATGGCCTCAAATTGTACCAGGGGAGGTTTAAGTTGGGTATTAGGAAATGTTTCCTCACCAAAAGGGTTGAAGTGTGGGAACGAGCTCCCCAGGGAAGTGATAGAGACCCCACCCCTGGAGGAATTTAAAAGACATGTAGACTGGCACTCAGGGACATGGTTTGGTGGTGGGCCTGGCAGTGCTGAGTGAATGGTTGGACTTGATGATCTCAGGAGCTTTTGTCACCCTGAATTATTCTATGATTTTTGCAATGGCTGATAAACTTGCACTGTTGCTTTGCAAGCCTGTGTTGGTCAGTCTCCATCCCAGGGTGGTCTCCACTTTGGACACAAATGCTGCAGCCCATGGGCAGAGGTTTCAGTGTGCAGACACAGATTCAGTGTAGTGGGATGGTTGAGATGGCTGGGTTGGCCCCAACCAAGCATGGCCAGCCAGGCTGTTCTGAGGTCTGAGTCTGCAGATTTCATAGTGCCTTGTAGCTCGTGGGAGGGCAGGGGTTGTTCTGCAAGTGCTATGGAAGATGTGGGGAGCACCTGCAGCCCCTGGCTGTGCTGCCCTGATCAACCCAGGTGCTGCTCTTTGAGCTCACACTTGCTGTTTCTCAGACACTGAATTGCACCCATGGGCTTGGCAATAGCTGTGTGGGTTTTAACCCTGATAACACAAATGTAATTAGTATGGTTGATAGGCTCATTATCCAGTCCTGGTCCTTTTAATACATTTTGCTCACTAAATGGGAGGTAGGACTCTGCTATGTTGCACAGACAAGTTTATCCAAAAAGAAATTACCAATAACTCATCCCTAATTGCAGTGAGCACAGGAGAGTACAAGACACATCACCAGCTACCCTCTGAATCCACAGTGCAGAGCTGCTCCAGTCCCCCACATACCAGATCAGCTTTGGAGGTCTGTCCCACCAGTCCCACTGTTGGATGCAATTGCCTTTTACAGGGAGGGCTCACAAGGTGGCTGCTCATCAGTGTTCCCTTCAGTGTCAGTTGTAACCTGTCAGGCGTTGGAAATAAAACAAGCTGTTGGCACTGTGATGTGTATTTATGTCACCTTCTGTGCACATCGTGGGTCCTACAGACCACAGGACTCCACATAATCAATTTACTCACTGCAAAAAGCTGCAATTTGCAGGAGTGACATGGCCAAAATATTAAAACTCCCTCGAGAGGCAGTGCCCACCATCTAGACAGCCAGACACCTGCAGATTTCACCCTTTAGCTGTCAAAATGGGTTTCCTTTGATGTTGCAGGTACAGCCCAGGGCTGTGGCATTCAAACAGTTTGCATCTCTTTTAGCAATATGAAATCCAGCGTGTTAAATGATTTTTCTCAGTACTTAACCATGGTGGGGAAGTGGTATAAACATCTTTAGCTAGAGATGCTATAGGGGAATTGAATCCCCTGTTTGAACAGACACACAGGAGTCTGTTTGCCATCATTTCAAACACAAAGATCCCCTGTGGAGGCAGAGGTGCTGCAGGGCTCCAGCTGCCAGCAGAGCTTTGTGGTGGGGCAGGGAGGCACTGGGAGCAGGGGCAGATGTCCCAGTTTGGACTGGTCAGGGGGAGGCTGAAGTCACAGCTCCAGCACGCTGCTGGTGGAGGAAGATGTGGAGGAATTGCAGATAGAGGAGCTGCTCTGTGATGGCAGTGCCTCGAGGCGCCTCCCACAAGGTGTTTTGACCACCACCTCTCTGGTAAAGGCCAGGAAAGCAGGTGGGAGAGTCCCTGCTAATTGCTGGAACTTCTGAAATTTAGAGGAGTGTGTTTGTTTTCTCAGCCTATTAAATGAGTTCAAGAACTTTGCTGTTGCATGATCCTAAAATGAAACTGCATTCCCTCAGCCTTGAAAATCCTTGGTTTAACTTCTCCTGGCACTCTGGGAAGCTCTCCTTTCTGGCCAGAGCAAGAGGGGCTCCCCAGACTCTGCTTCCTCTGGTGCACTGGGCAGCTCACAGACAGGTGTTGCAACTAAAACAGTGAGGTGACAAAGCACGAGCAGTTTGTGTATATTTGGGGAAGCTCTTCCGTTCCCCTGCTCTGTAGTTTGTTTTGGCACAGTTCAGAATCTCACAAAAGAAAAAAAAAATCCTGCTTTGCAGTCCATCCTAATTCACAATCCTTCCACACAGCTATAATTTGCTCAGGAAAACCAGATAGTAAAATGACTGTGACTGCCTGCTTCAGAGTGAGTGATTAGGAGAATGTAACTGAGCTGTGGCAGAAAAGCTGAACAAGGATCCCCAAGTCTGATGGCAAACGAGTTGCTGGTTGTTCATAGGAACTTCTTTATCTGAGATTAATGACAGGAGGTTAGTGGCATCTTGCTCAAGACCCTTTTTTGGCTCTGGGACACTTGCCAAAGTTTAGACTCCCATTCTGAGTGTTGACAGGCGGAGAGAGCACTTCAAAATGTGTTATGGACATAATTAGTTACTGTTATCACAGTTTTCTTAATTAGAATATCATAAAAAGGGGAAGTGTGATGATTTACACGAGGAAGATTGGAAGAGCAGCAATTCTAAAGGCTAGAGAATGAATGCCAGAGAGGAATATAAAGGTTATCTGCCTCTGGGATGAGGGAGGCTGCTCACCTGGGACTTTCAGAGGTGCTCTCAGTATTGACTGAACATTTTTTTTTCCATCAACTTTCCACTAACTCAGCCAACCTGCAGGAGCCTTTGTTCAGCAATTACCCATCCATCTCCTGCAGGATGGCTCACCTGCTGCCAGGATCCTGGCAATGCTGATAACTTGCAAATGTTAAAAGGAAGCCTTGCTTTTGAAAATACTCCTTCCTTAAGCTACATTTTTCTTGCTGTTTCTCGACAACAGAATCCAGGACATTGAATTTATTCATTCTCATAATTGTGGAGAGAAAGTATAGCCCTTTTTTAAAAGAATGCAAGCAGCTAAAGAAATCCAGTTATCACTCTCTTGCCTGGCAGCTCCTTATCAGGGCTGTGCCTCGCTTCCCAGCCGTACCAGCCTTCACAAAGGCAAGGTCCCAGCTCTCCCAGAGCACAGCTTAGGAAGATCTGGCTGCTCCCAGCCTCCACACCTGGCTGAAGGCTGCTTCTCCAAGCTGTTTTCTATATCCCTGTGCTGGTGATGAATTCAGACTGAGCTGTTTGCAGGCCTGGCTTTCTCTGCCATGCTGAGCTTGGCTTTGCTGCTGCAGGGAGAAGCATTTGGCTGGCTTTCAGGACACCACTCTGGAGCATGGCATGGCCTCAGTTATTTCTTTGGGGCTATGGATCTAAGGCTTGCAGTGAAGTTTCCCCAAACTTCCACAAAACCAAGAGCTGCTACTGATCAAGCTGGACTTGGAGAAGGTGCTTTGGAGGAGAGGGTGCTTCAGTGCTCATGCCTGAGCTGTGCCACACTGCCTCCCCTGCACCTTCCTGCCCTGCCACAGAGAAGCACAGGCAGGGTGCAAGTCCCAGCCAATAAACCTGTTTCTTCTGTTGCATTAATCCTCTGTCTCCAGGGAACAGCCCACACACTGATCCCAGCTGGGTGTGTCAGTGGCCCTGTGCTGCACCTCAGTCACACGGGGGGAGATGGCAGCTCTGCAGGTACCCTGAGCCTTGGGAACTGTCCCTCTGTCCCCTGTTCCTCAGGCAGGAGCCCCTAGCAGTGACAGGGAGCACTGTGCAATGATAAACACACCTTGCACAGAGCCATGGTACCAGGATTCGTTGGGATGAATTAATCCTCTCCCTCTTCCTCTTGCCTTGACAAGTCGTTTCTGGTGTGACTGAACTTAAAATACCTAAATGAAATTCAGTGTGACTGTTTTCCCCCCCACAAGGTAATGACTGAATCATGGTTTTCTTGGAGGCAAAAACTGTTCTTTTCCCTAATGGCTGTCCTTGTGCACAGGGCTGCACAAACTCTCTCCTCTCTGCCTGCGTCCGCCCCCTCCAGCGCCGTGCACGCTCACACACGCACTTGTTGCATGGAGGAATGATGGTTCTGGGAGCCAGGAGGTGTCTGCATCCCTCAGGGGTAGCTGAAACTACTGCTACAAGTGCTCTCTGTGTTTAATTTCTGAGAAGCAGAGGGGGAAGTGCTGGTTTGGGGGAAGCGCAGGTCGCCAGACACAAAACCACAAAAGCATCGCATTTGCAGGGACTTCCTCAAGTCATGGGAGGCTGAAGTTCACAAAATAATTACAGCAAGGTATCGTGCTGAGAAGTGTCCTCTTGGGACTCCTCTGGCTCTTTGGGATTGGCTCCAGGGAAACAGAGCCCCACTCTGAATGAGGAGGGACTCGGTGTGCCTTGGTGGCAGGGGTTGATGCACAAAGTGCACAGGACTCCAGAAGCATTTCATTGTTTGTGCCCTAACCTCAGCCCTCCCCCAGTAACATGTTTCACTCCAGCAGAACACACAGCTGATGGGACGGGGAATGAGCAAATTTCTTCTTTACCCACTCCTTGTTTGCACTTTCCCTGCAGTGAAAGCACCCAGAGATGCTGTGGTGCTTTTTGAGACAGCTTGGCATAAATCTGTGAAGAACTAGTATTGTTCAAGCCTTCTCCCAGGGAAATGCCCCCTTTTGCCTCCTGTGCTGGGTGTTCTTCAGGTGTGGGCTACCAGAGCCCCCCACCCTGCACAGCTGGCACCCAAATTCCTGCAGCTCTGGCCCAGGGCTGATTTGGGATTAGGTGCTCTCGGTGTTGGTGCTCCAGGCAGCCCCGTGCCTGTTGTGCCTTGGATCCCCCAGGAAAGAATGGGAAATCAGGGTGGGTTAAAAACTCAACAAACTTTGCACATTCATAGGGAAGGGACTGTAATTTTTGCATTTAACACTCTGTTAGATCTAATGGAAAGCTGATATTTTTCTGTAGGTGTGAAATTAACCTTTCAATAAAACTAAAAGCTATCTTGAGCCTTTTCAGGATGAAGTTTAAAATAGAGCAATTATGAAACTTGCTGAAAGACTGCCAAGTTTTCTTGTTGAAAACTGCTGCAAATGAATTATGTCTCCCTTGTGATTTACAGCACAGTGTGAAGGAACTATAGTTTGTATTTAAATCTGTTTCCATTAAAGATTATTTGCAGCTTACAGAATTTTTTTTTTTTTGGACAAAATCGTCAAACTCCATCAGATAAAATTTCTTTCAATGCTACAAATTGCTAAACATGGCATTGTTTATGAGTGCCATGTGTAGTAATTGTATGCCTTGAAAGAATATTTTCTTTCTGAGTGAGGATGGCTGACACTAAACAAATTAGCTCAATTTCTTGTTGAGACTGCTGCAGGCAACAGCAGATGAAGGGGGATTTTCTTGCCTTAAATCCCAGCAAAACTGGGATTCTCCATGCCATGCTTCCTTATCCTCATTTAGGTTAAAAAAGAGAAGCTGAGGCCATGTAGGTTTTGCACTCCCACATATCCAGGCACTCGTGGTAGGGAATGGTGTTTGCCAATGGGATTGTTACAGGACACTGGAAAAACTCCTTGAGTCAGCAACCATTCTGGAAAGGCAGCCAGCTTTGCCTCCTACTCCTAGAAACAAGGGATGAAACACCAGTTAAAAACTCACTGCTCTCTTTTCCTCAGTAGCATTCATTGCAGACAGCAAAGAAGAAATTCCTGGGGACGTGGAGCATGGGGATGGTGATTATTCACAGTGACACAGCTGTAGATTCTGGAGTGGAAGTCGCTCCTTTGGCCAATTTTCTTGGAAATGGATTGAATTTTTGGTGAAATGCAGGTGACAGGTGTGAAGGATAGGAAAATCAGATGGGTCTGCAAAATGGGATTTTTAAAAAAGGAGTTAACATTAAAAATATTCCTGTGTGGAAAGACCTCATGTCACATTACAGATACCATCATTTCATGTACATTGACACCTGCAGCTTCAGTTGCATCCTCATAAATTCACTCCTCAGTGACCTTGAAAGCTTGATAAAGCAAACCAGACCTCCAGTTCTAGGCACTTGTTAAAAATGTATTCCATACAATGACAAGGTAATTCTATGAGGTATTCATATCTGAGGTCAAACTCAAAAGAGCATTTATGTTTGGGGTTTTTTTAGCTCTGAAAATAGTATGTTAGAGGCAATAATCAATCTCTTGTTCAAAGCCACCCCCTTCCCCAGGTATCCCTCCTCCTTCCCCTGCTGCAGCCATGTCCCCAAACCCTGTGGCACCAACTGTACATTATCCCCCTTGCTTCCAGCCATGTGTGGGCTTGGGTCAGGCTGGACTTCACCATAAACCAGGTAGTTTTTTGCAAACAAGGCACTTGGGCTAAGTTTTACTTCACAGATGGTGTTCCCAGCCTTTATTTTGTTTGAAGATACTTGATGGACTGCTCTCTGGCACAGAATGAAGTACATCTGGGGACCTGTCCTGGTAAAGGCACAGGCAAATTATTTGCAGTCCCCCCTGTGCCTGTGCATGTAATCAAAAAGAAACCATTAACCTGTCAAAGTAACTGATACCCTTGCAGTCTCCACAATTATCCTCCATAAATGTCTGTCAGCTGTGCAAGGCTCATGTTTTGCCATCCATCCTCACAGGAGGCAGGCTGCTTGCCTGGCTTGTGGGGGTGGGCTTGGTGCTTGCCATGGCTCCAGGGAGGTGATGCTCATTTACATCCCTGGAAACCTGCTCTGATAAATGTAATAGCTAGCAGGTAATTGATTTCTTGGTAAAATATGTCTGAGTGTCATGATTCTTGAAAAACACGGCACAGAGGCTTCTAAAAGTGATGAATCACACTTGTGACTGCATTTATGTCAGTCTTGCATCAACCTAGTGGTGAAATTTGCTGGCTGCAGGTTCAGCTGTTCTGGCACTGAAGTCAGCACTGATTTAGATGGTTTAAATTATTAAAATTATTTAAATGATGCTGTGTCTCACTCTGCTGTCCCAGAGCTGTCTGTGCAGCCCCACGAGGGGCCAGCTCCAGAAAACACAGAGGACCTGATTAATTGTTAATAGAGTCTGAATGGAGTGAATCAAGCATCAGGCACAGGTACTGAGGGTGGGCAGGGCTCCCAAAAGAGCAGGAAAGGGACTTTTGTCATGGCTGTGCTGTGTGTTGAGTCAGATGACAGAAGGTGAGTCACTAACACTGCAGAATTAAAAGCTGGAGTGCAATGCTCACCATCAGGCCTCCAGCTCACAGCTGTGGGTTCTTGGGGACTCAGCTTGACAGTCACAATTGTGCTGTGTAGGAGCACTGGGATTTTTGGTGTATTTTTAGCATGCAGAAAATCACTAAAGGCTGTAGAGGAGAAAAAACTGATTTTTTTTTTCTCCTTAAAGGGAAAAAAGTGCTTTTTTTCCATCATGCAAATACTCTGCAGGAACTTGAGCAGTGGGAATTCTCCCTTCTCCACAGGTGCTCAGATGGGGAGGGTTCTGCCCTAGTGGATAACTCTGGAAAATTACTTGCTCTACTGTCTGAAGCTGCTCGACTGCACTTTCAACCATATTTATAAGTTGTCAAAAGGCTGCAACAGATACTGATATCTTGCCAAAGTTATTCTTGGGAAATGAGCTATACCTGGGCTTGTGCTATAAACAGCAGCAAGAGTTCACCAGGAACTCCTCAGTATAATAAATATTGAAAGCACTGCCACACCAACAATCGTGGGTTTGAACTGCTCCTGGTTTATGGTGCACTGCCAGTAACAGGGGGAGGTTTTGGCTGCCACTTGATAATTGAGAGCTCCCCTGTTTTACTCCTGTCTTCAGTTTTTTCCTGTAGTCTTGTCAGAATGGCTAAATTAACTCCAAGCAGGGCAAAGGTTTTGTGTGTCCACTTTGCCCAAATGTTTTGCTGTGTGGGCATCCACAGCTCCTCTGGGTAACCTGTTCTGGTGTGACACTGCCCTCATAGTAAAAAACCTTTTTTTCTTTATATCTAATCTAAGGTGCAAGAGGGAAATATTTTTGCTGGATTTCTGAAATTGCCAGATTCTTGTAAAGCTACTAATCTTGGAAGCTGATAAAAGAGATGAAAAACCCCATTTCCTTTTTCATGATCTAACACTAACAGCACAAGAGGCATAATTTTCACAGACACTTCCAAAGCTTTAAGTTTTCTGTTGTTAAGAAAGCAATATTTCCTTCAACACACCTCCTCTTTCCAAGGTCCTTCAAAACTTCTGTCTACATGAAAAGCCTTGCTCAACAGAACACACCTGAGAGGTTTCAGCCAGCTCTCATTTTAGACAAAAAAGTGAACACAGCTCACTTTACCCTCTAGAAGAGACTTTGATATCAACTTACCTGCTACTGCTGGCAAGCCTTTCTGCTTTTGAGCTACTTGAGAGTATTTTGAGTTAGTTGTGGCTGCAATTCCATCCCTGGAATTGTTCAAGGTGAGGTTGGATGGGACTTGTGGCAGCCTGGCCTAATAAAAGGTGTGCCTGCCTAAGGCAGGGAGGTTGAAGCTAGATGGCTTTTAGGATCCCTTCCCACCCAAACCATCCTGTAATTGTCTGATGAATGGTGCCAGCTTGGGTTGTGCTGTGTGGAGCTCCAGAGAAGTTAAGGGGTTGTGCAAAGTCCTTCACACCCACCACTTGCACTGTTGGTGACTGTTTCCCTCTCTCACCACTGGATCCTGTTTAGATGCACACTGTCAAATAGATATAAAAGTTCTGCTGATTAAATTATGTCTCTGTAAAGTGGAGAAGAGAGTGTACAGTGTAAAAATTTCTAAATTTTCCAACAAAATAGGGGTAAAATCCCAGTACCTACAGATGTAGATGGCCTGTCCCAGCTCCCCAGCAGCAATAAGAGGCCATTTAAGGAATTTCACAAGATTTTTTTGGAGGTGGGATGACTATCATTATCAATTATTTCATGGCTAACCTTAGGGAAAAAAATGCCTGTTAAAAACAGATTAAAGAGAATAGGCTTCTATATTTAACAAGGCCAGACAGTATTAATATGCAAGTGAAGAGAGATGGCTAATGAATAGGATTTGTTATTGCTAAGGCAATCTATAACTTTGAGTGCCACAAGTGGCCGGGAAGTCATTGCTGAAGTGACTGGAATTAATGAGCTGTCTCAGAAATTTTATCAAGTTCTCTATGAAAGTCTTCCCCTTGCTTCTGAGGAGATGGATATATTCAGAGAGAGGCAGAGAAAAATTTTCTTTGTATCTGCTTAAAGGCTGAATGTTCATGAGAGCCCTGAGCTTAGGAAGGTCTTCATGCTGAATTTTGATGGGAGCTTTGAGCAGCATCAGGCCCATTTAGAAAGAAATACATCTAACCTCTTCAATCTGCTGCTCTGCCTCCTGCAGCTCAAATCCATCAGGACTCTCTGGTGTATGAGCATGGTTAAAACAAGAGCAGTGATGTGAGTAGACTGGACTGGACACAGGTTCTGATGTAGTTTTTAATAAGGACTCTGCTCTGCAGCTTGTACAAGTTATTGTTTTGTGTTTTCCCAGGGCCAGATTGATTGAACCATTCTACACCAAACTGATTTTTAATGTAGCAATTACAGGAGTTTTAGAAGAACGTGAAAGCCCAAGGTTTTCAATGTAATTTCTCTCGTGGAGCTGCCTCATACCTTTGTTAGCTGCACTGAGAGTGAGGAAGATGTGAAACCCTACTCTCCTCTCCTGCAGAGGACAGCTGATGCACACAGCTCTCACAGAAAGTAGTTACCCCTCCACATGTCCTACCTTGCAGTAATTGGAGGGTAAATTCACATTTATTAGAGCAGCTGTGCTATGGCTGGCTGGGAGACAGGTTATTCACATACCCATGTCACAAAATGTTCTCTTTACATGTTTTTTTAACCTGTTCTCTTTTATCAGAACTCTTGAGGAAGGCTCAGGTTCACCCCCTTTCCTGCTGCTGAACTCTTGGTTGGAGTGAGATCTAACAGGGGCCATCAGACTTCTTTAAATAGCATTTCCTTGAAGAGATTGAAAGGTCTCAAAGGCTCAGGGTGCATATTTGAGTGAATGTATATATGCATGTATTCATCATTTCCCGTGGCAACTGTCATCCTCTTTTTAATAAAAATTTCTCACACATATCTACAGATATATATAAATTGCATGTAGGAGTTGCACTCTCCTATATCCTAAGAAGAATGCTGAATAAGTGAAGGCAGATACAGGACAGAAATGTGCTTTCCTGACATTGACACTGAGCCTGTGTTTGAAAGTGCCATCCATAATCAGCATGAGCAAAGAGCAGCAATCTTTCTCCTGGTTTTGCTGCTCTTTTACACTCAGGACTGTGAGGCATTGCTCAGCAGGTCCAGGAACCTGCCAGGCTGCAGCAGGTGGATCCCTGGCAGCTGAGGATCTCTGCTCCCTGCTGGGCAGCAGTGCTAGAAGAGCTCTGCTCCAAATGCTGCTGAGATGGGAGTGGAGAGGAGGTGGCCAAGGGCAGGGCAAGTTGCAAGGCAGACCTATGCAGACAGCACAGACACAAGCAGAGAGGAAAACAAGTCCTTTCATAGGGTTCATTCTTGGCTGTTTTTATTTTAAAAATGTGATATAGGGGGCCTGAACAAAGAGCTGGAAGTAAATAGGTAAGAACCTTGTGATGCCTAAAGGGCTGTATGTGCAGAACAAATGAATGGCTTCAGGGTTTGCCATCAGTCTTTTTAAGGTGCAGCTTTAGGGTCCAGGAGGTTTTTTTCCAGTGAGAAGAAAAAGTACCTGATTTCAACATTTCAAAGTATTTTTCTAAACATCAGGTTGTAAAGCATGATTTTCTATGCTGGAGAACCCCCACACCAAATGTGCAGGGCTCTGTCATAGCACCCAGCACTTCCAGTTTACTCCAGACACCAAGGAGTCTCTGCTGTCAGCATTGAGCCCTGCACAGAGACAGCAGGTGCAGGTGAGGTTTCCTGCTGTCCAGACAAAGAACCCCAGGGCCCAGAGCTGGGCTCTTCTGGGGCAGAAAGAGCCTTCCTGCCTTCCACAGAAGAATGCAGGCACCAATTGCACTTCAGATGTGAGCTTCTAGCAGGCACTAGTGACATTTAAGCTATAAAAAAAAGACTTTTGTTTCCTGCTGAAACCTTATGAACCATGATTTGACACCTTTTCCACAAGCTTTGGAGCTGTGGTGAAGGAGGGAGGATTAGCCTTGAGGCAGGTCATGAGCAAGGACAGAAACTGGGGCTTGTTCATCACTCAGCTGATCACTTCTTTTTCCAGGGCTAGTGATGAGATATGTTAATTTGAACTGGCAGCAGATTTTGCATAACTACATCTCAGAACACCAGTCAGCCCTTACATTTGCCATGGGTTTGCAGTTTCATATTATTAAAACCTTATAATGAAGTTTTACAGTGTAGATCTTTCTTCAAGCTTTGCTGCAGAGATGTCCAATGCTAGTAGAGAACAGACTCACTGCAAAGGGTGAAAGCTGGGATTTTATTACTATTAAGTGTCTTGTGCTTGGGCTTAATGTCTGCACAGTGCAGTACACTAAAACATGTGGGGATTGTGTCCATAGAACTTGCAGCATCCTTCTTTTCATGTGTGTGACAGAGCTACCTAGAGCTTTTATATTTACTGTTGATACAGGAACAATTTCTGTGACATCTTCTTTTTGTCTAGAATGTATGTATTTTATCCTCCCTTTGTAAAGGTAGTTCCACCAATGTGGTTACCGCTCTTTAAGAAATCTTGGTTATATTTCCTTTTGGGAACCACAGATACCTGTGGAAAACATCTTCCTATGGAGGTGCCTGTGGAGGCTGAAGCACTGCTGCAAACAGCAGAGCTTTGTTCCTGCTGTTTTGTGAGGGAGCTGCCAGGGGGAAGGGGCTACAGTGCCCAGGGAGGGCAAGCAGGGAGGCAGCAGCTCTGGAGGAAGCAGAGTTACAGGGTCTGGAGGAGTGGGAAGGAGTTGGATGAATGAACTTTCTGCCCAGCAGCTCTTGTAGCTGAGGTTAATGCCTTGCCCCTGCCTGCTAACCACAGCTCTTCTCTTGCCAGATGTGGGGGTCACTGGGGGCTGTGATGCTCCATGGGAGAGGCTGTGGGTGACAGCAGGGACCTCGTCCATCTAAGGGACCCCTGCACTGGGTGCCTTGTGATAAACTCCCTGCCTGACAGCCTTCACATCTTCATTTTTCCCATCCTCGTGTAGGTGATGCTGGGAATACTGATTCTGTGTAATTAAGACACAGCAGGTCTCGTTCAGCAGGTTTTTATTCCCTAGGGTTGTCTCTGCTGAGCCCTGTGGGGGCCCCTCCCTTGAGCCAGGCTGCAGGGTGGGAATGTGTTCTCAGAAGTGCCTGCCAGCAGGGCATTTCCATGCACTGAACATCCCTGTGGGAAGTGTGAGCATCCCTGGCTGCCCCCAGGCAAGGGGTGAGGGAAAAGCCGTGTGCTGATCCCCGCTGGAGCCCTGTGCTGGAAAAGGCAGGGAGATGAGGAGGGGGCATGCCCTGGCTGGGGTTTGTCCCTCCTGCAGCAAGGGCAGGGCTGGCTGTGCAAGGCAGACAGCACAGCCCATAGTGCTGGGCGTCAGGAGACGGAGGGGCTGCCCACTCCCACCTTGCAGGCAGGTAAATCAGCTGCCATGAGCATTTCCTGCTGTAACCTGGGTGTCCTGGGGGCAGCCAGCAGCATGTGGTGCCTGGTACCTGCACGCTCAGGGCCCATCACTGTTGTGTCTGAGCCATGTGCTGGTGGCTGCTTGGAGAGTGGGAATCCTTGCAGGGACAGCCCAGAGGGAATCCATGTCTACAACATCTTAACACTTTCTCTGAATTCCTGAATGAAGAAAAACATACAGTGAACCACAGTTTCATTCTGCAGTGGGTCAGGAGCAGAAGTGGTAAAGCTTCATCCTGCTTTTAGTATTTTTAATATTGCAAACTGCTGAGTTCTTAGCCTTGTTATGCTTAATGATGTTTCAGTGCTTAAAATGTAGTTCTAAATTTGATATAATAACTAAATAAATCCCCACTGGTGCTTGAGGTACCCTCTAAAAAGTGTTCAGCTAAGATCCCTGGTCGTACTGGGCAATAGCTGGACCAATGATTTGAAGGTGGAAAAGGTTAAAGCAGCACTGAGCTGGCTTTAGTGTGATGGGGTGGTGCCTGGTGAGACACTTGCTGGCCTCAGGATGTCCCCACTCAATGTTGTGACAGAGGAATCACTGAAAGTGAAAGGAGAGCTCACCACTCATTCACATAAGGACTTCACTGAAATTTCCCCAATGCCTTTAACAAGCAAGAAACACATCTTAATAAGCAAGAAGTACAGAAAACCTCCCTAAAACTTTAATTGCTGGTCTGTAACTCTGGAATGGCAATCTCACTTTTATTGGGTCTGCTGAACAGCTGGGTAGTCAACCACTGAAGATGTTAGTTTGTAATTAAAATGCTGCCAAGTCCTTAATTACAGGCACTGTTACAATATCATTCCACTCTAATTTTTTTGCCTTTCTGATGGGGGAGCATGAGTAAGTATTTTTCTTCAAGATTTTCAAATAAAATACTATTGGAAAGGATACATTCATTGTGTCTCTGCTAGTGGGGATAGTGTGCCCTGCTAGTGCAATGTGTGAGCGTTCAGCAGGTGACTCTGCAGGCAAAACTGCTTCCAGAAAGAAAAGCATCGGGGTGAGGTTTTCAGCCATCCAGTCTGGTGGGAGAGTAGAATCTGACATGATAAATCCTGTGTTTGGTCTCTCCCCTTGGCTGCTGAAAAGCTGGGATGGCTGCACCGATGGTAGGGAGATAACAACACTGAGAGCTCAGGTCGTGTCTTCTGTGCAGCTCTAACTCTTCATCTCCTATTTTGCCACAAGGAAAACCACAGCACAATCAATAGAGACCTTTTTAACTTGTTCAATGCTTTGTCTAAATGAGCAGTAGCAGACATGTACTCTAACTTTGAGGTTAAAAAATTTCCCAATGGTCGAATATTGGAACCAGGACCCATAGAGGCAGTGGGACCGACACTCAAATACCCAGGTTCAGGCTTAGAGCAACCTCACCTAAACATGAAGCTGGCTCTACTCTGGGCAGGAGGTGGGACTAGAGACCTCCAAAAACTCTTTCAGCTGAAATAATTTAATGATCCTATAAGGCCAGTTGAGGCACCTCACTTTTCCATGTGAGCCAAGGGAAGGCAAAGAGGAGCAGGTGCAGGAGGGGATGTGGGGACGTGCAGCATCCACAGAGCGAGGGTGGGAGCTGGAGAGCACCCCAGGAGCTGCTGTGCAGCCCCAGGAACGGACTGGGTGTGACTCAGTGTCTTTCTGGCTTGAGCACACCATCCACGGAGCTTTACAGCTTTTTAGCAAACAAACAAAACTTGCTGCCATTTCACGCCCTGGGGACGGCTGCTGGAATTAATGAGCAGGAGAAGGACGGGGTGCTGAACCCAGCCTGCTGAGTCTGACGTGGTTAATCACAGGCACGGAGACTGGCAGGGAGCAATTTGGAAATAACACCACTGGGAATGTTTCTTGTCTCATTTGCGCTGATGCATCCATGCAATCAGTACATTTCGGTCGGGTGCTATTATTTCTCAGTGAAATTGCAGCTCTCTGCTCCATGTGCCCAGTCTCCTTCCCGCTGCTCCCCCAAGGGATGAGCAATTGCAAAGCAAACAGGAGGAGGAAGTTTGACAATGGGTGGTAACAGGGCAATGTGAAATAGCAAGGTAGCTGAACTTTCCAGTGCTTCCCCAAGTGTCAAGACAAATAATACCAAGTATTTACTCCTCCACAGTGGCTCTGTGTTTCTATTGTTGGCGGGAGCGTGGGAGGAGGCAGCGGAGGGGACTCTGGGCTGGCTCGATTGAGAAGCTGTGGTAGTGATGGGTGTGAGGCTGTGAGCTACTGTCAGAGAAAATGGGAGTCACTGAGCTGTGTGCTGATTTCATCAATTCAAGCTTTCATACGTGCTTTGCACAGTGTACCCAGCAATCTGCAAGGCTTCCAGTTGCAGGGGATGTGTGTGTTTGGAAATGTACACGTATTGCCTGCATGTATGTGCAAGGAGAGGCTATAGGTCTTGTCCTGGAGAGGGAACAAGGAATGGACAATCAGCTCACAGTTAATTGGCTTTACTTTTCCTTTCTTTTTGCTTCCTTTCTGCTCTTCCAAGACAATAAGCTCGCTGCTGACATCCCTCCCATGGTCACTCCCTGCAGGCAGCACGGTGGTTTGATGCTGCAGCCTGTCTTTGAGCACTCTGCCCTGAGCGTTTGTTGTGTTCTAGCTGCTTGTCCCTATGGTGCTGTATCCCGTGGTTTCTGTTTGCCCCTAGCCAGGCTTGCTCTGCAGCTGACTACATGCAGGTTACAAGGGTTCTGAAATCCTCTGCTTGCTACTTGCATTCGCAGGAGAAAGTAAATATTCCCAGTGCTTTTTAGCAATTCCCCTCCTCAGGCGCTGTTAGTGGCATAAACCATCTATCAGCTGGCACCAGGCTGCAGCAGCAACTGGCACACTTTAAAAGCCTGTGACATTGGATTTAAAAGGATCCACAGGCCAAGTAAACACTGGCAAGGCCTGGGCCAGTGGTGGCAGAGAGCAGGAAGCCCTGGGCAGAGCCTGCAGTCCCTGGCTGTGTCACCAAGGCTGGGCTTGGACAGTGCAGCCTTGCTCCCAAACTGCAGGGAGATGCTGTGCTGCCAAACAACCAACCTTGCTGCTTCCCTCAGGAATTTGGTCTCTAGCTATGCTGTGGGGTTTTTTTTTTTGGTCTTTCTTACCTTTTTTTTATTTAATCTGAATAATTTTGGAACTTCCCTGCACCATTTTCTGCACAGCCCCTTACCCAGACTGCAGGAGCTGTGTGATTTCCTCCCTAAAACTTGCTTGTTGGGTGATGGCTGCAGTCCTTGCTTGATATCTAGCAAATTAGCATCAAGTGAGAGGCCTGAGATAGAGGTGAACAGTTTTCTGTCATTGATTTGCTGTAGGATGGCACAGTGTTTCGAAGTTTGATTAATGTAAGTGGTAGAGGCTGCACTGGCAGTGGTGGTTGTTTCCATGTGTTGTGTCTAAATTTGTGTCTTATGCTTGGTAATCTACCAGAGGCTTGTCTTTTCAGCTTTGAAACTTAGTGTTGTTTGGGAGATTTTAGCAACAATAAAGCACTTTTGGGAAGATGCATAGTTTGAAATAGGAGCTCATGGACAGGATTTTGGTACAGCAAATGTAAATGTGAATTTCATTTAGGGTCATATAAGATTTAAGTGTAGTAATATTTTATGTAAGTCTTTGGGAAGGTGTCTACAGTCAGCTTGCCCTGCCATATCATAAATTATATATTTTGTTTTTATTCCAAATGGGCTCCTAGTGGGGCCTATTTGTTACATGCAGCACACACTGTTATTTCCAGCATACACTTCTGATGAAACTTTTGTGTTGAGGAGAACCAAATCCCTTCCTCCTTGGAGATAAACCATCATTTTAAATTCTCTTGATGGTGACTTTTCATTGTCAGCAAACTGACAAAACATGAAAAAAAAGGTTGTTTAGGTAGTTTACTTTTTATTTTCCCTTTATTGTGAAAGCAATTTAAAAACACGTCTTTGCTGTTAAATATTTTAGGAACTCTCATGCACTATAATGCTTTTAGCAAACTTTTGCCAAGTTTCTCACTATGATGATGCAAATTCAGAGCAAACCAGTATGTAATGATCCTGAAACAACTCTTGCCCTTGGTTTCAGGATGATGGGGCTGAATGTGTTGTGTTGGAGGCAGCAGAATCTTGCATGCCAGAGGGTGCTTTGCTCCTGCTGCACTGTCAGACTGCTCTTCCAGCCCTTGCATGGGGGAGGCAGCGTGGAAGGTTTGGGATCTGTCATTATCAGCAGGAAAATGGAGTATTGGATACACTTGTGTAGCATCATGTGGCACCCCAAAGAGCAGAGGTTTTGGGATTGCACCTTCTGCTCCTTGGCAGTGTTTTATGTGTTCTGGGGCATTTTAGAGAGAGGCTTTGAGAATCAGGGTAGCTCAGGCAACCCAGTGAAAATGAAGTATGGGGGAGAGCAGGGAAAACCCTCTTAGGACTGTGCTGTGCAAGCCCAGGACTTGGGCTCCATGAACATTGTGGGTGACTCCAACTCAGGATATTCCATGATGCTCCAGGGTTTTAATCCCTCCAGATGGTGGCACGACTGGCTGCGGTAGCACAATGAAGAAGGAAATGTCTGAAAAGGGCTCACAAGGCCGGGAAGTGCTGGGAAGGGGCCAGTGGGACGGGATGCATGGATGCACGGATGGATGCATGGATGGATGCACGGATCCCAGGAACGGGCCGGTGGGATGGGATGTAGGGATGGATGCACGGAAGGATGCGTGGATCCCGGGAACGGGCCGGTGGGATGGGATGTATGAATGGATGCAGGGATGGATGCAGGGATGGATGCGCGGATCCCGGGAGGCGCCGCGCCCTCCCAGCCCGGCCTCTGCTGCCCCCTGCCGGCCCCGCCCCGCAGCGCCTCCTCGGCACCGCTGCCAGCCGCTCCCTCGAGCCGCCGCCGTTCGTGGCCCCTCACAAAAGCTACACAGACATAAATGTAATAAGTGTGGGAAAACGAGTCTGTTCCCGAGTTCCTTCCTCGTGGGCTCCTCGATTAAGTCCAGCTTCTGCCACTCAGCCAGCAATGGGTGCCCAACACAACCAGCGCAGCCTCTGTCCAGGACAGGTCCGGAGATGCTCTTTCCATGGAACAAGCCCTCCATCGTTTCGCCTGGCACAGAGGTGTAAGCCCCTCATCCTTCCCTTCAGGACTCTGCTAGCCCAGGCAAAGTCCACATCACACTGATCCCTGGCTTTAGGGCTATTCTTGAATATCTGGGACGCTCCTTGGTACAAGGACACTGAGTTTCCTTGGCTGGGATGTCCTGGTGTCCCATTCCCAAGTGCCTTTGGCACATCGCTGAACAGCTCACACTGCCATGCCAAGCCATGCCAGCTCCTGCTGGATGCTTTCCTGCTGCCAGCAGGCAGGTGAATCACACAAGGCCAGGATGGGCACAAGCCAAAGCGAAACCGGGCTTTGCCTCCTGGCTGCTGTGGCACTGCCCAGCACACAGAACAGCCTTTCAACAACCTTTGCACAGTGCCCAGCAACACACAGCCCTGTGTTGTGTAGCCCTGGGCTATGAGTGGAGGGAATTCTGCAACAGTGCTAACAACCTTTATTAAAACAGACTTGGGAAATGAAGGCTGAGGTAACCCAAGAATACATTTGACAATTGGGGTAAAGAACAAAAGGTGGAGCACCTCTCTGTTGCTAACTTGCTTTCCCCAGGGGTCTGTTGCATATGGATCTATAAAGGGGTTCATACACTGGATGTGTCCCTAATGCAGCTAGTCTAGAAAGAAAAAGCCACACAGGTACCTGCCTGCATTTCTGAATTTTTTTTCTTAGTTTTTTAAACTCATGTGAAAAGGAAACCCACCTAAGCATTGAGTAAAGGAGGGAAAGCATGGTCCAAGCCAGATGTGACATCTGAAATACAAATATATTTGAGATACTTACAAGTATCTCAAATAACTCATAATTTCTAGCTCATAAATCTTTGGGTTTTTTTTTTTTAATCCCATCATTTGAGAGTGTGTCATGGTGACGTTCTTTCTCCTCCTTCTTCCATCCCTTCATGAAGCTTGCTAAATCTGTCTTAACAAATCCTGCCCAAGCTGCCAATTCTGTCCAATGTTCCACTCTCCCTCTGCTGCTCTCCTTTGGACAGGCCAGAAAAACAAGTCCTGGCACTGAAAAATGTCAGTTTATCACTTCAGCAACTCTCTTTCTGTTTGTATTTTTCATCCACATGACAAGGGCACTGAGATGGACCACTTAGGCATATAATAATTTTTCAGCTTAGATAGAGTCAAGGAAAATCATAAATCCAGGAAACAGCTTTTTAAAATAGCGTGGTTGTTGAGATTCTGAATTTATGTACCTAGGTTTTTATACATGCACATTTAGAGTCAATGCAGGTAAGCAGCATGACAGAGGAGAGCTTTCTAGGCAGGGATGGAACAGTGATCATCATGTGTGCCCTGCAAAAATGACACACAAAAAACTTCTGGAACAGAAGATTAAAGGACATGCAGAATTATACATTTCCAGCATATGCAGGGCAGATTCAAAGCTGGAACCTGAGACTTAGTAATGCAGCAGGTTAAATACTGGCTAGTATATTAATTCCATTTGGTTTTCTTTTTGGTACAAATCTAATGTTCAAGAGGTTAGAGGTATAAATACTGAAAAAATAGGAGCAAATATTTTGGGTGTTCAACTGAGGCTGTGTTTGCAATGAATGGATGTTACTTTTTTCTTTGACTGGCCTGGTGACATCACTTTCTTGCTGCCACATTGCAGTAGGGCAACTTGATTTTCCAGGGCAGTAATTTTTTTTCAAGATTGCATCACTGTACCTCTGCCATGCATTTGTATTGCTTCTCCTGAGTATAACTCTTATTTCTCTGTAAATATTCTTTATCAGAGGGACAGACTTAGATGATGGCATATTCCTGGTCAGGTTCTATACAGAGCAGTGCAAGTTTTGAGATAAGAAACTTAATGATCCAAGTAATTTCCAAAGGATTATGTAAAACAATGAATGGAAAACCTTGAGATTTTCACTGTTACAGAAACTGTTTTTAACTGGTAAATACTGCATCAAAATACAGTCCAGATACCTCATGGAGGCCATTTCAAGCACAAAAAAATTTAATGTGCTTCAAAATTGTCCTTGAGTCCTTGTCACTTATGATCTTCATAATTCATAAATTCATGATAATTATGCCTCCCTGATTTGGCAATAATTTAGTGTTGCTGCTTTACAAAATATTTTAGCATTCTCTGTTGTTATGAGGGGGAAAACCCCTGTACACTAAGTACTTTTTGATGGTGTACTTCTACTAAATGCCTGTTGTTTGCTTAGCCACCACTCAAGCTGCCAAATTCATACTGCATGAGAAGCAGTGCATGTCTGTACAGGCTCCATCAGGCAAACCTGAGCTTCCCTGTGTTCTGAGGTGACCAGCTGTGAACTAGAAGACTTTTGACAGCTTATTAGTTCAGGGCTGCACTGTGCTACTGAAGCTGTGTGACTTCTTATGCACCTGGGAATAACAAACTTTGAATGTGAGCAAAGCAAGCTCAGATATGTCTGTTCAGCCCAATCCACCCAGATCCACTGAGAGTGGGAATTACACAGCATCTAGGTTATAAATATCTGAAATCTCAGTTGTGGAAATCCCTCTCAGCTGTCACCCAGTGAGACAGCAGCTCTGTTCCATGTAACTTTGTTATTGCATAGAAATACCTGAACCAGGTATGCTTATGGCACAGTCTGAGTGAGATCCAAAGTGTTTTCCTTTGCCCAAACCACTGGAAGGCTCCATTTAGTGAGTGTTTTCAGAACATGACCTACTACTGCCCCTTGTTCCTTCCTCCCTGCCTTACAAAAGCATAGAGCATATTGCATTCTCTTCTCTTTTGGAGAAGGTTGGAACTTTTGTTACTTCCCAACGGATTGCTCAGACAGCAGGATGAGCCAGGTGGATGGATAGATTCCACTTTGCCTACAAATAACAAAAGTATCTCTGATTCTTAAACATGATTATTGTTCTACTGCTTCAGTTTTTCATCATGAGAAAAGAAGGGTTCCACCACCTGTTTCAAAAATTATGATGTATTTTGATAATAGTCAATTGACAGATAAAATCCAAAAGCAGATTATAAATGGTATTGGGATTAGATTCCTGGTTCTTCAAGAACAAAGCTTTTAAATTGAAATTTTAAATGTGCCATTTTAAAATGTGATGATTGATGTGGTACAACAAATACAGCAGAACAAGGCCTGGATTTGTTGCAGTTCTTTGCATGACTTTGAGGAAAAAATTAAAGCTAGTACAGTATCATTTTTGGTTTTTTATAACACCTAACAAGCATTAATTCTATAGAAGTAATTTATTTTATATTAAATGATCAAATTCTAATCCAGTCACAGCAAGTTCTAAATGGCAGCTACTTTAAAAAACTAAGAGCCTACTTAGTTCAGATTTAGGTCCCATCTAGAACAGGGTTTGGAAGCTGGGACTCATGAAAAGATGCACTGCCCTCAGTCTGATGTCATGTAAGAAAAGAAGCCCTTATTATAAGGCTCAATACCTACTAAAAATAGGAAAATCTGTGAAAACACCTTTTATTGGCAAAGTTTTACAAACACCTTAGTTCACAAGTACGGTGTAAAAGCTTCAGCATTTGTGAAACAAAGTATATTTGTCACAAATTACAAAGTTTGTGGGTTAACACTGAGTGCCTGCCTGCAAACATCTGCAACTCTTTTCCCCTGAAACATATGAAAAACACATATTTTTGTATAAAAATTCACAGAAGCAGTTGAAAACTATTTCCAGCTCCATCTCTCTTACTGTTGATTTCAACAGAAAGTGAAGATAGTTGGACTTTCTTAAGTAGTAATTGTCAGTCTTCAGGTGACATCTACTGCTTGGCCTCTGCTTCCATCTGAGTTTCTTGTGATTCCTCAGCTTCTGAAAGTTTTTCATCATCTAAAATTCAATATTACTGTTAGTCAAACATGCTTGGCCATATATACAGACTCAATTGCAGAACTTTGTTCCACTTAATTATTTTTTGATTGCCTTAAATGTGTAGTTGAGTAACTCATTCTAAAGAATGCTATGTTCAAACAAACAAAATAATCCTTCAGTTTTTAAGGATGTTTTCTCTAACAGCTGTTACTGGAAATATGGGTAAATTCTATAGTGTCAATTGAAGCAAATGGTACCAAATTGCTTCCAGCCCCTTCCTTCTCTTTGCCTGCTAATGGTTTATTTATTTTATACTGAAGCTGTGCTTTTCACTAAACTGCTACTTCCTTCACAAAATCCTGAAAAGTAATCTATATATTCACATGAAAATGCATTTTCAAGACTAATACTTAAGCAAGTGTTAATAACACATAATAACAGTAACCTTCTGCTAAAGTGCACCTAGGATTAACAGTTCATTCTGCTTAAGAAGATCTAGATGGCCTTAGAGAATGAAAGTCTGCTCTTAGAGCCATCTCTGCATTTAATCAGGTCATGCTCAGAGACTGTACCAATTGTTCTGTCTTTGAAAGACAGGGCAAATATATAGCAAATATTTAAAACAATATTACCCATATTAGAGCACAAAAAGTTAGAGCTGATTTGAAAATATTAAGTATTTGTATGAGAAAAGATGAGTACAACTAATTCCTGAATTGAGCTCTCATGTCTGACAGTTTTAGTCCCTGCTCTATCACAGATTCACAGTCTGAATAGGTTGTCATTTACCTTCCTTGTATTTAAATTTCTTTTTAGTGAAGCCTCAAATGATACCATGGTAGCAGTGACATGTTCAAAACTACTGAAATAGGAATTATAAAATGAAATTTGGAAATAAGCACAAGAATAACTCTCTGTAAGAAATACTTTCTGTTTAAAAAAAAAAAAAAAAAAAAAACAACAAAAAAACCCTCAAATGGCTATTCCCCATCCCCACATTTTAAAGAATTCTGTTGCCTACAAATTAACCTGAAGCTAGTCAGGGAATGGCACAGTGGGTAGCTTGTAGAAGAAAAAAAAACTCAGAGTGGTCTCAGGCTCTGCACTACTCCTGGGAAAAAATTCTGCCAATGCAAGAGGTCACCAGCCTCAATTGCACAGAGCCATCCCCCTGCTGGAAGTTGTGATTCCTTTTGATCTACTAAAACACAACCCAGTTGTACCTATTGCCAAAGAACAGCACTTACTCTCCAGGGTTTGCTGAAGTTCATGGATGGTGCTCAGGAGAACATGGAACTGCTTCCTTCTCAGCTCCAACTGGAATGATAAAATACACATTGTAGGAAACAGAGAGCACACAAAGCCAAACAACCCATAGCAGATTCTATTCTACTCATTAATTGTATTCCTAATAAATTATTATATAACCACCTCTATGAAAAACTTACCTTATCTTCGACATTTTCTTTAATGTGAGAAAGATTTTGCAGTTCTTTTCCCAAAGCTTCTAGCTGCCTAAAAAGAGATTGTCACAGTATTCTTAAAAAATTCTGTAAAATTCTTGCAAAACAGATTTGCTCTAAGTAGAGGAGAAAGAACTATAAAATCCACTGTTTATGTAAACAAAACTAGTGAAATGATTTAGAGGTAAGGTCACTTCATGTAATTTTAAACTATTATGTTCTCAACTTGTAATTTCACGACATTTACAAAAAATTAGGCCTCCAAGCTGGGACACGGTTGTACCCTGGGCATTTGTAACAATTCAGTCCTGACACAACATGTTATTTATTTGACCTACAATACAAGTCAAACAAGCAGATTCATGGAATCTTAGAATATCCTGAGCCAGAACAGACCCACATGGAGCATCAACTCCAATTCCTGGCCCTGCACAGGATACCCCAAGAGTCATGCCCTGTGCCTGAGAGCATTGTCCAAATGCTCCTTGAACTCTGTCAGGATTGGTGCTGTCACCACTTCCCTGGGAGTCTGTTCAGTGCCCAATCACCCTCTGGGGGAAGAACCTTCTGGTCTCACTTGAGCTCACCATGGACCACCACAACCCTTTTTGAGGCCAAGAACAGCAGGTACCATAGTATACCTTTCAAATGAGAATGGAGCACCAACTCTTACAGCCAAACCTCCAGTTTGGTCCTTCTAATGCCTATCATAATTATGTACCATGCAGTGAGAGCAAACTGCTTCGTTAAAGGTGAAGTGGATTGAGGCTGATCATCCCTGATTAATTAGCAGGCAGAGTCATAGAGGGGTCAGCAAGGAAATCAACCTTTTTTTCCTGAAGACATGCACAGGTGCTGCAACTAGTCTGGGTAGGGAACCACAAAAAGCCCTCCAGTCCTAAGTACCTCACTGTGGATGGGAAAAGGTCTATTTTAGTGCTACCTGAGGGTGTTGTCTTTTTTTGAGCCAGCATGCTTGGTACCTCAATGGGAATACCAGAGAGAGTTGTGTGTGACATTACCCCTTTCTTCAGCTTATAGGCTCATACACTGACTCTGGAAGCATTTGGTTTCTAGTTTCTGAAAAACCTTCATTTGGCCAAATCTTGCTGTTTACACTGTGCTATCAGGTGTAAGCAGACTATGAAAGGACAGGCTTTTTTTTTTTTTTTTGTAACATCCAAGCTACATCTGGAATTTTACTCCTTTTACTTACATTCCAGAGAATCTTTGCTTAACCTTCTTACCTTCATATCTCTTTTTCTAAGACTGTGTCATTTCTTGGTTCTCTGAACAGCTCTTCTGATACAGCGTCTAATTACACTGTGGGCACTGTTGTTCAGTACTTCTGCTCCTATCACTTCCTGAATTGGCTCCTGTGCAGTACTTGTTACTAAGCTGTTAACAGCTTCTTTTGTGCTGTATGACTCGCTGTTCCAAGAAACAGACTCTTAAAAGCACAAAGAAAGTATTTTTCTAAACTTTGTCCTATTGTGCCTGATAACCTGCAAAAGCTATAAATGTAACTCTTGCAAGAAACCCTTCTGTTTCTTCTCACAAGAAGTTTTCTCAAGTGTTTTTAGTGATTAAGAGTTCCACGAAAAGTGTGACATTGTTAGTGAGGCTTCCTCTATTCTGAATTAAGGGTGGCCTTTGGTTCATTGTATCATTTTCTGTGTACTTTCCTACAGACTGCATCCTTACCAGCTATAACTCACCACCCTTTCTAGCTTTGCTTAAGAAACTCACGCTTGGATGTGTTAAGCATAGAATAATGCCTCCAAACCTAAACAATCCAGCATCCTCTAAGATAGAAATGTATCATTTATCACAGAATTATAGAATAGTTAGGGTTGGAAAGGACCATAAAGATCAGCTAGTTCCAGTCGTCTGCCATGGGGAGGGGACATCTTTAACTGGACCAGATTGCTCAGAGCCCCATCCAAACTGGCCTTGAACACTTCCAGGGATGGATGGGGCAGTCACAACTTCTCTCATTTAGTTGTTTCTATTCTTAATTTACTTATCTGGAAAACTGCATTTTTTGTAGCTCTTTATTAAAGCCTCACTTGATAAATGTCACATGCTGACTAATGAAGTAAGAAGTAGTCAAGCCTCATGAGAATTGCCTGTAATAATCAAAGTTAGGGTAACAAAATCAAGGCACAGAAAAACAACATACAAGAAAGAAATGTGTGAAAGAATGTCAGTGGCTTATAGCTATAAAAATGCTATTATTAGGGTAATAGTATAACCAAATCACTTCCATTTGCTATGAAAGGCTATGGAATATGAAAAGACAGCCTCCCCTGGCAATTTCACTGAAAATGGGAAGAGGATAAGTGCACAGCTGCACTTATATGGGAAAAGTAATCCCACACCACATCTTTAATCTGTTTAAGAACAACAAACTCATAGATGCAATAAATCCTGGAATGTTTGTATGGGTCAATAAAGTTAACCTCCCCACAACTGCCCCAAAAGCACAGACAGTGATGCAATCCCAGAATGTGACAAGCAGCACTGTGAGTTACACACAGGACGAGTTGGACAACAGGTAGGTCTGCCCTGCATGCCAGGGCAGGTTATGTGTGGCACATCACACAGCCATTTATAACTGGGCATGCAGGAACAACAACCAGAAGGAAAACATAAAAAAAGAACCCTGGGAGCTTTCTCCTGTTGTCCCTCATTCCACCATACCTGCTTGTGAGTTATGCATTTTGAGTGACTACTGAATCTGGCTGGTGCAAGTTAAAGGACTTCCCACCATCTCCCTTTTCTGAGATGTGCATTTACATCTCAGTTCACTTATTCACTTTAACAGTGGAAAAATTTCAACTACAGAACAATTAGCAATGCTTCTGACCCATATAGATGGGACATTGAGAGCTCATAAGGACACAGAAACATAAGTTTTTATTGTGTCAAAGAAAAGTCAAACTGAAATCAAGGAAATGTCAAGTCTGGTGACTTCTAGTTTACTGCTCTATTATAGTTTAATGTAGTTTTATACTTACTTCAGTGTTTCATGTCTGTCTGGGTGATGCTGTATGACTTTGGCCAATGCATCATATTCTGAAAGACATTTAAATAGTTAGCCTAAATACTTCTGAAAATATGGATTTGAGAACACAAACTCATGTATCACAGAATGGCAGGTTTTTTCCTTGAAAAACTGTTTTAATGTTTTTCAAAACACCTTAAGATAGCTCTGCATTGCTGCACACTTCGTCTTTTGTGTCTGATTCATAAATGTTGGGTTTAGATACAATCAAATGTGTATGTACAGAAAATGGTGCTGATGTTACACATGAACATTAAGGATTTTTTTAAAAAAGTATAAAATGATGCAGAGACTTTTTTTCATTTTTAGGATTTTCTAAAACACTATTACACATTAAGAACAATATTATGGTTATACAGGCAACTAACACAGCCATTTCCTGATAGTAAGGCCATACATATGACAGTTACCTCATTGACCTGGAAAAATTTGTGCTGCAGACTGGACAGAACATTAAAAAGCAAACACTTCAGACCTATGTTTGTGAAGATGTAAGAACTCCACATTCCTACTGGTTAAGGTTATTTTAATTTCCAGTTGAGTTCAAAATTATCCACAGCATTGATCAAACGGTTGTGTTTAAAAGCTTTTATGTTATATTTCTGAAATGTTTAGCATTTCCTTTATCATGAAAAAACAATTTGTTGCTTCTAATCAACTGCTCATATTTTAAGAGTGTTGTAGGTTTCAGTGATTTATGAGTATATTATTTTAAAAGTAGGGAAAAAATACACCTCTGAAAACAGGTGTTCAGAAAGGACACTGTTTTAGGTTTTCCTGATGCTTCATGTTATTGAGCTCTGGTTCAATCTTGCCTGTGTCATCTGCCCAAAACATTCAGTAGTCAGTTGAACTCACCAGGCTGAATATAGTAATCGTGATACCTTAAATGTTCAAAAATGTAGAATCTATTGTCCAACACAATGTATTCTAAAGGATAACAAACCAGTGAAGCCCACGACTATAAATACAGCTATGGCACCTTACCCTGGCGATTTTTTCGAATCCTTTTTGCTTGCAGGATTTGTTTTTTGCATTCAGAGATCTTCTCATGGGCTGCAGCTATGCTATTTTCTTTAGGAAAAAAAAAACCAAAAAACAAACCAAACCAAGAAAGTTATAGAGATATATTGAATTTAAACAATACATGTAAATAAGCTATTCTGCTAAACTATAAAAGAGCTGTTTGTGACATGGTAGCTTGTTAGATCCATCAGCTTAAAAACTATATACACATCAAGAGGTTAAAAAAGCTCTTGTTTGTATGTATTCTATGTAATTACAAGATACTTATAGCACATATATAATGTTATCTAGTAAGAAAAAAAACCATTCAAACCACTCATCAGATGTATATATTATGTTCACCAGGCTTAAGCTTGTTCATAAGAGAAACTGTCAAACAGAAATCAGTAACATTTTCTCGTGTTTACCTATATCCTTATAGATTTTTTCATAATTTTCCATCTCTCTCAGGTTCATGTCATACACCAGAAGAGTCTTTCCCATTGAAAACTCACACTGTGATAAAGTACTCAGCATTCGTTGGTACTGGCTGTATCTGAAAACACACAAGACATTTACTCTCAAGCAGCATAAAAATAGTTCCTATCTTCACAGAGCAAGAAAACAAAACTTCATGTAGCATAAGGGATAGCTAAATTACAACCATTCAATAAAGTAAACACTTCAAAGATTCAGTGTATAATTTTTTGGAAGTGCAGTTAGAAACACTGTACACATCAATTCCAGCATCATGTCCTTATCAGCATAAAGTTAAAGCAGTGAGCAGTTTGACCCAGAGCTTATAAATTTTCCAGCTCTGGTTGGTTCTGTGACCACCAAATTAGTATTTTAATACTGCAGTGCATCTCTGTCTACACACTGGTAATATTGTGATCTCTGGGAATTTATATCCATTACTAACAGAGACCCCACAGAAGGCTGTCACTCGTACCTTACTAATTTAGACTTAAAAAAACAAAATAAAAAAAAGAGAGAACGGCAGCAGCAGAAATACCAGCAGTATTTGCCTTCCCTAACAGAACAAACGCAGAACTGCCAACTAAAATATCCAAGTTATGATCCCGTTACAAGAGCGGGACTCCCGGCTGGATCACGCAGCAGGCACAGCAATCCTGAGGGCATTCGAGCGGTGCTGGCAGATTTCACGACACAGCCCGCAGCCTTCAGTGATTTCTGACCCGTCTGTAGCCCTCCTCTCCCAGCACAGTCCTCGGCGTTTGTCCTGGAAACACCACAGAGCCAAAGGAAAGCAGCTGTGCACATTTTAACGCGAATCTCTTCCAAATGGATCGAGCCCCGCTTTCCACCGAGACGCAAGCTAAGCAGTTCCAAGACTTAAAAAACCAAAGCAAAACAACAGATACCCTTCCTCCTGAGATCCGGAATTACACCACTTAATGAAACTCTTCACCAACAAATTGATCCGCCTGTCGTCGCCAGCTCCATCGCCATCGATCAGCAGCCGCTTGCGGATAACTTCATCTGGGGAAAAACTCCCGTTAAGCCCTCACGCCATGGCAGCCGCCTCCCGGCGCCGCGCGCGGGGCTCTCCGGGCCCTGCAGGGAACGATTCCCGGAGCCAGAGCGGGCGGATCCGCTGAGCCGCGGGGCCGCACGGAGGGCCGCGGGCCGGGGCCGCGATGGAGGCCCGTCTGCGGGGTGAGCGGCCCCGGGGGCCGCGGCAGCCTCTCCCCGGAGGGCGGGCGGGGGGCGCGGCGCTGCGGGAAGCCCCGGCGGGGGTCGCGGCGCGGGGCGGGAGGAAGGAGAGGAGGATGGAGAAAGGGAGGGAGGGAGGTCTCACCGTCGGTCACGGCCCCCATGGCGGCGAGTGCCGGAGCCGGCGGGGCGGCGGCAGCAGCGAGTGAGGTCAGCTTCCCACAATGCAGCCGGCGAGAGCGGCGGCCATGGAGGGGGAGGCGGCGGCTGCTGGGGCCTGAGCCAGCGGGCGGCGGACGCGCGGCCCGGGGAGGGCGGGCGGGCGAGCCCCGCGCCCCGCGTGGAACCGGCCCCCTGGCGAGGGGCGGCCCCGCCAGGTGAGCGCCCGACGGGGGAGGGAAGCGGCGGTCCCGCAGCCAGGCTCCACCTCCCCGCCCCCGCCACCCGCACCGGCCCCGCCGCCCCTCGCCCGGCCGCCCCGCCATGCCCCCGGCACATGGTCCCGCGCCATCGAGGCCGCCGGGGTCGGGGGCGCCTCGCCTGCCCTCCCGCCACGGCCCTGGCTCGGGGTGTCCTCCCCGGGGTGCCGTCACCATCGCCCTCGGTGGTCCCGAGCTCCCCGCACAGGGTCCCGCACGGCCGCGGCGGTGCCGTCCCACCGGCGGCGATGGTGCTGATGGCGCAAGGGAGCGGGCGGACGGTCCCGCCGGGCTGGCGATGACCCAGCGGGCGGGCGGATGGTCCCGTCACGGTGCCCGGTGTCATTGACATGGCACTGTGAGGGTGGTGGGTCCCCTGTGGTGGCTGTCCAGCCCCTGTGGGTGATGGAGCGGGAGCGCTGGCTCCTCGGTGCCTTTCCCTGGTGAGGGTGTGGAGGACGTGCCTATGGCGCAGGTGTCAGGGAGCTGGGCTGGCCTCCCCTGGCTGCCCTGGGGCTCATCCCCACTCGATGCTGGGAGGATAAGCAGCAGGGCCTGGGGTGTGCCAAAAATTATTCTGATGTTTCCTGGTGAGTCTGACTACGACCAGTACATAGGAACAATAGTTATTTCTTCCTGTCCTGGCAAACTAAGCTGGTGCTGGAAAAAGTGGCCAGAGGCATCTGGAGAAAAGAGATATTAAGGTGTTCCCATGTGTTGAGTTTTAGGCTTTTGGTCCATAAGCTTGGATGCTTGGGCAGCGCTGGTAATGTTACTGTAGTGAATATAACAGTAGCTGAGGCGTTGCCAGAGCCTGACACCTTTCTATTCCCTCTTCGTTTTGGTTTGGACAGTTAAGTGGCTTATTGCCTTGTTCTGCTTAGCACTATTCGTTGACAGTTTTAGGGTGGTGAGGAAAATCAGGGTGAGAAAAGAAAGAAGTTAATATGTGCTGTAATCTGTTAGTTCCTGGTTTTAGAGCTGTGAGGATTAAAAGGCGGCCTTTTTTTTTTGTTCTGGATAGAGGCATTTAACAGCTCTTTACGGATTTGTAGATTGTTTCAAGTCATTACTTTGTCTTCAATAGGCAACTGATCAGGCCCTTTGGAAGGTGCTGGTAGGGAAGCATTACTGGGAGTGGTCATTAAAACTCCACCAGAACTTTTAGGAATAAAGCGTTTCCAACATGGGAAACTTGCACAAGTGGGCTTCTGTTCTTGAAGTTTTTATGTACTCTTAGGTGATTGGTGGGTAATATAATTTTATATGAAAATCTAACGATCTATCCAGTTACCCAGGTTTGGGCCAAAGAATGGGCCATGCATTCATGAACTATGTAAGTTGTACTAAAGGTGCTCACTTCTGTGAGCTCTGATATGTTGCCATTTAATTGGTTTGACTAAAAACTTTGTTTTTCTTAAGGCTTTGGTCACTATGGTACAGCCTAGTATTCTGCCAAAGGGTGAGGAGAAGACCTAGCTGAATTTCTCTATGCAAATTTTGTACAGTTACTGCCTTTCTCTCTTTAACCACTTATTTCCTTTTGGAAGTCTTAAGCATTTTGAAACATCCCATTTAGTCAAGACTTAATATTTTTCTTATACCTCTCTGAGCTCTTTTCATTTTCTGAGCCCTTTTGGTTTTTATCACAGAGAGAAGTCGGTCAGAACTGAAGACTATTGTAGGTGAAAATCCACAATTATTTATTAGTCATCTCAGAACGTCTGTGTAATTTTCTGTCATTTAATCCAATACAATCTTTTCTCACTTTTTGTTCATCATTCCACTCTTGGTCAGATAGTCTTATTAAGGTCTCCAGAATGACAAATAGATAGTCCTTGATAATTAATTTAGAATACAGCAGTACATATGACTAGTTTATTATATTTAATGACTTTTGTTCCATTCTTCATATGTGTTACTAATTACGAGCTTCTATGAAATTTATTGTTCTGGGTCTTAAGCTCATAAGAACAACTTTGAGAACAAAGCCATTGTTTTTCTTTTTAAGACAGGGCTTTCAGGCATCATCAATGTTCATTAACTTTTCTCCTTTAGAATGCAAGTAGAACTTGGTGAATACATGATTAAGAGTCTCACTAAGGCTAGGTGTTGATGCAACAGCCTGTTCTCTCTCCTGCTCTACTTTGACATATTAAATACCCATGGGATGTTTTTGCTTGGGAAGCCAGTTCCAGCTTGCTGGGTTTCTGTATGCATTTGAGAATTCACTGTGTCTTCAGAGTTTTTGTTTTGCTTTGCTCCATTTCCAAGTAGAATTCCTCGTCTTGTAAGTGGGAAACAACCCTCGTTTCTCATGTGTGGAGGGTGTTGCACTGGGCTGTATACCCAAAGCCATGGCTTTGCCATTAATTCCCTGTGATGGATGGTGTGGATCTCTGGAACAGGATTGACTTACTCTTATTTATTTTTCCTTCACCACTTTGGGTACTCTGTGCAGATTCTATCAGCTTCAGCCTTTTATATAATCTTTCAACTGACCAGCAGGAACACTGAGTAGCTCTGGACCTTTCTTAAAGCATCAGTTGTGGAGATTCATGCAATAGGAAAAGTTCTTGCACAGGGGATAGCGTCTGACTCTGTGCCAGCTCTTTTGGAATAGGTACCTGTGTGTGCTTTCAACCAAGCTAAAATGTCACACAGTTTTCCCTCTTTCCTTGAATTCTTTTATGTGTGCCATATGGTAAGACCCTGGAGCAGCTTATACATAATAATTTGTTTCACATCTGTCCTTGTCAAAAGTGTTAAATAATCCTCTGTAATGTTTCCAGGTGACTCTGGATGCAAGAAGTATAACCCAGGTAAGTTTAGTACTGCAAGATGTTACACGTGTGTGGAACTGGCTTTGATTTTTCATATGTACGCTTTTTTTTGTTCCTGAAAATATGGCTTTTAAGTGCACTGATTTTTTTTTTTATTAAGGAAATCTGTTAATGCTGAAGCTTTCTTTCCTGAGAAACAATCTATGAGAGCAAAAGTTTAAAGAGACTGTATACCTCCTACCTTTTTCTTTAACTGTGTGTGTATATGATTTTTTCCCAACCACACAAAAAGTTAAAGGGGAAGTAGCTTTTTATAGTATTGCAGGCTATAATGAGCTATGATTTTTAAGAGCTAAGAAAACAGCTTTTAGCTATTGACAAGGTGGATTTAAAATATTTTTCTTCAGCCTCCCTAATAATTTATGAGGTGGTTTTAGATTCCAGGTTTTCTTCATGTTGACTAACTTCTAAATCAGACTTTTGTGTAGCACTAAATCTTACAGAGATCTAAGTATAGTAGGTCAGAAACTGCAGGGTATTTTTATCCAGTCCAACCTATATTCCTGTCAGAAAGCCATACCAAATTTATTTTGCGAGACCTATTTTCTGTAAGTCTATGTTTAGCATTACTTTTTACCACCATCCTTTATCTTTCTGTTGATTATAAACCAGAATTCTGTCCAAGACTGATGCCAAACGAACCTATCAGACTGTTTTTCTCATTTTAAATTATGTTAGAGTTTTATTTTCTTTGCAGTCTTCTGCAGCCTCAGCATTTACTGAAAATTAGCATCAGCGTTCCAAGAGCCTGTAATCTTGTTCTGTAAAAATTCTACGACACTGGCTGTCTAATTCTGCAGATATTAAAATCAACACTCTTGGCAGATAAACCTGAAATCTTTCAACCCAGTGATTGAGGTATAAAAAGTGAGTGGTTCTTAGCCTCGTAGAAAGCTTTCCTGACATGGACCCTTGTGTTTCTGCAGAGCCAGCCCGTTTTCACGGAATTACAGCAGAATGGGAGAAGGGAGGGTGAAAATACTTGTTGTGACTGTAGTGATAGTACCAGTAATTTTGAAATCCAACATTTTATTATCTGAACAGTAATCAATTTTGCTGTGTTACCAAGATTGATTAAATGTACTGTTAATCCCATACTTTAAAAACTAGGCTCCTATCAGACCACAAGTTGTGGTCTACAGTATGGGTTTTATTTGTTATTTTTTATTTTGTAACTGAAAGAAGCATGTGAAATTCCAGAAGTTTTGATGGAAGCACCTTAAAAACTATTAGTCCTAGAAATATTTTGTTCATTAGAAAGACATTTTATCACTACTATTTTTCTCCCAAAGGGAGAAAAGCTTATTTTAGTAATAAAAAAAAATATTGCTGCATGGTCCTTTGATATATTTTTTCCTAAGTAAGGGCTGCGTGTCTTAGTTAATCTCAATTACACTGGTGGCATTCTGATACTGTCCTCTTTTAGCTACCTTCACAGGAATTATGTAACAGCTTTCCAAATTTCATATCCAGATCCTACTGAATATTTATGAAGCTTGAGGATCAATTATTGTACATTTTAGGATGATCTGTGACTAATTTATTAAAGCTTGTCAAACTCAGCTTGAAATTTCATGATACTGGAAGTGTAGGTATTGAGTGTAGGAGCCAGAGCTTTCAGGTCAGGAATGCAAAGGAAAGTGTGCCCTGTGTGCCAAAAGGGGCTCTGTTTGAGGAGTGGGATTACCAGGAGTGGCACCCTGGGTCATGATACCCATTCCCAGGGACTTGATAGATACCCACTTAGCAAGAAAGTCAAGGTGTTTTAACAGGTGTCTTGAGAATCTCTGTGTCATGATGCCACTGCAGGACAGATTAGCTGGTTAGAATTTTCTTGTAATTTAAAAATCATTACCGCTGTAGACTGCCTGTGCAACGGCTCAGATCCCACATGATGTCTGCATTCTGTGATTTAAAGTGACTCAGGTAGTTTTGGGGCTGCATTTCATGCTGTTCTGTGATTCTGTTTCATGTGTTTTGTAAAAAACACAGACTTTATTATTTTGGAGTTTTTTTCAGAGGATTAGTCAATTATCTAGCATTCTTTTAATTTATTGGTAGGATGTTTTCACTTTATTTTATTTTACTAAGGAAAGAAAGCATATTTTTGTTTTTTCCTTCCTCAGTCCTTCAGTTCATGGCTGTGGTAGTGATCTCTCCTGTGCCAGGGTTTTCAGAGGAAGAGCTGGATGGATGTTTAATGAGGTTTTACCACTGACTTAGAAGAATTTGTCTTTGCTGGCATTGGGCCAAATGGTAAATATTTTTATTTAACTGTGGTTTGAAACATTGGATGAACAATAAGAGAGCTGTGAATATCATATTTACTTGTATCAGGTTTAAATAAATAACTGTTAGTGCTACCAAGGAAACTTTGCACAACGCTTGCAAGGGAAACCAGGCATTTCCTCCTTTGGAAAGAGCTCCTGCCCGACTTCAGAGCGGTGTTTTCTGAGTCACGTGGCACATGCTTTGACTCAGCTAAGAAAGCTGAATCAGAGCTATTGCACAGCTTCTGAGTCAGCTTTTTGAAGTTTAAAAAAATTGGTCAGTTAAGTTTGTTTTCTTTATTTTTTTGTAAAAGAAGACATAGAAATTTTACAAGGTTTTGAGCTTGGCTACATCATGGGGAGATGTTGAAAGAAAGGCTTCTGTCTCAGGAGATGGAGAAAGAGTATCAGGTCTATTGATAAACATCTGCTTCTCGTTTTAAATTTGGTTTATATTTTGCTTTGGATTATTTAATGGTTTATTTTCTTGTAATAGAGAAACTCTGCCAGCAGGTAATGTTCAAGTGCAACTAAAATTTGCTGTTCCCATTGAACATGATACACTGACACTCGTTCTCACTCCCAGTTTCTGAGCAGAGAAATAGAAATAATTGGAGGCATGATTACGTGCTTGGATGATGCCTGCTGAGGTTTTCATTTGTAAAATGTTGAATGAAATATGGGTGGCACTGGTTGGGCACTGGAACAGGCTTCCCAGGGAATGGTCATGGCCCCATACCTGGCAGAGCTCAATGAGTGTTTGGACAATGCTCTCAGGCACAGGGGGGATTGTTGGGGTGTCCTAAGGAGGGCCAGGAGCTGGGGTTCAATGATCCTTATGGGTTTCTTCCAACTCATTATATTCAGTGGTTCTATGATTCCATGATCCTGTGAAAACACTGAACTTTGTTTCTGACCACTGCTAGGCTACCAATAAGGACCGGAAACAGTGTTAAAACCTAAATTTGTGGCCTTAAGAAAATGGCATATTCCGTTCACTTTCTTTTTCTGGTGTGCCAAATGCAGCTTCTAAACTTGCATCAAATGCTGTCTAAACAGATGGTTTATACAAATATTTCAAGAGAAATGTGATGAGATGATAACTGGGCATTTTCAGCAGAGACTGTCAGACCCAGAAGGGGCAAATCCAGGTTGTGGCTCAAGCTGGTCAAAAAGGGAAGGCTGGTCTGCCTGAGGCCGGTTGGGTCATGTTTCCATGATGGTGGGGAGCCAAATTCTTTAGTGTTTGTTGGTGTTTTGCTTAAATTATACCAGCCAGAAAGGCTTGAAGGAGATGATGAATCTGCATATTTTCTATGCAGTAGCTGAAGTACAAATGTGCTTAAATCCTGCCTCTTGCCAGGGCTAAGCACCTTTCTCCAGGGAGCATTTTGGATTCACGCTCTCTTGAAATTAGGATCATAAGCCCTTTCTTTCAAAAAGGGAGCAAAGGTCAATCTTTGCTTTCAAAACCCAGGAGGTGGTGGTGGTTCTGGTTCCCTTTTCATCATTAGCAGAGCTGTTATCTGCTGGACTGTTCACCACATGTGTGGGAGACTTCAACCCAGCTATCCTCCTTCCTGAGGGGATTAATGCCCATAATTCTTTCCATCAGAGTGAATTTTGTAATCACCAGACTGTTGACTAGTACGAGGTGGTGTTGCTGTCAGAATGATAGACTGAGCACAGCAGTGAAACCCAACACAAAAGATATTCAGTGACTGAGGACTAAGAGGACTAAAGTGTTTTAGGGAGTCATTCATAAGAGCAAACCAGTAATTTCAGAAGTGCAAGAAAAGAACAATCAAGATAATTTTTGCATTGCAGGTCAGATTCTATTCAAAGGTGTACAAGTGCCTCCCTGGTGATTTCTGTACTTTATTTCCATCAGGGATAGAATTTGAGCTTGAAAAGTATAAGGAACAGGGAAAAAAACCCAACAAGTTCTGGAATAAAATAATCTGCTTTATAAAATGTTTTGGTGAGTTACAAAAGGTAAATAGACAAGCTAATGTCAAACATCAGGAAATAGAGGAATTGGACACAAAATACATTATCTATAAAGTATGTGTGTATACATACATGTATATTTTCAGTTGAGATATGGAAGTGGCTATATGTGTACCCACAACATTAAGCCCAAAGTGTTATTTCTCTTAGTAGTAGTAATGAAGCTGAGTAACAATGTATCTATTCCTGCAATGTTTTATTTCAAGCAGGTTACAAGGTAACTTTTTCTTATTATACTTGTTCAATAATTATTCAGATTCACTTGTTGCATGTTTTTTATTTGCAAAACATTAGTGCAGAATGCTTCAAAACCACGAATTCTTTTTGATCCTCTGCTTTTAGCTTTTATTTTAATAAAAAATTAAATTTTGATTATTCATAGAGAGAATTGAACTAATAAAACAGGTGAAGCAGATAAATTGGATTTTATAACTTAGATTAATAAAGATTGGCTTGTAGGAGATCAGAGTAAAACAAAGCCATGCTATTAATAAGCATGCACCTGTGATTTTGTGGCTCACGGTAAATATTTTCACTTCAGTTTCATTCCAGTGTCACTTTGGTAGTTATGAGTTGGTGGTTTGGTTTTTTTTTTTCATTTTTGAGAACTGCTTGTGGTTTTTACTCTGTGTGTGTGTATATATATAAAGTTAGGATAGTGTTGAACAATAATATATCCTGAAATAAAATTTGGCACAGATATATTAAAATGAAACATATGAGGTTTTTTTTTAAATGTCATTAGTTTGAAATTTAATTTTAGAAGTACCCAAATTGCACTTGAGCTGCAGCCACTTTGTCTGGGTTGGAATAGGAGAATATTTATTGTCAGATTTTCTGGTGGAGCTTTTCTATCCTGTTGTTAGGTGAAGGGCTTGCACAAGGAGTGACTGACTGTGACTGTAGTTCATGTCATCAAACAAATGCTCAAGAGCTGTTGTTTTCAAAAGTTTAAAGAAGTCTCACCTAGTTTTGCAAACCCTTGAAGGAATTTTCAACCTTACTCATCATCTCAAATGTTAGCGTAGACTTATGATTATAACACAGGTAACAAATTTCCCAATGACTGGGTTGTTCTTATCAAATCTTAATTTGTAATTGCCTCCCAGTCTTTCTAGGACTAGCCTGCTAAATTTGGCACAGAGTTTCAACTCTAAGACAGCCATTTTGCAATCTACATTTTCTTCTTCTCTTTCTGCTAATAGCAGTTAGTGAAATTGCTGCTCTGCATCTTCTTTTGAGGTGGATGCTATGAGAATGTGTTGCTTCTTTACAAAGGCCTCTAAAAGTTAAATTGTCTTTGAATAAGCAGTTGTTCTCTGCTGGCTTCTGTGCAGGTGGTGTCTTTTAAGCAGCTGCAATAACTGTCATGGCTTGGGGAAAATAAGTAACAGGCAGCCCTAGCACAGGGCACCTTCTGGGAGGTATGGGTAGGATACAGCACCGTGTGTTGTGGTTAAGAAATGTACAGCAATTCACAACAAAATGTAATTTATTTTTTACAAAGAAATAGGAAAATATTGCCTTAACTATGTGTGAGTGCAGTTAAAGGAATGGTTTGTGCTAATCCAGTTGTCAGCAGGGCCCAGACGTGGCTATGCTCCATTATCCTTTGGTTGAGAAAGGAGTAATTGGAAATTCCATGATCTCTGGAGTCAAAGATCTTCCCAGGCAAGTGTCATTGAGAGCAATGTTGATATGAGATACAGTTGTCTGTTGTCATCAGAGAATTTAAAGCTTAAGGGTGATATTTGCCTTAGAGAAAGAAATACTTCAAAAAGAGAAAACATAACTATTGAGACTTTACACACATAAATATAGTACTGGAGGATATATAAAAGAAAAACCTCACTTTCATGTGGTTGTATTTTGTGAAGATTTACTTTGAAGCTTTCTGATCAATTTATGACTTTTTCTTGCCATTTGATGAGTATGTACTTTTCTGTGTTTCTGGTTTTTCACAGCTGTTCTTTGAGCACCATCTCTGATACCAATGGGGAACTGCATAGTTTTGTTGCAGGGTGATTGGGCCAACCTCTTTTTTATATTTGTGCTCACACCGAAATTGTGACATTTTATTAACTCATGAACAGCACTTGAATTTTAAAAGTGATAGGAATATCATCTATACTTTTATTTGTTTTGCTTATATGTGAAATTATTGTATAGAGGTGCATGCTGTGTTCTAGCTGAGTTTTTTAAACTTAGACAAAAAACCCAAAGTAAATCTATATAATATTAAGGATCCTGAGTTTGTGAAAATAAGTCTGCTTGATCTGCTTTAGTTTTGAAATAAAGTATTTATTAACTGCACACATGGAGGACATCAGGTCTGTATTGAATGAAATTGGGCAAGAGGAGGTGTGGAGATGCCAGTAAAGTTGCTTGAAGATTTAAAAAGCCACGATGCATAAACAATGTGTGTCTGCCACAAGAATGCAATTCCTTACAGTAAAAAAGAGGGGACTCAGAGGGTGAGAACACAGATCTGTTGAAGGGCATTGCAAAGCAGGGGGCTTGTGGCAGGTGGAGAAATTAATAGGTCACATTCAAGCAATGAAGATTGATCATGGACAAACTCAGTTCTCTAGTGGAAGTATTGAAAGGCTGGAATAATCACCCATGGGACAATGGCTTATCCATTGCCCCAGGTCTTCAAGAACAGGTTTGATTACTTGTATTGTTCCCACCAGGTAGCTTAGTTATCATGCCCTGGGGCTGAGGGATGGACTGGCTGACCTTTGGAGGTTCCTTCTATCTCCCCTTTGGTTAACAGATCTCTAACTGGAGACATTTTAACAGGATCATGCTGAAAGGTATTCTCCAGCTCTGTGAGCTGTTCATCAGTTTTATTTCAAGTGGAATTTGTTGTATCTCTAAGAAAAGCTGTGGTAGTTGTCAGGGGAAGGTTGTGTTTTTCAACGGGTTTGGGTTTTTTGGCAGTTCTTCTTTCATGTCATCCTCCAGGACAATTCTACAGTGAGTCTCTGTCATCTTTCTGTTTAAATATTCTTCTCTGCTGCAGTGTTGCATCTAGGCCAGTTGCAGAATTGTTATTCTGCTTGGAAAAATGATGGGGATTCGTGGAGTGCCTTGTGGGGGAAAATATGTCCTGAGTGTGGATCAGAATGAGCAATTTTTCCAGCTGGCTGCATTCAAACTCTTGATTTCAGTAACTACAGCTTGACATTTAGTTCATATGTAGGTAGCTGTGTTCAACAGTGAGGTTTGTAATTCCATTTAATTTCATTTTATCTGTGAACATGTATCCCCCTGGGAAAAATTAATTTCTTAGTGGGACTAGCAGTAAAAGGAGGGATACTGTGGAACCTGGAGGTTGTGTATCTAATGGAATGATAAATGTGAGAAGAAATCTTCTGTTTATCTAATGCTCTGTTACCAATCTGCCTGTCCATGAGCAGTAGAGTGAGGAAACTGGAGAACTGATTACTTTACAAGGCATTATTAGTCATAGCTAATAAATTATTTTAATAGCTAAAGAATGTGCTAACACTGACACAGCTTTGCTTTTGCAGTAGTGTATAATTCGCAGAGAAGGGAACTGCTACTGGGAATATTTTAAAATGCAAATTATTATATTCTCCAGGTAAATGATAACAAAAAATCCTTCCTTTTATTCTGTTAAAGAGTATCTAGTGGTTGTTTGACTAATGCTTGAGAATTAGGCACCTTATTAATAGTTACATAAGTAGTAGTTAGAAAAAGATATGATTTAAACAGTATAATAAGCAGCTATGAATTAATACAGTTTATAAATATGTGTTAAGCTTGTAGTGTGTCAGCAGTGCTGTTTGCTTGGGTGGGCTTTTGTAGACATTTAAGCCACTGGTATATTTGGATGAGTGTATTTCTTAAAATGAAAATATTAGGGTTTTTAAATTAACTTCCATGCCACTAAAAAGACATTTCTTGCCTTATTAATATCACTATTGTCATGAATGTTAAAGCCTTGTCAGCATTTAACACAGATAGTCCTTGAAATGTGCATCTTCAGCTAATGATGAGATTCTGTCGTCAGTTTCTTAGCGTGGCCCAGCACATTTCTTAGCAAACAAACTGAAACAGAGGATTTACTTGAAAAGCAGTATAGTGCTATTTTATATATATGTGACTTAAATATGTATAACAAAATAGCAATTTTCAGAGAAAAACGGGGAGACATGGGCCAAATGCTTATTATTCAGAAGGCATGTTAAGAAGAGAAACTTAATTTAATTTTTTCAGTTGGATGTACCTTTCTAGAGTGTGAGTTCTTGGTTTGTTTTTTTTTTCTTTTGGCTTGGGGCTGACGTTTCTGTTGTTGCTGTAACATTTCTGTCCTGCTTGGTGCACTCTGGCTCTAGGTGGCAGTCACTGGTAGGCAAAGGGAAGAGTCGTTCTGGGATGGATGCTGGGCTTGGTGCCTGCGCTGATTGGCTTCTCCAGCTGAAATTTTTATGGTGTTGGACTGCAATAAAAGTGCTACTTCTACTTCTTTCCCTTCTGAACTGTGACAAAGGTACTATGAAGAAAGAAAAAAAAAAGGAAAAAAATTATAGAGAATATTGAAGTGAAATATTCAAATGCTGACAATATGGAAGGGATTTCTTTTATATCAGCGCAAATATGTTGTAAAATGACATAAATAAGTTTGTTTATAATGGAAGAAATACCATTTTTTCACTAAATTCAGTTTCAAAGACTAAAATAGATTGACCAAAGTTCAGTCAGGGATAATAGGAGTGGAGAAATGTGTGATTGTAATTTCATTTAATTGCATGAGGACTTCTCCACAGTCTTATGGGCCAGTGTTGAAGGAGAAATAATTCTCTGTTGTGCTTAAGACCTTGTGTCTTCCAGCCCTGCATCCCATCCTCCCTTTGCAGTGTCCGTCCTTTCTCAATTTCCTAGCGTTTCCCCATCATTATACAGGTATTTCCCTTCCTGCATATTTGGTAGCTGTCTGTCGCTTGATTCTCCACTGTGTATCTTCTCTAAAAAGTAGGATAGGCTTTAAGGGTTTTCTTTCTCACTCTTGGTGTAGGTGCTGTTTGCCTCCCTAACTCTTCACTGCTAAACATTTTGATAGGAAGTTGCTGTTGGAAAAGGCAGAATCACTCAAGAAAATGAGCAACAGTTTCTCACTCCTTGCTGTGTAGGGCTGATTGCACTTCATGAGATGAATGCTGCTTGATAAGAAAGCTGCTGTTATCATAAAATCACAGTTCAAACCTAGGATTTGTCTATATATTTTATTGATCACTGGTTTCAAATACCATGCCAAATTATAGTCTTGTTTATCTATGTTCAAATCCCAAGAATCTCCTTGGAAAGTTCTGAAGTAGTTCTGGATGTACAGATATACTTAAGATCATGTTTTGGCTTTCAGTTTTAAAGATAAAGAAATTACTTACTATTATTTTGCATATTGTATTAACTACCAGCTCTAAGTGCTTTGCAGAAATTCTGCAGGATATTTTTGCCCTAAGAAAGAATAACTGAAAACCAAAATATCTTGATTTTTGCTTAGTACAAACCTAGCAACAAGCTTTTAATTTATAAAATACTAGTTTTAACTGTGGAAAACTACAGATTTTTGAAAAGAACGGTGCTTTAGCTGCAGAATAATAAAAAAACCAAACCACCAAAAAAACCACCCAAAGATTTAATTAGTTCTATATTTTCACATGTTTATAATGAAAAATACCATTAACATTTCCAGAGCTGAGTTTTACAGCTCAGTTAAGTGCATTTCCAGAGCCAGTTTGAGAAATATGGACCATCATTTGTGAGGGAAAGCTTTCTGAGAGTTAGGATTATTAATAATAATTTAGTACAGATTTCTGTGTGAAGTTCATGTGCAGGAAATACAAGATTGAGATAATTCTGGTATTATGTCAAGATTATATATTAGGATGACAGGTATCACAGTCCCTAATAGATTGCAGAGGACAGAGATAATGAAGAGTGATGCTTTGTGTTCCCAAGCCTGCCTTAGGCCTGGTATGTAACTGTAGGCAAATCACTCCTTCCTCAATTCCTCTCTCTGTAAAAATGATGATAATGATGTGGATTATTTTGTGTTTTGTTTCAAGATCTTAAGGGAATACATGGAAATGAAGTGGTAGGAACATGAGAGGAAATACAAGGTGGTAAAATATGCATCTGTATTGCAGACAGCTTTGTTCTGGCAATTGATTATAAAATTATTGATTCTACTGTTCTTTCCAATTGAGGGTGTCACTATGTACTTGTTCACAGGATTGTAGGAAAAAATCTTGCTGTTTCTTACACTTGCCTATCTTTCAGCTTCTCATTCAGAATTTGTGATAAGGTTATTCTGCTTTTATTCTTGCCCATTACTACCCCCATGAGGGACAGTTAAAGCTGTAGTTGGTAGAGGGTAAGGACAGCAAAGGTCTGTCTTTATTTTCTCTATCTCCTCCCTTTCTATCTCTCTGTCTCTCTTTGGCCGTTGAAAATGTAGGTCATATTGCATCACCATAAAATGGAACAGTCAGAAAGGTGTCTGAAAAATGCTGACATCCTTAGCCTGGGGTGCATGCCAGTGTCCTTTGTTTACATTGGGAATAGTGTTGTACCTGTGTAGGAACCAGCATCTCTGTTAAGGTTAGTGGTATGGTACCTGAATTATGAGTCAGATTTTAGGATGACTTTCATCTGCCTGCAGTAATTTAAAATTAGACAGATAAAATGCAGCTACTCAAAATAATGATATACACAAGGAGCTAATTTGAAATCCTTAATCTGCAATAACTGTGACGGTGTCATTTGAATAATGTTACCTTTAACAGAGAAGCTCAGTAATAAATTTTGCAAATCCTATTATTCATGTGCTCTCAATTGCCTTGATTAGCTGTGCCTTCCTGTCTTGAAAAGTATGTTTATATTATATGTTTGTCTATTTTGCTTAGTTTTTTTACTTCATTATTGTTTTACTTCATGCACCCTTTTAAATGATCCAATCAGGGTTTTTTTTTTTAATTTAAAAAATGGAAAATCCTGATGTCCAGTGTCTTACTGCTAGCTACCAGGCTTTCATTGTTTGTGTTTCTGATGTAATATAAGTTGTAATTGGTATGAAATATTCCTGTGGCTGAAAATGTAGAACATATCTTTTTCTTCTCTACAGGCATAAATACCATTTTTAAAGAAATGTATAAATATAATTTCAACTGTCCATATTTATCTTTGTTTGCTGCAATAAGCTAATATGTTTTAGGGATTGAACTTTGACATAAATTGTGGCATAAATAATACTGTAAGATGTGGGTGCTTTGAAATATAGGACAAAATACTTGCTCATAGTATTGAGCAACTCTCAATTCTTGCAAATAATGCAAGAAATAATCTTGCCTTATTTCTGAAATGAGGTATGTTTTTTACCTTTCTGTTCAATGCTTTGTGTTGTTTTACTTAAACTGTTGAAGTGGAATATGCAAAGGGTTCCTATGACTTTGTTAATCTTGCTGCTGAAGAAGACTTCTAAGTTAAAAGAGAAATTGTTGGAAGATAAAATCAGTGATGACATGATTTGTTGAGGAAGAAAATGATTGCTGGTCTTTGCCTGTTTTCATTAGACAAAGGAAAATTACAGTAGTCAGAGTTAAAATCCATCAAGTACACTTTGCTGTGCATAATCATTTTGCAATTTTTGCCAGTTATCCAAAAGGTGTTATTGCTACTCCATTGATTAAGGTATTAGTTATGTAGTTATTAAAGGTTGATCCTTCTCATTATTAATTAAGAGACCTATGTTTGAAATAGTTTCAGAAGAACTTGTATCATTATTATATTTTACATCAAATAGTCTGTTGCATTTGTGTTTGCACAAATAATAGTAAATATTTAGGTAATTCTGAGAAACACTTGCTATTGGTATACATAGGAAATACATGAAATCTTGAGAAGCTACAATTTTGCAATCGGTGTTTATGGAAATTTGGTATTTAATCTCTGAATGGAGCTGGTAGTTATTTCTCAGTCTGTGAAGATGTGAAGAACTGTGTCTCCCAGAGAGACTAGCAGGGCCTGGTATGCAGCTGGTGGTTGTGATACCATCTCTGAGCCCCTGAGATTCTGCAGTCGGTGGGTTCAGAGTCAGTCTCCAGCACAGCCAGGATTAGCCTGGGAGCTGCTGGAGTTTGCCCTTGAGTTGCCAGCTGGCTGTAACAGCCCCTGGGCTGCTGCTGCCCTGCTCCTGCTCCCTGCACACCCCTCCTGCTCCTGTCTCTCCAAGGGCCAGAGTCAGACTTTGTGAGGTTATCCCCAGACTTACAGCTGGGTGTGATTATATCTCGCATATCTGCATCTTTGTTTGTATAAATATAGCCTTTGTATTTCATCTTAAATTTGAAGGTTTAGTAGGTAACATAGGGGAAAATTTTGGCACATTCTTTCGTGCATGTTTCTGGCACCTGAAAAGAAGCAGAGTTAAAGGACCTTGGATAGCTGAGGCATTAGTTTTGATGCTTTCAAAAGTTAGGGATGCTCTATCACATACATTTCCATTTTCTGTATTTTAATGAGTTGATTTGCAATTACAATTTTCATGTAAATGTGTTTCTCCTTAAATGGATAATATGCATTTGTAATTGTAACTCTGCTTATATTATATGTAATCTGTGTGGATAAAGTTTTGGCTGGGATATATAGCTTTTGCTCTGTCAGGCTGTGGTTCCTTGCCTTGCATATCAGTAACTCCTCAAAGTATCAAACAGCAATTTTGTCCAAGTTTCTTTGATAGTCAGGCAACGAGAGTGACATAATTCTTCACTGGTTTGGAAATGCAGGCCTTTTTCCATTTTTCTGGATTGCTGCTTTGGCTTTTTGTGTCATTTTCTACCTTTCACCCAGCTCTCCCTTTTCCAGGGTACCAAGGAGAGAGCTCCACCTGGCTTGTTCTCAATCATCCCATGACTTCCTTGTGTTACTCTCTGCTGACAGTTGTGGTTGTAATTGACCTGCTGTAAATTCTCAACAAGAATCATTCCTGTTCTCTGTCACCCATTATCCAGAGAAAGAGTTCTCTTTAAAGGGTCATTAAGCTGTCACTTTATTCTTTTGAGACTTACTCTTTTAACTTCTTTCAAACTCAACTGCAGGTGTAATCCCTACAGCAAAATTCACAGGTGGTGGCATAGTATGCTCTGATCTTTCATACACAGGAATAAAATTTTTGCTTGTCTTGTCCATTTCTTTACTACCCTATTTCTAGATTTGTAAGTCTTTGGAGATGTCTTCTGCTTTATAGTTTTTGTTTTCATTTTTGCATGAAGCAACAGAACTTGCCTTTTATAAAAAAGTAACACTTATATCAGGATAAAAGAAAGAATGTTTAGCATCCAAAGCTCTCATATCCCCTAAAGAAACTGGGCCAGAATGGAGGAATGAATTACTTCCACAGCAGGTAGGTCATATGCTCAAAGGGCTTGGGACTTTGAGACTAAACATTGAATGATCTGCTGGGAAGGGATGATCCATATCAATTCAGAGTCTCCTGTCCTAAACTACTAAAGGACAAAAAGGATTTTTGGTAAACACTGCATTGCATTTTCTTAGCAGCAGCAGGAGTTGAAGAGAAAGTTTTATACTGTGGTATGCAGTGAGATTTGTATGTGTAACAAGCATTTTCTGGGACTTCTACTAGGGTAGAAATTTACCAAGGATCACTTCTATTATGCATAAAGCAAAACAGTGCCTGCAGAGGGGAGAAAAAAAATAATATTTGACTTGCTCTCAAGTCTTGTCCATTGAAAACAAGAGAAATTTGGATTTTATGCAGTAACTAGACTATAGTTAAGTGAGGATGTTCTTCTTAGGATCAGCTATGTCACTGAGCAGAGTTAGTCTTAGAAATAGTAAATATATCTCTAGATACCTCAGTCAAGGTAATGTTAGCTGCTTTGATGCAGTTTAAAGGAAAAGATGAAAAAAGAGTTTATCCTCAGTGCATACAAAGAGTTAAAGATATAAATTTGGTTGGCAGACATCTTCCCAGAGGAGCAGCCAGAAGCCAAGAAAAGATTCATTTGGCATCTTCCACTGGAGCAGATTCCTATAGGCTGGGGGACAGCTCAGGTGCCCTCTTGTACTGCATTCCTCTTGTCTGGACTTAAGTCCTTTAAGGGGAAAAAAATGGTTTTCTCTGAAGTGTCATCAGTCTCAATGCTAGGTTGGCTAATTTATCTGTATCTTCATGGCTTTTTAGTGATGAAAAAAAATCAGTTTAATTTCAAAGCACTTGTAAAAATCAATTAATTGATCTTAAATATAACCTGTGCACAAAAATAGTTGAGCTTTTTTCTAAGTTTTAACAGGGCTTTGGTTTAGCTTTAACTGGTTTGGCATTGATTTATGCTAAGCCAAAGAAAACTGGGATTAAGTCTAGTTTATATAAAGAAGTTTATAAGCATTGAATTGAATGAAAGGATCTGAAAAACCTGAGCTTGAGATGATAGAGGTCTTGTTTGTGGGAAGGCTCATTCTGTACATCTCTCTAAATTCTTCATCGGTGGTGCAGTGAGTCCCTGATGTTGATTACGCGAAGGATCATTTTTACCTCTCCGTGTTCTGTGGCATGGTGGTGAAGCTGTCAGTGGCTGCATGCTGAGGGCCCCTGTTGTTGGAGTCATGCTGTATTTTAGAAAAACCCCGTGCAGAAAGCCCAGCACTGCTGTATTTCCAGTGTGTGATACAGACACAGCCACGCGCTCGGGAACCTGGGCAGCGAGAGTCGGTGCGAGTGCAGTAACTGGGCTGAAGATTGAGGTTTCATCCAATGCATGCCTTTGTGGTAATGTCAGGCTGCCATTTAGAGAGCTGCTCTGGACAGAACACACCATAACAGCTCCCTGCTTACCTTTCAGTTTGAAATCCATTGCACAACTGTGTTTGTAAAATTGATAAAGTGGTTCGTATTCGTTTTTAAATAGACATGTTCATCGTTAGGAAATGAAGTTAAAGTTTCAAATGTTTTAGTGCTGTACTCTTTTTCTTTTCTTTCAGAATTAATCAGGTACAAGTTAGGAAAAACTTCCAAAATCTGAACAGATGAAGATCAATTGATACATCAACCCAGCGATTCACCGTACTTTCAAGGTACTGTGACATGCTTAACCAAATATTTTCATTAAGCATAAGATTCTCAGCCTCTAGATGTGAGAGACGTAGAGAACAGAATATTAGCAGGGTTGCAAAGCAAGTCTGAAGTGTTACCAGATGCAGTGGGAAGACTTTTTTAAACGCAGATGTTTAATGTATGTTTCAGTGGGAAATAAAGTGACATTACAGTCAACCTAGAAGGAGTTCAACTTGGCATGCAACTGCCAAACTTAAAAGATAAAACTAAGCTGGATTCTAACTTTCAATCAATTAGTTGATTTGGAAAAGTAAAGTTATATTGGAAAAGTAAAATTATATTCCCCATTGTGCCAGATGGGGAATATAATTTTAAATTTGTTTAATTTTTTATATTTTAGAAGAAACAATCTTCATTTTCTGAATAATTATTTTTTCTATTTACATGTTTCCATGATATGTTAAAGCATTTGAAGGCTGTTAGGCTCTGGCATATGCCATAGCCTACCACCTGCATCAGTCCTATTATTTTACAAGTTCAGAAAGTGGAATTGTAATCTGAGATAAGACTGTACAGTTGCCTAACACAGTGGGTTTATTCTGAATGACTAGTGTTCATTGCAGAATGTTAGAAAAAAGAGAAAATTATGATAATAAATTGAAATTTTGTCTGAAGGGCTGCTAGTGCAGATTATTGTATCAGGTACTGCTAATTCATTGAAAGATTATCTGTTTCTTTCTCTGTTTCCCTTACATTTATCTTTACTCTTTATCATCACGTGCATTTCACCATTTTGTATATTTTTGCTTAACTCCATGGAAAAAAAGCCTTCACTCTTATGCACAGATATGAAGAATCCAGACTATTACAGCCTGGCCAGTATTTTCTGGGCAAATCATCTTTTAATATACTTTAAAATAGATTGCAGCAGCAGAAAGGGCCATTATGGTTAACATGGATCTGGCCTGCAGAACTTATTTAAGTGGCAGAGTTAGCCTGGGCTCAAGAATTGTAAGGAACGTTTGTTACTGTCTGGACCTTGCAATATGTAACATTTGAAGCTGTAATACCTGAAGTTTTTATAGCAAAATGCTTCCCTGGATTTTCAAGCAACCTGAGAGGTGGCTGTCTTAGTGAACCCAGAGTGTCTCGGTGCAAAAACTGGCTTTGTTCTTTCTACTTCCTTGCTCCTCATCACTGAATAGGGTCACAACATCTATCAGGCTTTCATATAATCCTAGGGAAGTCTAGATTGGAACAATCCTCTGGACATCACCTGGTCCAACCTTCTGTTTAAGGCAGGTTATCTGAGGCCTGGTCAAGCTAAGGATTAAATATTTTTGGCAAGAGAAAGTTCACAATTTCTCTGGGCAGCCTGTTCCAATATGTAATTGTCCTCACAGGAAATAATTTGTTGTTTCATCTAGACAGAACTTCAGAACCAACTTGTGCCTGTTGCCTCTTGCCCCATCACTTTGTTCCTTGTGAAGAGAGTTACCTCCATCTTCTCTATAATTATCTTTTACTTCTTGGAAGACTGTGATTACATCTCACCTGAATCTTCTCTTCTTTAGGCTGAATGAACTCAATTCCTTTCAGTTTTTTCACAAAGTTTTCCAACCTTCTTATCACTTTGTTGGCTCTCTGCTGGACCCTGTCCAGTTTTTTAATGTGTCTCTTGAAGTGACTCAGTCTTCCTGCCTGTCACAATCTCTGTGCATAGGGACACTTTGGGTGGATCTATCTGTTTTCCAAGTTTTTGTGTCACCTGCAAACTTGACAATATATTTATTCCAACCATCCAGATAATTCTAAAAGATATTGGATATGAATGAGCCCGATATTGATCTCCAAGGAGCTCTGTTTGTGACTGATTGCCATTTGATTTTGAGCCATTCCACCCTTTGAGCACAGCAGTTTAGCCAGTTTGCTGGCAGTCTCATGGTCCCCATCTGTGACCTTTCAGACTAATTCTCTTAGCACCCTCATGTGCATCCTGTCAAGTCCCACGGACCTGCCCATGTCCAATTTATGTAATATTTTGTTGTTAACTTGCTAAGCATGTGGTCAGAGCAGGTAGCATCAGCAAAGCATCAGAAGGCAGCAGTCAAACATGAGAAGAAAGTTTAAATTTAAATTTCCTTGAGCCAGGGTTCTTAGGATCCTTGGTTTGATGTTTGAAGCACATCAGAAGTTATAGGGCTTCAGCAGCTTCCCTTCAAGAAACTCAAGTCTTGTGAGCTGTGCTTGGACCCAGAATCTTAAAACTGGCAAGACACCAGGCAGGGTTATGAAACTTTGCATGGCAGTTAGGTTCCAGCAGATCAGTAGTACCAAATTGTCCCCATCAAGTAGCTTTGGTTTCAATAAATGAAAATCCAGCACTAATGTTTTGTTAGAATTGGCCTGAACAGCTGTGTGCTTGAGTAATTCTGAGTTTTAATATCATATTCTCTGTGTATAAATGAGAATCTGAAAGGTCATACCTGCTTGATTCCTCTGATTAAAATGATTCATCTGCACAGTTAGGTTGCTGAAATAGTTTTAACATTTCCAAATTCAAAAGGTAATTTCAATACCTTATGTAAAATTAGTAAACATTAGTTTGATTTCCAGATCATTAACTGCGTGTATTTTGTGTAGTTTTGCCTATTTACCTTTAACACTTGGAAACTTTGTATCACTACAGAGTGTTTTCTCTGTAAATTTCCCTTCAAGAATTGACAACATGTGGTGTCATTAAGCAGGGCAAAGATCTGTGTTCCTCTATTCATTATTCTGCTTTAGATCACTGTGTTGTGAATTCTTGCAGACATATTTGAAAGTTAACTAGAGAAGGAAGTGGTTATAGTCTTTTGCTAGTTTCTTAATGCATGGTAATAACATTGTTTGATAATTTGGGTGTAAAAGTGTTATTGTGATGTTTGGATAAGCATATAAGGGCACCTCTTGCATTCTCACCCTAATGCAGAATTCTTTGCAGATGTACTTAATAGCCTCCATTCCCCAATTCTTCCTTCTCAGAAAAGGATACCTTAAGTTAGTCTTCTAATCTTAATAATATTTTTCTTTCCCCTGGTGATTTGTAATAGATATGCACAATAATTTATATTCCAGCATTTAAAGTAGCTGTATTCCAATGCTTCTGAGCATCTCCAGTTTCACCTTTGAAGTATTACTCATAAATAAAATTATACACATCAACCTCCAGGATCCATGGGGAAAAGGATAATAAACTAGCATGATTTCTTATATAATTTTTTTATTGTGTGCTGCTTATGATTAGTATTATTTTTGCAGGATCACAATGCTATGTGTAGCTGTAAAGGGAGAGGTTGCTGATATCCTGGGTGTCAGAGTGAACTACAGATAACCATAATGTGTGTTTGTTAGTGTATTAATATTTTGCCATAATGGGGCCTAAATTAAATGGTCTGTTTGTTATGGCTAGGTACTTCTGTCTTCATCTGGATGTTTTTATTTATGTAAACCTTTTATCTCTTGCTTCCACACTTGCCCAATTATAGTGTTACATTTCTTATACTGGAGATGGATTTTAAAATGTATAGAATGTGCTCCCCATTCCAGTGTTTTCAGCAGGAGGTGATGGAAGGGTCAGGACTTCAGGATGTCAGCTTCTTGAGCTGTCACTTCATTCTGAATCCCACCTACCAACAAATAATGACATTTCCTCTTAGTTTTTATGCCCTTCTTGGTCATTTCATACCTTTGGCTAGAATTAACTTACTTGATTTCATTTAGTGCCATAATGCCCCTCAGAGCTTCTCCTTGACAGACTTTTTGTGAATTCACTATTTTCCTTTCTTCTGAGTACTGATAAAGTGACATCCCCGTGGATTCTCCCTGTCTCTCCCTTTGCACTTCAGCTCTCACATCCTTTCACTCCCATTGTGGAAAATCATCGGTGAATGGTATCATTGTACTTCTGCTCTTAAAAGAGTTTGGCTGCAGATTCATCCTTCCTTTTTCATTCCAGTTAAGAGTTGTCATATCTCAGGTCCTATACAGAGGCTGTCATACAGATTCTAACTGAACAGCTGAAGTAGGTGTTCCCTGTTTGATCGGCTTTCCTGGACCACCTGGCAAAAGAATGAAACCTGCTGGTACAGGTGAAAAAATGCCTGCAGTGTCATGCCATGAAGTAACCATCCGCTGCAGTTTTCAGCAGTTGCATGCTGTTTGTAGGCATACATTGACTCATAGTATTGCCAGCCATGTTTAATCTATTGTTAAATCTACCTAGTGAGCTTTAAAACTGTGAGTTTTCTGTATGTTTTGCTTCCTATTTTTGTCTCCTTTCTTTGCTTTTGCAGGCTGTGTTATATGTTTTGTTTGTTTATGCTTTCTTCACATCATTATTTGACTGTTTTCTCTACATCATATCATCCACTGTTTTCTGCTGTTTTCCTGCCTCTTATTTTTCCTTCTCTACTTTCTCTTTGAGCTTAACTCCTCATTGTGCTTTCTTTCTTTTCTCCAAATACTTGTTCTCCTTCACAGGTGTGAGTAGTTCATGGTTTTTCACACATTGTTCAGTCCCAATGCTACTGCTTGGGCTATTTTGCTTCCTCAGATAAGTCCTTAGAACCAACCAAGGGCATTTCCAAGCTCCTTTTTGTTGTGTTAAAGAGAAGTATTGGCTTCTAGGCAGTTTTACACACTTGAATGTTCTCCCCAGTCCTGGCCAGGTTCACCCCACTGAACTCTGGATGTCTAATGCAGGTGCCTAATTTATGTGTGTGGTCATCCATGGCTACTTCTGTGGTCAGTGGGAAGAGAAGGGCTTCTTCAAATAGTGGTTTGCACCAGGAGGGACCAAACTGAGCCCAGAAGTATCACTTCCTCTCTGCTGACCACCAAGGGAGCTTTGGATGACAGCTCTTCTAACCAGATGTCTCAGATTTGTAACAGCCACCTCTCTGTTAAAGTCTGCTGCTTGTATATGTGTTTTCAGTTCTGATCTCCTTCTAACATGATGGATTTTCAGGGGTTTCCCTATTTTTACTTAAAATAATCAATGCATGCATCTACAGCATTATGGAAACAATGTAAGAAAATTGAACTAGTGTGGTTTAAAGAGCCCAAACAACATATTCAGCCTTATGACTTTGTGGGGAAAGAAAGTTCTCGCCACTTCCAGACCCTGTAAAATGAGTTTTTCATCTGCCCCTATTCCTGCTGTCTGACTAATCGGTCTTGTGCACTTGAACTGATGAACTGATCCTTCTGCTGCCACTTCCCTCCCTCTGCTGGAATACTGATGTACTCACGGCACAGTCAGGAAATATTGCAGCAGCGGAAGGTTTACTAAAGGACAGCCTGAGGCCCAGACTGCAGAATTAGATCTTGAGTGGGAATATATAGGCAAAGAAAAAAAGCTGTGAAAGAGGGAGGCTAAAAATGCAACAGCCAGATTGAAAGAGCAGAGAAGAGCCATAAAGGGGATAATCAGAGCTGTATGAAATAACAGTGGCGTGTGCTTTTACCTGTGTGGCTGGCACTTCTGAAGCAAGAGGCACGTCTGAGTAACTTAATGAGTGTCAGCTTTAGAAACTAAAAAGTTGATAATCTATTGCCTTGTTAATGTAGTTAGTTAATTGATGTAATTTTGCCAATTTTTGAATAACTTGATATAAATACATTGGTAATGTTTAAAGAAAAGAATCATGTGATGTGGGAACATGAAATTGATCTGCAATGGTCAACTCTGTCGCTGTTAAAGGCTAGGTGAGGGTGTTCTATGACTCTTTTTGGTCACTCATCACTATATTTGCTTTATGATTTATGTAAAGTAAATAATAGAAAAACCCTTTATGAATTTGATGGGCACTTGGACATATCAAGGTTTCTTTTTCAAACTACAGCTGAGACAGCTTTCTAACAGCTTACTCCATGACAAAGGAAAGCTGCATGAATGAAGTTTGTAATATAAATGAGAATATTTGACACAGAGAATATAGATCTGTCTAGAACTTGCTTTATCATATGCCTGGAGTCTGCATTCAGCTTTGGATACTATCTTAGACTCCATTTGTGAAGCACTGTTGAAGAACTCAGCTTGAAAGAAATCAGGCATAGGCTTCTTTCCTATCTGGCTTCTACACCACAAAAAAAAAAGGTGAGGTTCTGTTCAGAAGGTGTTCAGCACCTGACAGACATTTTTCTTCCAGTGATGTTTTTAGCTTTAATTATAGTGTTCTGTATTATAAAGTGTGCTATTTGATAATTAATCAAACAATAATGCATTTCACTCATCTTTAGACTCTGGTTCTATGAACAACTTTATTCATTCTCAGGCTAAGATGAAGAGTTTTGGGAAGCTACAGGCAGGGCAGTGTAACTGAAACATCAGCTCAAGAGGCTGATGGCCTTCAATAGTTAATCCTGCTGCCAGTGTCTGCAGTAGCAGTCAGTGTAGCTCTCTTTATCTAAATTTTATGGTGTTGGCCTTTTATGAACGAGCTAAGTTAGACTTCAAGTTGATCAGGAGGAGAGAAAAATCATGCTAGCTACTCCGTATTAGATCTGCAATTTTATGAGATAAATTATCAGTTGGGTGGAACACTGAAACTATTCTTATAATTACAGCCTATGTTATTCCATGTGATGAGCTTGAATTTATAGATCTTTTGTGTGCATAAATTTGGAAAGAAACATCTCCAGCTTGTGTAGTCCCACACTTGAAATAGAAAATGAAAATTAGCTAAGCCTGCATGTATATGCACCTCTGCAGGTTAAACAAATTTATTTACAGTTCTGATTTCTGCTGTGTGGTTTTTAAATACATGTATGGGATCTGTCAGCAGTTCCACTGACAGTGCCAGTCCCGTGCTCTAGAGTACCTGTAGAGGAGGTAGCACATCAGATTTATGTATTTTTAGCTGTTCTTCGAGGATGACAACAACTGTTACTGACATCAAGCATGGCCAGAAATCGTTGGATATCATGGCCTGACAGTTTGACATTGGTACTTGAACACTCTAGTGGAGAAAACTTTGTAATAAATTAATTCTAAACCCAGGGTTTTTAATCAAAGCGATTGATTTTGCAAAGCTTAGACTTTATTACTTGGAGTTAGCCGGTACCACAGCATCCTTTAATCTTCACTTTTGACACGGCACGACGTCGTCGCCAAGTTTAGGCAAGGGGCAGGAAAAAAAAAAAAAAAGCCTTTTTAAAAATGTGAAATAACAATGAGAAGGCCGTCCCCCTGGGAGACAGGTTACGGGTATAACGAGGGCAGCAGCGCGCAGGAAACTCGCTCTGCGTCCCCCCTGTGCCGCGGGCGAGGAGCGGAGGGAGGGGATGGGAGCCGGGGGGGACGGGGACGCGCCCGCCCGGAGCGCGTTTCCTGCTCGCCGCTGCCTTTAAGGAGGCGCCGGCTTTAAGGTGGACCGGCGGTGAGGGCGGGGCGCGCCCGTCCGGCTCCGCCCGCCGCGTCGCCCTCCGGTCCGCCCCCCTGGCCGGGGCAGCGGGTGCCAGGCGGGGTTGTGATGCGGCCGTTGTTTTTGTAGGGTCGCGGGGCCGCGGTGCGGAGGTAGCCAGGCGGCCCATGGAGCTGGGGTACGCCTGGCAGGCGGCGTAGCCCTGCTCGCCCCCGCTCCCTTCCGCCGCTTTGTTAGCGCGAACACAAGCGCGCCTCACCTACAAGGTGAAGAGGAAGGCAGCACTCCCCGCACAATAATGGGCACCCGGGCGCTGCCCCCCGGGCCGCCGCAGAGGTGAGTCGGCGCCGCCGCAGGGCCGCAGGTTCCCCGCGGGGAGGAAGCCGAGCGAGCGGGCGGGCTGACAGCGCCGCGGCGCTGCCTTAAGAGCGGGGCGCCACCTTAAGCGGCCGCTGACTTTTCTCGTTACATTGTAGCAGCGGAAAGAATGTCGGCGCGGGCCGCGGGTGACGTCAGGAGGGAGCAGCGCGGCGCGGCCGCCAGGCAGCGGCAGCGGCGGCCCCGCCACGGCGAGGGAGGAGGCGGAGGAGGCGGGAGCGGCGCCGGCCCCGCCGCCACCGCAGCGGCAATGGCGGCCGTCGGGGAGCGCAGGTCCCTGCCCAGCCCCGAGGCGATGTTGGGGCAGCCCTGGAGCCACTGGGTCGATGCTGCTAAACTTCACGGGAACGACGGTGAGTGGCTGCCGAGCACCGCCACCCCCACCCCCCTCCCCCCGCTCGTCCCCGGCGCACCCCGCGGCTGCCCCGGGACGGCACGGCGGGGTGCCGGGCCCGGCGGGGAGGTTGGGTCCGTTCCCACCCCCGGCGTTCGCGGCCGAGTTCGTTGTGCGGTGCGCGCCCCCCGGCCGGGCTCGGGAGCGGCGCGGAGCGAGCAGCGCCTGCCCCAGTTCCTGTAATCCGGGACACGGTGCGAGGAGGTCGGAGCCGGTCCCCGGAGCCCGGCACCTCCTGCCCTCGATTGAGCCTCGGCGTGGGGCGGGGAGCTCCCGCCGCAGGTGAGGCATCCCCGCCGCTGACAGCGGCTCCCCCGCTCCGGGGCCCAGGAGCCCTCGGTGCCTCTGTCCTGTGTTTACGGTCGCGTCCCTGCGTGTGCCCACGGGGGAACGGGCTGCAGGTCACGAGCAGGGCTCAGTCCTACCCTCTGGCTTTTCCATGGATTGAAATCTTGTGGCTTTTTGGTTTTAGGAACAGCATTAGAAGAAAGTTTCAAGGAATACGGGAGAAACCGAGAAGCAATGCGACTTTGCCGAGAAGGTGAGTGCAATTCATTCTTGAAGAAAAGTGCAAGAAGTTTTCTTCTTCCTAACTACTTAACAGAGGGGCAGGCACGGTTAAGAGAAAGGGTCAAAGTTTCCTATCGGTTTGGATTTAGGACTGATGGCCTGTCAGACTGGTGTTATTAGCATTATTATTAAATTAATACATATTTTGAGAACTACAAGTTAGGGCATAGACTGTCCTTACTGTGTTTCTATATGTTGTTTGTTTGGTTTTTTTTCTTTAGACTATAAATAGTCCTAAGGGAGGTCTGTGCCCAGCACTGATAAAATCTTCTCTTGACTTATAATATTTTTTATTCTTGGTATAATCCATGTCAGTACTTCAATACCAATCCCTTCCCCTGTCATGTCATTGTGTTATGTTTATTGCTTGGTACTCTGCTAAATGAGAGTGACCTTTCACCTGTGATTAGCAAAAGCCCATTACGGCCTAGTTTCTTGCAAGAGTAACAATGCTACTTGGAGTTGTAAGCAGATGATGAATGAAAGCTATAGATTATTATTTACTTTCTAACAGGCAGAGAAAAAAAGGAAGTGATGAGTGTGATTTATCATGTTAATTTTTGTTTATTTGTTTTTCTAGTTTAGTGATTGTTTTAGAACACAGAAAGTTTTAGAACCTTTCTCAGTACGGTTGGTTCTTGGTTCCTTCCGAGTGCCTGAGAAGTGTGCCAGAGAGCAGGCCCAGCTGTTTTAAATACTAGAGCAGTTAGACCCAAGTCATTTATTTGATGTTGTAGAAATGGAAGACTGAGTTTGTAGATGTGGTTTACAATCATGGGAAGCAGAACTTGCCAGCGACTTTAGGAGATGATCTGATTCAGCACTTACTGACTTGTGAGCAGCAAGCAGCAAATGAAACCTAAAGCAAGGTGGCACAGGCTGGCAGGTTTGGGAGACAGTGATCATGTTGAGTCTGAATCAAAATGGCTATTTTTTGTGTTCCCAATGTTGCTAAAATTTGGAAAATACAGTTTCTAGGATCAGAGGCAGTGGCATGGAAGATGCAATAGGCAGCTGTGCTGCAGCCTGCAGATTCACTTGTGTTGTTTTGCCATCTTCTTAAGTGTATCTGTGAGTTCTTAGGCACTTGAAAAATCACTTCATTACTTCATTGCCAAGTCCCAATCTAATCATTGTGCTGGATATGTAATTCATTTTTCTGAATAGGCAAATCATTCAAATGCTAAAAAAGCATTTACAACAATAAATACACACATTATCCTAGTGAAGATATTACCAATAAGGATTTTCAAACATTTACTCTTATTTCTACCTATTAAAATGCAAGCTTCTAAGGTTTCTAGATTCTGAAGATTAGCTGGCAGGGTAAAGAATAATCGATCTTATTTTTTTTACCACTGGAGAGAGATCATGAAACTGTTTTTGTGCAGGCTGATCACTGAGACACACAGCTTTTCTGCACTGACTCCAACCATGTGAGTGATTTGTAGGGTTGTGAGTTGAAGGAATTTCATAAAATAGTTTGAGAATTAAAAGTGAAACTTAGTAGCCCTGTCAGGCTTCCAGAAGTCTATTTATTTTGGTTGCTTTATGACATATGAATGAGACACTGACTTGGCATGTACCTGTAGCTGGCCTGAAGGGAGCTTGGCCTGCTGCAAAATACAGCTAAAATAGTATTAATTAAGTTTAGATTAACTTAACTTAAGGAACTAGGGAGCAGCAAACATACCAGCATATGTATGTGTTATCAAATAAAACTTTGAAAATGCTCTAAATTATTCATTTTCCTAGGAAGAATTTTGCATTCAAACTTGAGGAACAAACATTTATAAAGTAGTTGGATTTTCTAAACCTTGGTTCTTAACAGAGAAAGGTGAACCAAAAGTATAAATTTTGTTAAATCCACTTTAACCTCAAGACTTTTGTCGTGGTACCCCACAGTATTTTAAATGCAAGTAACAACAGAACTCCTTGTGTAAGAAAGTTATTTCTCTACAGATTGGGAGTTGACTCTGAGGCCCAACTTCATAAAAGGATTTCAAGGTTATTTAGGCTAATTTAACCTTGCATTGCAACTCTTCCAGTTTGCATAAAATAATTAAATATTCATGGCCTGGAGAGGGAGCAGAAGAAGGAACATGACTTTACATCCCACATATTAGAATTGGGTTCAAAACCAAGAACCATTTTCTTTATTTAACAATTGTCAGGCTCCCACTGGCCTGTGTCCCCACTGGGCTATGGGTGGTAGTTGTTTCTTTTCCCACGTGCTGTTTCTCTGCATCTCCTGCTGGGAATGGCCTCATCCTCAGCATGCCTGCTGGCAAGAGGTGGATTTCAGCCTCACAGGCAGTTGAGTTTGAGTCTCCTGAATGAAGAGTGAGTGTTCCTCTTATTGTAACACTGTATTAGAAAAGGGGCTTTAGCATTGCCAGCTTCTCCTTTTGTTAAGCTTTAAAGGCAAAGAATGATAGATGCTATTTTAAAGAAATACAGGAGGATGTAACTGTGTAATTCCAGGGCAATATTTGCAAGCAGTGGAGAGAGGCAGGATTTCAGACACACCTTTGTCAGTGGCAGTTTCTATTTGCTGATAAGTCAGCTCCTTTCTCAGCATTTTAGTGGCTGTGAAGCCTGATGAGTCCTTTATACCTGTTAATGATGCTAGTTCCATGCAGGGATCAGGAAACATTTTTTTTCCTGTATCTAACCCTTCTTGTCATAACCAAGCTCACATTAAAGTGAGAACTAGAATTTGAGTTCGGGCTTCCCAAACTCCCAGTGTTTGTGTCTCATGCTTCTATGTTTCTTTTTCACTGCTCTGACATGCCTTCTGTTCTGCTAATACATAATATTAAATCTTTCCTGCTGGAATCCTCACTGACCTTCATCAAAGTGAGAAACTTGCTGGATACTTTCCTATATGTTGCTTTTTGAGACAGTAACAGTCCACACTGAGCTTTGATGTAGAAGTCAGCTGCAGGAATAAGATATGGGCCCAATGGACTTGACTTGCTCTTGGTATGGAAAATCCCCAGGAGATGGAAGTGAGAGAGGGATACCCAATGGGATGGGAAGATTTTACTTTAAAATGAGCCTTAAACTTTACTTTGAATTTGTACACTGAAACCTTCTTCTGCTGAGCAATCCTATCAAGGTAAGAACATGTTAGAAGCAGTTGTGTTCATTAGTTATTTTCATATGTAATTGATGTGACAGAATCTTTTGGCTCAGGCAGTCTCTTAATTACTTACTGCTTTGTGAACCAGCTAAAGGTGTGAGTCCCCTGCCACTCACTTGTGCTGAGATGAAGCAAGGATAGCATGTTGCATTGTAATATGTAGATGGATTCCAAAACAGCAAGGCAGAAAATCTCATCTTCTTCATGCATTTTCCCTGTATTTTAAAATGAAACTTTGCTGAAGTGCATCTTCCAGACTTGTGTGATGGTGGGAGCGAGTGCTATTGGATGCAGCCAAAATGTTTTCAGTCACTCAGTTCATCTTGGAGGTGCAGTAGATCTTAAAAGAAGTTTGATGTGTCTGTAGTACCTGACACTGTTTGATTTGGAAAAAAACTATTCTTCTTATCAAACCTCATAATCAGTGCTTGAAACAGTTTTTCTGGAGATCCTTGCTCACTTGTGCTGAATTTAGTTTGCTTTTAAGGATTTTTCTAGCCCATTGTTGCAAAGAGGATCTCTAAATAGAACTGTGCCTGTGAGTGTAGAGTTCATGCGTGGTAACTTTGACAGGCTTCAACAGAGGCAACTGTTGCTTCTTGCAAAATTTAACAACAGGTTGGCTCATTTTGCTCTGTGAAAGAGTAGAGAAGCTGTGGATAGAAACAGTGAGGACCAAAGTTGTTTATTGGGGCTGAGGGCCTAACCCTCTCCCACCACCAAGGAACTCTTGACTCTCCCCTCAACCAATTGCTAAAGGTTGCTGTGTATGTTCCTTTAAATAAAACAAATACGTCGGGGAAAAAATCCAAAATAAGAAACCCAAAACCAAGCCATCCCCACTCCCAAATTTGTATTTGAGAGTCAGGGAGATACAACCCATGTACATCATCATTAAATACACCATTACTTATTAATTTGTGCAACCCTTTTGAAGTGGTTGGGATAAAAGTCTCTTATATTCTTATACTGACTCATAAAATACATTTGAAATACTTAAAATTATAAGAAGCGAAACTATGGCATCTCAGATGGGAAAATAAAAGCATGGGGAGCAGAAAAAGAGATTTGGCTAAACAATTTAAAATTGAGTGTTTTTTTTTAATAGTGTATTCAGTACATGCTGAAACTATGGTGTCTTTACTAGAGCTTAAGCACCTCATTCTTTTAGTTACACATACAGCCCCTTTTTTAGTTTGTTTGGGTATTTTTGTGTGTGTTACATCCTTTGAGAGGTGAATCCCTTGCTGCTGTCTATTTCAACTGGTAACAAAGTAGAGGAGGAGGAGGAGGAGGACAGAACATCTGTAATTTGGGTCCCAGGTCAGAATTGGTGTTGGCTGTGGGGGGATGTGGCACAGTACTAGTTTTACAGCTTTTAGAATATTCTGTCTTAATAAAGGAAGCAGTGAGTTTTCTGTGGGAATGCAGATTGTCAGTTTTTGGTGGGCACCTTCAGAAGACACTCTGGAAGGTTTAGTGACAGTAGGAATTAGTCAGGAGAGCAGGTGGGAGCAAACTCTCTTCAGCATTGTGTCACCTGGTAACAGCTGAACTTCTGGTCTTTGACAGTTAATATATCTTGGGGATAAAAAAAAAGGCTCTGTGAACCTCTAAGGCATTCAGCAGAAGCTTTGAGGTTTGATTATATTAATTGCTATTAATGGAATTTAACAGAGCTGTGACAGTACTGAGAGCCATGTGATGAACCCTTGTTCTTCAGCTCTTTCTGGGCAGGGTTGAGCAGTGAAATCCAGGCCTGGGAGGCTCACTAGAAGCATCTTTATCACATACACCCAAGGTCTAGAATTTTCCCAGCAGCAGGCTCCATAAATAATTAAAGCACTGCTGAAACTTCTGTTCCAATATTAAGTTGTAAACACAAGTAAGAGACAGCATTTTATTTCAAATTTAAATTTGTTTTTATTCAGCCTTGGGAGGTGCTTAGTTGAGTTGATTTTTTGTTGTGTCAGATCATATCAGAAAGATGCTTAGAGGGCTCTATAATCGTTGCCTACCTGCAAAAACACTTGTGAGAATTTTTAATAATTTGAAATAAATATTTTAAGGTAGCAGTGCAAAGTGCCATGCTTCTTTTTTGACAGTCTGCATAGCTCTTCACAGTCTGTAATCAGATCAATCTCTTCTTCATTTCATTGCATTTTAATTGACTATTTACACAAATTGTTTTAAGGTTTTGTGGACTGGTTATCGTAAAACAATTACAGGGAGACTTTAAAATTGCATTGAACTGTTTAGGAAGATTGTGGAGGTTTTATGAGATTGCTTGAAAAACATGCAATTTGAAAGGATGCTTCTTCTGAAATTGTCTGCAGTGATAGGCCCTATTTTTTTGCCTGGTTCTTCTTTTCCTTTAAATCTAAGTTCTGTTTACAATATTTAATTATTTCTGATGGAATGAGTCAGGTGTTATAAATAGAATATTGTGATGTTAGACTGCAAGTTAGAACTGTGTCATCTCATATGTTTTAAAGATACTTGCAGGTTTTAGGTATTACCATAACATTAGTGTGGTATTGCAAAGACTTGGGGACTTTGCCTGCAAGTGCAGCCACAAGACTGTCTTGATCTGTCCATAAAATGTGAGGAGGCAGGATATTTTTTTTTTATAAGAACATTTAGAAATAGTTGTCTGTACACATACATAACAGTCAGGAATTCACTGTTATCTAATCCTTCTTAAGAGTATGATTAGCTAGGTTATCCCTGTGCAGAAGAGCTGATGTGTTGGTAATACTTAGTTAAAGGTTGGTTTCCGTTGTGTTTCTGTGCTATATTTAACAACAAAAACTCAGTGAGAGAAGAACAATGCAATAAATATGTAGAAATGTGACTTTCATACAAGATGGTAACTTTGTCGTCTAAGTAGAGCAGGAAAGACAAAAAGTCTTAGTGAAGGATACTTTTAAATAAATTGGGTTAAGAGGATGCAGATTACTCTCTCTAAGGTAACTATTTTAAAAGGTAGTTCTTCCATTGCAGCAGATCTATAAAAGTGAATGTCTCCAGTTCTTACAGCTCTCCTGGCTATGCCCAGCCTGTGGCTGGAACTGCTAAAGGTTTTCTGGGGATATGTGTGATCTCTTGTCTCTTACAATACAGAAAAGATTTCATCTTTCACAAACCATTGTAATATTTGACTTGTAATTAACTATTCTAAATAATCTATAGGATGCTTGAAAATTGTTTCTCTTCCTGTGTAATGAATGAAATAATCCACTGCTGTGGAAGTTCCCCATATGTACAATACTCAATGTTATTTCCTAGGCATTCTTACAATGTAGGTGACAGCACAGAGATGAATAGAGCTTTGTACTTACATTTCAAGTTTTTTAGCAGCAAGTGTTAAAATCTGACAAAGGGAATTCAAAGTCTAATGTAGCAGAGTAGCATGATTATAAAAGCAGTTGTCACAGAAGGCAATAAATTTATTGTAATCTGTGTTCCCACTGCTAGAAGGCTTTGTTCAGTGAAAAGCTTTCCCTGCTTGTGCAGGCTGTGTGCAGCTGTGAGCCAGGACTGGTGCTGGTGGCTCTCACACTGGTTCTTGTGGCAAGTCAGACACTCTGGTAAGCCCAGGTACTACAGGGTATGACAGGATGTGACTTCATCAAAGTAAACTGCACATGCAGCTGCTCCCACATGGCTTGGAGTCATGATTGCTGGGTTTGGAAATGGCAAATACTCTGGGCTATTGGCTCAGCTAGATTAGAAATGCTCAAATGCTCAGTTAGCTGTGTGTGCACGTGCCCATCAGCCCTGTGGAATAAGCTGGTTTGTGGTAACATGTTCCAAATGAGAAAGATGGTTTAGTTACAAGCTCGCCCCAATCCTGATCTCCACTTCTGATAGCTTTGGCATAGCCCATGGATAAACTTCATTGATAATACAAGGGGAAAAGGATAATTGGTTATGCCTTGTTTTTCTGCTGGGGGGATTATAATAGGCAGAAAACATGCAGTGTTCTTGATCTGCTCTTCCTTCTGTTGCTAAGCAGGACTTGAATCTTCATCGACTGTAATGCAACAGAAAATGCAGCTTTCTCAACTGGCACTGAAAAAATATGTACAAAAGAGCTGAAGGACTAAAATCCTGTATGGAGCAATTGAGGTTAAGTCCATATTGCTTTGGTTCTGAAATCTAGAGCTGTCATTGTTTCCTTTGCAAGCAAATTGGTTGGATGCTTTCTTGCTGATACAGTTGCCTGGAAGTCCTACAGCAGCTTGCCTTAAAATGAAGTGTGGAGGCTTTAAAGAGTTACATTTGAAAATCAAGTCCTATGATGAATACACAATAAATTGGATGTTTGCTTTCCATGGACATCAAATTCTGTTGTATTTTACCCTTCATAAATTTAACTTTCAGTCTATGGTTTTGTTCATTGACAGCATAAGTGGCTTAGTAGATGCTGTGAGTAGGAAGATGTGAGTTCTGATGATTTATTGTTACCTGGGGATGTGGGGTATTGCTGTCAGCCACTGAAGTCAGCAGAGTTTTTCTTGTGACTAGAAGGAGAATGTAGGACCAGGTTGTGGGGCTCAGTGGGTGAGAGAGGAGACAGCCATGTTCACTGCAACCTCATGATCAGACAGACACCAAAGGTACTTCACTATGCAAACATTTAATTGTCAGTCCCTAGATATTGCAGCCATGGCTTTGTCAAGGTGTATATACCCTAAATTACACCCTCTGGCTATTGTTTCAGGCAAAACTACAGAGGAAAATCTGTATCAGTTTACACCTAGGGTGTGGTTCTACAATCTTTTTTTTTTCCTCCTAGTAATGCTGGATTAAGTAGCTCCTGTCTCTGCTGAGTGAAACACTTGTGAAATAATAGTTGTATTCTAACTGTAAAGTTGTTTCCAAAACAAGGTGATGGCTGCTTAAAGGAGGACCTTAATTTTCCACCAGGTGTTTGGTCTGGAAATCTAGAATTCCTTGGGCTGTTCTTGATTATGTATCTTTTCAGAGTGAACCTGATTAGATTTTTGCATGTCTGCCTAGAAGACTGTATAGCATAATAGATCTTTTATCTTAGATGTCTTTGAGTGTTAAAGATGTCATGTCAGTGAATAACCACAGTGTAAATCAGGACCAGTTGTAAATGGTGCATTGTGAAAACTAAACAAGTAAGAACTAGTTGTTGTTATTATTAGTTAGTGTTCTTTTAAAAAAATTCCTTTTTCTTAATTAGTTATGTCAGGAGGCCAGGTAATAGAAATTGGAAGTTTTTCTAACATTTTTGAGGTGATTCCCAGTAACTCTGTGAACTGGAGAAAATGCCATTTGAATTTGTGTTACTGTGCTGAACAAGACTTACAGCATCATTTATCTTTATCTTTTACTGGAGGGCTGTTACAAATTATGCCAAAAGGAGAAAGAAGCATCATTTATACAGTATACATAAATGTGTTCCATACCAAATACTCCTTTTATCCCTTCAGGAGAAATCTATAGTTGTGTGGAATATCCAGAAGCCTCAAATGTTGCAAAGATTTGGGTTAATTGGCAGCATTTTTGATGGGTATGTCAAAGGAATAGAAAGTGTTCCCAATAGTCAGACAATGTGGGTGTTGGATTATTGAGACAGCCATATAAAATAATTTGGAAAGCACTTTTCAAGATAATATATTTTCCAAAGAATTTCTCCACTTTTCCCGGAAAATGTTAAAATCATTTATTTCATTTCTGTTCAATTAGAATGACTCTAGAAATATATTGAACAAGTTTAACTTGCCTCTGACAACTAGAAGGCTTTGCTAGGCTTTAGTTTATAACAAATATAATTTTGGGATTTAGGATATTGTTGTGGTTTGACACTGGCTAAATACCAGGCACCCATGACAGTTTCTCACTCACCCTTCCCTGCTGGAGTTGGGCAGAGAAGAGAAAAATTTAATGAAGGCTTCATGAGTTCAGATAAGGACCAGGAGAAAACACTTTGAGGGCAAAACAGGCTCAACTTAGAGGTACAAAGTGAATTTATTACTAACAAAGTCAGAGGAGGATAATGAGAAGTAAAATAAGCCCTTAAAGCACCTTTCCTTCACCTAACCCTCCCCTCCTTCCCAATGACAGCCCAGGGAGACAGGGCATGGGGCTTGGGTCAGTTCATCACTGAGGTTTCCTTTTGCTGCCCCAGGAGAGAAGTCCTTCCCCTGTGAGGCCGTGGGGTCCCTCCCCTGGGGGACAGTTCTCTGTGAGCTTCTCCAGTGTGGGTCCTCTCTGATGAGCAGCAGCCCCACAGCACCTGCTGCAATGTGAGCTCCCCCAGGGGCACACAGTCCTCCCAAACTGCTGCAGTGTGGGGCACCCCTCCACGGGGTGCAGCCCTCCAAGGACAGGCTGCTCCAGCCTGGCAGCAGGGCCCCCTCTCTCCACCTGGCATCCTGCTGGATCACAGCCTCCTCTGGCACCCACCTGCTCCAGCATGGGCAGCTCCCCCCGGCTGTGGGTGGATCTCTGCATCCCTGTGGATCCCCAGGGGCTGTGGGTGGATCTCTGCATCCCCCATGGATCTCTGCATCCCTGTGCATCCCCAGGGGCTGTGGGTGGATCTCTGCATTCCCCATGGATCTCTGCATCCCCCTGGATCCCCAGGGGCTGTGGGTGGATCTCTGCATCCCCCTGGATCCCCCAGGGCTGTGGGTGGATCTCTGCATCCCTGGGCATCCCCAGGGGCTGCAGCAGCTCAGCTGCTCCAGCATGGTCTCCCCATGGCCTGCAGAGGAGTCTCTGCTCTGGCTCCTGGAGCACCTCTTCCCCCTCCTTCACTGGCCGTGGTGTCTCCATGCTGTTTCCCTCACATGTTCTCACCTCCTCCTCTTCTCTGGCTAGGAAAAAACTGTGTCCCACTTTGTTTTGATTTTCTTCTCAAATCTGTTATCACAGAGGCGTTCCCAGCCTCTGTAAGTGGCCCAGTTTTGGCCAGCAGCATGTCCATCCTCAGAGCCATCAGGGACTGGCTCTGCTGGGCATGATGGAAGCTTCTAGCAGCTTCTCACAGAAGCCACCTCTGTGGCTGCCCCAATACCAAAAACCAGGCTATGCAAAACCAACACAGATGTTCAGATAATTTGTTCTTTAAAACGTAGGGTCTGTGTTTGAATCTGTCTGTTCTGCTCAGCTAAGAGAGATGGCAGTTGTCCTGCTCTCACTGGTACTAAATAAAAGTATTTGAGAGGAAAGGTGCAAATTAATTTCCTGATAGGCAGCATTTACTTCATAAAAGTACCTAAAGATGAATTCCCAAAAGCAATTTTTATTTTTCATTTTTGTGAAGTTGTGTTACTCAAATCAACTGTCTAGAAATCCTGCTTGTTAAGGAGCTTCTGTTCCACATTGTAGTTTGTAATTTATAGAGGAGAAGTTTTGAGCCAAATACAATATATCTGTGTTACCTACCAAAGGCAGTGTAATATGTGCTTATAATTCTTGTCCTAAATACAGGGTTGGGGCTTTCTGTGGCCAAGTGATTGAGGGAAGACTTTTTCTACGAACTGTGTTGTGAAATTTTAAGGGGAAATATCAATGTCTGAGCTGTACCTGATACAGTTTGATTATGGTTTCTATCTAGGCTGGACAGGGCCTTTCCTTGTCTGATATTTCTTCTGTAGAACCTGCTTGAACAGCCAGCTGACTGTGCCTGGCTGTTTCAGCACCACTATTTCCATGGGGTGTTTGGAGAAGTCCTAGATGCATCAGTCCTCATTTGGGAAGTTTCCTTTTGGTTCTGCCTGACTCCCACCTTGTGCCCTGAAATGTAGGGACACAGACCACTGTGTCATTTGCTGGAAAAAACCTTGTAAGTTTCTTTTCTTGTTTTTATGGCCTGAATTTAATGATCTGGAGTGTTAGCATGATAGTCTTGGATATAAGAATACTATTTTTATCTTTAGAGTTGAGCACAGGAGTAAAATCTTCAGTGTGCTGTCAACATGTCTCATCTGAGGCTTGTTTACAACTGCTTGGGATGCAAAAGAGGTTCTCTGTGCAACAGTGCAATTCTCTGTCCTCCTTCTGACACCATCCAAAATTCTCATGGATAACCACAACAATGTGAAGAAAGGCCCTTGTCCCAGGAATGGGCAAAAATCACAGCCTGGATAGATGGTGCTCTTCATTATGAAATAGGAAGACATGATGGTAAGGTGCAGCATCAGCAGTTTTATTTATAATTTAATCCCTCCAAGACTTTTCCTGCACTTGGTGACCGAGGTCTTGCAGGGAGAGTGGCGTCGTTTGTCATCGCAGTGCCCGGGGTGATGTCACTGACTCATGGGAGCATTTGGGGTGTCCCTACTGTTATGGTGGCCTGGCAATACTCTTTCTTGAACTCCTTTGGCATTTTTCCCCACGTGTTCCACACAGTTGCTGGAAGCAAAAGCTTTTGAGCCATTTCCAAACCCAAAGCAGTGCATTGTGGGCCGCACTGGGAGGACTGGATCAACAAGTTTGGCAGCAGCAGCTTTGGCTTCCTGCCTACCCTGGATAGGCACCAGTAGAGATTGCCTAAGTCTCCCAGTGAGTTTGAGCTGAAGATCCCAGCCTAGGTCCTGAAAGTCATATGTGCACAACTGCTGTGCCTGACAGAGGATCTGCCTCTGTTGTAAACCGTGGTTTTGTTATCCTGGGTATGTTTGCAGTAGTTATCTTTTATCTGCTTTAGGAAGGTGGATGTTCTATTTGTTTTCAGCGTACTGGAGGGTGGTAAACTCTACAAATTTGTTAAAATATCAAAGGATCCTGTTTACCTTTCAGTTTTCTGTTGTCTATTTAATCTTACTGTTTTCATCCTGAGTCATCCAGGGGCAGTTAAATGGTGCTCTGAAGTGTCCTTTTCTGTGTGTTTTTGAAATACCAACTCGGTGTTCTTTGTTGTGCCTGTTCCTTAATACTGACCCCATGTCAGTATTCTGTGACTTCCCCTTTGCAAACAGGCTTCATCTTGTTAACACAATGCATCAGGACCACCACTTGAGGTCTGGGGGTTTCCTGGGGGAGCGGGACACCACTTGCCTGTGTCTCACTGCACAATTGTGCTCTGAATATGTCTAATCTTGAATCTGCATAAGGATGACTTTGTGCTGCTGCTTATATAATCAGGTTTATTGGTTTTATGTCCCTTTTGACATGAGATGTCTAAAAATTAAAGCTGATGGCTATTTCAGTATTTTTCCTTAGAGTAGAGCATTTTGCTCCCTAGCTGGCCTAAGAAAGGGAGAATAGTTCTTTTTTTTTCACCTCCCATTGTGTGTTTAGGTCCATTCATACATATCCAATACCACCTTCTCAAGTGTGACGAGTACTGTTAGCTGCAGAGAGACCAGAGGAGGAAAGTAGTCTTAGAAGTATCTGTCAAAAATGTGAGTTGGACCAAACCAACCAAATCAAAACATTAAGTAGTCTGAGCAAATTCTTTTCTCCTTTCCTTTTATTGTGTTCTGCTGAAGGTGTTACTTTCTGTGTACATCACAAGTGGGCTGGTGTTCTGGTTATGTTAAAGAGGCCCAGACCATGAAAGAGCAGAAAAACTACTTAAAAGCAGTTCAGTCCTTTCAGGTCTTCTGCTTGTACAATATGATCTAAATGATCTTAATTTTTTAATACATCTTACTTTAAAAATATTAAAAGTTGGCAGTCCTTCCCTACCCCTTTCTGTTGAAGAGTGAAATTGGTGATTTCAGTAGTGGAGAGCTAGTGCCAGATATGGAAGAATAATGCAGATTTTGTTCACCCAGTGTTTTAAAATTTTTATTTTTTTCTCTGTAACACATATATCATGTATTTTATGTGTAATATTTGGACATAGAATTTTGGAAGATTTTGTGAAGACAGGCTCCGAAAATAAGGCAAATATCTCCTAACAGTGAAGACATGCATCTTGGAATAAGGATAGCAATGGGTTTAATCTAAAGAGGAGGTGACATGCAAAGGCCAAACCTAAATTTCTTCTTCAGAACGATTCAAAATTCCATAACAATAAAAAAACTGCACTTCCACAAAGATTTTTTAGGCTGAACTGTGTTTGTGTTATATCACAAATAACCAGCAGTGAAATTACTGACCTTATTCTGTGAATGGGTAGCCTGATTTTTCTTCCCTGCTTACCTGTTTAATTCATATAACTGTGTGTCAGAGGGCAGCTAGCACAGGTTTAAACCCTAACCCTTCTGAACAGGTGGGTCCCCTCTTGGAAGGAAATCTCTGATGACAGTAGCTCTGTATGTGCTGGAATATATCAACTGTAAGAAGTAAAGACTCAGGGTTTACCAGTTCCTCAGCTAGATAATTGAAATAGTCATATTTCTTTGTCTAAAGCTATGCAATAGCCAAGTTTAAAATACTTTGTGTAACTACATGTGTGTTCAAGTACATAACAAGTAAGTTAGCCCTTTTAGTGCACTATAACAAGAAAAACACTGTTTTATTTTACACTTTATCTTCTGATCTTATTAACTATCACAGTGCTGTTGGGGTTTTTTTGCTATAGTACATTTATATGCCTGTTGCTGTGCAACTTACATTATTATTTTTTTAATTGTATCAAATCAAGTCCCAGTAAATCTGCAAAGCAAAGGAAGTAAATTTTACTGAAAAAACTAATAGTGCCTGCCAAATTGAGAGGAGTGAGGAAGTGTAAGTAAGCTGGTATGTGAAAATCAACAGGCATCAGTTTCCTTATGGCTATATAAGGCATGATTGAAACAGTCTTATTTTTGAGATGGATGTTCCAGTGCATGGAGAAAATGGGAGTGGCAGGGGTGGGGTGGTTTTAGGTACTTGGCTTGCCTAATAAAAGAAAATATTGATATACAATTCAGTTGACAGGTCCTGTGTGGTTTTGTTTGTTTGTTTGTTTTTGGTTGGGTTTTTGTTTTTTTTTTTTTTTTAATATCCTGATTTGCTCTCTCAGGTATCAGGTGCATGAGGTGAAAACCCAGAGTGTTCTTTGCACAAAGATGTGTTGTCTTTGCACAATTAAGGAATTAACAACTTGCTGCTGTCATACGGGAACTGGGGCTGTGGCCAGCAGGGAAGAGAGGGAAGAGGTGGAAAGATGAGCACTGTGCATGTCCCAGGTAGCAGGGAAAAAGGTGCACTTTATTATTGCTAAATTTTGGGGTGTTCTCCTATCACAAGAGATGCAGTCACGGGCACATTGCGTTGTTCCTCCAGCTCCCACTAGTAAGAAAATGTGTAAATGGAAGTGGCTGTTGCTGCTCTGCTCTGTCAGTTACTGAGTTAGAGCCAGCACCCAGTCACATGGCTGGACGTGGACAGTCACACAGGAAAGTGGCAAAAATGCCACACTTATGCCAGGTTTATTTTCCCTTAAAAGCATGCCTAGGTAGGAGATGGGAGAGGCTGGGAACCCTGGAACATGTTCGCCACTTGCAGTCACGTCGTATCAAAATACTTCTGCTGTGTCGAGCAGCTTTATGTAAACTGTGAGTTTAGGTTTAAATAAAACAAACTTCCTTTTTCCTACTCCAGAAGTACAGCTGCTGCAGAGTACACGGAGTGCTGTGTGTGAAACAGGAGAAAAATACCAAACCTGTTGATGTTAGAACAATTCATAATTGCAGTGTGCTTCAGGCTGTGACTTAAGATACACTTTAGAATATTCTATGGGTGATTTATTTCAGTTTGAGGCTGTGTTTGACTAGTGGCTTATCCAGAACTTTTCTCCCCCCTCATGGTAGGTTTTCTGCATAATAATTGAAGTGTTTCTCTGTACACTTTCATATTAACTTAGTCCAGATTTTAATTTTGCTGTTCAAATTATAGGGTTTTATTCCCTGAATCCAGTTTCATTTTTGTGTCATAATTGCAAAACTCAATTCATTTTTGAGGGTTCCTTAAGCTATTTTAGAATTGTTTGGGGGTTTTTTAACAGAAAAACATAAATAATAGTTTTTTGGCTTTCCCAAAATACAGCAGTGGCACTATGAAATCATGCTAACTAAAAATAATGATGACTTTGAATGAAGATATCTTACATGACAAATTATGTGTTCAACATTTGTGTAATATACAAATTGGTTGGAGAAATTAAAAATATGTTTAGGTCTGAAAACTCATTAAAAAGTAAATGGGAATGGTTTTTGCAGATGACTGACTTCATTCAAGTTGCTGATGAAAAATTGATGTAACAGGATACAATGTGAGGGGGAGACTTATAAAGCTTTTCAGATTAAAATATGCTACTTGTGTTTCATTGAGAAATTTACTCATTAGTCTTTCTACAGACAATTCTCTGTAAGCTTCTTCACTGAAATTATTTATTATTCTGTACAATCAACTTAGAAAACGTGTTTAATAGCTTGGATGATGAATTTGACATGCATTTTGAGTTAGATTTCAAAGAAATTAATTGTGTGTAGATGAATTCATATACAAAGAATTTAACTAAATACTTAGATGTCTACTTTAATATGCTTTATATATAATTACAGGAACACTGAAATCTTGGGAGCCTAAAATTAGAACTCCCAGCTGTGCAGTAGGCTGCAGGTGCACGTGTGCATGACACACTTCTCTTTGGTATCTGTTGCTCAGTTTTTATCCTTGGGTAAAAGACACAGACATTTCCCAGAACTGTTAAATTTTAGAGAACTAAAATTTAGTATTTCATTCTGCATCCTGGCAGAGAGAGGGAGGAAGGGCTCCAGGGGAATTGCTGTGCCAGTAGCCTTGCACAAGGATGGCTGTTTGGATTTGTGTGTGCACAGAGGAGTGTTGCTGCCTGCAGCAAACCTTTCTGCTGGAGGTGAAGCTCAAGGGGATGAGGTTTGGGGAATGCAACACAGCTGCACCTATAGAAAAGAGGTAGGTAATCCTTTGGCCTTCAGCAGGGCAATCTGAATTTGGGAAAAGCAAAGTGAAATCTAGAGAGCTGTAGCTTTGGAAAGACAGACTGTCCTGAGTTTTGAAAGGAGACTGAACAGAGAGGACGCCCCTTTTAGAGATGAACCAAGTGTTCTAACGCTAGTAGAGATTTATGACAGTGATCAAATCTTCTCATGAAGCTCCTGTGCCTAGTTAAACCAGATCGTGGGGTTTTTGGTCTTGAGCTGAAAGTCATTTCTCTGAGCCAAAACTTTGAGGTTTGAGTGTTCAATAAAATGCTGGGTAATTGCTGTATTTGCTGAAGTGGAAAACACAGTCAAAACAGTTAATCAAGTCTTCAGCTGTTCCTTCCTTCAGCTGATCAATCAGCAACTACTCAGTGAAACAAAGTTCATGCAGAGCTCTGCCTTTCAAATGTCCCCTCAAGTAGCTGGACTTCCAAAGCTGTATGTGCAGGAAATGTAAGTTATTTAATGTACAGAGTGGAGTTGGCAAGGAATTTTAAAGATGGGTAACCTTGAAGAAAATACTTCAGCAATGCTTCCCTCTGAACCTAAATGAAACAGCTCAGATACGGGAATGTGCATTTGGTTTGTTTATTTTGTATTAAAAGGCTGTTTTGTATCTGAGGCAACATAAGCATAAACCTTATGGGAGAGATTTTTTTTAAAACAGTGTTTCTGGGTGTAGATTTGATCATTTTATGTTTTGTTCGTTGGATTATATGTATGTTCTCTACAGGCACAAATTGGTTAGGCCTGCACATATGGTTCATAAAATACTTGCGTTCTATTAATACCTAAGTGTTCATTACTTGAAATTTTGCAGAATACCCTCAAGTATGTTTTGCTAGAATCTCTTACTTTGGTTCCTCACTTGTGTAAACCAGAGCACTCTAATTTCTATATGGGTTTAGTTATTTTGTTCACAATATGTGTTTAGAAATATTCTTCTTTTGTTATCATCTTGCGTGGTACACAGTAAAAAAAGTGCAGTAGTTTAATTTTACGTCAGCATTGATAAGTATACAAAACCACATCTGTTCATGAATGATAAGCACTCGAGTGTTTCTCCAAAATAGTTTGGAAGATATTGTTTAGAAAATAATGGTTTAGTTGCAGAAAATGAAGTATCTGTGTATAAAAGGGTCTTCGACTTTTCAAGGCCTTAATTTGGATCACTTAATTTTTTTTTAATAAAACATTCATATCAGGTAAAATAAGAGCCTATATTACTTTAAATAGATGGGAGCTTTACTTAAGATAACTAGGTTAGTTAAGATACATTGCAGTGCTGTTTGTAGCTGCCTCAGTTTGCAGCCAAGATCCTCCTTCTGCCTTTTGGTATTGACACTTAATGTCAGTAATAGATTCAGCAGTGAATCTATTGCTTACCTGCTGTGCGGATTTCTTGGCAGAAGTTTTGTTTTTTGGGCCGACTCCAAGTCGGGTGGTACCAGAGCTGAGCTTTCTGAAATTTGCCTGGTTTTGGTACAGTCTGTTTCATGTGGTCCTCAGTGCTGGTTAGTTGCCTTCCTTCTCCCTCCTCGTGCCTCATTCTCAGATCACAAGCTCTTAAAAATAGTAATTTGGGAGATTTTGTCTTTTTTCACATACTAAATGACATGTTCACCACATCCATAAAGGGTAAAACAACAGAAATATTTTTATTACTTTATCAGGATCTGACAGTACCTGAGACATCTGTTGCAAGCAAATTATGGGAGTTGTCACAAAATTTCTTTTCCTCTGTCAACTGCTTTGTTACTACAACTGTGGTTTTTTTCCCCTTTTCAAAAATTTCTCAGGTGTTAGTGGAGAGTTGTGCTGTCTTAAATAAAAATTCCATTACAAGTGTGCCTGTAGAGAAAGAGATCTAGTAGTTAAGTTAAAACAAGGTGTACTGGCATATTTTTTACCTTAGTGTGATCAAGACTTAATTACCTTCTAATGAGAAGACAAAACCCAGCTAGTACAGAGCAAATGTATTCAAGATAGCTGTTGGTGGACATAATTTAAACTTACTTGGTCTGTGAAGTAAATAGTTCAAACAATCCAGATTTTGGCAACATTTCAAAATAATGGGGTCTATTTACAATTTCCTTATATAGTACTTGAAACAATTCCCTGATGTCTTAATGTAAAATTGAGTAAATTGGTAAAAGTTGGTACATTTACTTAAGGTGGATTTGGATCAGACTCCACTAAAAACAAATTTGGTGTTTGGGAGGTTGTAAAGATAATAGGGAGTTATATCTGGGCTGTCAGTATAAATTTAATAGTGTAGAGCATTGTGATTTTAATGCATCTAATATTAACTATAGTGATTAAAATTTTTCTGGAAGTATAACCAGGTTGGTGTAGTGGTGAAGGCATGTTATGCTGTTCTGTGGAATCTTTGTAGCCAAAACATTTTACTGTTCACATCAGGCATCAGCCTACAATGTCCATAGTCAAATTACACTTAGTGGTGAGTAGTATGTACATCTTTGTTGTAAATCAGGCTTGGACTTTAAAAATTAGTCTTAATAAGCAGATGTTTATGCTGAGAATGGATAGGGGAGAATGAGTGTTAGCAATGTTCTGGCTATTTCTGCAGAACTTTTGCACACTCCTTTTCTTGATCAAGCTTTCTGTTCTTTTGTCATAACCTTGATAGTTTGTTCTTTGCCCTTTCACCTCTTGGTAGTTTTGCTTTCTCTTCCTCTGATTCAATTTTCATTCTCCTCCTTCTTTGAATTGCAATAAGCAGACTTCTGGCAAATAGGAAACTGCTGTTCTGGTCTCTGCACACAGGCTGCCTTTACTCTTTTCCTCCAGCAGCTGCTGTCCTGGAGAGGATCTTAACCTCACTTTTTTTTGTTGATATTTAATTTCATTTCTAGAAGGGATGTTGTCTTATTACATACTAGGATAGATGGACTGTGCAATGGTACCAGTCTGAAAAGATACGAGATTTGTAGGAAATTTGGTACATTTGGGGAGTTAGAAAAGAAAAATCCAATTAAAATACAGAGCTGTGGTAGTCACTGAAATCTAGTGGGTAATTAAATGCAAGCTGCTGGCCTGTTCTGTGAGATAGTTTTAGCCTGTTTTATGTGTTCTGTGTGATATTAAGTAATAGAAATGAGGGATTGAGAGTATGCAGGCACAGTTAGTTTTAATGAGCATGAGTTTCTTCAGTGTAGCTGTCCTGAAAGAGAATGCTGGAAATACTAAGAAATTATTCAATCATTTGTGTGTTTCCACAATGTGTTTCAGAGAGGAAGACATGGCAGATCAGTGTAAGAAAACTTTCTAGATGAGGCATGCTGAGCTCCATTTTACTTGATGTACAGTATGCCAAATTATCCATTATTGCTTTTTCTTTTTTTGTTAGAAAATTATGCTACATTGACCTTTTCCAAGTAAGAAGCATTTTCCTTATTACATGCTCAGCAGCTGATGCAGTTATCTCAGAATTGTGTATGGCATGGGCTTGTTCTGGTCCTGGTAAAGAGTGCAGTAATGCATCATTTAAAGTTGTTTTTCTAAAAATTCAGTTACATTTGAAAGGAGAAGTGAATTCTGGAGATCAGTGTCCAGGGGCTTCCTATTGTGGAGGTAAAGAAGGTTGTTTTTCTTTCTAGTGTTAATAGAATTAGTGTAACTGACAGCTCTTATAATAGTATCTGTATGTTGATACAATGAATACTGCATCTATGGAAAAATACATGGAAAGTTTGAGGTCTTGACTTAAATTTTTAGTTTGACCTTGAAAAATATTCCCAGATGGAGAGAGTTAAATGAGCCCGGCTTTGAAAGAGGAACATATGAATCACAGTTGCCAGGCTCTTCCTTGAGAGGCACAGGCTTTACAAAGCGAAGTATTTCAAAAAGTAATCTTCAAACCCAGAGTAACAGTGCATTGAGATGACACTGGTGAAATACTAGAAACTTCATTAGACTTCTAAATAGAAAATATGCATGTTATGAAGTGGATCAGGTATAAAGTATTAGATGTTAGAATACCAACTGCACGATATAGGGGAACTTTCGTAAATGGCTGACAGGGAACAGAAAAATTGTGCATCCATCACCTACTCCTGGTATGTACTTACTATGTAAGTTTTGTTAAACTGTTCTGTAAGTTGTTCTCTAAAATTTTCACGGTCTAATTTGTCACTCCCTAACAGTGCCACATTGGTGTTTGTCCTGTTGGAACACAGAGAAATAAGATTTTCCTGAAATCCTGCTCTTGCCCTGCTCAGCTAATTGCATGAGGCTCATTAAAGATGTGAGAGCTTACCTGCCTAAAAATGAGGCTTCTGGATTGAGAAGTGTGGACTCAGGTCTCTTCCAGTTGCCTTTAATGATTTTGGTTGGGTCACACTCCTTACAGTTTCAAAGCCATTGTTAAATTGCATTTAGGCCTCTGACCTTTGCTACTCCCTCACTGGTTGAGTTATTCTGATATCGGTGCTGTAGGAGACCACTGTGGGGTACAAGATCTTTTGCATTAATTTGTGTGATCTGGCTGGAGTCTTGTGCATGACTTCCTTTGAAATCAGGTTGTAATTTGGTGTGTGCAGCAAATTCTTTTCTCTGTGTCAAGTGGTTTTACTCTTAGAATGGTCCTTTGTGAGTTTGTGTATTTCCTGGCATTCTGTCATTGCTTTCTGTCACTGGGAGCTAAGATTTTAAAACTGTGTAAATGACCTTTGTAAATTATCCAGATTTCTTGGGATCCTCAAACTGAACTAGGAAAACACTTTTCTTTACATCCATTTCTGTCAATTTGTCTCAGTTACCATTTGAAATTGTAGTTCTGTACTGCCAGCAACTATTCATGGAAGGTTTCTTAGAGTGGTGGCACATGGATGTGGTGTCTCTGACTGGTGTGAAGGAGTGCTTTATCTTGCAGTCCTTCTCTCCTGTTAATGATTCCCCCTGCATTCAGTAAAGCTGGTGTAAAGTCTGAGAATCCAGCACAGTCCGAAAGGCACAGCTATGGGAACAGGTTCCAGGGTGTGGATTTACAGTTGTCTGGGCATCACACAGGAGCAGCCTCTCTGTGGGCTGTTAAAAATGCAAATATCAGGCAGTGCATGCTGTTACTGTCCCATTCATCTCAGCTATTGGTGAAAGCGACCCTGGAGTATTTGCTTGTGTGTATAAACTTTGATACATGGGCATACCCAAAGGGAATACTCCTGCATGAAATATTAGCAATGACATTTAAGCTTATACTTCTTTTTGTACATAGCTTGATATTACATCACAGAAAGTAGCTATTGAAAAATAGAAGCTTATTACTCCTATCTGATTTTTCCCCCCCTCAGCATATATTTACTCGTTTTGCCTGGCTTGCAGTAGTTGGGTGTGTCACAGGTTTTCATGCTTTTTTCAATAAATATCATATAAATAAATAAGCAAGAGTTGCTACTTAAAGTGCGAGCAAGATTATTTGTTTATTTGATGTAACCTCAGTTGTGAAAAGGTGTCTGTGATTTAGGTGAGGGTAGCTGTAATCTCAGCCAAGTTAGATGTCTTTGGTCATTGCATTTGCATCCAACTGCAAAATCCAGTTGGGGCTGTTATTGCAGTTGTCATGCTTAATTTTGATGTAGCACTAGTAAGATGTGTGGAAAATGTGGGATAGACCTTATGACTTCTAAATAAAAGTATTGACTTTTTTTATTATGAAGATACATACTAATTCTGGAAGTAGTTTTGGTGTGGATATATTCTCTGTGAGAAACAAAATGGACAGGGTTGATGGTGTCTTTCTGTGAGCAGTTGCCTTGAATTATGGCACACTTAATGTGCAACACTCAATTTATTTCATAATTGCTGTTCTATTAATGAACAAAGCAGTGGATGTTGCTAAAAGTATACAAAGGCAAATTAGTAGCTGTAAAACTAAACTCTGGGGTCAGTTCTAGCACAAGAGTAAACAAGTTTAACTTATTTTCTAAGTTTTTATTACAATAAATCTATTACTTGAGGGTTTTTATAAGAAAATAAGTTTGCTTATGTCAATTTTTAACCTTTATATAGTGTTACAGATCTGTAACCACATATTATGTTTGCAGTTTCTGGGTTTTTTTAGTCTTTTAATGATTGAATAACATTTTTACTTATATAAATATAATATACCTTAAAGTTTTGTAGCGAATGCTGAATTTATTGCTCCAGTACTCTCTGAATGCAGTTATAACTTTTAAAATATATTCTTAAAAACCGTATTCTTCAAAGTAAAATTGTAGAAACTAATTTTATTTGTAAAAGTCTCCAAGTATGTGTGTTATCTCTGCAATCCACACATGCTCTGACATACTATTATCTCTGGTTCTGTCTCCTGTGTAGCTGTTCCATGGATCTCTGGCAGCAGATGGCTGGACTGTAATGCACTGTTAAACAAATAAAACCATTAGGCATGTAATTCTGCCCGGTGAATGACTGTGTGTTTAACATGGTTTAAAAAAATTAAATAGCAAATGAAGTTCACTTTTGAATTCATTTAATGACATTGGAATAAAATCCAAAGCCCTTTTCAGAATACATAAAACATCCCCTCTTATGTTGTGTTTGTCTCAATTGAAGTCAGTCTTTTTTTATTGCATTATTGCATCTGGTATAAAATAATCAGTCCTAAATCAGTTTTCTAATAGATGTTTTCTACAAGTAATCACTCATTTTACATTTATCTTTGTAGCAAGATTTTTGCTTTTGTAATACTCCAGCACAAAATTATCTATTGCATTATATGCTCTTTTTTCCTCATTTTCAAATTTGATACAAATGTCTCTAAAATTTTGATTCAACACTAATGTCATGGCTCTGTAATTAAACTGTTTTTCTATAATTGTCAGCAGCTGAGAGATGCCATTTTGTCTTTTTGTTTTTAGATATGCCAATATTTGGTCTTTGCCCGGCTCATGATGATTTCTATTTGGTGATGTGTAACCACTGTAATCAGGTCGTAAAACCACAGGCATTTCAATCACATTATGGTAAGTGCTTAACTATTTTTAATAATTAAGGGTGAGGTTAAATCAGGATTAAGCCTGGCAATTTTTTTTTAAATTAATGGTAAATAGATCATTAAATTACAAAAAATGTCAAAGAACATAACCTGTATTTAATAATTTTATGTACATTGTAATGCAGTTACATAAAGATCTTGCTTTTTTAGTTTTTTCTTTTCTTGAAATGCTGCACAGCTACAGTTCAGTTTCAAAATGACATATCTAGTGTATTTCACAGCCAATATGTGTAGTGTGTTTGTGTCTCTGTGTGTCATTTCTCTTTGTGTATTTATAAAGATTATTTTTACATGGGTTCTGCTACAGTGTGAACTAGAACTGAAAGCTAAACTTGAAGTGAAATTTATAAAATGTTGTAAGCTTCCAATAGCCAGTGAGCTTATTTATCTTCAGAATTATCAATTTGTATTTGTTTTACTGGTCCAGTGGATTTGTATATAAACTATATAAGGAAGCTCTTGTTGTGTTGGTTGGCCAGTGTTTAGAGAGGACTGAGAAAATGTGAAGTGCTGTGCCAGTTCAAGTGGCAAGTTACTTCCTCCAAGCCTGACTAGGGGTGGTTGGCAGTTCTGCTTTTCCATGCTCCTCTCAAGACTAGAAATTAACCTCAAACAGTTTAATGCCAATATTTGGATAGGAGGTTTTTTGGAATTCAGCTTTTTGTTTCTTAAGAAATTCATGAGGTGTTTTCTGACCAACTCCTAATAAACATGATGGACCAAGCATTTTCTGAACTAGTCCTTACTCCCCATGTGTGCATCATGTGTTTGTACACTGTCTCTTTTCTCTAGGCCCGTGTCCCTGCTGGTTGGCTTGGTGTTTATAGGATACAAGCTGGGTATGGGCAGGGAACAGTCTCTTCTAGTGTTGAGAAAAAGGGATAACCTTTTGTGTATCTTAAATAATCCAGTGCTTTGGCAAGAAAAGATATACTCATTTCTGCTTCCTTGAGACTGGAGAAGGGCCTTTCTGGATTGTGCAGAGGGTGAACTTCTTATCCTTTCTCCCTCTAACTTGGCTTTTTGTTATATTGCCTTATGGATTATATAGCCCTACCCTTGCTGCTGGATCCTGCAGTTGTGTCACACAGCGTGACTCAGAAAATAACCTGAATAGGTTTTGTGTCATAATTCCTAATAGTTTGCTTGTTATTCTGTGGATGGCTGTACTAATAATTTTTTTTTAAACCCACAGTTTTGTGGCTATTAGTCTTCTGTTGGGAGCCAGAAGAAGAAAAGGCCATCTTTTCTTGCTTTTCTTGCTCTGGTTGCTGTAAGCTTTTCCACTAGCCAAGAGCAAGTGTACCTCTTGCCAGTGAGATTCCTCACGTGTCACTGAATATCAACTTAAGATGTCCAATAACTCCTTCTAAAATATCATATTAAACTGATTCTGACAGCTAAAAATAGATTTATGGGGGAGGACTGGATGAGCCCAAGTTCAGAGTGATGGCATATTGAATATTCCATCTTGAGGTCAGTAATACTGTAGTGATGGAGAGCTGCGGATAGCTGCAGACACTAAAGGTTGTCTTTATGAAATGAGCAGGTGATCTCCAAACACTGTCTGACAAACAGGTGCCTGGGAGAAAGCAGCATTGTGTTTGTCTCTATGGACTGGTGGCAGAAGCAGCTCAGGAGCTGAATAGGTGCAGCATTGTGTCTTGAGCATGGACATGGAAACATAACATGTTGTAATGCTGCTTGTACTGCTGATAGACTTGTTATATGAAGTTAATTCCAGCTCTTCTGTAAGCACTGTTTGCAATTTAAAAGGCACAGAGTGAACAGGGAACTGCAAAATGAAGGTATGGAAAGTATTTTTAAAAGCTGTAATAAATACTAACATAATGTTTCCATTCTGTATCACTTTGTAGAAGTGTGATCCCTAAATGTGAAAATTTCTCTAATACAAGCGTTACATCAGTGGCAGATTCATACTTTAGGAGAAGTGTAGAAGGAGTGGATAGAAATGATGAGGTTATTCTTAGTGTTTCTTAAGCTTGTTCTGAACAATGAAGAGTCTTGGCGTGGGCTGTGGCGTGCAGAGGAAACAGGCGGGGTCATTCTGATGAGAAAAACAGGCTTGGGTGGGGTGAACATCATTAAAGGACCTTAGTTTGCCAATCTAATAGCCTCAGAAAGGTAAGAAGGCTGACTTGGTGATTTTGTGTAGCACTAGTTCTCAAAGCCTTCTATCAGCCTTCCCATTTTTTAAATCCTTGCACAGTTGTCCCTTAATTAAAAAATTAAATATGAAAGCTGAAAAATATGGCAGGTGATTGATTACCAGACAATGATCTATTTTTTTTAAACAGTATAGCTTAGGAGAAGGAAATTGCTGAAGTCCTCAAAACCATGGCTATTTTAAAACAAAGAGTGTGTTATCATGATAAAAAAAGTAAAGCACTCTTTGGATTCACCACAGTCAGTTCACCCTGAATTAAATTTTTTATTGATGGTATGATTTCAGGAATTGAAAAATTCTGAAAAGTTGCAGTCCATCAATGTATCTTTTTGGTCTGTTCTTGGATCTTTTATTTTTAATTGTTGCCAGAGAAGTATTAATCTCTTACAATATTCTATAGTTCCTGGTGGTGTGTGTTGCTGTACTTGGTGTTCTTTGAAAGTTGTCAGGTGAAATTTTGTTTTCTGAAGTAGTAGAATATGCTTTGTTTAATTGTTGCTTTTGTCAAAGGAAAGCTGAACAAACTATTACTTAAACCTAATGAGCTAATTAATTTCTTCCAAAGCATATTTGTGATAAACTACTTACCTAGGTAGGCTGAAAGTGCTTTGCAGGACATATGCTGGCTTTTTTCTCTGGACCATAAGTAGTCAGAAATAATTTAAATGTAACCTTATTAATTAGAATATATAACCTTTTTAGTAAAATACTTTATTGATACAAATTACAGATTTGCTTATGTAACTGATTCCTTTCTATTTCATGCATTTGACTAGAAGATATACTAATGTAAAATAAAATTCTACTTTTTTAGGCAATCCAAGCATGTGTCTGAGCTATGAATTTCCATTTTAATTATTTATTCAGTGATGTTGATATATGTACTATGCTTCATTTGTAAAGCTGGTATGTGTAACACCACATGCAGGCTTGTTGTTAAGAGCAATCCAATATAATGAGATATCTGAAGTCAGCTTGTGGCATTCCTTCCAGCCTATGTACAGTAGCTGGCTGGCAGGGCAGTCCAATGGCTTTAGCCCCTTGGCTTAGGGTGGCAGCTCTGCTGGGGACATGGTGGGGCAGCAGCAAGCCAGCCAAGGAAAAGTTGTTTTAAGACAAATCCTCTGTTCTGTCAGATCACAGCTGTTTTCATCTGGGGGGCCAGGCAAGTGATTGCAGCCCTTTATTGCTCCTGTTCCTGCTGTTGCTTTGTGAACGGCTGCACTTTCATGGTATCAGCATCTTCTTTAGATGAGTCAAGATCAGTTCAGAGGTGAAAGATGGAAAAAAAGATAAAATGTTCAGGCACTGAGTCTTGTGGGTGAAGCACCTGGGATCACTTATCATGATGACCTATTCCCAGAAAGTGTTTTTCTCCAGGAGTATTTCTCTACACCCTGGATGATGGTGTGCCAGCTGTCACGCTCCTCAGGACAGCGGGATGTGCCTGTCTCTCTTTGATTTCCATTCTTTCCTCCCCCAATACACGATAGATACAGTTCTTGTGCTGCACCCAAAGGTTGTTCTTTGAGGAAGCCATTGTGACAGTTATTTCAGGTTGTTCGTGGAAGCCCTGAAGTGCCGTGGTTTTAGGCTGTGTGACCTTTTGTTGGCATTTCAGCTGTTCCACAGGTTTATCTCATCTCCATGTGGTTATCAGCCTCCTGGCTAATGAGAGCTGCTTCTCTGCCCTGGCTAGGCTGCTCTGTGGCTAAGAGAGAGCTGAGCAGTGTGAAAGTAGCATCAGCATAGAGATGTGTGGGGTTTCTTCCTTCTAACTTTGAATTTATTTTTTTTCCCAGAGGTTTTTTTTTTCCCCCTCTGTGCCTTGGTCTCCATGAATACAAAGTAGGGTTAAACTCTCAGCAATAATAATGAAGGCTACCTGTAAAACTTACACTGAGAGTGCCTGTGACTCATGTAGTGATTGTGAAAACTATGAATACAGTACATGTTGGAAAGAGATGATGATAGTGTGTTGGGCTGTTGAGTCATTAAAAAGCTATGTCAAGTGTTTTGATTAACTTCCATGGGTTTGGCACAGTGGCAAAGGTGAGCAACCACCGGGAGCTTTGCCTGCTGCTGCTGTCCTGAGAGCTGATGGGGAATTGCTTAAACATTTTCGTTTCCAATCAGTGCAGGTTTAAACCTGAAGTGTATTAATCAGAAGCAGGGTTACTATACAGATGTGCCCATCATCTATTGTGGTTTCTAGGAAGTTGTGGAATTGGAACAGAGCATCCCACAACCTTTTACTTGGAGGGCAGATCCTGGCAGTAGAGAAAGAGATGTTTGCCGGTTACTTGGGTCCATTCTCCGAGTCAGTTCTAGGTCTTTAGTGATTCTACTTCATCTGACTGTGTAACCGGGGTCGGTCCTTCCTCCCTCAGCCAGGGCCCACACCCACCTTTCATTTGCATGTCTCCACTTTGAGAGTCCTAAAGGGTTTTTTTGTGGTGGTGTTAAGTGCCTGGATTCAGAGAGAACACGTGATACTTGTGATTTTTAATTGAGAAAAATGATCTGTTAACTATCTCTATTGGTGTGCTGATGTATTTTGGATGTGTATCATACATTAAGTATTACAGTCCCTGCAGTGTTATATGTTTGGATTCTTCTCACACTATGAATTGAATATAAATTTGTCCTACTGTATTTTAGTTAAATTTGGCAGCAGCTAATTGTTCTGAAAAATCTGTCAGTATTTAATGTTTTTAAGTTGTTGTGCATGTATTGCTTGTTTAGAGTAGAATAAGAGAGTGTGTTAAGCATGGATTCATGGATTACAAAGTCAAAGTGTCTGTACAAGGCAGCATTTGAAACTGATAAGAAAAGAAAGGAATGTACTGAATCTTGTTCCAAAGCCATTGGACCTGAGGACTGGGTTGTTGCTTGGTTTTTGGGTTGGTTGGGGATTTTTTTTTTAGTATGTGTTCTTTTTTTTTTCTCGTGGGAGATTGCTTGAGCTCATCCTCATTTTGGAAGGATAAGTCTTCATACTTTTGGCATCAAGCAATTTGTTTCAGTAATTAATGTCCACTGTTCACTAAAGTCTTTTTAAAGCAGTGTGAAAAGGTTTTTTTATAAATCATAAGAATTTTCTTAAGTATCAGTGATCTTCTGTAGAAGTCTAACAGCCAAAATAAAACTTGAATATTCTGTGGTGTGTCGCAGATGTGCTGGAGCAATCTGCCAAGCATATTGCCAAACATGCACAGGTGGCATTTGGCATATTATGGCTCCAGTTAATGTATATGTTTTAACAAATTATCATTGGCAGCTTCTGTTCAGGAGCTTCTGTTTAAATGCACAGTCCTTTCACAGTACTTCACACAGTCCGAGTTCCAGCAGCTGGATCTTAATCTGTGGATCCAGCAACAACTAGTTTAATTTCTTAGTAGAAATTTGTGAAATTCTGTAGCTTTTGCAACAATCATCTTGGCATATAGCAGGGAATGTGCTCAGAGGTCAGCACAGGATTTGTTTCGGAAGGAAAAGTTTCAGTTGGCTATTTAGTCATTTTTAAATAATGCATCATTAAATAAGAAATTATTATAATGTGGAAAGAAACTCAGTAAACATATTTTGAGCTTTGAAATGTGCACCCCCAAGCCATTAGCTGAATACCAAATGTGCCATGCAGATTTTACAGAGCGGTGGAGTTCGGTGCTGTGGTTACTTGTATCATCACAGACTGTTCACATGCGGAAGATTATTTTTGTACACAGAATGGCTGTGGTCTTTGTTTATTACATGGAAGCACAGGGAGTCTGTTGGAGAAGTTGATGGCAGTTTTCTAGTACAACTTCCTCCTTTTTTGTGGGTACATGAGTTTGTCAAGCTCTGGTTGAAGACATAAAGCAATTTTTAAGTATTGGCTAAGAAAAAAGGTGATGTTTAGCTTCAGATTTAGGAGATACTGTTTATTCAGTTTACTGCTTTCCATGTAACTCATGTTATTCTCTCAACAGCACTGTGTGTGCTAAAATACTACAAACTTCAAGTGCTAGGTGTGCTTTAGGTTCTTCTTACCTTTGGGTAATGTGAAATTATTTTTTGCTGTTTTGCCATAGCAGAAGCCCTAGATGCAAAAATCCTTTTGGTTTAATATTGGCTGAAGAGAGAGTAGATTTTTTCTATTCTATTCTTATGGAAATGTTAAAATATTTAAAACTAGTCTAACATACAAAATTATGCAAGGGTTCCATGAGAACCCTGCTCCTTTATAGTAATCTCCTTGCTGGTGGTGATTTGTTTGGACACCAGGACTGACTGCTCTCTTTCAAAACAAATGGTTGGGGAAGAACAAGTGGAAAGAAAGAACGAAAACCAAATATTTATCTTTGTGGGAAAAGAAGAAGCAGTGCCATATTTGCTATCACAGAAACAGTAGTTCAGCAAGAGGGAGAGAGCATGTTGATCAATAGATTGGAATAAGATCCAAAGATAACAAGAAATTCCAATAAAAAGTTGCTATTGAGTGTATATGACTACAGCTTCCCTTTGAAGGTAGCCAGGTGGGATAGTTGCATCAGGTCTACAATTAAAAATGACTGGCAATGAGAAGACTTAACCAATCTAGAATAAAGGTTGAGTTTCATCACTCAGAACTCATTTTGTGAGAGGAAACGGCATGTGGAGCAGGACACAGCTCTCCCAGCCATCATTCCTGACTTTTTGTAGGGTCAGGAAAGGCCATTCTGCATCAGCTTACGTGATCCACATCCTTGGAAGGTTTCCTTCTCAGCTAAAAGGGTTCTTTCTACCGCCTAAGCCACTCCTCCAGGCTGGAGCTCAGCCAGGGGAGGTGGCACACACTGAGGGCAGGCCATGGGCACGCAGGCTCTGGCACACTGCCCTAAGCTGGGTGCAGGAGAGCAAAGCTGCAACCTGTGTAAGAGCTGGGGAGGCAGAAGAAGACAGAGTTGAAGTAAAAAAAAAAAAGACTAATTTCCACTGTTCTGGAGAGATGGGAATGTGTCAGAGCCATGGAGATACATGGTGTTGGAGGGTGGGGTTAGTAGTAGTTTAATTTCAAAAGCTAACCACATGCAGATGAATTATTTATAAGGACTTTCTCATTTGTTTTTTGGGGAGAAGTGTGTTCTCATGAACTGTGTAGATTATTCCAAGAACTGCAAACCTCAGTGAATACCACAGCGCTTTGTGATTCCAGGGAGGAGTATTCTGGGAAGCTTATAAAATTGTTTTGAGTATTGAACTGTCATGAAGAAAATAATTTTTGGTTGGTTTTTTGCCCCTTCCCCGCTCCCCCATGGAAGTACATAGTTTCCAGTTGCACAGACTGTACCCTCTCATCCCAACATCTGACTCTTGAACAACTGCTGTGTTTGGGATGGTCTCTTTTTCTCTGCAAGCACAACTTCATAGTTCAGATAGGCAATCCCATCAGTAACCATCATTTACATTGCTTCTTGTGAAGATACCAGTGCACCCAGTACAGCTGGCTCTGCAGTACCTGCCTGGGGCAGTGGTGCCCAGCTTTGGCAGGGCTGCCTCAGCACAGCTGGAATTAAGTGTTTTGCGGTCTGTGTGTGTGTATGTCCAAGGAGGGGAAAGAGAGGACACTGGGGAATAGCTAAAAAGGGAAATGTAAAACAAAGAACTTGAGTAAAATACATGTAAAAAGAAATAGATAAAAACAATAAGGAGGAAGCTAAATAAGGAAGGTAGGACAAAATTACCTTGGAGGAGGGAGAATGAAGTAGGTACAGTGCTGGTTTTATTACTCTGTAAGGGCTAAAAGTGGTAGAAAGGAGGAGAGGCTAAACAGAGCAAAACAAAGGCTTTTTCACAAGTTTTTCCTGTCTCAATGTTTTGGCAGAAATACTATTAATGTGGTTTTTTGTAATGCTGTGATGTTCTTGGATTTTGCACATTTTGGTGGGGGGCTCACATACTTGTTTGAGGCCAGCAAGAATGTGTCCTGCTTGAGACACATCTCCTGGCTTTATCAGGCGCTAAGCGTCTAGGGAAGTGATGGATACATACATGTGTGTGCCCTTAGTTCATCTTTTAGTTTCTTTTGCATTGCTTTTACTGTTTCTGTTTGGACTTCTTAATGTTATTCCACAATTCTCATTGTCCATACTGTGAATAATATTTTTTAGACAGTAGGATGTATATATAGCCTTCAGCAGCTTTTGCTATTAGAAGAATGTCCCCCAGGGAAGATGAGGTGTAATGTACTAGGTCGAAAAAAGTTATCACTGCTGGACCAACATAAAAACAATGTTCTGCAGAAACTTCAACTGCCACCTCTGGAAAAATAGGCAGCATTTTAAACTCTGTATTCTCACCAACAGCAATAGTGCACTGAATGGTAACCAGGCATTAGGCATGAGTCAAGCTTTCAGAAAGACTTGGGACAATATTTTTCTTACCAAGTTAAAAGAAATCTGTAACATTTTGGTTTTAGACACAGCTAGAAAGTAGCTGCTACTTACTTTAGTTGGGCATTATGTCAAGTAGTTTTCACCTGTTATTTATTTGGTTTTGATCACCAGTTTGCTGGCTTTTTAAAAAGAAACATGATACTGCCTTTAGTTTTTTTCTTCCAAGCAATCCGATACACTTAAAAACTAACATATGATACACTTTAAGTCTAGAAACTGTGTTTTTAAGATATTACCAGAAGAGGGAGTGTATAACACTTTCTATACAATGAGACCTGTAAGTTTATTGATGAAGAGCAATCAGTAACCGCTTGGCTTTAAGTTAATAAATAACTGCAGAGTCAAATTCACTTTCAAAATAATACAGTTAAGGCCACCTTTTTAAGCTTCTCATTAGGCTTAATTCAGTTTAACACTAAATAATTATATCCAAGTAATGTAAATGGCCTGGATGGCAATTCAGATTTCTAAGTGGGGTGTTATGTCTACCTGTAACAAATATTCAAACATTTTCAGTAGCAGTCTTTGATTAGCTCTTGCATTATCCAACTCTGTGAGAGCTCCATAACAGTATGGATCAATTAAAAATGTATTTTTAAAGTGTAGAAAATAAACAGGAATAGATAAATATTATATGTAATTTTATGTAAGTTTGTGATAATATTATTGTCGAATAGGCCATGATTAGCTACCTCAGGCAGTAGCAGCCAAACCTTATTATCTGCTATTGATGAAACAAATATGTAATGTAGTGTTTGTATAGAAAATTATTATTTTTACTCTAATTTGTGTAGATATTCCTGCAGTTGTTGTGCAGTTGGGAAGCAGGTTAATCTTTTCAACAATACCAAAAATTATAGGAAAAATATTTGCACCTTATGCTGGCTCTGCCGTGTCAGAGTGCTGCTGCTGGCCATAAAGGCAGCAATCCTGTTTAGTTTCACCAAGTTGCATTAGAGAAAGAAGGACCGCTGTCAAGAGATTCTTGTCCTATTTTCTGTTCTCTCTTCCCCTGATAACAAGTTGCCCAGGTTGGTATGACACTCTCCTTCTGCACTGCTTTGTACAGGATGCAGTTAGACCAGGCTCCTGCAGGGTTGAAGTCGTTCCTATATAACTGAGTTTTTCCTTGTTGTTTGGCAAGATTGTCAGAAAACCTTCAATTCACAATTCTATATGAAGTAGCTTTCTGAAAGGAAGCCTTCTCTTTTAGCCAAATCACCTTCTTATGTTTTCACTGCACAGGATTTTCTCCCTCTGCCAGGCCAGGAGCGGTTTTGTGCTGTGTCCTCCCTGTGTGACCCTGCTGGTTGCAAAGAACCTGTTTGTCATGTTTGGCTCTTGGAAAAGCCCTGGTTTCTGTGGAGCATTGTGGTGAATTCTGTGCATTAGGTAGAAGGTGTGCCTCTTTCAGGGCACCCTTCCACCTTTGAGCCTAAAACTTTCCGATGTTTGTAGATTATCTGTAGAGCTGGGTTGGAGCTGTCATTTTTATGTGATGTACACTGGGGGTTTTAAGAGCTGTTCATCACTGTGTGATGGTACATATGGCACTCATATGGAATTCATGGCTCTTCTCCTTGCTAAGAGGAAAATTGGCTGTGTTTTGTTACTGCATGGCTGAAGTTGTCACCTGAGTTCTTCAGCATTTTGGTTTTCTGCTGTATTAGGCTTCATGAAGTAATTGTTTTTACTTCTTTCACTTTTCTAGATTATAATGAGAAGCCTTATAGTACTCTGTAAAAGCTCTGGCTCTGCTCATCATTGGCATGGTACCGGCTAGCACTCATTTTCTTCAGTTTCATTTTGGCTTGCAGCCTCTGACAAGCCACATGTAACCATGTATATGCCTGGAAAGATGCCACACTGGCTCTCTCCTGGCCTCTAAGGTCAGAGGAAAGGTTTTAAAACTGCCACAGTTCAGTCCCCTCCCCATCACAGGGACATGTACTATTTGACCAAAGGTCATCATGTGGGTCACGAAGCAATCCACCAGCTAGCTTCGATAAATACCTGGGACTGCTTTAATAGCCATAGAAATTATATAAAGTTATATATGTGTGTGGTATTGCAAAGCTTGATGCTCACATCTTGCTTGTCACCGATGGAGAAGGACTGCTAGGAACTGGTCAGTGCCAAGTTTGTATCTCTGTAGGATTTGTCTCTATTCAGACTGAGGATGGGCACTGACCTTTAGGGCCATACTTACCTCCTTTTTCTGTGATTACAAGAACATATGTAGGAAGGCTGAGGTTGACAGATAGTTAGGATGTGGTGAAAGCCCTGTAGAGCTCCCGGACTGCCCTGTCCCAGTTGTCCAGGTGGCAGAGATTCACAATAGCTGTGGCTGTACACTTGAAATCTAATGGACTCGATGTCCTTTCCTAATTTTAGTCCCTGGAAATGACATAATTCTGTACAGAAACCTTTATTCTATGTGTGCACATGTGCTGCATGAGTAGCAGTTATATTTTGTTTTTCTAGTGTAAACAAGCATGTTGTGTAAGTGGAGTTGATACTAAGGCATAAAATGCTGTCACTTGATTGTGCACCAACAAGCCTGTCAAGTTGTTCCTCTGTACTCAGTCATCTATTTTTTTTTTTGGACTCGTTCCAGTTTTCTGAAACCTGAGGAACTTCTAAGCTCGCTCACTTGGAAAAGAAAACATCAAAACCCCAGTTATCTTGCCCAATATATTTGTTTTGTTCTGCAACATGTAAAACACTCCAGCTGCTGGTGAAAAAAAATCCACGCATTTCAAAATCCATTGCCTTGTGGTTCTGGAGGTTCTGGGAATTTAATTCATACTGGTACTTCAGAGCACTCATTTCCAAATATAAGGCAGTAGCAATACTTTTTTTTTTTTTTTTGTGATTTTGCTGCTCTTTTACTAAGGCTGGCTTTGCAGTGTCATGTAGCAAATTGAGGGGTTCTTTCCATGCACCCCCCCCAGCAGCAAAGTTGATTTTCAAAGTAACCACACTGGAGTCCTCAATTGATCAACTTTAAGATGTTTGATGTTGGCTCAAAGCCCATTATTCTCTTCCTTCCAGGAAGAATAATAATAGTAGCCAGTAACCAAACAATCTCTTTAAAGCAAAATATTTACAACAAAATCATCTTAGACAGTACTAAATGTAAACATAAGCAGGCTGCAGTGCAAGCAAGCCCAGCTTATGCACTGTTGATATCAATCAGATGAAATTCCTTGGAAGTCTGATTTTTTTCTATGTACCCCTCAAAGCTTCTGGGAACTGGCAAACTTATCATTACTGCAGCTCACAACTCAGTTGGTTTTTGTGCCCAGTTCTTATGCCTGCAGCCCTCTCCCTGGGATCAAGTCACAGTTTAATTCTTGCTAGTCCTTGCTCAGTTCACTGCCAGCTTTGGCACAAGCAGGCATTTGGTTTATGACACTGTCAGGCCTTTGAGTGGATGGCTCTGCTCTTTGTTGTGGACAGAGCAGATGGTGCAGAGGCTCAGACTGAGTGGTCAGGATTGGAGGAGAGGGCAGGAATGCTTTTTGCCTGTGGCAGTATTAGCTCGCACCAGCCAGTTTAAAGTGGTTGTGAAACCGGTGCCTGAGCTTGCTGAATTTTGAGAAAGGATAAGTGAGTCTTAATATGTGGTGAGGACAGTGATGCCTGGTTGTCTGTGGCTTTGTCCTGTCTGTTTTGCCATCATTCTCCCATTGCAGCACCTCCTGCTCTGTGCACAGACAGAGCTTCAGGTTTCATGTCGTGTTTTGCTTTTTTTTTTTTTTTTTTTTTTTTTTGCTGGCCAATTTAATAAGACATGTGCACGACTGGGCTGGAATGTGCTCATGGTGTCCAGCCAGCAAAGATCTTCCTGCTTTCCTTCTGTAACAGTACCAAGAAGTCCTACCTTTGCTGTGTGAATGCTGCTTTTATTGTTAATGATAAACACCAGTATCTTCAGAACATCTCCCAGCAGGGGGTGGGAGGGCACCATCTCAAATCCAGCTCTTCAGTTTTATGACAATCAGCCTAATTTTGAAATACAGAACACTGTAATGTAGACAAGTGGAACGAGATGTGATAGAGCTGCATTTATCTCAGTTCACAAAACCAGACAATAAATGTAATGCAAGTAAAAGATTGGCTGGAAAATTTTTATAAATCACTTTTCCTGGCAATGTAAAATGCGCACGATACTTCAACTTCTGGATTCTCTCCACTCCCCCAGTTTTATTTTTCTTTGTTTGTTTTCAGTTCCTTGACATTCTGCAGTACTCATTCATAAAAGGGAGCTACTGTATGTGTGTGTGCAGTGATAGCATCACAAATTATATAAATACGTTTTGTGTTTCATGTCTTCAGTGAGAAAATAAAAAAAAAAGAAGGGGTTGATGCTGTTTTTTATCTGGAGTGATAGGAAGCAAACTTTCTTCCATTGCAATGGTTTTGGCACAGTTGTCCTTCTTGGGTGATTGTGTAACTCCAAAGACCTGGAAATTGGGTTCTCTGCAGTGATTGATATCAAACTGCTTCACTCCCTCCTGCACTGTCCTGATGCCAGAGCAGGAGTCTCCTCTCTGCAGCCTCGTTCCCTGGGAGCGAGCAGCGTGTGCAGGTGGGTGTTCTTTGTGTATGGGTCTGCACAGTGCATTATTACAGCTTGCAGGGCTAATTTCAGCCTTCTGAACTCAGGTATTAACTGATGGTATGAGTGTTTATATTGAATCTAATGTTGTTGTTGTTTTGGGGATTTTTTTCAATGGCTTCAAGTATTGTTGATAGAAAATAAAACCTCTTACAATATTTATTACCAGGAAAAAAACTTACTAATTTCTTTGCCTTACATAATGGGTTGCTTTTACTACGTTAAGTAAAATTACTTCTGCATTTGTCACAGTACACTGGCAGCACATGGTTTCACTGTGCCACACGTACAATCCATCTCACGGCGAAACCTTGTGAATATTTACTGCTTAGTGTTACTCAGAAGGCTTTAGACATTGGAAAATAGGTAAAAATGCCTGGAACGAGGCAGTTGGCATATATACTCCTGCTGTAACATAAGCAGGCAAAAAATCCCATTGTACTCTCTGTGCCATTGTGTGCCTTCCCATGGGCCCAGGCTGCTCCCTCCCTGTGTGAGTGTCCCGTCATGCCTCTCCCTTCCATTCCAGCTCCTGCCTTGATGCCCAGCTGCTGGGGTTTCTTAGCAGTTGGGCTCTTTGTCCTCACCCTTACCCAGAAGGAAGACAGCTTTCTGCATTGTTCCATGCGGGAATTGCATTGCCTGATCTTGGTCAGTTTATTTGTGGAACAAGCAACAAAATAAAACTTACTTGCCCTCTTGTCCCTAAAATAAGAACGGCCCAAATCAAAGACTAAGAATTCTAGTTTCTAACAAATGCATCAGTGTTGGTTCCCCACATAGTATTTTGAAGTCAAGAATTTTGTGAACCACTAAAATCTGTTGGAGACTTACCCAGTTTTAATTATGGGTGTGAAGTAGAGGGGTGTGCAGTAGAAACAAATCCTTTAAAAACACACATGCCTCTGGTACTAATTTTAGTGGTGGAAGGAGTAGTTTTAAAAACAGCATAATCCAAGGAAATGTCTTTGTATTCCTCAGTTGTCATTAACAATTAATTGGTAGGTGACATGAGCTGTCAACTTCTTGAAATTTGGAGCCACAGAGGAGCTGGTTGTTGTCGAGTATTCTGAGTGCATAGACTTGGGAACATAAGTATTTAGTACCTGTGGTTTAGAATTTAGTATTAATTTCTAAGCTTGGTAATAGGAGCAGTAACCTCCAGGTTTCTGCAAGTTACTTTTAATAAAGAAAAAACCCCCCAACCCTAACAAAGCCCAGTCTGCTGAAATGGTACTCCCTTCTTCTGCTTTAAACCTTCTTAATGAAGAAAAGTAGTATTATAACACGCTGATGCTAATACACAAAGGTGTTTGTACAAGCCAGCTGCCTCTCTTCTTGGCAAACTTCTTATTTTAGTGAAAAAGTAATTTGCTTGGTTTTAAAAATGAATTTGTGTGTAATTTGATAAGTGAGGGAAGACCAAAAATTTCAGCTTTGATTATGGTTACTTAAAATAAGAGCAAAAGCCACAAACTGGTTTTCCCTATTCCTTTTGTCAGCAGATATGCTGTAATTTTTATAAGTGATTACTTAGGAAATGGTCCAGAAATTAATCATTTGGTAAAAATTAGATTTTACTGTCCATGTGCTGGCTTTGGGTGGAAATCAGACCTTGACAGTCAGACCTCAAAGCACGGAGACTTAGAATGTGGAGACTGATCCGGAAGTTCAGGCCAGTAAATAGTGGAGTGAATTTTTGCTGCTGGAAAAGCACAGCAGGAGTCTGTGCCAGGGTGGCAGGGACTGTGTCCCTCAGAGCAGGGGTACCCCAGGGAGCCGCAGCTCTGGGGGTGCTGGGTGTCCCCAGGCTGGGCGGCTGGTGACAGGCACGTTTGTTGGAGGAATTGTGCTGGAGCCGCTGGCAAGGCCTGGCAGCTCTCTTGGGGAATCACAGGAGCATGCACAGAGCCGGGGGCCTGGCTGTGTCTGAGCAGTGGCTGGCGGCAGGGTTGCGGGTGAAGCCGGGGCTGGGCAGAGCTCCGGGGGCACTGCTGCCCGAGGGGGGCCCGTGGCCGGCCCGCAGCTCCCGCGGCCCGCCCGGATGTGGCCGGCGGCACTGCCTGCGGGGCCACGGCGTGGAAAATCCCACAGCGAGGGATTAAACGCTGCGAGCGGCCCCGTGAGCCCTTCTGAAATGTCACCGGAGCCGTCTGGCACGGCTCCAGACGCGGGCGGGCAGCGAGCTGGCCACGGACAGGGACAAACCCCGGAGCTCTGATCCTCAGAGCTGCAGCCGGCCAGGGCTGTGCCCCACAGCGCCAAACGAGTTCATTCCCTGCGGAAACCTGAAAATCCCCAAAAGCCACAGCTCTGATGGGGAGACTGGCGAGAGAAAAAAAATAGCAATCAAACATTAGACAGCCAATTGTAGTCCCGTCAGCCCCTTAGATAAATTGTCAGCTGTTAATCAAATTGTTAATTAAAGAAACTAGTAAGCGTGTGTTCATTTTAGCTTGTTTTTCTGGGCATGCTCACCCGTGTAATTTATAAATCAGAGGGCAAACACACTGGTGTAACACTCTGCGGACGGCTGGCTGGGCAGGAGGGTCTGGGCTCCGGAGGAAATGGGAAATGCAGGCACAGCCTGCATGTGTCAAGTGCAGTCATGTTTTTCATTTAAAAGGTTAAACTGCACAAACATTTTAGTTAGCACATCCTAATTACAGCATTGCTCCATTCTTTCAAAAGGAAGTGTGAAAAGGCTGGTAATATTTAATTTGAAAGACACTATTGTGCAGGCACAGTAGGTCTGTGCCCTCATTTGACTGTATTAGTGATTTCCCTAGGATTTTGCTGCAGTGAATTTTTAATTAGTGTAAAGTTTAACGTGGTCAGTGTTTTTAAACATGAAAACAGTTGTTTTATGCCAATTGTGATTGATCGGTGATAATGAAATAAGCAGCAATGGTCTTTTTTTATCCTTCAAAACTTACTAATGCCTAAAAATATTAAATTGGGGTAAAGCAATGTAAGGATTTTACTTAAAAGAAGAAATCAAGTTATTTGCTTTCCACTGATGTTGCAAATTGTGTGTTTACATCTCAAGGCATTTCAAATTTTGGAAATTTGAAAAATATTGCAATACCACCATTGTCCTTTTCCATTGTGAAAGAGTTAAACATTTTGTGCTTAGAACCTCAGAACAGAAAGAGGGGTGCTAGCTGTGCAGGCAGAACCCCGTGCTGTTCTCATTTCTTGAGTTTTTTCCTGCTGGTGAAGGTGAGGTGCCCCTCAGTGTGGAGTGCCCTCTTTGCCAAAGGGAAGCACGTGGGTTGTCACATCTGTCGGTCACACAGGTGAGACATGGGTGTGACATCAGAGAGAGCCCAGGGAGCTTCGTCCTCACTTGCATCAGCAGAGAGGGGCTTTGTAGTTGGCTGGTTCAAATAGCCATGTACGTCTTTATATTTTAATTTTTAATCTTACAAAGCTCTTGTGTCATGGCAGTGGCTGTCACTAGTTAGTCATGCAGTACATAAGAAAAATATTTGTGCTCAGTGTCTTTTTATCCTCTAGTTTCTTAGTGACAAAATCAAAGAATGTGATTTCCTTAGCTGACATTACTATTTTCATGTACACCCTGTGATATTTCCTCCCATTTCCACACTCAAAATAAAGTCAGTTCCCTCTTGTTGATCTCTTTTGTGTGGAGAGCTTTCCATTTCCATTTATTTTATACTCATCTTCAGAATTTTGAGTTAGCTGTACCCCCCTTTGTGTTTTGGTTCACTAACAGCTTTTAAGCAAATTTTCATTGTCAGCACCTTTTCTTTCGTAGCAGAGCTGAGTGTGACAGTCAACACACAACATTTAAAGTTTGCTAAGCCAGGCAAGCATTTGGGTAGGTGAGCTGATCTGAAGTCATGACAATATTATGTGATAATTTCTTCTCAAGAACATTGTTGATGCTGAAGAGGAAGAACATGGTGTTAGAGATCTAAATCTAATTTCTGGGTAGAGAGTGGGCCGAGAGAGAGAAAAGCAGAAATTAGGTGGTGGTTCTTCCCTTTTTTCTTTGCATCTTTTAACACACCATTCTTTATTAATCTTTTGTTTACTAAAATTTTTATTAAACTTTGCAATAATGTTGGGGTGAGGTATTTATTTTGAATTTGCTTTATACCTTTTTTGAAAAACTGAAGCTTTTCTTTATAGTCATTCAGGGTAAACATAAGCAGCTGGAAAACTGTTGTCTTGTATTTTGGAGAAAGTTGACCCAGAGTGTCAAAATTGACCCCAGTGCACCCTGAGGTACTGCTGATCTGTACTGCTTACCCCTGTCTGTTTGATGCTCTTGCTTGTCATCACTGTGGCTTTTCTGGAGTTTATCTCAAATAAGAATTATTTTTTTTAATAGTGGAAGAATGGCTTACTCAATATCTGCCTTTTAATCAGACAGGTATTGTTGTGTCATTAACAGGCTACAGAGATTAGTGTTCATAGTGTGGATGTTGTAATCTCTCCATGGCCCCATTACCATCTAAGACACTCTACTGTCCTTCCATAATTATTTTGCCATATTTGTATTTCAGTGCCTAACAGATTTACAGGACAGTTACTGACCACACCTCTTGGCAAGTTCTTTGCAGAACTCTACCAGAAGCTTGGGCTTGATTGTTAAAATCCTTGGATTTGGGTTTACCTGAACTAGGAGGAGGATGGGGTGAACACCCTTCTCTGGGTTATGAGGGGAGCTGCTCCAACAGTTGGTCTCCCTGGCTCCATTTTTCCTTGTGGTTCTGCTCCATGAATAATTTAGTGTCTTGCTTCTATCAGTTTTCCCACACTGTTCTCAAGAGTTTTGCTGGTCTGAGGGGGCTCTAAATAGCTCAAGCAAAGCTGATGGGAGTATCCTTAATTCCAGTTTGCCACTACATAACGCAGAAAACCCCAGTCTGTCTGCAGGCTTGGGATGGCACTGTGCTTGATGCTTCAGGGGAAAACCCATGTATTTTACAGAGGAATTTTAAATCCTGTGGAAATTGATTACAGAACTACTTGTGTGCTGAATTACAAGGGGATTTTGAAAGGATTAGTAACAAATAAGGAAAAATTTTAAAAATTGGTTGTGGAGGGGCAGCAGTTGGGAAGGGGAGATACTTGAAGGTTATTTATTTAAAGACATTAATTTATTGTTATATTCCTAATACCCGTGTTTGCAATCTGCTCCTCACTCCTTCCTGTGGTGGCCATTTTGGCTGTCAGGGGAGGTGTGCTCGGTTTGGGGCCCTTTTGCAGCAGGTATCATAGAGGAGATGGCATTCCTGCCCAGGTAGTGTGTGTTACTAGAGAATTAAAACCCATCCTGGGTATGCTTTATACCATCAAAATCATAATTTATCATAAATTGTAATTCCATAGTTATCTCCTCTTTGAAATATTTCAAAGTACTGAAGTTGGCATTCAGAATCTTACTAGTGACGATGATCACTTTCCATTTCTCCCTCTCCTTTCTTCAATGGCAGCGACAAAACTGACCCCACTTATGCATAATTCAACACACCTTTATTGAACATATTTTGCACAGTGATCACTTGTGAGTGGATTTTAGGTCTCCAAAATAAATGTCTAGGAAAACGATAAACTTACTGTGCTGAATATTTCTCAAGTGAGGAAGTGCAAGACATAAAGTTGCATCAGTATTGCTTGGCCATTATCTGTTTAAAAGATATTGTATATGGCTTTTTCATAGTGCCACAAGCATACATGCCTGTCAGTTGGTTTCTTCTTGTGGTTTTAAACACTGATAAACTAATAATAGGAGCTGCCAGATGCAAACCAATGTTTTTTATGAAACAGCAAGACAAAGCATCTCAGGACATGACAGGTAGTACTGGTGCCCATCAGGCCTTGTTGGTCTGTCATACCGATCTCTTGGGCTCCATAAATATTCTGGTTTGTAACCTTCTTGCTGAAGTGAAGATGGCTTTGTTCAGCTGCTCTCTGTTCAGCTAAATGTGTAAGATCAAACACCACACAGTTGGAGTGACCTCATCTTGACTTAGAGTGTGCACAGAATTGATGGCATGATTAAAGGGACATCAGTGGAAGATTAAGGCAGAATCCTTGGTATCTAGGTCCCGTGATTAGAGCAGGATAATGAAGCAGCAATAAGTGAGTGAGCAGCAGATCCAGCTCCTGCACAGACAAGCAGCTGCACGCTGCCAGGGTGGCAGCAAAGGAGGAGTAATTTGCCTGCTATGCCTGTGATTGTTTTACTTCCCAGTTTCTCCTGCAAAATCCTCATGGACCTAAATTGTTTTTTATCTTTGTCATGGTGAGATCAGAGTGCTGGTGGACTAGAGCTGCAAAGGGGATTTTAGTTGCTTGCTGAGTAAAATCTGGAGCTATGTTGAGGTGCCCTTCCATAGCAGCGTCTGTTCTCTGCTGTCATGTCATGGATCTGAGCTACCTGGAGAAATGAGAAGACCAAGGCAATTAGCTCTCCGAGTCAATTAGCTCCCCATTATTCTAGGAATTAAATACTCCTACTGGCAGGAAATAAGTTTTCTATCCTCAGGTAGAAAATGTTTGTTTTAATATGCCTGTCTAAATTTCTCAGATGACAAGAGACGCAGTAGCTCAGTATGATAGAGAAAAGGACAAGTTTCTTTTAAGTTTCATGATTATTGTGCTTATACTTTGTGATACAGACATACAGACATGAAATAACAATTGCTTAAGCATAAAAGTTTTTTTACACTTTGTTTCAATATACACATCTAATCCTATAGTTTGAGGAGTACTCTAACACTTACTCTACACAATACTCTTAACCAGTGTTAACTCTCTTTCTGAATGTTCTGAAGCTCCAGCATGTCCAGCTGAACCAAACTCATGTGTATGCTGCTGGGTGTGCTTTGTACTGCAGCTGCACCAGCACTGACACAGGGCACTTTGACTTTTTGCCCAGTACTTATGTAAGGAGTCAGTATAAAAAAATGGGTTTATGAAACTTGATCTGTACATCTTGTATTTGCTGCCCAAAGCTATTAATTGATGCCCAGAGAAAATGAACAGCACGAAATACTTGCTAGCTTTTTGGAAATAAGCATAAACCTGGGAGAAATGTCCTAAATTTTTAAGATTATTGTTGCTTTTTTCTTAATTTTTTTTGTAAGCACGCAGCAAAGAAAGTGACATTTTATGAAAAATCAATTTTGTTTTTTAAAAAGGGTATTGTCTTTTAGTATAGCAATAAGTTATGATTCACAGTAAGTCCAACTCCTTGATAGAAGAGTAAGCAGTAGTAGCCAAACACAATGAGAAGTTTTCTCTCTTTTTTTTTTTCCATCTTTTTTTTTTCCTGCCCCTTCTAGGTTACTTTTTTGCATTTTGTCAGAAATGGCTACATGTTTAGTAGGAAATAGACAATGGAAAATAGGATTTTTAAACCCAAGAAAATTGGTAGCCAGACTAAGGGCCAGGTAAAGCTTTTTTTAAGCTTTGAAAGAGATCTATATTAGAAATATCTGTTTGATCAGGAAGTCCTGTGTCCTTTGGCCTGATGTATATATAATACTTGTTCAGCTATAGCACAAGAGATGCTGTGTTTTTCCATCTTGATAGTTAACAGTTATCCTGGTTGTGGAGCAGAGGCATCATTTGCTGGGATGCCATCTCTCTTCACAGTGTTGTAACTCTGTCCAGCCCTTCTTCATAGTCACAAACCTGTTGTATAAATGCAAAGGTGCTTAAGAAGGAGTTTATCCGTTAAAGTTTAGTGTTGAACACAGCTGTCATTTTAGGTCAGATTCTTTCCAGTGCTGTGGCATCAAGGAAGACTTCCTGGTTCTTTGTCCAAAGCCAAAACTTACATTTTTGTGATATTTAAAAAGCAAAACAAACCAATTTTAAAAAACCAAAACATAAAAACCCAAGCAACAACAACAACAAAACCCCTCCTTCCCCTAAATTTTAGTTTAGAATCATCATACACAGGTGCAGTAATGGGAATATCACTTTGATCTGCTATATAAGCAATCATGACATAAAGAATTCTTTTCCTCTTAAGAGTTATGTGAAGGGAAGGGATGTGATTGCCAGCTTTTAAAATTTGAAAACTGAACACCTGGAGATAGTTATATTTTTAAATGTTTTCGGGCTGAGACAGAATTAATGACAAATGGGAACTATGTTAAATTGGCAGAAGATTAGTAGAATTTATTATTGTAATATGCTTAGCATAAAAAGCATGGTGGTCTTGATTGTTCAGTGACAGTTTGTGTAGTCATTTTTCCAGTAAAGACTGTGGCAATCTCTCTGTAACTATATTCATGAGATCAAATATGCAATTCTTAACACATCTGGTTTCAAAAATAATATTAGCTTTTTCTATTAAGATGAGACTTCAGTGCTCTTCACATGGTTTGCAAAACAGTTTTTAAGTAGATCTCATTTAAAACCATGAATATTATAAAAAGACTGAAACATTAAATATAAGCATATTGTAGTAGCAGCCCTACCTCAGTTTGTATGTATGTCAACAAAAAAAAAAATAGGTCTAGGCAGGTTATGAAAAATGAGCTGAAAATTCTTCTTCTTTTGTTGATAGACAACATAAGTCGTGGTTTTGCAGAGAAGTGATAAGTGAAGATTTCACAGCCCTGTAGTGTTACAATATCTCTTTCAGAAATTGTCCCAGAATTCTAAAAAAAGTTAATTTGATGGATTTTTTTTTCCTGGGGGGGGTGTGTGTCTGTATATGGCAATCTTCTCTGACAGGTAGACTGTGAATTTGTGTGTGATCAGCCTTAGTTCTCTAGGTTTTGTTGTTTTTTTTTTTTGTTATCACCAATTTAAAACACTTTCTATTAAACTCACTTGGTTGAGTCTGCTGCTGTTAAACATTTGTGCAAATAGCAGTAGCATCTCAGTTTGCAGTTGTCAGAAGAGAAATACTGCTCTTATCCAGATAAATAGCTGGGATTACTATTTTGTCTAGTTTCTTCCTAACTGATGGAATACAAGGAGGTTGTCAGTTTTATTCTAGTCCCTTCTTTTCATCTGCTAGGTTTTTTTCAAGAAAGTAATACTCTCACTTCCTTCAGAAAGACAACGTCATCATAACAAACTCCCAGGGATTGCATTAGTCATCCCCTGGCTTATTTGAGGTGATTTGTAACTGTCATAAGCACTTGGATTTTGAATTTTCTAAATATACAGAATGTGGAAGAGTATTGAGTAATGTTTCTCATTATCTCACAGGGTGTAGCATCACTGAACTCTAATGGTCCTCAAATAGTAACTGAACAGAGCTGCTCAGGGATTCTTGCCATTGCTATAAAAAGCCATTTGGCAATAAGCACTGCGTCATACTAGAAGCATAGGCATTTCCTAGAGCATAAATATGCTAAAATATTTCATTTACAGACTCTTCAGTGGCAGCTGGTTCTAGAAAACTAAGTGGATGATTTTGATAAGTAATTGTTTTAAATACTACGATTTTAAAGCAGTTGTTCCTTGAGATGGATGATAAGTTGCTGAATTTGTTATTTTTGTCGGGCATTTCACACTTGAGTTCTCCACTTCTTAGTAATTACCAATCCACAAGTGATGAATATTTTGCAAAATTTTGCAGATTTGTTAGGTAGTTTGCACCCATTGTTGCAGTTAAAGAGAGAAACACAGGAGTTGGTTCAGTTTCTTTCTTAGTTCAAGCTCTATATTCATTCATTATTTTTCTAAGCTAATGAACACGTTTCAAGTGCTACTTCCAAATAGGTCATAGAAGCAGAACACATGTAGAAGCAGAACAGATGTACTAATTTACATTTCCCAGAGCGTTACAGGCTTCTGCACAGGTTGCACTGGACTTGGCTGTCACTCTTGGCTCTATTTGTAGCTTCATGAGTAGCCTGCTGCTTCCACAGTTCACTCAAGTCAAAATCTGTAAGGTGATCCTGATCTGTGGTGGATTTGGGCACCTCTAACAATACTTGGCTTCAAAAGAGGTGTTACCACTGCCTTTGCACTCCCCTGACAGACTTCTTGCTTGTGTGTCTTAGATCTGTGGTTTTCATTTACTTGATTGCCAGAAGTGTCTCTTAGGAAGGTGCTGATGACACAGATCCTCAAGGAATCACAGGTGTCCGTGTGACAGTGAGCACACGGTCCATTACCGTGTCTGTGTAGGCAGAGCTGGAAGCTGCCAGGTGTTCTGAGAGTTCATGGTTCTAAAGAGCTACCTTTACAATAGACAGTTATACCTGAAATGGTGCTAGCAGCATAGAAGTTTTCATGGTTTGGTGTTAATTAAAAAACACGTCCAGGTGATGGAACCTGACCTCTCTTAATTCAGATATTCAGGCTTTTGTAGAAGAGTATCTGTTCCTGCTTTTGGTGGTGCTCCTGCTCAATAGAAACAAGAGGGGAAAACCCAACCAAACAAAAACCAACCATGCTCAAAAAAAAAAAAAAATGCCCAGTGTAGGTCAATATTTGAGCTGATGTTCTCACAAGTGTTCCATACTGGAGGTCTGATATATCATACCAGAAGTTTGTCATGAAGTAAAAGTGAAAATGTTGGATTCAATATAATTTTGACTATTAGGAGGTGTACTTTCAGCTAATTCTTGTCCTCTAAGGGAATGTGATATTTAAGCTTGCCTGGCCTGAGGACAGAGTTCTCTTGGCTTTGTGTGTCTGAGGTCCAGAGCTGATTGTTTGAGATGGAGGGAGAGCTAAGCTTTAGTGGCTGAGATGTGCAGCTCCCGAAGCTCAGAGAGATTCTGGTAAGCCTCTGGAGACCAGCCTTGAGTGGAACCTCATGGATTACAGAGAGGCTTGAATCCTCTATGCTCTGTGTGTGGCAGGGAACCTCCCAAGACAATAAAGGAAAAATGCTAATGGCATAAATGACATCAAGTATTTCCAAATTCTTTCTATATGGGAGCTTAAAACCCCTTTTCACTCTTTCAGAAAGAAGACACAGCTCCTCCAGCAAGCCACCTTTGACTCCTCCCTCCTCTTCAGTATTTTCCCTCATTTCATCTTTCCCTTCAAAAAACAAAGGTAGCAGTGGAAGTGGGAGCAGTCGTTCATCCAGTGGAGGTACTAGTGCATCATCATCAAATTCCAAGTTGTTGAAATCACCCAAAGACAAGCTGCAGATCAGCGGAAACAACAGGTTAATGCATTCGGTACAGCACAGCAAAGTTCCCCATGACAAAATGTGAGTGTGCCTTTTGAAAAAGAGTTAAATGTCATTTCTTGCATAGACACTGCTATGTCAAGAAAGTTTTCTTTTGTTTCAGAGCATTTTTGGTTTAGAAGATAATAATTTTAAACTCCTCCAGATCTTTTCCTACAGCCTAGTCAAAGATTGCAGTTAATGCTCACATCTGTGTTGAGGAAGAACTCTTGCAAAGCTGCATCTTAAATCACCATGAATAAAGGTCATTTTACTAGAAGCTCCTAATTCTTTGATGTAATCTGCATACTTTGATCATAAGCGAGTTTTAGCTCTGATGCACGTGGTTTTCAACCTGCACATGTGAGATGACAGCAGTGCTGGTAAAATTTACTGCTACAGAATGGTGGATTTCTCACTGGACATGATGGGTCCATTGCAGTTGCTTTGGACAGTTTGCAGTGATGCTCCCTATCCATGAATGCAAATAATGATTTCTGAAGTCCCTGGACACTCAGAAGTGTCAGGGAAAAAAGGACAGGAGAGATTATGGATATCATGAGAAATGTGAAAATTAGAAAGGTAGTAGGAGGAAGGTTTGCATTTATATTGGGAATAGATCAGAGTGTTGTTAAATAATAACATATTTTAGCTTATGTTTTTTCCAATTTTTCTCTCTTTGTTTTTCATAAATAACAGTATGACTCCATCTGTCAAAGTGGAAAAGATTCATCCAAAGATAGATGGTGCCCAACTGAAAGCTGCTGTTGGTCCAACTTGTTCTACTACTGTGAGTTCCTCAATAAAGACTGGCCTTAATTGTCCCTCAATACCAAAGCCACCCTTGCCTTCCCCTGGACAGATACTGAATGGTAAAGGTCTTCTCTCTGTGCCTCCATTTTTGGAAAAGAAACCTGAAGAAAATACGAATAATAGGAAATTTTTACATAAAAGATTGTCAGGTAATTTTTAAAAATTATTATTAGCTGTATTTCTTTTAGTAGAAATAGATATATATGGAAATAAGTTCCATAAGTAAATTAAAACTCCTGTAATACTGTAAATTGTAGTAAGAGTTTTTAAATATTATAATTTAAATCTGTAATGTGACAGACACTTGAAGGATGCAAGCACCTTGAAATTGACTTTTCTTTTCAGAAGCCTGTACAGATCTCAAACACCTGTCAGTCCTGACAGTTTTAAAATTACACTCTTTTACTCTCTCTAAAGATTTTAGTTTCTTTCTTTCTATATGGAAGGTCCAAATGTACACAGAAAACGGAAAAACTAGCCCCTGATAAACTGAAAAATGCAAACCTAGTCTGCTCTTTACACTTTTTAACACAATTATTTTAAGTGCTAGTAGAATGGTAGAAAAGTTCTTGACACCAAAGCCAACAAGCAAAAACCCACCATGTGTTTGTCACAATCCATAATGGTGATCTCTGCTCTTAACAGGGAGCATCAGATCCTCCTTTGAGGACATTTACAGATGTTTGTGGACTTGAGATCTGTATTTCATCACACTATAAGCTTGCTGAGAATGTAGAAAAATTCATTTGTACAATTTTATTTGTGCATTTTTATTTGTACATTTGCCCGTGTCATATTTGAAAAGTTTCCAATATAATTAATTTTTATGGTGAAACTAAATGTTAGTATTTCAAAATGTCTTTTGCTAACTTTTCAATACTGTTTCTTTGACAGAGAGAGAATTTGATCCTGATATATACTGTGGTGTCATTGATGTGGAAACCAGGAAACCTTGTACTAGGTCTTTAACATGCAAGGTAGGATATCTGAATCAGGATAAGATTATCTGAAGTTTTTATTCAGATTCTTGAGGAACATGGTAGAAAATTGAGAACTGCAAATTTTTGCTGTTGGTAATTACCACTTTAAGTTTTACCTCTCAAAACATGTTGCTCAGAACCAAGAAGAATGTGTTTTTGAAGTTCAGTTAATTATTTATTCAGAAAGTATTTCTCAAAGTAACCTGGAGATTTGTATTTTTGTATAAACCCTTTAAACATGGATGTTGACATGGAACAAACTCCACATGTAGGTAGCAGGGGACAGCGTGTTTCTCTTTCTGGGGGTAACCTTCCAGTTGTAGATAATGAATTTTAAAATTCCTCATAAGCCTTGAAAATATTGCTTACATAGGATTTAAATAATTCAAGCTCTTCCCTCCTCACACTCTTTCCTCTCTCCCCAGCAGTCTGCAGCAGGTTCTTGGTAGGAATTTGTGTAAATGCTAATGCTGCTGGATGTACTGCTGCAGCCAGCTCCTGGAAGAGCCATGGAGCTTGCCTAGAGGTCAAACTCTAAATTAAACAATCATAAAACTTTTAGTCTGACAAAATGTATCCTCTGGCTCCAAAACCCTGGGAGGACAGAGGGCTGTCACTTGCTCCCAGGGAACCAAGAACCCAGATCCCCTGCACTTGTGTAATATCTTGGTGCTTTCCTGCAAAGCAGCTCTACCCTCAGTTTGGGAAAGGTCTGGTAAATAAACCACCTACAGAACAAAGGTACATGAAGCTGGCACTAATGACCCAGTGGAACTGAACTTGAACACATTGCCCTTTTGGAATTACAGAGGGGAGGAAATTGTTTTGCTAATAGAGGAGGGAAAAGCTGCAAGATTTTGCAAGAGAAATAGGAAAATCAAGAGTGAAAAAGAATGAGTAAAAACATTTCTCAGAAATTCTTTAGAATATATACTCATAAAATAATTTTTGGAATTGCTGTTTGAGTCTGAATTATGTGACAAAAATTTTTACCTACTGAAAATAACTAAATCAAACCCTTTTTGCCATATCAGAAAGGTATTGTATGTGACACTAACTATTTAGAAAAATAGCTTCCATTTACTTCACCTTACTTAGAATTGATGCTGTTTATACCCATACACATCTTACTGTCTGTAGTGTTCAGGACACTCAAAGAACTTTGAGTCCTCACTGACTCTGGATTCTGCTGGATGTTTTGAATTCCTCAATATCTATTTGATTACATTAGTTTTCAAGGAATATATTAGTTTATAGAAGGCAGCACAGTACTTTTCTAAATATTTTTCAGGTCTCCCATTAGAAGTCTGATTTTAAACATTATTTTGTTGAATATTTTTTTAAGTGGAAGTAAATATTTTCTCTTCTTGGTTTTGCAGGAGTTGGCAGTTGAAATATCGATGTAAAAAATGTTTTTGGTTCTAGTCTTAACCTTATTAAAAATTTGGCAGTTTGGTTTTTAAAAAGAAGTTTGAAAGATCCTTTTTACCAAATTGCTGGGTTTGTTATTCTGTATCAGACAAGGACATAATCATCCACAAAGCAATTTTAAAGTTTGTTTTTTAAGTCATATTTCCATTTGTTTACTAAACCAGGACTGTGATGATTTTCTCTGTTTTGGAGCTCTTGACACATGTTTTGAGTGTTTGACTTCCACAAATGTCATAGCCTGGGATTAATGATTTATTCCTGGTTCTGCAGACACATTCCTTAACCCAGCGGAGGGCTGTACAGGGTCGAAGAAAACGATTTGATGTGTTATTAGCTGAGCACAAAAGCAAAACCAGGGAAAAGGAACTTCTTCGACATTCGGATCATCATCAGCAGATGCCCCCTCTCAGGGAACCACATCCCTCACCTACTAAAACTTCCCAGGAGCTGCACCAAAATTCTCATGGAGTTACTCTTACAGAATCAAAGCCTTTATTACCTAATAAACCCAAACCTCACCCCCCCAGTCTTCCAAGGTAAGGAAAATCTGCAGATGCAGTGGTATGAAATGTACACTGGGAGCTTGATGAGGTGGATTTTGAGGGAGTGATACAGATCTGTTGGATGGGGCAGAGTGTTTGCTGCAGGCCTGGTGCCTGTCTGCAATTAGCAATTACCTGCTGAGGGTAACTCCTGGTGAGGAGGGAGTAGTAAAACTACTGTTGGAAGTCGTAAAAGCTGGTTTGCAATCAGTGGAAGCAGTTGAGTAACAATTGGGCAATGCTGCTTTTCCAGGGGTACCACCATACGCTGTCCTTGCCCTTGGTTACAAGACTGTAGACAACACCAGGGATCTGTTAATGTAGATTTCTTTCTCTCAGTAATAATAAGCACTTAAAGGGTGGAATTTTTAACTGGACTGGGTTCAATAACACCTGGTTACTGCTTGCCTTGCCCAGGCCTCCAGGCTGTCCAGCCCAGCACAGTGGAAATGCCCCCAGCGAGTCTCCTTCTGTCCACGAGTCCCCACACCCTCCCTTGCCTGCAGCTGAGCCAGCATCTCGGTTATCCAGTGATGAGGGAGAATGTGATGAAAAAGAAGAGCCTGTTGAAAAACTGGATTGTCATTATTCAGGTCATCATCCTCAACCAGCCGCTGTACGTTTGCAAAGTTAACCTCAGTCTGTCTCTGGCTCTAACTGTGTAAACAAGTTACTTTGGGGTTTTAGGGGTGGTTTTCTGTGGGGTGTGTGATACTTTTTTTCTTTTTTCTTTCTTTTTTTTTTCTTTCCCTCCCTATATTTTGAGAAAATTATTTTGTGGCCTAGTAGGTTTAACTAGTTGCAAAATAAACATGCTAAAAAAATGTGTTCATAGCTCACTTCCCCAGTCTAAAAGAAAACAAAATGCCAGAATACTAAAGATGAAATTGCTAACTGCTCTGAAGGGCTGTGGTTTTGGAATAAGTAAACAGTGTCTTTTTGGTGCAATTTTCTTATTGGACTCCCCCCTCCACACCCACATACATTTTTTACTCAAGTTACCAACATCATGTTAAAGATAGCAGTAAGGTATTTTAATATTTAAATTTTGACAAAAGTTAGTTAGTATAACTAAAAGCAAATTTATTGCCCTGGATGACAAATTATATTCTTTTTAGAAACAGACTTCTAGCTGATAGCTAGTAGGTCTCAGAAGCAGATGTTACATAAATATGTGCCCATGTGTATAATGTTTATACATAAACAGACATACTGCTAACCTCTGTTTAATCAAAGGATTTGATTAAAGTAAAATTTGACTGCTTCTATTAAGTAGGGGAGTATCAGAAGATAAGAAAATCATCTCAATATACCAAGGCCAAAGATTTAATATAGTTGTTGGACCAGAGACATAAAAACTCTATTATTTTTTATCCTCTACTTAAACATCTAAAAGCATATTTATCATAAACAAATTGTTATTCAGAGAGTTGTCACTGAAAGTAGAAAACACCAATAAAAATCATGTCTTTTCAGTTTTGCACATTTGGTAGTCAGCAAATTGGAAGAGGTTATTACGTCTTTGACAAGCGGTGGAACCATATTCGATGTGCACTTGACTTCATGTTGGAGAAGCATCTTAATTCACAGATGTGGAAGTGAGTAAAAGTGAAAGAGTTCTTATTCTTCTTGGTGTTTGTAGAAGTACATGGAACCTTGTGATTCTAGTTAAAGAAAGTAATCTTGTGTTCAGACTGAAGGTTGATGGTCTATGCTTTACATTTTTTGCAACAATTAACTATCGATTTAACATAATCAGAGGCATTAATCTACCCCAAGATACAGCCATTTTAAGGTACCATTATTAGTATATATGGATCTTAGTCTGGAAAATGGTGACTAGGTGGGTTTTATCTTTGTTTTTTTTGTTCACCTGCAGGAAAATTCCTCCAGCATCCAGTACCACAGCATCAGTCCGTGCCCCACATCGGACAAACCTGATGCCTGCTTCTCAGCACGGTGTCAGTGCAGCAGGGTTCCTCTTGCCCACCACGGTGATGTCATCGCCAGCGTTGGTCTCTCCTTCCTGCGTGTCTCTGAGCAGCAAATCGGTACCATCCCACGGGACGACACTGACCGCCAACCCCGCTGCTCTGGGTGCAGTGGATCCCGTCTGCAGTATGCAATCAAGACAAGTGTCTTCTTCCCCTTCAACACCTACAGTGCTTTCCTCTGTACCTTCACCTATGGCCAGCAAACCTCAGAAAATGAAATCCAGCAAATCTTTTAAACCTAAGGAATCTCCTGCTGGCAGTGGCACCTGTAACAGCACCGGCAGCGTCAGTAGCAGCGGCGGCTCAGGAAAGAAGCGTAAAAACAGTTCCGCACTGCTCGCACCTTCTCATTCCACAGAGTCCTTTAGAAAAAACTGTGTGGTTAACTCTGGAAACTCTGGGACCTCCTATCATCCGTCAGTGACAGCTTCGTCCCACAGCGTTGGCCTCAACTGTATGACTAGCAAAGCTAACTCTGTTAGCCTCAAACATGACCAATCAGGGAGGGGTCCTCCAACCGGGAGCCCTGCAGAATCCATAAAGAGAATGAGTGTGATGATGAACAGCAGCGACTCCACGCTCTCCTTAGGGCCGTTTGTTCATCAGTCTAGTGAGCTGACTGTAAATTCACACAGCAGTTTTTCACATTCACATACTTCCCTTGACAAATTAATAGGAAAGAAAAGAAAGTGCTCACCTGGTTCAAGCAGCATCAACAGCAGCAGCAGCAAATCAAACAAAGTTGCCAAATTGACATCGGTGAACAATGTTCATGCAAAACACACTGGTGCAATCCCGGGGACGCAAGGACTGATGAACAATTCTCTGTTTCATCAGGTAGGAAATCTTGTCTCAAACTAAGCCAGCATGAAATGCCTCCTCACAAGCTTATAATTCATGTCTTCTCTTTAATATTAAATAGATAGCCAGTTCCAGATCCTGCTTGAGTAAAAGGTAGTTCTTTTTGTCCAGTACACATTTTGAGTATTCTTATGGTGCGTTTACTCAAAACTTTTATAAATGTTCTAAATAAAAAAGCTACATTTTGAAAAAAGAAACTTTAAATGGGATATTTCAAATTCTTTGGATGCTGTCGCCTGTGAATTGCTTTCAGGTAAAATTAATTCCTTTTATTTTTAAGCCATAATTTTAAAAGATAATCTTGCCAGCCTGCCATGGAACTGAGCTGTGTGCCTCAGCCTGACTCCTTGTTTTTGTGTCAGGAATCAACATTCTATAAAGTGGATCATAATGATGATTATAACAGAACTGTGATACTGTGATAAAATAAGCCTATTATCCCAAGATGTCATTGACTAACTTCTTAGTAATAATGAGATTAAATGTAATAAATCAGATAATAAACCTTTTTCGTTAGTAAGGCAAATAGATATGCTATAAAGGAAGCAGATCTCATGTGTACATTAGATCCCATTTTAAAAATTAATTTGGAGTTTTGATTTTTTAAAAAACAAATCTCACTGGAAAAGTAGTGCATTCAGGATCAAAAATCCAAGAAACTTTGTTTTCTCTGCTGCTAAAAACTGAAATCTCTGTAGCTGGAGAGGAGGTCACTAAGAACTTTTTGAGAGTGGTTTTTTAATTTTCAGTTTCAGCCACAGAGGAAGATTTTCACTTTTTTGTGTGTTTACTTAAGAAAAAAAAGCCTTCAGATGGCTGAATTTATTTTTGGACTTACCTAATAATTACTGTTTCAACTATGCAATATAAGTAAAAGAGAAATATAATTTGAGTGAACTAAGAAGGAAAGCATGCTTGAAACCATTACAACTTCGAAGAGGTTTAGTTGAGGGTTTTCAAGTCTTAGGGAGGCCAGCCTCAGGTTATCAAGGTTGCTTTGTGCCTGAGATTTTCCCCCAAATATGCCCTTGTTAGCCACAAAATAATTGGTTTTCAGTGCCTCCACTGACGGTTCTCTCTTTTCTTGCCCCCAAGCCGAAGGCCCGTCCCTGATAGCTGAAGGCACCACGGTGAGAAACAAACTGGACAGTTTTCACTACAAGCAAAACCTCCATCTGGATTTCTGGACTCCAAGATGCCTTGAGTTTTCCCAACTTCCCATGGTCCTCAGGTGTGGAAATCTACTGGACTGTCACTTAAACAAGGAATTTCCCTGAAGCCATGTCTGTAGCAGTGAATATACTAGAAATGGACACTGGATGAAGTTCAGCCACATAATTGCTCTTATCAGTGTTAACAGTGGTCTGGACTGTTTGCTACAAATCTGTGAGATTTTCCTTACAGGAGTACATCATCTTGCCACTATTTGACATAGTTTGGCTGGGCAAACGAATGTTTTCTGGGGGGAAATAAACATTACTGTGGACTTATTTTTATACTGATGGTGTCTTTTGTAGGTGATAGCTAACCAGACAGACACCCTCAATGGAGAGGACCCCGTGACAAGGGGAAAAATGTGTGAGGCACAATGGAAAGAAGCCCTCAAGAAGGGAATATGGCTTTAGTGTTTTTATAGCAATGTTCCTTTAATGGAATATAAAAAATAGCACAATTCAAAAAATAGTCTGTTTTGCCCAGCCTTTTGCAGGTAATTTGGGATAAGAAGCTATCAGGAGTTTAAAACAAAACAAACCCAACAAAACCAGAAAAACTTGTTTGAGGCCACTGCTCAAAAAACAAGTATAAAAATGCCGTATTTGTGTGATACAAAACCTATTTTCTATTCTTTTGAATGAGATTTTATTGTGGAAGAAAGGTTAATTTTGTTCTTTAAAAATTCCAAAAATATTGAACAGACAAAGGCAAATAACCTCTAAAACTCTGTGCCCAAAGAACGTATTTATTGACCTATACTGTATACCACAGGCCTTTGTTTTTTTTAAAAGAAGAACTGTATTGATGAAATAAGGCTGGATTTGTCTTCCTCTTCCAGCAGATAAAATTAGCCCTTTTAAAAATGAGTTTTTTAAATATTTAAATATTTTCTAACAACCATAAAAGTCAGTTTCTTTCTGCCTTGTTTGTGTGACAAAATTGTTGATGTGTGATGTCTTCTACGACGCAGTAAGATATTTTTTTTTTTTAGTCAAAATTCTGGAATAAATGCCAATTTGACAGCAGAGTTCACTGTGAAGCACTGGTTTGTGCATCACAGTCATCCCAGGCCCACCCAGGCTTTAATAGCATGGAGGGCTTTACAGTTTTGTATAATCCAGCCAATTTTTATGAAGTATTTTGTCTTGCTTCAAAACACCTCAAAAATTAATTCCGCCAAAGGGCTCATTGTATTATGGTTTGACTCATCTGGATGTTTTTGTTAAGTTTTTAAACATCAGGTAAAGGCTCAAAACTGACTAAACTTTTATTAAGGGGGCAAAGCAAAGGAAGATGAAATCCTAACGAAGAAGATTTTTATTTTCTGCCTTAAAGGGGCATCAGCTATTGCTGAGAAGAGACAATCTGAGCCTGTCCAGCTGTTCACGTAGCCCAGCCTTCTCCCCATTCTGGTGGCAAGTAGTAAGTACATCAGGGAATCCAAAGCCACTCTGAGTAGCAGTTGCTTAGTTGTTTACCTAACGATGCTTTCAGTTTCTCCTGAACTTCCTATGAAATCATTGTTATACAGCAAACAACAAGAAGCCTCTATGCAGACACTTTAGCTTTGAATTGATACAAAAGATCACACTGAGAAAGCAATGTACTAGAGACTCTTATTATGCAAACTTAAAAAAAAAAAAACAACCAGTAGACAACTTTTCAGGAACAAAAGGATTCGTATTTTATAGGATGCCCTGTTGAAAGGATTGTTAGAACTGCAATTGGTTTAATGTAAAAGGAACCAAAGTGAAATGTTACAAAAGGAAATCCAAGTGTATTAAATCCTGCACGTTTGGAGAGACATCTATGCTATGATGAAAGTCCCTGGGGCAGAGCTTCCACTTCAGGATAGCATCAGTCACAAGTGCAATTTGACTCTTGGTAGAAACAAAGGTAAAGGAAACAGAAATTTGGCAAGATTGGGTGCTGGCGAGTTTGTGATTGAACTGTCCTCTGGTTTTTAGGTTCTGTTGATCTGAAAGCAAAATGGCAATTTTGTGCTCCTTCAGTAGCATGCAGATGTGGACAAAGTGAATTCCTGATGGCTGCTCCTCCAGAGCCAGTGGGTGCAGCCACCTGCACCATGTGGACTTGAGCCACTGGAGCAAAGAGTCCGAGCATAAATTCTGCCTGCCCTAGACCTGCTCTAAATATTATGTTTTAGATCTTGGTTATAAGCAGAACATTGTTCCTGAAGCTTTTATTGTCACATAGTTCTTACTGTAAATAACTAAGGAAGCTTAAAATTAATTTTCCTTGCAAAATTGAATTTGCAGTGGCTGGGTTGTTTCTAGACAGATTTTGGTATTAATTTAAGAGATACAGTTTTTATAGTCTTTCCAACTTCTCGTTATGACTCCTGCAGTTTTCTTAACCTAAAAAATTGCTGCAATGATGAACAAAGAATTATACAAGAAAAAAAACATACTTTTGTATCTTTATTTTGGAATTTCTTGTTCTATTATAAATATTGAAGTATCCCTATTTCAGAAGACATATTTTGTTAATTGATTGTACATATTTAAATATGTATTTTTGCACAGGTCTTTTTTTCTTATATCCAGTTTTGGTACAATTGAGATCATCTAGTATTTATTTATTAATTAATTAAAAAAAAAAAAAGCAAATACCTTTTTATAATTTGAAGTGGTTCACTGCCAAGCCAATAGTTAACATGCCTACTTTGCAATGTAAGGGATGCCTCCGTTTTGTGAAAGCCGTGTCCCTTTTCCCTGTCCTGGGAGTGGGTGGATCCACGCCGAGGATGGCCGAGCCCGGAGCCCTCGTGGTTGGTGTGGCATTGCTTCTCAGTTGCCTGACTCCCAGCAGATCCATTAGTTAAGTGACACACTGCTTCTCCTTTTTTAGTGTTCGTGTGCGTGTGTGCGTGCGCATCCGTGTGGGTCTCATGTGGTTTAAAACTAACGGAAAAACTGAAAGTGCCTGATATAACTAGTTTTAAGCTTGGACTGTTTAGACAGCTTCTCCTTAAAAGACTTGAATGTTCAGTTGAAATTTTGGAGCTTGCTTTTTCCACCTATATATAATATATATGTGTGTGTGTATATATACACACACATGCATATATTTATATATCTGAAATTAATGAGATGGGTTGACAAAAGAAAGCAAATTATGCTGGTAGGTTTTGTAAAATCTTTTAATTTGAATACCTTCTGTTGGAACAATCCCATTGATAACTCATATTTAGTATAATGCCATGGGTTTGAAATATGGTTTTAACCAGCAGTTTATTTAACTGTCTCATTTTGGGAAAGGGGGGAGCACTATTCATTAGTCAAATAATTTAGAAAATGTTCCAAATTGTTGGTATTCCAAAACAAAGCAAAAACCCCTAGTAAGTACCTCTTGAAACCATGAAAAAAATAAAGATGTGATTTCCAAATGACATTTCTACGGCAGTTGTCTTCCTGTAAGAGTTCTCTTGCCAAGGAATCTCTCGTCTTTTACTCATTCTGTCCTGGAGGAGGGAATTGGGCTTAGAAAGATTTTTAAATGTTTCACTGTTCAGCAGAAAATAATCATTTTTACCTTTTGTGCGAGATATTTTGTGTTTTAAAGATAATTTTGAAATGAGCACTACATAATGTCAATGTGAATGTAGGCCTTGGAAGCATCTTGCTCGGTGTTGAGCCTGGTTCTAAAAGCAATCTCCTGTGTAAAATGTGTGAATAGTTTGATAATTTGTATACATAATCAAGAGCATCTGATCAGCTGAACTCTGTGTTGGCTGCTGTATAGTACATGAACAAATGTCATGGGATAGAAAAATTACTTTGGATATTTAAAAGAAAAATAAATATATAGTCTATTTGTTTTGTAACAAGTTTCTGTAAATAAAATAATTTATACTATTTATAAGAAAAAGTTGTGCTTTGCTTCATGAAAAAGATTAGTTTGTTGAACAAACATGTTACTAAACAAGGCAATAAAATTAGGACTTTTCAATAAATGAGGTTGGTTGCATGGAATATATTATATGTTTCTGCTTCATTATAAAATCCTTCGCTATTAAAGGAAAACATTATCTGTATTGGTGCCTATGTGAACTAATTTCAGAGAATTGGATGTGGTCAAATTCTGTCACTGTCCCTCAGCATCGTGAGTCCACCCGGTAGGTTCAGAGCTTCCCATCCTACAGGGGGCTGGTAGCTGGTTTTGAGCAGTGCCTGTGTCACCTCTGCAGCATTTTCCTTCTGTGCTAAGGACCTTCTGTTACTTAAGGTTCACACTTTGTATTATTTTCTAATCAGAATAATGAGCAGCAGCCTTTACAGCCCCAGATGCTGTCATTTTTCCTGGATTTTTTTTCCTCTTAAAAAGTGTCATCTGTGTTTTCACAGTTTGAAGTTCCAGTGTGTGGATTCAGCAGGTTAAACACTCCTGCAGAGCTTTTCTCTGCGTGTGACTCGGGACTCATGTACCGTGGGTGATTTCAGAGCAGTTTGTAAAACCAGTAAAGCTCCTGCTAGTGAGAGAGGACTTCAGAGTGACATGTGTGGCAAAGTTTCCTTTATTCTGTCTCTATTTTGGTTTTGCTTTTTTCCCCTCTTAAAACAAGTTTTTCTTAATATTTAGAATAAATGCTGCAAGGTACTAATGGGGTTCAGACAACAGGCAAGTTCTGCTTTGTCTTTTTATAATAAGCACCTCTAGTAGTTCTACATTTACTTTTTGCGCTACTGAGTATTTTAATTTCTTTTTTTGTCTTGCCTTCTTGCAAATCCTTTTCCTTCCCGGTATCAATTTTTACCACCTGTGCCATCCTGCATGAGCTGCTGGCGCTGCATTCTGCAGAGCTGTACGAGTGACCACAGCCTGGAGCGCGTGGGAGTGCAGAGCTCTGAGCTTGGCATCGTGTTCAGGCAGGTTCGTGACTCTTGACTGCTTCAACACTGAAGGAATAGCTCTGCATTTTACTGCATTTAATACAGGGTTCAGTGTCCTCTAAAACTGGCAAGGTTAAGAAAGCCAAAAAAGGTGCATTCACCCTGTGTAACCCTGAGCTCTCAGAGCTCTGTGGAATTGGAGCCTTCTCCTTCTCCCCTTCCTTTGCTGCATTTGGTGCAGTGCAGTGTCAGGGAGCCCTGACCCTGGGGCGGAGCAGAGCTGCTCCTTGGGTTCTCTCTTCTGGTGACTCCACTCATTAAAGGAGTTAGTGATGAAAAATGGTTCTGACCAGGTGCTGAAGTGGATCCCAGTAAGCACAGATGTCCCTGAACCGGGTGTTAAAGTTTCCCTCCATCAGTGAGGAAAATACTCCAGTTTATATTGGGGACAGTTACTTGGTGATGTAGGAAACTGCCAATGCATGCAATGAAACCCCAGGGTCAGAGGTTCCCTGTGTGTAGGGTTTGTGTACTGTGCATCTTGTCAGTGCCCTTTGCATTCAGTATCAAAGCTGGGCAGAGGTGTCCTGGGAGCCCCAAGTTGTTTGGCTCTCCCTGGCGGAGCAGCGTTGGGCTCCAAGGCTGCAGCGCGTCCCCGGCTGCGCTGCGCAGCTCGGGACGGGGTGCGGAGTTGGCCGGCTGCCCTCGGGCTCTCCGAAGGCCGGAGCGCCGCTCCGTGGGCGCCTTGTTTACACCGACTACCAAACCACCCAAAAGAGGGCTTGCCCTGGCTTTTTAAAATGCAAATTCCTGTTGGTGCATTATTACCACGTTCTCCTGCAACAAAAAATAAAACGCATGTGGCTTGTAGGATCCACCATGGTACTTTTTATTTTGACTGGATGCTTTTTTCAGTGCATTGGCTCAGAGCTGTGTTAGCTGTTGGATTCGTTCCTAACAAGCAGCATGGGAGCTTTGTCATGGAAAAGTGGCATATGCTTGGGGTTTTTCTGACCCAACAAACTTCAAAAACCTTTAAGGAACTTGTTCAAACTATTCTGGATTGAAACTTTTTTGCCAAGGAGGAAAAACAGCCTGAGAAATGCAGTTAAAAAGCTTTGTCCAAGCCTACGAGAAATAGCTGGTGTTGATATTTGTGCCCAAATTGATACAAAAAAGTTTTCTTCAGCACTGTGTGGCTGCTTGGGGTTGGTGGTCTCCGACAATACTGGAAGATTTTTGTCCTCCATTTTGCAGTTGAGGTCCCATCACCTGAGTCCTTTCCTGTCCATGACAGGTGACTTTTCCTAAAGCCAGTGCCTTGTCCCTTGCCTGCAAGGCTGGACCTTGAGTTCTGGAGCCCAGTGTTCAGCGAGAGAAGCACCAGAGGTTTTGGTAGGTGAGCCAGAAACTGCACAGAAATGACATTTCAACTGCTTTGTATCAGAGCTTTACTAACAAATCCTAAACCAGCCCATCTCCTGCCCTTCCCACCTGCTTTCCCACCATTAATGCAGGGAATGAATTGCAGAGGGAAGCTCAAGATGTGGCTTGAAATCTCTGTCTGGTTCTGGCTACCTTGTAGAGAGGGTCAAGTCAGCCTTGCAAAGCGAAATTGGAGAATGGCATTAGCTCAAGGAACTGCCCAAGCTTAAATTACAAGAGAGAATGTACAACTTTGGCATGTGGACTATAAATCCGTGGAAAGGTGTCAAAAGCAAGGCATGAAGGCCTGTGTCTGGAGTGCTGCTCACAATCAGAGTTAAATAAAGGGAAATGATGAGATCAGATAAACAGAATATAAAATTGACATGATCACGGGACAGTAAAAATCAACTTGAAATTACTTCAGGAAGTAGAAATTCTAATGGTTATGATTTGATGGAGATGGAAGAAGGCATTTTAAAACAAGATTAGACAAAATTATGCCCTTGATCAGCTCAAGGTCTGACCACCCTGGACCCCTCAGCATTCCTACTCTTTGGAAAACCTGTGTATCAGATTGCTTTATTTTTTTTTTTTTTTCTCTCCTGCCAGGCCGTGGCACAAAAATCTTTGTCCAGAAGATCTCCAGGCTCTCCCTGGATCGTCTTTTACAGGATGTAGGCTGGCATCAGGAAATGTGAAGACAAGCTGGGATCTTCTTTAAAGGGGGGGTCTTTGCTGTAGTAGGATTGTGTACTTCTGTTTGGAACATTAATTTTCACCCACCTGAGCAGAGAACACCAGATTCTGAAGTGCTTGTCTTCCACAGGATGGTGGCCATGGTTAGAATGGTTGATAGCTCTGCAAGTATCTTGGAGCACTACAACTGTTTAGCAATACTTTTATTTTCCACACAGAGTAGGGATTTCAATTTTTCTTTCTGCTGCTCTTATCTACACTAAGAGAGCAGCAAGATTTCTTTGGAATGCATGAAGCCTCTGTTAGCCTGATTTTTCTTGAGTAGGTTTCTATTCTCTTTACAGTTAAAGAAATAGATGGCAATACATATGCTGAATGGAAACTTTGATGTAGTTAATTAAGGCCACGTCATGAATAAATATAGAAAGGAAAATTTATTTATGCACCAAATAGAAATTCCTCAAGTCAGTGAAGACATGAAGACAGTATGGTTTTCTGATAGGCTTCACACCTGCACCTATGGAAGGTGGAGATATTCCCAAAAGTCAGAGTGATTAAGGCCTTCCTAGCTAGCTCTACTTATCTGGTATGGAACAGATGGAGAAAAACAAGAGAGGTTACTGCAGTTCTGAAAAGTCTGAATATTGGGTTTTATCAATAAAAACTTAATAGGAAATGGTATCTGTGTGAACACACAAAACAAACACTCAGAGCTGAACACGGTAAACTAGAGTTCTTGTTTATTACTCTGAAGAAAGATCAGAACTTTCTTCTAATTAGTACTCTGTGAAATGTATATCTTTAACCTCTGGCTTAAGAGCTGCTTCTTGGAGAGGGAAACAACCAGAACAGCTTCCAGTAAGTAGTAGAAAAACCCCAAAATCATGAGGTTGTATTTTGGGTTTCAGAAAAGTTCATCAGAGAATAGAAATGGCCTCTCAGCACCAAGGGGTCCAACCTCAGGCAGGCAGCAACAATTCCAAGCTGTCCTGTCTGTGGCACAGTAGCTTCCAAATGCTAGGATTGCTCTTTGGTACGCCTACCTGCTGGGGTTCCTTCCAGCCCTGATGCTGTAATGCATACAGGCAGGAAATGTTCCAAATGCAGTGGCATCAAAAGCTCACAGAACTCACTCACAGGCCTTCTCTGGGAGGAGGGAAAAACCCCTCAAGGCAGGCCAGCAGGGTAAGCAGCTGCTGCAGGAGGCTCTGCCACACCAGCAATCATGTGTCATCAGCATGGCAGCAGCCTAGTGAGACATTCATTCCTCAGCAGCTGGGAAGAAAGAAACTGTAACCCCTGCAGTACCTGATCAGCTCTGTCAGGCTGCAGTAGTCCCTTCCACAGCTCCCACCATCACTGACATCTGCAGATCTAACTCAGGCAATAATTCCAAATGTAATGCTCTGCTCACCTGCTGACATCCTTTTCAACAGTTTGCAAAAAAATAGTTTAAAGAGAGAGGCTACTTTTGTTCTAGTTGTTCCCAAAGTTTTAGTCCTGTAGTTTCTGTGGTTGTATCATTGCTTCAGCCCAAACTCTTGCTTCCTTATTCCTTCTCCCTTAAGCTGTAATCCCTTCATTGCAAGACTCCCTCCTGTCTGGACAGTGTGCACTCTTCACTAAAACTTTTGACCACTTTACTATTATGCAACTGATTGTTTTCACCTCTGATTCCAAAATGAAAGTCTTAAAACAATAAGCATGAAGTGGCCGTGAGCTCTCTGTGTTCACAGGTCGTCAGCCTGCTTTGCTGTTCAACATGGAACACTGGATATACAGGCAAGGAAAGGAACAAAGTCTATTACAAGAGATCACCAACGGTATCATACATTTAATAAATGAACTGGGTTCCATACTCCAGAATAGAACAGTGTGTACATAATGAAGTGGAAAGTAAAAACACTACCTTTCTTGCTAGTCATTTTTTTCCCTACAGTATCCCAAGTTATGCAATATATTTATAGGTTACTTCCAAAATGCTTTAAACATCTAAATTTTGCATTCCCTTGCATTAAAAAAATTACATATTAATTACTCGGGAAAGTTTCTGAATTCTGTTTAGCAGCAAATCTCCTTTCTTGATGGTTTCTTGGTACTGCCAATTCTTGCTATCAGGCCTAGGAATCATTGGGGGAAAAAACAGGGGGTTAGAACTGAGAATACAATTTATACTAAAGCATTAAACATTTCTGCAGTAAACGTCATCAGAATATATAGAATTGAACTGGTCTGTTAAAAACAACCCTCCAGGAATTGTTACATACCTGTTTGTTTCTACAATCTCATTTACTTTGTCTATTTTGCAGTGCAATCGCCCAGCTGCAATAAATCTTGAAAGCTCCCTTATAAAAGAAAAAAAAGCTAGTTAAATCCTGTTTCACCAGGGACTTGCAGACCTAAGAGCAATGAAACTGCTGTTACACACTCTGTATTTCTGAAGCAACAGCCTATGGATCTTCATCAGGTATCTTATGCATCCTCATCTTATTAAGGCTTGGACATTGCAACCAAAAATAATCTTTTTAGTGACCTGAACACAAAACCTCTTAGTTCTTTTCAATTTCAAATTGGGACAGTAGTCATTTGATTTAAGTGAAAAACATTAGATCCTGTCCACATAACAGAAACCAAGCAAAATGAGAGAGCGAGACTGGCAGAGTACAAAACAATGTGCAGATCCCCAAAGTTGGAACAGCTCAGTTTTTGCACAGCTGTGGACTAAGCTGTCTAAAATCTAAAGTTGCATAGTATGTGGAGGTCAATAAATACAGCAATATAAAGTACAACAAAATAATTAATAAAATACCAGCTTCTCACACTCTCCCACAGAAACATAACTTGGCATATTTAGAATACAAGTGAACAAAGATTTTTACTCGCAATGAGATGAACGTAAATATTTAAAAGGTAAAAAGGGAGATCTCTATGAACTGGAAAAGCCAAAGAACTTACTGATCTATGAATTCTACACTGACTCCAAAGGCTTCTGCCATGTACCCTAACGTCAGGGACCGGTAGGACTCGAGGAGCTGGCTGTAGGCGTGGATCCGCATCTCCCGCACGTAGTATCGGTAGTGAGGTGCAAACAGCCAGTCTTTCTTCATCTCTTGCTCTACAATAGCTGAAAAGGAAAAGAATGAAGCAAAATAAATAAAAGAAGTCAGTAACTTCTAAGAAATGTCATATATAAGTTATGTAAATAAAACACACAGCACCAGTTATTAAGCATGACCACAACTATGTTGTATTCTTGCACTCCTCAAGATATGAAAGGCATTCTGCACTAACAGAAGTAAATTAATCTAATCTGTATCAGTTCTGCAACCAGGAGTGTAAGAACATGCGAACAATATTGTCACAGAGTTAATGGGAGCCTGTAAAAATGCACAGCATCCTTCTTTCAGGGGGGAGAGGGACCACCTTCCTGAAGGCAAGAGCTGGACCTGCTGCCCACAGAGCTAAGTAACAAGCAGACTGGGTATGTAACTCCTTCAAGAAACATTGTTACCCACACCTGTATAAGAACATAACATTAATTTTCTGCTACTAGCTCTCAAATTAGTTACAAGGATTTCCAGGCACTGAAGTGATTTTTTTTCCCTGACAGCATCGGTTCTCAGCCTGTCTTCGGATGAGGCCAGCAATAGGAAGATGCTGCCCTTAAACTCAGTCTCATCAGGCCTAGTCTTCCACAAAATCAAGGGCTCTTCCTTGATTTTTCTAAATATCTCATTTTTTGTATTGTCTTACAGAAGAAAAACAAGCAGTCTGAGAACTGGCAAGAATGAGGGTTTTCTGAAGAGCATTTCTTTGGTGTCACCCTTTTACACAGAAAGCTTTCAAATCTTTCCTGATCTGGCTCTTCAGGTAAGATGGTGTTTCATAGCCATTTTCAAAGTGCTTTTTCACCTAATCAGATGTGACCTTTCACAAGGCTCACTGGATGAGAAATTTGCCTTTCTTTGTTTGAAAAATCAAAGCAGAAAATTTTAGGTCACTGTTAAAAAAGTCTCTATAGTTTGTTTTTTCTGCACATAGTTTTAGACTGTAGCTACTCCACAAAAGTTGTGTATGATCTGAAACAGTGCTGAGGGACAGAACCCAGTCTTACCTAGTGACTGGAAAAAGGCTGCATAACGACATTCGTAAAGAGAGAAGAGATACTGCCGTACAGCTGGCAAACTGTGCAAGGCTTCCAGGATCTCTGCTCCTTTGATCACCTGAAACAAACACACATCTTTAACCACCATCCCCTTCAGCCTCCAGATGAACAGGTTAAGGCTCTGTCAGGTTGCACCAGTGCTTCCACATGCTCTCCTTACCTTCTCCCTCAGGTCAGGCCTGTCCAGGGCAATCATGCTGACATAGACAGTGTACGTTACAAAGGTTTTGTAATCCATCAGTTCATAGGAGGTAAATGTGGAAACTGTATCAAGGAACAGCTCTGCTGCTTGTTTGAAGTCCCGAATGGCTACACAGTAAAGGCCCTGGTACACCTTGAGACGGTTTCTTCTGTCCCAGTCTCCTCCTTCTTCTATTAGACTTAAAATAGAACAAAGAATATTTACTTATCGTAAATGTGTCATGTAATAAGTTATATGGAACAGGTACAAATCAACTGATACCATGAGATTAGAGAGATAATAACTTGGTTTATGCTAGAGCTTGCTGAAACAGCCCAGGCTTTGTACCTGTTGGTATAGGAAAGTGTACCTGTTGGTATAGGAAAGTGGCTTCCTTGGGACAGAAGCCAGAGGCTTTTACACAGTGCAAGTTTCAGCTGAAAGGAAAAGCTTACAGCCTCTTCAGCTGTGACAAGTCTCTGTGGATGTGGAGGTAAATATTACTGTCAGCCTGGACTGTGGCAACAGATTTCCACTGTCTTTGCTGCTAAAATCAAAGCTGCAGCATAGAAAAAAAGATTCAGGATGCCACTTTTTAAGGATGTGCACAAAATTGGTGTGGCTGTAAGAAGGGCAGGGATGAGACAAAACTGCTGAGAAGGCAACACAAAATATCCCTGCCCAAGAACAAGGGAAGTGGGAACCTCCTCTGCCTTGGTGTCTCATGGCAGCAGCAGAGAGACTGGAACCACAGCTTTCTATAGGAACTGCTGAGGTTCAAAACACTGGGAGCAGAGAGACACTGAAACTACCAGTGGCACCAAAACACACCATGCCACTCTTGCTTCTAGAGGAAAAGCTCCCTCTTTACACAGCCAGCTGGGTGCCACTGGGAGCAGTCACACCCCAAGAGGGAGTGGGAGCTGGGCTACAAATACAAATTGAGCCAGCTGCTAGAAAACAGCTACCACAAAATCTTAACCTTTCTCTTCTCCCCCATAAAAAATCCAGGAGCAGGCAGTAACACCCACCCATCACTCTGATTCTCTCACAACCAGTCCCAGTCATTTCTGCACAGAAAAGTATTTCTCTTCTATTTCTTTTTTCACAGCTTGTTTCCAAAATGCTTTAGTGCACTCAGAGCACCCCAGCAGTACCTTTTTGCCTTTTCAATGTTCCTTGTGATGAGGTCATTGTCCATATAAAACAAGCCAATCCTGAGCAGATAGAACACGATATCCAGGCGATGCCCCAAGGCCACAGTTTTGTCGTAAGTCTTGCGGAATGCAGTCAGAGCTCCCTCCTGGCAAAACAGAATTTGCTACTGTAAGAACGTTAAAAGCACCCAGAACACTCACAAAATACCTGTTGTAAGAACATGTGTTGCCTCTCACTGGTAGCTGTGACTTCGACATTATGCATTCTGAATAATCTTAATGTATCCAACTTTAAATGAAGTTAGAAAAGCTGTTCCTCACGTATCTTTTAAAGCTAAAGACTATGAACATCTACTCTGTAACTTGAAATTCAGCTGCATGATCTAAATAGCTTGGAAAAGTCTAAAGGTGTAAGGAAAGTAAATAATAGTGTCTGCAAACTTTTCTCATTGTCAAAAAAAAAATTTCTTTCAAGGACTGTTTTGTTTCTAGACAATTTATATTTCAGTAAGACCCTCCCCTATCTGCCAGCCATGTGTGAGCTGTGCCATAGAGAAAATGCTCTGCAAGTACCCCAGTGCTCAGTGGGACCTGCCCAGCTAACAGGGTTCCCATGCAGTGTTTTCTACGAGTCCATAAAGCCTCTGCTATCACCAACCTTGTCCCCAATCCTGCACAGGTACTCAGCCTTGGCCATCATTGCATCCCGGATTTCGCTCTCCCCCAAGATCTTTTCTGCATCTTCTAATTCATTGTCAAGACGTTTCAGTTCCTCCTCATTGGCTTTCTTCATTTTGTTCAGCAGATCCGTGTCCATCTGCCACTCAAGAGACTTGCACAGAGCTTCATAGTATGGAGCCATGTCTGAAAAAGAAGCAGGAAGGGTTCTGCTGTTCATTGCTGCAATGAGAGTGTGTTTGTTCCTAAAAGGACAACAGGACTGTCAACGCCAGAGATATCCCTTCTGAGACCAGGTACCTGCTGAATCCAGACACAGCACAGCCCCTGCTTCTGCAGGCCTTGCCCCTCGTGATTCCTTTCACTGATCCCATTTGCACATTCTCTACCTTGCACTGGGGTGGCCTCACCTTGAATTCTGGGGGCAGTTTTGGGTACCAGGACATTAAACTGTTAAAAGGCATCCAAAGGAGGGACATGATGAAGGGTCTGGAGGGGATGTATAAAGAGCAGCTGAGGGCACGTGATGTGTTCAGTCTAGAGAAGGGGAGACTGAGAGGAGATCTCAAAGCTGTCTAAAACTTCCTCATGAGACAAACTGGAGGGTCAGGTGCTGACCACTGCATTCTGGAAACCAGTGGCAGGACCTGAGTAAACAGCATGGAGCTGTGTCAGGGGAGGGTTCAGTTGGATATCAGGAGAAGGTTCTTCCCCCTGAGGGTGGCTGGGCATTGAACAGGCTCCCCAGGGCACAGCTCATGGAGCACTTGGACAGTGCTCTCAGGCAGAGTGGAGCATCCTGTGCAGGACCAAGAGTTGGACTTTGGATGATCCAAGTGGGTGCCTTCCAGCTCAGGACGTTCTATGATTCTCTTTACCCCACTGTGAGCACAGCAGCCCGCGGTGCTCAGCTCACAGCTCTGGCAGTCCCCGCAGGATGTGAGAGCGCTCGGAGCTGGGGACAGGGCCCTCGGCCTGCCCTGGGGGAGTCAGTCCCGGGCCAGAGCGATGCCGAACTGCGGGGGGACGTGTACAAAACCCCCTACCCGGGGATCGATGAGCACGGACGGCCACACGGCTGCACCACAGACACGCGGTGGGAGCCGGGGCGGGCGGGCAGACAGACAGGCCCACACACACACACACAGAGCCTCCCCCGGGCCCCACTCACTGTGCAGCCGCACCGCCGCCATCAGCTCCTCACGCGCGGCGGGGTCGGGCGCGCGGGGCCGCAGGCTGAGCAGGAAGCGGAGCTGGGCGATGCGGAGGTCGGGGTTCTTGGGCAGCCCCTCCTCCTCCAGGTTCTCCAGCGGCATGGCGGCGGCGGGACGGGGGCCGCGGGGCCGGGGCTCGGCAGGACGGGCGGCTCTGGCAGCGGGAGGCGGCGCGGCGCAGTGACTCAGCCGCGACCGGCGGAAGCGGCCGCGCGCTTCCGCCGCGAGGCGCCCCCTGGCGGCGCGGAGGTCCCCGGCGGCGGGCGGGGCGGGGCGGGGCGGCCCCTGGCGGAGGGCGGCCGGGACGGGCCTGGCCCGGGCACGGGGACATGGGGACACAAACAAACAGACAAACAGCCGCTAAATCGGTCACAGCCACAGCTCACCCGGGGAAAGGGCGTCCCCATCCCTGGAAGTGTCCAAAGCCAGGCTGGAAGGGGCTCCTGGTCTAGTGGAAAGTGTTCCTTCCCATGGCAGGGGTTGGAAGTGGGTGATCTTCAAAATGCCCTTCGAACCAAAACCACAGGAGCATTCTGTGACCCTGTGTTCCCAGAGCACACGGTGCAGGGCTGTGTTCAGGGAATTCTGGAATGTTTCTAGTGAGGGAGACTCCCTCTGGACAATCTGTTCCTGTGTGCAGTCGCCGTGCAGGAAAGTTTTTCCTCATTTTCAGGTGAAACCTCCTGTGCATCACTTTGTGCCCCTTGTCACTTGTCCTGTTGCTTGGCACCGCTGAGCAGAGCCTGGCTCATCTTCTCGGCACCCTCCCTGCAGACACTGACAGGCATTGATGAGGAGCCCTCTCAGTTTCTCTTCTCAAGGCTGAACAGCCCAAGAAGGGTCTGTCTGGTGTTTGAGCACAGGAGAAGGACAAGGGGTCCAAGAAGGGGTCACGGGAAAAAGTGGGTTTGTAGCCTTTGTAGTTTCAGAAAGGAGCTCAAATGTGTTACACCAGAGCTTGTGGCTCAAAACAAGTAAATAATGGGGGCAAATAAGGGGGGCTCTAAACATCCCTGGTTTCAGTTGTATTCCATCCAGGATGCTGGGGAAGTCATATCTGATTCTGGCCTATGTTCATCTACTTCTCATTTTGCTTTTCTTGACATTTCTCCATCTGTTAATTAAAGATCTTTGATTTTATTTTTCCTGACCTCACACAGCAAACACTACCAGTGCCAGAGCATGTTCCCTCCCTAGGGAATGTCAAGTGGAGGTGGTGGCAGAAGGGCTGGGTGGTCCCCACGTGTCCCCGCTGGCCCTGGTCCTGCCCTGCTGTCCCTCCTCACCAGGGCTGCCCACAAATTTTCTGTGCCACATGTTACATACAGATGGGGCATCACCTGTGCCTCCATGGCCCTGTGTGTGGAGCCCTTGAGGTTCATCCCCAGCTGATCCCTGAAGTCAAACCCTTTTTTTATCCTTACAACTCTATCTATATGACCCGCTGTATTCCCTTGGAAGCTGGCGATGAGATAAAAAAATAGGTGGTGCTTTTGGAGTGGAACACAGCTGAGTGGTTGGGCAGGCACTTGGTGCTTGTCTCCTGCAAAGGGCATTTTTGGGTGCCCAGGGCTATCCTGTGGGATGCAGGATCCCACCCAACCTCCTGGACCACGCTTGCTGTGCAGCTGAGCATCTCCAGACACATGTTGGTGTTATTTGTTGGAGTTGGGGTTTAGGTACAATGCTTTGGGCCAATGCCTCTATTTTGGAGGTGTACTTTGCATCTGGGTGATGGGAGAGACACTTCCCTTGGCTGTTTTGGCACTGAGTATTCCCAAGATTGGCTTCTGTATATTGGGCATGAATTATTGAGGAGATGGCTGGAAGAAACAACTGCCTGCTGTGTTTTGATAAGTGCAAGTATTTCTTACATTGATTCTGCCTTCCCCCCCCCCCCCCCCCTTCATTTATTGGCTTGTAGTTACAGTATTTTAGAATAAACAAAGGAAAAACTGTGTTTTAAGTTGGGCAGTCCCTTTGTTTCTTTAGGAGCAGTCAGTTTTTCCTTTGTCTTCTGTTTCTCTTTCGGAGCCGCAATCACTTTTGTATCGATTGCGCAAGGAGCGGTGGCTGTGATGCCTTGCAGGGAACAGCACGCTGATCTCTTGCAGCAGTGTTTATGTTATTTGCCTCTTGGCCTTTGCATTTGCTCAGAGGCCTATTAATTAGTTTTATTTATGACAGACACTTTTAGACATCTTGCATGGTTGGTTTTTTTTTCCCTGCATCTTGTCCCCAGCTCTATTCCTTAGGCAGCGTGCTCTGGAGCTAAGGAATCCTGTTTATTCTTTGCATGCCTTGTTTGGGAAGAAAAGGATGGTTGGGGTTTTTTCTGCTAAGTAAGGCTGATGTTCCAAGTGCTCAGGCATTGCACACATGGGTGAATGTGGCTTGCGAGCTGGGATTAGCTCACAAAAATTGAAGACGGAAAAAATTGAACCAGTTCCAACATACAGTTATTGCAGACAGTCCCTCCAGCAACGGGTGGAAGGTGGAAAGTATGTGCAGCTCCCTTGTAAGCAGATAACCTGGCTGTCACCATAGCTCTTTTCCTAATCCCTAATAAAGATTGGTTTGCAGCCACAGCTGGAGGTCTGGCCTCTTCCAAAATTCACATCATTCGTAACCATTATAGCTCTGGCCATTCTCACTGTCCACAGAAACACCCACACCCTGTCAGCCTTGCTGGATTTGGTATCCTCAGCTCATTGTGGCAGTAAAAGCCACAGATTCATTATGTACTGTGGGAGAAAAATTTCTTCGTTCTCCCATTTCTGGATTTGCCACTTTTTAATTAGCTAAAAAATAAGCTGCTAGGTGTGAGAAGAGTAAGCGAACTGAGTTTTAATTTTCCTGGGTTTAGTTATTACTGAAATGTCGTGTTTTGGTTTGTAACCATATGAAACACTAGTTAATTACCCCACTCAGCATTTATTGTCTGTAAATATTTGCCTATATTTTCATATTTATGTGTAATTCAGCAGTAACAGAGAGAAAAAAAGCTGGGTACACACATGTGACATTCACTACTAAATGGAAAAAAAATTAAGGAAGAATACTTATATCTCAAATATTTAAATGGTGAAATAAGGCTTTGTGGTGACTCTAATTTAATGTGGTCTTACAGCATTCAAAAGGATCCAAATAATTTTTTTTTTTTCCAAAAAGGGATCTCAAATGATTGTTTCCTTCCTTACAACATGCATCAGGCAGTGAGGAGCCCTGTGATGGCCCCTGGTACCTCTTTCTTGAAGAGTGACAGTGTGGATGTACTGCAGGTGGGGTCCAGACCCCACACTGCCCTGGTGATGCTCACATCAGGAGCTTTGTTTACTCCTTGCAGTTTCCTGGGTTGGACACATCTTGTGTGGTCAGTGCCCCAGACAGTGATCATGGGCATCCCAAGTAATGCCACCCTCCTGGTTATCATTTTTGCAGCTGTGGGTGGAAAAGAGGGCTGGAAGCGCAACCACAGATTTCCAGATCTCCTCCTTCCCCAGCTGTTAGTTACTAAATGCTACCCAGAGCAAGATGGCTTTTTATGCATCTGTGTGATGTTGCTCCTGCTTGTGTCCTGGCTCTTGGAGCCGTGCCGAGGCCACCCCGATGTCCAGCAGGACAGTCAGACACAGCGTGTCTGTCTGGGGCTGAGCTGCCACAAGGTGCCAGTGTTTCAGAGCAGTAACTGCGCGGTGTCTCTGCTTCTGAGTGCTTTGCTGGGCTCTTTTACCCCCTCAGGGTGCCAAGTGAAGCCCTGCTATTGCTTAATGTTGACTGAAATCTTCGGGGACTGCCAGCCTTCTTCAGGGCCACAGACCACCCAAAACCTGCTGTGTCCCCTCCCCAGCCACTGCCTGGTTGGCAGGCCCCTGTGTCCAGCCAGGCACCACTTTGCTGCTGGCAGGGATGTATAACATACCCATTATGGCAGTGTCAGGAGCTCAGTATTTTGCTTGCCAGTGTCATCAAAGGAGCCAGGAAATTGCCTTGTCACCGATCTCTCTGCTTGTCCAGCCCTGCTGAGTGCAGGGGCTCCTCTCTCCCAGCCCATAAAGGGAAAACTCCCATCACTCAGGGTATGGGGTACTTTCTGTCACTCAGGGTGTGTGGCACTTTCCAGCAGCAGGTCACAGAGTGCTCCCCTTTCCTCTCCAAGGAGGTCCTGCAGCCCTACGTGGCTCTCCCAGCCTTCAGAGACAGGGACCACCCTGGCATTGAGAGCATCCTCTGCCAGCAGATCAGGATCTGCAGCAGGAGCCAGGATTGGACCCAAGTGCTGCCGAGTGCCTTTAATTCCCATTGCAGAAGACATGAAGGGCCCTGGGAGCTGTTGGACCTGTCCATGCTGTAACAAAAAGCTCTTTGTGCACAGCCACCACGCTGTGAGCTGCAGGCTCACCTCAGCAATACCAATTATGCTTTCATACCTTGCTGTCATCCTCAGGCATCTTCAAGGCCAGTGCATTTGTTTCATTTGCAGGGCTGGTTTAACTGAACTTGGGAAAAGATGGCACTTGAATCACATCTGGCTTCATTCTTCGCCCTTCAGTAGTGGAAGTGTTGACAGCAATACTCACAGTGGCACTGTATAAGCATACAAGTGTTAGGCATTGATTTCTTCTGAATAAGCTCCTAGAAGTTGCCTGTTTTCCTAGGTAATTATTGTTGGCATAGGTATGGCTGTTGTCTCAGGAAGTCTGGCTCTCAGAAACTACAGTCTGTGTCAGCAGGGAGTGAAAAGCACAGGGTCGAGCTCTCTGCTACTAGAGCTCCACAGGCTGGCTGGTGTTTAACAAGCCCTGGCACCAGCATAAGAACAGCTAGAAAAATGCCTTGGAGAGGGATTTCTGCATCTCTTGAACCTCTCTGATATTCTTTTGTTATCCTTTCCGTGTTACCAATTGCATCTGAACAGCCAACTATTTGTTTCACAGCAATTAGTGTCTTTTCTTCCCTTGCACATTTTCAATCAGTAAATCCTTGTTTTGAAGGACAACATTTTACATAGTGTCCAAATTAGTCTTTTGCAGCATTAGAGTCAGGGTGTTCCAACAAACAGACATGTGGGGGAGTTTATTACCCTGGGAAGAGAGGGCTTCTGCATTGTTACTTAGAGATCTGAAAAGCTATTCATGTGTAATGGCCATGAGAAATCAAACTGACAGGTAGGGGCAGTGGAGGAGCCTCTTCCTTTGCTCCACACCTCTGGCAGCCCTGGGTGCAGGGAAGGGTGATGGCATACTGCTGCCTGAGGCTGGATATATTTAACACCATTGCCTCAGGAAATCTCAGGGGAGAGGCTCTTTCTGAACAGGTGAGAACCCAGTGGATTTGGTGCCATGAAGACATGCAGCAAGTGACAGCTCCTGGGTGAAATGGCTGTAATGGGGAGTGGGAGAGAATGCTGCTGGCACAGGGAAGTGAAATCCTGCTCAGTGTCTGTCCCATCATCAAACCAAGAGACACTGAAATGACATTTATGGAGATGTGTAAATATACACACACACAAATGTTTTATGCTTGAGCCTTTTGTTTCAGATCCTGTGGTCCAGTTCGCCTGCTACAATGCAGAAAGGAGGGTTCAAGGGACATAGTAGCTTGTGAGCCTGAATTCAAAGTGAGGTCTGTTTGTTGGGTCTTGTCTTCTAAGTATCAATTTAGTTTCAGAAAGCAGATACTCTAGACCAACCCACTGATGTATTTGTTTCATACACAAAGCAACAGCACCTAGTATTTCCTATGATAAATGGTGTCAATATTATCACAGGCTGATGCTGGATCGGACCTGCAGGGAGCACAAATATTGATACCTCCTCCAGACTGATGTGACAGTTTTAGGGGGGTACCATGCCCAAGGTAAGGTGTGCTGCTGTTTAAGGTATCCTATTATGTGTAGAAATCCACAAATCTGCATTAATTTGGTGGCTCCAGCTATGTGTCAGTGTCTGCCTTTGTTTTTTAGGTAATTTGTGCAGTACACTTTCACCCCATGGTTACTTCTATTATATATGGATCCTTCTGTTGGGCACTTCTCTGCTGACTATGATTACTACCACATCAACTGAAAATGCTCCTCTACTGTATAATTAACTTTATCTGCTTTGCTACAATGCCTCTCACTGGTAATTACACACACTTCAGCTTTTTCATGATATTTTTAAGAAGCTGATTACTCTTGCCCAGCCTCTGTCCAAACTGGAGGGGTTTTACATGCCTAAAGTGATATCTTTTTCCTTTCAGCAGCCCTGGCATAATCTGGATATTGATTGTAGTGCATATAATGTGATCTTTAAAGAATACATCTGTTTGGAATACACTGGGGTTTATATGTGCTGGTGGCAAAAAGCTTGTTTAAATCTTGAGGTTGTTTGCGAGTTGATGTGATAGTTATCAGTTTACTGACATAATTTGAAATTAAGAGCAAGGAATTTTGAAATCTTTCAGTCACTTGGGAAGCTACTCCATTTTCTTCCTCCTTAGCTCAGTCCTCTCAGCCTTCCCTGCAGTTCCAGAGTGATTTTTGTCCTTTGATGATTTTTTTAAGCCTCTTTTTCTCAAGCAATAGTCTCATGCGATTACACCCTCTGCCATCAGCCTGTGTTTCTGTGCTCTAATGCCTTTGAACCCCTTGGTCAGCTTGAACCAAATCTGATCAATGTCATGAGCTCTTAGTAATATCCAATTCCTCGAAGTTTCGTGAGATCAGGGAGGGCAGATCCAAACTGGGAGGATTAGCCATTCTGCTAACCCACACCATCCTGCCCTCATCCTGCAGTGAGGGGATTCCTGTGCCTTTTGCTCAGCTGGTGTTTAGGGAATGTGACCAGCAGGGAAGATTGCTGTGTGGCTGTTGCAGGGTGCGTGGTGGGATGGGAAATACATAGGAGTGAGGAGCAGAGGAAGGAAGAGCTGGGAGTGTCACTGTAGTGGGGATGGGGCAGAGTGAGGAGAAGGGGTATGGGATCCATGGAAAAGCAGCCTTCATCCCTGACTGCTCACATAGCAGCAGCTGCCGCTGTAATTGCAAATATTGATGTATTTTCCACAGCTTCTTTTCAAACACACAGCCTGGGTTTTTTTGTTTGGGCTTTTTTTTTCACTCTTTATAACACAAGTGATTTTCACATCATGCAAGGAAAAGCACTTGGCTGAGAAGTGTTGTGCAATTTCTATTGAGATCTCACAGCAAACCAAGCACACATCTATTAATTAAGGCAAAGGGTGTTTGACACAAACAATGGTGTGATGATTTAATATTGTGTTGTCTTCTAAAATAAACTGAGTGTTGAAGTGACCACAGTCTGAACATCCTGGTAAGTTCACAGGACAAGGCATTTCCCTAAAATATGTGGGAATTTAGCTCTGGCTGTTTCTGCAGACTGTTGGAATACCTGGAAAGTACCTGCAAAATGTGCATTGGCTTGAACACCAATTTAACTGTGGAAGGTGCTCTTGTTTCCTTTTCCTGACTGCACCTTTGAGTCCCAGAGTGAGTGGGATTTCAGGGTACACACAGTGCTGTGCCCTCGGGCCCAGGCACCAATCTCCCTAAATGTTTTGCTTTTACTAATGGGCAAGTTGCTAGCCTGAGAAACTTCAGTTTTGGTGAAAATAGCTGGATTGTTACTTTAGGGGGTTTAATGTTGGTTTTAATAAGTGAGCAGAAAATTCAAACCATCTGGAACTGAGAGTCTATCTCTGTGCAGTGCTAGAGGATCCTCCTCAGCTGATGGAAAGAGCACTGCCATTGCACAGAGTGACTTTGGGAAGCAGAGAACTCAGGCGCCCTGAAAGATAAATACCTCCAGTGTATTTCTTTCTTTTATTTGCAAGACTGACTGTGCTTTCACTGAGTAGGAATATCCTTCACCCGGCAGAGGTGAAGAAAACTCTGCAGATGATTTACATCATGTCTCGAGATCAAACCTTCAAAGGTCAGAGAGAAAGGCCTTAAGCAAGGGAAGTGTGATTTAGCCCTCTATAAATGCTACTGTTATTAGTGGCATTACGTCAATGTAGGTGACTTCTGGTTGCATATTGAATCTTCCTGAGCTGTGACTTGACATTACAGAGTAAAAAATCCCATGTAATTAATTCCTTTTGGTATCTTTCTATGTTGCACCCTCTCAGAAGTAAAGAAACCTGTCCCTCATGGTATTTCATAAATAGCTGGTTTGTGCCCTGTAAAATCCTGCCTGGCTGCAGCATCCAGCCTCTGCTGCTGTGCAGTTTTCCTCCTGTCCTCACAGCACACTGCTCTGCAGCTGGAACTGTGTTGAATTCTCTCTCCCTGTAGCTGATTAGAATTGCCTCTTAGCTAGGATTACTTTTCTCTCCATTTCCAATCTTCTTTCCCCTCTCCCTTGACCTTCCTGTCCTCATCTTTTGCTGTCTGGATCTTTTTTTTCCCCCAGTTCCTTGCACCTGGGAGTACCAATCACCTCTGCTGAACAAAATGGTTCTGCTGTTGCCTCCTTTTGGGGTGTCATAAGAGTTACTGATCATTATATTTTACATGGTGTGGATAAGACAAACTGTCTTGGTTTGAAAGACAGATGTTTGCCAAGGAAGGTGGAAACCTCCCTTGAAATGGACAATGTTCTCTTCCCTCCAAATTACTGTAACTTTGAAAATAAGGGACTTTCAGGCAAAGAAATAGGAAAAGGAATAACAGTCCTTTACTGGTGTGCCAGTGTATAACAAGGCAAACAAACAAACAACAGCACCGGCAGCCCCAAACAGAGCCCCAGAACACCTCTGGTACTCACCTTGAACTCTTTTTGTCTTGCCTGTTGAAACACACTGCTTGGCACTTACTAGGCCATGTGTACAATTTGCTATTGCAGGGTTATTCCTGGTTAATTCACTGTTTATTCCAGTGTGGCACAAGAACTGGGGTGGGATTATCCTGGTCCCAGCCACAGCAGTACTGCTGAGTGATGTAACATATATTCTGCTGCTTCTCTTAGCTTCTTTCAGCTAACATTTTTCTCTGTTACAACACAATTCATTCCTCTCCAGGTGCATAAACCACTTTTTAATGTTTTTCTAGTGTGGCCTGCATGACAGTACCTCCCCATCTCGCTTCCTTTCCTCTGTGTTCACGCTGAATCCTGCCCTGTCATTCCCAGCACCATTTCATGAGGCTGTACCTGCTGCTTCACTTTCTGGGCTGGCACTCCTGCTCCTTCCCCTGTGCTTGCAGCTCCTTGTACCGGCAATTTTGGCTGGAAGAATATCCCTGCATGTGCCACCATCCGTCTGGCACAGGGAGGTGTTCCTTGGAGCAAGGAAAAGGCACTTTGTGAAATGCAGTCTGCTGCTTTTTTGAGCAGAGACGAAGGTGTCTGGTTTGTGGCCATCTCTGCTTGCTGGGAGTTGCCGCCTGCCTCCCCGTCGGCTGCAGGCTCCTGGCACAAACCCATTCTGCTGCCGGCTGCTGGATCTCACCCTCTCTGTGTGTCTTCTGGTCACTGCCATCCTTGGGCAGATGCCATTTAGACACTGGTCCAACTCATCAGACAACTTGCTTTCCTGCTCAAGGCCTTGGACTTCAGTCAAGTTAGCCTCTGAGGAACCCTCTCACCCTCAGCTGGATGCAGGAAGGATTTCATTTGTGCTGCCTTTGCTTTTCAGTATTTTTTTTTCCCGTAGTGTATATATCTTGTGTATACACCTATATATGTATGCACACTCGATACACTTAAAAATTTTCACTCTGTGCTCTATATAATCACACACACATGCATTAATTTATCTGTCTGTCTGTACATCTGTATGTATGTGTATTGTAAATGTTGTAGGAGTCATACTTGCACTCATTTTTCTCTCAGAGATATTTTTTTTTCCTGGAGTGTTCCCTGAGCCACAGTTCTGTGGTTTGCCCCATTTTTCCCTTTAAAATCCATTTTCCAAGAACATCTAAAATTACTAAGCTGTTTATTCAGTTGCCTTTTAATGTCTAGAACCTTTGCAAAGAAATATTTCAGAGCAGCTATTTTCAGCTACCTTTTTCATACCTACTTATGTTTTGTGCTACTTTACTTGTAGTTTCCATGACAATTATCCCCAGAGTTAGAGTCAGCCTTGCCCTCCACTGCTGTTTTGGAAAGCAGCCATTGCTCTTGCCCACTTGAGACTCTGAGTGCAGAAGTTCATGTTTAATACAAGTTTTTATTTTCATAGCTTCTCTGTATCCCACTAGCACTACTTGGGTTCTGCAGGTTGCTGTAGTATATATTGCATCCTGCTTATTTGCCACAGTAATGATCTGGAGGGCAGAGACATCCCATCCTCAAAAGGAAAAGCTGGTGGAAGAGGACACAATGTCCACAGAAGGACTCACACAGAGGATTAGCTTCACCTGGTGCAAGGTAACCCACTGCCCCACAGTGCAGTGGAGCCAGGTTTGGTTCCTGGCAGGATGGAAGAGGAGGGTGGGCACAGTGAGTTTGTGCAGAACCTGAGCCCTGGCTGGCTCCCCCCCTATCCCCCAACACCAGCTCCCCACTGGGCACAGCCTCTGTTTGGCCACATCCTCCCTCCTGGGCACAGGATGCCACTTTCTTCCTGCACAGTTGTTCAAACATGAAAATAATGTACTTTTAATATTTTGAACTGTATACTGTTCAATATATATTTCAATATCTTTTAATGTTATTATCATTTTGGTGTTTTTCTCTTGCTCATGCTTCTTTTCCTGTTTTCTCCATCCCACCTCTAGTGACTCACAGCAATTTTTGAAGTGCCTAGCAGCAATCCTGTGATATATTAGCCTTATACATTTCCTTATTATCCTTATCTATTCAGTCTGGTACGTGTAACTGAGCTTTCTGTATGATCTACTCTCAATCCTGCCAGTACCTCCTCACCCTTTCTGTGCATCTTATTTTTTCTTTAGTTGACTGTTTCCTTCCAGTTTTCCATGTGCTGCCTCCTTTCATTCTTACCTACTTGCATCCTTTCCACTCACCACCCCCAGTTTCCTCTCCTGAATCCACTTAAGTGTAATCTAAAACATACTGCTTGAAAGTGGAAGCCCAGAGAAATATTTGCTCTGGCTCTCACTAGCACCTCTCAATGCCAGTGAGCTCTGGGACAGTGGATTCTCAGCCCTGCAGTAAAATGAGCTTTTCCTGTAAGTTTAAAATTTGATTCTTTCTCACAAGCTGCAGTCAAAGTGATTGTCAGCTCAAAAAGTACCTTTTAACTAAATTCAAAGGAATGCATTCAGAGCAGATTTTTGAATTTTCACATGATAAAATTAATTACAATTAGCAGCTTGTTACTGAAACAGAAAACATCCAGAATGCCACAATATTTGAAGTTATAATTTAAGGAAAAAAACACAGATCAGAGAAAAAAGCTTCAAAGTCCAAACTGATAATCTTCTTAAAGAGTCTTAACTGTTTGTAAGATAAATGGGAATGAAGAACTAGGGGAAAGAGAGCTCTTGCAGAGAAAGTGTGATCTTCCACAGCACATGAGCTGTGAGTGATTCAGTACTGAATAGCCCCAAATTACCAACCTGCCCACCCAAATGGCACCACTGAGGGATGGACTGACTAGGCTTGTAGTGTGGCCAGGGAGACTGAGAGCTCCCATTTCAGGTGGCTATGGGATAATGAATGTGGCTGCTGGTTACTGAGAGCAGCTCTTCAAAGCTCTTGAAATGTTTGTGCATCCTTGAATTTGCTGTTACTCATCTCATCCTTAGATGAAATGCAGGGTTTTGCAGTCATGTGGGGTGAATTGCTGGCTAAGTTCCTTGACTTGTTCCACTGGCTGCTGGAGGTGATCTGCATAGATGCACTTTGTCAGTCTGGTCCTTGCACTGTGCATTGCTCCCTGCAGCCCAGCTGCAGCAGGGTTTGAGGCAATATTCCTTGTCTGATGTGCCTCACCAGAGACACCCCCTTGTGGGTACCTTTGGCAGTAAGGGGTTAACCTCCCTTTCCTGAGCATCACTGGTGTTGGATGTTCTCCTGTCCCCATGCTCCGCTGTGTATCCAGCCCCAGCTCCATTTCCCAAATGCCCCATGCTCGGGGCTGTGCCCAGTGGTTGTGCCAGGATGCCCAGCTGGACTCTCCATGGGCAGGGAGAGGCTGGTTGCCTGATTTGACAGCGTCTATCTACACCTCTTCCAGCTCAGCCCAGGTTGTTGGATTGGCTATGGGGAAGTACAAGTGGTAGCAGAAGAAATTAAGAGAAAGAAGGAGTGGAGGACCGACCTGTACATTGACCAGCCCCCACCATGCACCAGGAGTGGGGTTGGGACCCCTAAAAAAAGGGCTAGGGTGAGTAATGGGGAGACAAGGAAGAGAAGGGGAAGGTAGCCAGGCTGGTGAGGTGGGCCTGAAAATTGCATCTGGAACTGAAGCTCCCAGACTGCATCTTTCCCTGTGTGGTTGGACTTGCCACAGTGCCCCAGGGATGTGGATTTTGGAGGCAGTCATGCCTCTTCTCGAGCTGTGGTGTTTATGGCCTGCTGTGGTTTTGGCACACAGTTCCTGTTTCAGCTTCTCCCCAGATTTATGGTTTGGGTATGAAGGTTCCCTGTGGCACGGGGGTCTGCCCCCAAACTCTGAGGGCTGCATGGGCATTGTCACTGGTGACTTTTCCAGAATTCCTTTCCAAAGAAGATGGAGCCAAAGTGTGGCTGCCCTGCAGTCCCTTCTGTTGGTACAAGGCAGCTAATATTTTATTCCAAGTTGGACTAATGATGAAAATGTGCTGGACACTGGAAAGAGATGTCTTGAGAACACAAAGCAGCTTACAAGCCTGAGAAGCAAGGACGGAATTTTTCATTTGGCAGAATAACACACATAGCGAGCACTCTTGTTTTTAATAAGCTCACAAAGCTTTCTTGAAAGCTAGGGATTTTTTTTCCATCCTGAACACATGAGGTATTTTCATTTCATAATGAATGTATGCTACGTCCAACTTCCAGAAAGCCTTTCACATGGAAAAAAAAAAAAAGATAGCAAAGAATATTTCAGATGCTGAAGTGAACAGGGTGGAAGTAATCATGAAACAAAATGCTGGAATATTTGCTCTGTGCTCAGAGACTGTGTGGCATCTTGTATTGTCTGAAACAGCACCAGATAATAATCGTAAGTGCAAATCTCTCAGACTGGGGCAACAGGGAGAGGAGCCAATCTCTGTGTCTCCATAGAGCTGGAAGAAATTTCAGATATTTCTGTTTGTCTGCAGAACAGCTGGGGACTTCTCAGACATGAATCTAATTAAGCATATTCCTTGCTACAAACACTTCAAGTCCTATTTCTGAGATCCAAATGTCTTTCCGAAATGAAGCCGTAGGAATATTGCTTTGATGCAGCCTGCTTTTTCTAATTTGGTCTGGGCAAAATTAAATTACAGTTATAAGCTCAGAGGAGAATTTACTGAAGTCAATAATATTGATTGATATTTGGGTATCAGAGTAATGCCATGCATTAGTGATAGCTGAATTTAATCCACAGGCCCACGAGGGCTGCCGGCAGCAATATGGGGATTGGACTGGACAGGCTGGGTGACATTTGACATGCCTGGTCCCCTCCATCCAGTGATGGGTGTCCTCCCCACCCTTTGGTATTGGTGCCTGTTCCTGCCCTTCCTTGGGTTTGCAGGTGGTCAGGCTAGGACCAAAACTCAAATATTAATTTTTTTTTTCCCTCTGTTTGCCAAATCCCAAGGTTTAAAATAGAACATTTATTTTCTCAGTAGAGAAAAGGACTTGCCACAGCAAAGGGCTTAACTGGAGGCATTTCATTCTGCTGGGATGTGAAGTGGCTGCCTGAGCGCAGTGTGAGCAGCCGGGGCTGCAGCCTGTGGCATTTCCCTGCTCCCTCAGGGCACACTGAGATCCTTCAGCTGTTTTCATGGCACAGAGCCCTCGAGGCACAAACTCTCCTGCATGGCTCTGTGGGCTGGCTGCTCATCCAGTAACCATGCCCAGAACACAGGGCAACTATGCCCAAATCAGCCCTGCCACCCCTCTCTGAGACCCCATGGGAGCCCCAGCCCCACCACAGCTCTGCAAACCATTCACTTCCAGTCTGCAGACACTTTGTTTTAAACTCTGGGTTTCAAACCAATCCAGAAGAGAAAGAACATTAATTCCTGCTTGCTTTCTTTGGTTTGTTTTGTTTTGTGGCACAAGATTGCCGCTCACTTCTCTGCTGCTTGTGGAAGCCATCTCTGGAATTCTGGCAGATTTGAAGGAATCTTTTCCTGCTGATATTGCAGGGAATACACTAATCTGAGTGAAAACCCCAGTATTGATGTATTCATTAGAATTTTCATCTTTTTCTTGCTGTATTTATTCCTCTCTTAATCCAGTTGAAGCCAAGCATGAGGCTTGCAGGAGGCTGGTCCTAGGCTTCAGGTTCTGCTCTCTGATGCAGGTCACAGCCATGGCAAGGCTCATTGGCAAAGTCACATTTCCTCAGACTATCTCATGCAACTGGAAAAAACAGATAAGCTTTCAATCACATAAGCTTGGGTCTCTTTATATGCAAAGTTATTTGTCTGTGCTCCTCAGAGAGTTTGATTTGTGTTCATTTGCATGTACCAAGTATAGTGAAACCCAGTGAATTCTCCTGACATGTTTTCACTCCTGCAAGAAACATGATGGGAAGTGGAAGATACGATCATCTCCCTCCCTAGTGGCATCAGTAAGTATCACACATATCAGATTAAACCCTTGACATTTTTCCAACAGTGTGAAATTTGCTTGAAGATGCTGGAAAATGAGTTATAGATGTGAAAGCAAGTCTTGGAATATGAATGCAAAAACGTTAACCCTAAAACCAGCATAATTTGCTTTTTCTAAAATCCTGCTGTGTGGAGCTGGAGGAGCTGTCAGGGAGAGCTCCCACCACAGAGCCTGGGGGTGAGTGAGATGTGGGCCATGAGACAGAAATGCCTTTTGGCTCCTGAGTAGTGATGGATAGCCAAACCCTGCCCAGTGACCCTCAGGGGTGCACCCACATCACTTGGGGGTGCCTGGGTGGTGTCAGTGTATTCCTGCCTCAATATGGGTGCAAACTTCAGTGTCATTGTGGGGACAGCTGCCCAGCAGCTTTACATGAGAAAAAATACACCTCTCACTTAGCTGAAAAGACAAAATCCCTCAGGTGTTGCTGCAGTATGATCATCCACCTGTGAAAGATTTCAGGACAGATGCACGTCGGTCGGGGATTTGAGGTGCTCTTGGGGGCAGAACTGAGCCTTTGATGCAGGATTCAAGTCAGGACTCTTTTGTGTCTTACAATGAGTATGATTTTAGTGTTTTTACTGCAAAAACTCTCCAGCCGGGTTTCAGACACTTCTCCCCCTGGCATGCTGAAGCTGAAAGGCACACCAGGGTAACGATTTTGGATCTCCATGCTTGCACTTGGCATCTGTCATGTTCTGATGGTGAAACCTCCTCCTGGTACAGTAACCCCATTTGAGTATGGCACATCCCACTCAGTCCCTGTCCTGGGGATGGTTTATTATCCCAAACCATTTTGGGGGTTTTTGATCTATTTTGTTTTGTTTGTGCCCAGGGTGGCTGCTCTCCCTGCCCCAGCCCCCATCCTGCCTGGCTCTGGGGCTGTTGCAATAAATGGGAGCTGAGCTGGGGTTCCTGGAGGGAGTGGGGTGTGGGTGAGAGGCAGCCCTTCCTTTGAGCACATTCTGTTCCCCTGGACACAAACGGCCTCTGACCAGGGATCCTGCTGTTTCTGTGGGCTTTGCCTGCTTCTTTTTCGTGTTTTTTATTTCTTTTTTTTCCTTCAGCACTGTGACTGAGCTTGCCAGCTTGGCTGCTTTTGCTGCTGTGCTGTTGGGAAGCCCAGAGCCAGTGCGTGTCCTGCCAGGACTCTGGAACATCCTTGTTTGCCCACCGGGAGCTGCCCTCACCCTCTGCACAGCCTGGATCCAGGGATCAGCCAGGGAGAAATCCCAAGGACTCTCTCTCTGCCATGTCTGGGAGCTGGGGCTGGGCTGGGGCTGGGGGCGAGGTCCCGCAGTCTCATAGCGAGCACTCATTCAATTTTTTATTGTTAATAAACAGTTGGTTTTCTTCACTTTCACCCCCTGTTATCCATTTCTCTCATTGGCAGAAGAAAAGAGAGATTTTGAAGCCCTTTCTCCTTAGAGGAGAATGCTCATTCCAGGGCATTTCCTCCTGAAATTTGTTGTGAAACTGAGACAGTCCCTTCTGCCCCCTCCATGGATGTGCACAGGGCAGCAGTGAGCAGCAGCAGCAGAACAAAAGCTGAGAGGCACAAGAAATATTGTGCATTTTAAGGAACAGACTAATTGTAATCCAGAGGAATTGTTGAGGCAATTACACTGTTCAAAGTGCTTTCAGTGCCTCTTAATAATTTCTTCTGCATTATCCTCTTGCTCCCTTGGAGATGACCAGGACAGAAGTTGATTGCAACTGCTGCTTGTGAGAGTGCAGCGGTTCCTTGGGAGCCATTAGGGATACAGCATCTGCTGGAGTTGCCATGGAGATGCCAAGACTGATTGTAAGCCAGGTGAAGTGCTCCTCCTGCTGCTGGCTCATCCCTCCTGGGGGACACGGCCACACAGCCTGACACTGGGGTGGGAGGAACAGCAGCCTCAGCCTGGGCACTTGTGCTGCAGGGAGGGACCAAAGCCAGGTGCTGGTGGCTGGAGCAGGACCCACCACCAGAGTGGTGAAGCTGTTGGGAGCAATACAGACATGTTTGAGATGTACATTTGCAAAAGGAGATCGGCCAGAGGAGGGGTTTGCTACCCCAGATCTCTGTCCCAAATATGCTGGGTCCAGCCTTTTGCAGGTTCTCCCTGGTTGGTCTCACTGACCTGGGCAGGAGTTGCTCCAAGGGAGCTGTGGCTGTCACTGGGTGTTTATACCCAGAGGAGGAGGAGGAGGAAACTCCTTTTGGGGTTGTGTTGTAGCAGTGAGAAATCTGGTCTTTCAAAATCTGGCAAGCCCAGTGTAACTCAAAGTACAGTCTGAGCATAAATTAGCTGTGAACACATTTGTCTGTGGCAGAGGAAAGGTGGCTCTTTGGCAGCAGGTGGCTTGGCTTGCTTTTATGCAACAGATATTCTGTCTTCACTTAATAAACAGATAAAAGGGTGATGCAGTTGACATCAGGCTCATCTATTCTGAGATCTGGCATTTGGGAACATGGTTTCACTGCCTGGATTTGCCTGGAAGCTTGTACCATTTCACAGGCAGGAAGGTCCTTCACTGTTAATAAATTCTGACTGAGATTTAATTGCAAGATAAGCAGGTGCCCTCTATGCCTCAGCTTTTCACTGCAGCCACTGCCTGCATTTGTGGTTTGCCAAAAAAATCAGACTTGCACCCAGTACTGCCCTCTCCTTCCTATCTATCTATCTATCTATCTATCTATCTATCTATCTATCTATCTATCTATCTATCTATCTATCTATCTCTATCTTTCTCTCTCTCTCTCTCTCTATATATATATATAAAGTATATATATATATACACACACTTTATAAATATCCTGCCCTGACACAATGATCACGTCCTTTGAAAGTTAAAACAGCTCTTACATATTTCAGTCGTCAGAATGAAGGTCAAGAATCCTTTTTTCTTGTCTTCTTTTGAGAATGGTAATGGAAAGAAAATATTACTAGATATGAAAACAGGGTCAAAAAGTTGCAGATAAATGGGACAGAGCATCAAGTGAAGTGACAGGAGACCTAATTATGGGATTGAAGCTGTGGCATGAAATAGGTTAAAATCTCACAGGAATTTGTATCTTCTCCTTTCCTTTTTTTTTTTTTTTCCCCAGAGAACTTTAAATGCTCTTTTCTTTTCTCACCTGAGCCTTTTAGAAATCAGTATATTTTTAGCTCAAAGTTGGAGACAAGGACCAAATGGCCTTGGCATTAAACGTTTCAGTTTTCCAGAAACAGTTGGAAAGGTGTTCACATTTTCCTCCTGGTATTCAGGACTGGGTGACCGACCTTGGAAATGTGGGGGAAGTCGAGAAAAGCCATTGGGCTTTTTTCCTCCCATTTTAAATTGGAGTTTATAATCACCACCACCACACATCCAGCTGTACTTTATACCAGCTACTCACTTCATGTGCTTAATTTAGAAGGGCAAAATTCTGTGGCACCCAAATATTATGCCATGATTGCAGCTGTCAGTTCCTCCTTGCTGTGTGTGGGTGGGATGGGCCATGTGGACCTCTGGTGGGATGTGCTCCATGGCAGGGGAAGTGGAACTGGATCATCTTCGAGTCCTTTACAGCCCAAACCATTCTAAGATTCTGTGTTTGCAGAGTCATGTTTGCACACCCAGGAGGGACCGTCCACATTCATGCTCAAGTGCTTGCCCATCCAAAGGTTCAAACTTGCAGGTGCAAGTGGCATTTGATAGGAGAGCTAGAGAGATAGAGAGATAGAGAGATAAATAGAGAGATAGAGACATAGATAGATTAGATAGATAGATAGATAGATAGATAGATAGATAGATAGATAGATAGATAGATAGATAGACAGATAGATGGGTCAGCTAGCCACAAACCTCAGAAATTCAGGCTTCTGAAATACAGAGACACACAGACTGAAGGAGGAAATTAGCAGTCAGGTTAAGCTGAGAAAATGTCTCTTGTGCCTTGTGCTGTGAGAAGAATAAAAAGTGTGTGCTCTGCAGGTGGGCAGAGGCCTGGGAAGATGCTGGTGGGCAATCCATTTGCACAGTCCTGTGCTGGGAAAGTGATGGTAATGCATCAGGGAGAGGGAAATATTGCTTTGTGGGTATGTAGTGTCCCCCACTGCTCCCGAGGCTCCTCATTTCCCAAGGCTCTATGAATAAATAATGTAGTATGAGAACACAGGCAAGGTGTTTATCAGGGCTGTTCCATGGAAGCACATCTGGAGCTGATTTGGAACTGGCTGTTCTTCCTATAGGTTAATGTAGTGGCTTTTGGGAACATCACTTCTCTGGGAAAATGTGCATGCTGGTGGGGAGAGGGTATCATGCTGGTCCCAGAACATGCTTATCTTTAGGAAAGAGTACTGGGAAATCTTTCTTCACTTTGGTGAAATGATTACTGCCTTATCATTCAGAGCTCAAGGGATATATCCATGCTGTTATTAAAACATGTTATTTCTTCACAGTTCCTCATATAAATGGTGGAGGCTGTGATGTCTGTGTGTGTATGTGCAGGAGAGAGAGAGCCTTGTGCCTCTGTAAATGAAAATCCATCTGTTTTCTCTGCTGGAGGTGGATGCTCAGTGCCAGGCAGAGGCTGCTTGCTCAGGTGGTCACAGTGGTCAGTGGAAGGTGTAAAGCTGCAGGCACCAGGAGGGTGTACCTGTCTGAGGACAGAGATGTGGCTCCTCTGGCAACCTCCCAGATCCTAAAGCTGCCCAAAGAGGCAGCTCGGGGTACCTGGGAGGGTCCCTGTTCCTGCAGCAGAGCTCGTTACTGGCTCTGTGGGGAGAGAATGCAGATGGAAACAGGCCAGGGCCGTGCTGGGGTGGTTACACCACTGCTCCAGTCCCCAGAACAGGACCTTGGGCAGCCTCCTCCCACTGCCTGCTGGAGAAACACTGGCCCCAGGACAGACCCTCAAACCAGTTTCTTTATTCCCAGCAAACCCAGGGATTTGAACTCCACTTTGATGCCAGCAGGCAGGGAACCTGCTGATGGTGCTGGAGGAGATCCACATCCCAGTCCTCCCAGTCTCTACCCAGGTGTGGAGCTTTTTGTTGGGGGCTGCACTGAAGTCTTTCAGGCTTCAGCAACTTCCTCAATGACCAGTGAGTGGGTGAGTGGGGATTTATTGGGAGATGGGACCTTCTCTGCCAAGAGCAGAGTGAACCCCTCACAGAGACCCAGAGGAGCACTGGGAGCTCTCCACCTAGCAGGTTGTTAAAAAATAATTTCATGAGAAAGCAGAACTCCTGCTGGTAGAAAGGCTGTGTCACTTGCTAACCAGCCTTTTCCACTTCCAGCCAGCCCATGTCACAGGGAGGGTGCTCTGATTGTCTTGCCAAAGGATAGGCCCAGGCCACACCAAGAGGAAAGTGTTCCTGTAGGCAAAGTGCAAATTTCCCTCTCTGGACAGAGGATTTACCTCCTGGAGAGGACCCTATTCCGAAGCACTTGGTGCTTACAGCATTTCTGGAAGTGTTTCATCTTGGAGCCTCACTTGCTGCCTTCAAGCCTTGGCACAAACTCCTACTCAATTTTCTATTATTTTTGCCCATTCTTTAGCTCATTTCATTCCTCATCCCAGTTTTCTCCTGTACTATTATCCAATACTGCTCCCTGACCAATTATGGAGGTCTGGAATATTGCACTGAACTCTGATCTTAAAACTGTCACCTGTGGGGAAAAAAAAAGCATTACATCTAGAAATAAAATCAAAATTTAAATTTCATTGAAAGGAAAAATGAGGACTGAGCAATTTTCATTGTAATCTTCATGTCTTAAACCAATCTCAATATTCTAGCAATAATTTTGGGTTGTTTTGACCTGAAAGAATCAAAGTCTTTCTTTTCTGACAAGGCTGACAGATGCTTTGACTGATGACAGAAAAAATCAGGTCTTTTAGTCTAAGAAATGTTACAACATGATTTGCATACAAACAGCGACTGAGACAAGCTCTTGAAAATCTCTTGCACTTGCAAATCCTGGCGTTGGAGATGAATAAAAGGAATTTTATTCCCTGAGCCCAGCGGATGCTCAGCAATAACGACATTGTCATAAACATTGGTTTGAAACTCCAAATTATGAAAGTGAAACTGGGAGATTTTTGCCTTTTTCCCCCTAGAAAAGCTCTCCCCACCCTCTCCCAGCTGTTAACAATCCAGGAGCATTAAAGGCAGGGATCTCTGGGGCTGCAGTGAAACCCTGTGGGGAGCCAGGCTTGTTTGCTCCAGTTCTCTGTGCATCCCAAATCAACTTCTCCTCTTTGTATCTTTTGCCATAAACAATTATCTTCATAAATATGCAAAGATTTGCCTCCTCTGAGCAAAACCCTCAGCTGTCACAACTGGGCCAGGCTGTGAAGCCAGGCACACTTATTCCCAGCACTGAGAGTTCTAAAATGAACTGCTGGAAGGCCAAGTGTTGGGAGAGGAGGCTGCTCTAGTGCTCCTGCCCAGGGGCTGCCTTGCTGTGTCCCCTTCCCCTTTCACTTCCTCTTCTCCTTTGCCTTTCTGCTTTCCTCTTTCCCATTTATTTTTCCCTTTTGCCTTTCCCTTTCCCTTCAGGATGGCAGACACCACCAGTGCTGCCAGCTGAGCCATCTCCACCCCAGGTTGGGGCCACATCAACTCTTTTGGAGGTCTCATTGAGTTCCCCACACTCCAGTGCTGCTGTGCCAAGGCTTGGCCTTCTTGGCATATAAAAAATTGCCATTTCATCCATGTGTTACCCAAGGATGAAGTTTTAATTTAACTCCTCCATGGTGGGTGAGCAGAGGAGTGTAGAGCTGTAGGGCAGCATCGCATCTGTTGGACCAAAATCTTGAAAATTTTCATCTAAGCCACGAGGATTTCGCAGTGACTCTCCCTGGCTCCCCTTTGCTCCCCCGTGGTCACATTAACAGAGAGCAGTGTGAGATGCAAGTGTTTCGCTCAACATTTTAAAACTGTTTGCTACAGGAGTCTATGAATTTAGTAAAACTTCCTAAATATTCACAAACTGCTCAGCAGGCACATGATGAGGGATGGAGTGGATTGAGGAAGCAGGATTTACTATTTTGAAGAGTCATCACATAAATTATTCAGCAGCCCTAATGTGCCCAGCTGTGTTTACTGTCCTGGGCCAGGAGCTCCAGAGGCTGCTGCTCCCAACAACGAGCAATTTTGCTGCTTTGGTTTTTGGTGGGGAGTCAAGGTCAGACCTAAGGCAGGCAGATGGGGCAGGAGGATGGGGAGGGTGCTCATTGGAAGCATCTGACAGGAAAAATCTCCACTGGGCCAATATATGAATGGCCTTTCCAACAGGCACTCTGTGCACTGTGAATGAGCAGTGGTAATTACAGAATTGCAGCAGCTCCAGATGTTTTGTGTATGTTTCAGTGTTCATTTATTTGTTTTCTATGCCAAGTTACTTGGGATACCGAAAAATGTAAATAATGAATATGTGATGAGCAGCGAGAATGAATCCCTGCCCTGCCTCCCTCTTCCAATAAAGCTAATTAATCCAAGTACCAAAATAAAAACTGCTTGAGTCTGCTCCAGCATCAGCCATGAAAGCGTTCTCATGAGCAGATAATTGACAATTAAGGCCCAACTTACAGAAAAGAAGAAAAAACCCCAAGTTTTATAGAACTAAAGCTCTATAGCAGCAAAGATCTAAGGGAGAAAACAACTCTGATAGAAATTGCTGGCATGCAGTGCCAACAAAGCTGGCTCAAACCCTGAGCCACTGGTTTAAATCAGAGCTCCTTTGCCAGCCTCCTTCACCCCACATTTTAAGTTCTTTGTTGTTCAAAGCATGATTGTGGTGGAGGTTTGGAGATGGGGAAACTGAGGCAGGGGCACACACAGGGCTGGCAGCTGAAGGGATGCCTGTGTTTGGGGTGGGAGTGGATGCCTGGCTGGGTTTGTTGGAGAGCAGGGCATGTGCTGATGTGTTCATTGCCTGATGCACAGCCAGCCTGGCTCAGGGCTGGCTTTCTCCTGGCTGTTGTTTTGGGATCCCAGTCCAGAGGGCTGTGCTTTTGACTGCAGGAATTACATGGGATATATATACATGTAGATATATACTGTGATCTGATGTGTGCTCTTCAGAGTTTAATGCTTTATTTAGACTGAATTAACTTGCTTCACAGGGCTTTGTTTATCCATTTTAATAAATCTTCTCTTTCAGCTAAATCTTGCCTTAAGAGTTGATCATATCCAGAGCCTCTAAGAGCACAGCAGATATAAATATTTGCTTTTACAAGGGGAAAACTCTCCTGAGAACGCTTTAGCAACTGACTGGGTTTGCCTAGAACAAGGAAACTGGTAATTTGCTGAGTGCTTAATAAGAAGTGAAGCAGCAGAAAGGTGGAGCTGCCTTTGGTCCCTGACCTAAGGGCCAGTGTCCCATAGTGGGTAAAGCCTGTGACCTGGCTTCCTCTGCTCCTCCCTGCTGAGGATGAAGCCTGGCTGCAGGTGAAGCTGATGCTTTAACATATAGCACAACACTGGAGTCCATTGTTGATAGGCAGAGGCAGCAAATTCAAATCATTTGAACTTTTAAATTTTTCTTCCCTCCTCAGAGGTTCAGACAAACTTGTGGATGCTTTTGGAAAGGGGCCCCAGCTCTCCAGTGACTCCCCTTTGTACTCACACTGGACCTGAATTCCTAAATAGTTTTAAGGATCTAGGTTAAAAGTGTATTGCATAAAAAAAGAAAAGAAGGATAATCTTTAAAATAAAATTCTCTGGAATTGCTCTAAATTAATGAGCTTTTCTGGACATGGAGGATGGTCATCTAATAGGTGGTAGATAACCTTCAGGAGAACGAGGCCAGCCTAGATTTCAAGAATAGCACAATTGTATGTAAATGCAAGGAACTGGGAGCTTTTTTTTAGCCTGAAAGAGCAAAGTTCATCAGATACCAGGGCAGTTCAAAGCCCAGGAGCCCAGACCAGCTGAGAGCTGGGGAGGGGGCACAGCAGCAGTGCCAGGTGGGTGCTGCCAGCCCACTATTGCATAGACATGGATTTTTGGGGTGTTAAATTGTGAGGGTAAACATGTGTTTCTCAGGAGCAGCTGGTCTTTGCCAAACTGAGGTAATTTATTAACCCTCCACTGTCCCTCCCTTCATAAGCAATTGGGTTTCCAAAGCCACTGAGTGCTTTGGGCCATGCCAGTCACTTGGGCCATGCCAGTCACTTGGGCCATGCCAGTTACTTGGGCCTTTAGCAAACATGGGATTATCTGTGGATGATAATTTCCAGACAAGGTGCTGCTGAGTATTTCTAATTTTACACTTCTGATCTTTCTGCAGAGGCTTTGCTTGTCTCATTATGCTGTGTCTGCCAGGGTCAAGGCTATGTGGTTTTTGACTTCCTGAAAAACAAATCTTAGGTGTGCTAGAAGGTTCCCTGCACAGCTCTAGTGGTTTTTGGGCCATGTTGTCATGCTGGGTTGTTTCAGGTGTTGCAGGGACCTTAGGGAGCCCCCCCTGTCTGCTGGGGAGTGTGGATGTGAAGGATGCTGTGCTCCCACCATCACACGAGTCATGGCCAAGTATGCGACGCAAACCTTGGCTTTGCAATGGAGGTTAACACCAGCCCATCCCATGGGTGGGCTTTGCCAAGGACTTTCTGAAGAAAGGGGGGAAAAAAAGAGATATTGTACAGAAGAAACTTGTGGTAGCAACAGACCTTAGCAATCTAGATTTAATTATTTTTGTAAGCAACAATGACAGTGTGCCAGGCTGGCTCTGGCAGCACAGCTGTCTGGAGGAGCCCAGCAAAAAGCTTGCTGCTTGGCCCAAGCAGTGACACTGCAGGTGACCCCAGGGGAACTGGGAGCAGTGACACTCACCCCGAGCTTTAGGGGGTGTCACCTTCACCAGCTCTGGAGACGCAAAAGCAAACGTCAGCACATGGGCCCCGCTTCCACGGGCAGCAGGCACAGAGAGGGGAATCAGCAGGGCCAGATGGCAGTGGAGCAAGATTTTACAGACTTGTAGCTCCATCCCTCAAGCTCAGTGGGTTTGTCAGAAATGGTTAATCATACTCCAACTGGACTAAGCGGAAAAAACCCAACTTTTTTCTTTTTCAATCACGTGCCTCAAAGTGTACTGGACTTCTGGAGCCCATATGAAAAATCAAAATGGTTTGGAAGCTGCATTTGCATTTATTGCTGAAATTTGTACCAACTCTGACTTTCCTAGAAAATGTGATCTGCCACTTTTCTGTGGTGCTGGTGAAGGGTCCATCAGAGGGGAGCATCACCTGAGAGACTCTTTTCTCCCCTGTTTGTTGCCCATCTGTTCCAATTCCAGCACTGCATTAAAACTGGAGTGCATTGCAGGGATGCAGAGATGCTCTGCAGTGAGAACCAAATTTTGAAGAGTTGCTTCCAGCAGCAAAATCATTGTGTGAACAGAGGCACTGTGCCTGGGATTTTAGAAGAAAAACTGCATGTGCAGAGTGCTGCAATTCTGCTGCAAGGAGTCTCTAAACTTGTTTTGTACTAAACTTGTCTGGAGAGAGGCAGCAAGCAGGGAATGGCTGGGATTAGTTTTTTACCATTTGCTGAGCAATCCAAGCTCCTGCTGCACAAGAGCAGCTCAGCTGTACCAGAGCTGACAGTCATTTGTTGTGCTTTTAATCAGTGACAATGAATTGAACTGTACATATTAAATTCCAATTATAGAATAAGCAGGAGTTACAGTGTCATATTTGTTGCTTAAGCAATACCCCTATCCAGCTTAACAGGGCTGTTTTAGAAAACATGGAAAGATCTGTGAACTTCTAAGAAAAGGCTGTTATTTGTACATTTTAGGTTGACAGTCTCCCCCAGTATGCCAGAGGCCCAGCAGGGGTTTCAAGTGAGCTGTGCTGGCTTTTACCAGGTGAAGATTTCAAAAGCTGTGTGGATATGGCTCTTGGGAATATGTTTGAGTGGTGAACATGGTGGTGTCGGGTTTTCTTGCTCAATGATTTTAGAGTTTTTTCCCAACCTTAATGAATCTATGATGTGGCTTTTTTACCAACAAATAATGGGTCCAGGTGTGACAATACCAGGTCACCAACCCTGGGGAAGGTGTGTGGTGCAGGAGAAGCTCCAGCAGCTTTCCCTGCCCAACAAAACCATGCCAACGATGGAGCTGAGCTGGTTTTTGTGCTTTTATTTCAACACTAGCTCAGTAAAAATCAAGTTTTCTACTCATGATTAACGATCACTTCTTAAGAGCAAAAAATGTACACAAGACTCTTCCCTTTGGATGAATATTTCCATTTATTCCAACTGGAAAAAACATTTTTTAAATATATTTAAGTATCATTTCTTTTGCTTTCTTTTTAAAGGAATAATAATTATCACATTGTCCTTTACAAACAACAAAAAAATTCCTAGCAATAGTCTGTGGTATGGAGACATCCATCTTCTAGATTTTTCTGCATCTGCTGCTTTGAGTAGGCATGGGGGCGTCCCTGTGTGTGCCCAGGGCTGCCAGTGCCATCCCTGCAGTGGGATCCACATTCCCAGGGTGCAGGGAGGGGCTGGCCTCAAGGTGCAGGGACACCCTGAGGTGCCAGCAGCACATGGGGGAGGGCAATGCAGCTGGCTAAGCTCTCAGCCCTCCTGTGGCTCAAAGCCCAGCCTTCTCTTAACCCCCACCCAGGTGCTCTGGGTGCCAAGAGCCCCTTTTGCAAACCTGCTCCTTTGTGGGAAGCACTGGGACAACCTGGCCTCGGCGTGCAGCTGGGATGGCAGAACCCCAATGGATTAAAGCACACAGAGAACAAACTCACATCCACCAGAATACAACACAGCTGAGCCCTATGCAGGGGCCCTCTGCCACGGCCAGGGGCTGGGCTGAGCCCCCCAGGGGACGAGCCCTGGCCACAAACAGCCCCCGAGGGCAGAGGGCATCTTGCCAGGCAGGAGGGGCCCGAGGGGAGCAGTTTGCAGGTGTTCTTATATGTGGTAGGCAGGAGGCAATACTGAGACTTCCACTTGGTAATGAACAGCAGTTAACCCAGGAGACTAGAGCACCATAAGACAAGTCTATATTCAAAACAACGTCATGCTGACATCACACAATTGCACCATTTACACTTTATTTACTCCAAATAATAGTTCAATGTTTAGTAACTTCAGCGTTCTCTACAGAGGTGTGAAATTCCTTCTCCAGCTTTGGTAATTTACAATGTTGCAGACATTTGGTAGTTCTGGTCTTTCCTATTTAATAATAGTAATGATTAAAAAAAAGGCCCTTTTGCAGCTGTCAGGGGTTCCTGTATCTGACTGATGGAGTGTACCTGCAAATCATAGGCTTCAAAATGCCACTGAGGCTTGTCAAGATTTAATGAATCAAAAAGCATTCTGTTTATTGACCAGGATCAAAACAAATAAACAGAAAAAGAGGGTTAAAACAAAAAAAGCCCTGAAAACCAATGAAAACTCAGACTCTCACTGATAAACTTAAGTGATGATGAAATGGAAAGGGGGGTCCAAAGTATTGTTTGGTTAGCTCTGACTGAAAACAATTCTGAATGTGCATGCATTTTCCCAGTGACTCCTAAGATATAGAAATTCCTCTGATATTACAAAATACAAAAATATTTTCTCCAAACTCTCATTTACATCGCATTTACAACAATCATGGAAATAACTTAGGCTCCCACACTGTCCAAGAGACAAATCACCTACCAACATGGCTAATGGAAAACAAAAATGTGGTGGAAAGCAAAACCTACCAGCAAACTGATGCTGAGAGTCAACAGTGGCAACCAAAATGTACGGACAAACAGAGCTCAAGGGGGTGGCAGTATCTGGGAGAAGGAAGAGAAACTACTGGGTAAATATTACAGGCTAAAGTGAACTTTTAAAATTTTTATCTCCAAAGTAAGATGTGCAAAATATATTCACTGTGCCCAGGATTATGACTATTTATAGAAGCCGGTCTACAACCTTCTTAACAAATCCCTACTCTTCGGGCCTTTTTTTTTTTTGTTACAATAAAAGCACTTACATGATCTAAAACAGTGCAAGATCGTGAGTTAATTTACATTCTCCCAAGGTGCCTGGCAAGGATGCCATTAGGATATGATGCAGTTCTTGCTCTTCTGTCTTTTCCGGCTGTGCAACTGTCCCCTGGCCCCCACCGTGGAAGACTTGGGCATGCTGTACGAGCCGTACTTGTGCAGCAGCTCCTCGCTGGTCACGTACCGGAGGCGGGCAGGCTGCGGGATGGGCTCCCCGAGGAAATAGCCCTCGTTGTCGGACTCCGAAGAGGAGGAGCAGGTGGAGCACCAGTCGTACTCGGCAAAGTAGGGCCCCCATCTCTCGCCCAAGTGGTTCTGCAAGGCAAGATCCGACACCGTCCGCGGACAGTGGCCGTAGACATCCCTGCAAGGACCCTGCTCCATCGTCTCCCTGCAGCTCCTCTGGTGCACGAAGGGGTCGTAGTCGTCCCTGGCTCGGAGCGAGGGTCTCTCCTTGAGGCGGTAGCACTGCTCGCTGGCCAGGTGCAGGGCGTTGTCGGAGCGGGAGCGCCGGGAGCGCCGGGGCCGGTGCGGGCGGTAGTGCCGCTCGTCGTCGCGGAGCACGGTTCTGCGCCGCGTGCGCTCGCTCATGGGCGCGTGCCTGGGGATCTCCTGCGGGCCCAGCTGCCCCCCGGGCACCCCGCTGCCGTAGTCGAAGCTCTGGTGCATCCGCCCGTGCGACGGCCGCTCTTGGTAGCCGAGGGGGCTGGCGAGGTCGTGCAGGGTGGGCTCCATGTCCTGGTACTGCGGCACCGACAGCAGGCTGCGCACGGACTCGGCGCTGCGGAACTGCATGGAGGAGTTCAGCGTGCCCATGTTGCTCATCTTCTCCGAGACGTTCATGCCCGAGTCTTTGCTCAGGTCAGGCATGGAGAACCTGGAGAGGTGCTCCTGGCGCTTGGCTCCACCGTCTGCTGAGAGGCCTTTGCAGGAAAAGGTAAAGGGGAAAAAAAAAAAAAGAAGTTAAGAAAGAGAATTTTCTGTCATTTTCTGTCAGCGGAGATGCAGGGTGGAGGCTGGTTTTTGCCCGAGACTTTTGCTTTAAAAAGTAACTCCGTGGTATTGATCCTGTCCTGAAGAGCCCTTTTTAAGAGGAGGACTTTAATTTTTTTTAAAGAGCAGGCAGTTCCTCCCTTGGGGAAATCACACCAATTTAAGGTGTTTTGAGTTGGACTCCAAGCTGCTTTTCACGACTTCCTTTCCCATATGTCTGTACTGTCTGTGACTTGATAGGAATAACCAACGATGCCAGGGAGAAATCATGCATCAGAGGTAGGCTGAGGCCTCCTGCACACCGGGCTAACTAGGGTGCCATGATCCAGCACTCACACCTTCTGCAATGACAACACATTTTGGAGGACTAAACAATGTCAGTGGCAGATGAAAACGCGGCCACTGACTTAATTCAGGGTTGTCACTGTGCTACACCTCACAGGTCCCTTGAATGACACCCGTGGAGAGATCAAAGCTGCAGTTGGGTTTCCCAGGAAGCAAGGAAACGCCCAAGCACCAGAAGGTCTGCTGGAGCTCCCTGTGAGCAGCAGGACAGTGGGAGGGTCAGACTGTCCCTGCAGATATCCAGGGAGTTGTGCATGGGCAGGAGCCAGAAACATGAGCTCCACCTTGATGGGCTGCCCTGCTTGGGAAGGTGACCCATTAGCTCTCTCCAATGTGCCAACAAGCCCTGAGCTCAGGCAAGATGCTTTCCTTCAGCCCAGGAAGCCTTCACCTGGCAGAAGGGAAGAAGTGGGGTATCTGCTCAGCACCTGCCTGTTAACAAGAAACTCAATGCACCCCACGGTGCCCTAGTCCTTGACCTGTTTCATGGGTGTTTCCTGACTATTTTCTGAGTATCTCCCTGTTGGCTTGACAACTGGCAGCAGTCACTGGTTGCACTGCAAGCCGTGGACAAGCTGTTTCGCAAGTAATTTCAAAGAAAATCCGTTCCATCCCAAATCAAATGTGGAATGTTTGCTTTGGCATCCTTCTCCCCATCCCTTCTCCCACAACAACCCGGTGCAGACCAAACACTGTGCACCGTCAGCAGAATTTCCAACATGAGGCACAGCCTTTATGCAATCACCAACAATTTATGACTTTGTAAATTAATTATAAAAAATAACAACCCAGCCCACAATTCAAGAATAAAGCCTTTTTTTCCCTTAACAAAAGCTGTTTGCATTTCGTCAAGAGCTTGGCTCCTTTCGCATTAACTGCTGCTGCTAAACCTGAACAAGAACAAGGGTTGCTGTCACTATCCCCACTCATGAGCTGCTTTAGGGTTTCCTTGGGCTCAACAGATCTTGTAAAGATGGGCAGAGTTTTCCAGATCCTGCTTTTGGTGGCATCAGGGAAAGCTTTAGCCATTACTGGCCCTTACATGGTTTGGTTTTGCTCACTGAGTTCCAGCTTCTTTGCTTTTCTGTTGTTAATGAGGATGTTTTTGGAGTTTATGATTACAGAGGAAGGTAAAGTGAAGGATCTGTGAACGCCAGAGGAGGAGGGATAGGCTGGGTTAAAAACAAGGGAAAACCATGTTTTTTTTGAACAGGACACACTTTTCAAGTCAACTTAATGCTTTCTTTTTTCCTCCCTAAGTCACACTGACTTTGAGTGAGCAAGCCCAATCCCACCCACACTCCCGTTATGTTTCTCCTCCTCACTGGAGCTGCGATTTTCTTCCTGTGAACCCAGTGAAGATGTGACCCATCTGTCACATCAGGCACTGCTCCCCATGTCCCCTCCAGTGCCACTGTGGAGGAGCCCAGCAGCCCCTGGGGAGGGAAAAGCAACGTGGGAACATGCGCAAAGACTTCCTGAAAAGCCGGAGCAACAGCGGGACTGCCGGCAGAGCTGATCACAATGAGAATCATGGCTGTTGACAGCCCAATGTGGCCTTAATCACATCTGTCACACAATAGCTGACACCAAGGAAAATGAGCCCTCGGTGACATTTATGCAGCACTTCATTAAGGGAGGCGGTGCAGCTCCGCAGTAAGAGTGAGCAACAGCACTGCTGTGCAGAAATACAGCTCCAACACCACAGGATGCTTCTGTGCCATCAACACATTGATTTTGGCAGCATCATTAAAAAGGGGCTGACCTTGCCTCACTCACAGGGATGTGGCATGAGCTGGTGCTTTGCTCCCAGCACCAGCCATATCAGATGCTACCTGTGAGTCTCAGCTGCCCCTCACAGCCACCTCCCTCCTGTGGTCCTGCATCCAGCAAGAACAGGACGAGTGTCTGGGCACAGGCTCTGGAGACATGGCAAGAGTGAAACAGTACTTTTGAATTAAACAAGACGTATCTGCATCCTTCACATCACAGACAGGAACGATGTGGCCAAGATCAAGCAGGACAACCAGGACGGAAACCTGTTTCCTTTTATGTAGAGTAAAGCAAGCTGTGATAAGTGAGGTGCTCGGGCTTGGGAAGGGTAGAGCCAGAGCTTCACTGGTTAAGTTTGTGCAGGACAGGGGTCTGCAGCCCCTCACACACCTCCAGCAGACAACCATGAGTGCTTTAGTCTCTTCCCCTTACAAGGCAGCACAGGGCAGTGTGTTCAGACAAGGATCCTGTGACCACGTGAATGGCTCACGCTCAGAGTGCAAGCTTTAATCAGTCATGGGGATGTTTCTGGCTGATCATTCAGACAGCTTGATTATAATTAAGCACAAACATTCTGAGATCTTGATTTGCTGGGAAAATGCTGATTGTAAGAGGAATCCAGCACTGAACATGTCCATCACCGTTCCAGCACACAGAACTTGGGGTGTGATGAAGCCTGTGCTCAGGAGGCTCTGATGCAAAGCCAGTCCAACATCCAACAGCTTTATCTCTCCATATGACAGAGTGGAAAAGGCTCAATGCTGAGGGCAAAATGTGTCCTCCCAGGTAGACTGGGCAGGCTGCACATGCACAAGCCTTTTTTTGGGAGCCACGCTTGGAAGTGACCCAGCAAACCGTGCAGCTGGGAGAGGGAAACTTTATTTTACTTGCTCATGGTGACAGAGAAGGATTTATTCCACATCTCAGGAGCAAAGCTGTGCTTTTCCAGCTGAAGGCACTGAGAGCTCTGCGTGGCTCTTATAGTGCCCAGGTCCAGAATGCAGTCTACAATCCTTGCAGAACACAAAGGTGTCTCCAGGCTGAATATTACATTTATACCAAGCCATCATGAGCAGGGCTAGGCCCAGATTAGTCTTTCTAAGGTCTCAAAATGTCCCTCTCTATGGCTCTCTGTGGAGCCACAAGACCTCAGGAGGAATAGTGGGAACAAGCCAAAAGTGCTCCAGTCTGACTGCAGTGAGATCAGGAGATAGCAATAACCATTTGTCAAAAAAAATTTCATCTAGAAAACATGACCTGGGAATAAAGTTTTAAAGAGCAGAGGTTGTTTAGTCTAGAGGAGAGAAAGCTGAAGGGGATATAGTAACAACCTTCAAAGGCAGAAAAAATGCTTGCAAAGAGGAGGGAACACATTCTCCAGGTCTGCTGACTCCTGCAATGGAAGTTTTAGATTGGAGAAGAAAAAAACTCTTGCTGTGTAACCCCAGCAGAAGGTGACTGGGGCAGGCTCTGGCACTGGAGGGTTTCCCTGGCACCCAAAGGCAGTGAGTGACCAGGCACATGCAGGGTGTTTCCAGATTGCTGGTCCCACACTGCCCTGGATGGGGTGAATGTGGCACCAACCCATGTGTCCTGAGGTCATTTGCCATTCCAGAGCTACACCCATCCATGAGGCCCCACCTTCTTGAGTTGCCAGTATTTATGTGCAGCGGTTGCAGCTCCTGCTTAATGAAGTGTTTAATCTGGGAACACAGCTAATAATCCAAGAGAGCTGTAGTCTGGAAGAGCACATGAGATGAGACCCCACCAGGCAGCCCTGACTTTCTGCCAATGAAGAAATGTGAGATTCTGTTTCCCAAGGTCATCCAAGGGAGCAGGAGCCCTGCTCTGGCCCGTGGTGTGGGATGGCTGATACCACATCACCAAGACCATTCCAAGGGTGCAAACCCAGGTATAACATGCTGACACCACCCAAATCTACTTCTGCATGATGCTCTGAGACTCTGAGCACATCCACTGTTGGCTGCCCCAGAGGCTCATGCACTGGAAGAGATGCTATTGCTGCCTCCAGCACGGTGCTTTGTCGGTGGCCGTCCTGGAGCCAGACTGGTGCCAGCACCACAGCACACACAGACACAGCAGGTTTTTTTGCTGCTGCTCTCCACTGCATGGGGCTGCCAGGCTCAATATTTCACCCTGGAGCCATGGAAACGTGTGCTTTTCCAATGAGCACAAGGGAAAGCTGCAGCTCGGCTGTGGGTGCTTGATATAGAAGTGGAGCTAGGCTGCAGCACCAAGAAAACCAAGCAGGTTTCTGGGTAACATTCAGGCTCACAGAACACCCTGTACCATCCCCTCTGAAGTCTGTCCCCACCCCTCCTGAGAACCATGTTTATCCCATAAACACTGCCAATGGAATTAACACCCGAATAAGCAAAGCCACAGCACAAAGATACCCCTGGAGAACATCACCTCTACAACCTTGCCACAACAAAGCACTCGGAGTGCTGCAGTCCCACTGTGTGCTTTGCTAAATGGGGGCTGCAAGTTGCATTATGAATTATTAAAGCAGTCAGCAGATGACAGCAGAGAGGCCCCAGAGAGAGCGTGGGCTGGGTGTGAGGCTGGGAATGGAGCCCCCCATGAGGGGAAGCAGCTCCCAGCCCCCATTAAATCAAACTCCCCGTGAAGCTGCGCTAACACGGGGTGAGCCAGCATCCCAGTGCAGGAGAGCACCAACCCAGGAATGCAAAATATCCTGACACAGGATGTTGCAAACAACTAGGGCTTTGCTGACGCTTGCTTCTTGCCTTAACATTCATCACAGCAGACACACACATCTGTGCATCACAGCTCTCACCACAGAGCCCCACAGATGTACCTGCCAGCACCAAAACCCAGCACCCAGCCCCAACAGCCAGTGTTTAAATGCAGCTAGAGATGCACAGGAGGATACAGCACAGTGTCTCTTGTGTCCAGCCCCCTATTCCAGAGCCTTCTCTCTCACACAGCATCAGGCATCCTCACCATCCCTCACACAGGGTTTATTTCAAGGTCAATCTGTAGAACTAAAAAGAAATTTAAGAAGAAAACAGCCTGCACAGAGCTTTGTTTATAGCTCAGCCTCGTCTCACTTCTGAACGACCTCAGGGCATGAAGAAATAAAGCAGAACTTTCATGTAACTGGAAATCATGGAAAATAAACAATTTGGGGGAAGGCACAGCCCCCACCAAGTAGGTCACAGTCCCACCATCCTCCCATGGTATGTCCCCATGTGTGACCCATGGATGTCATTGGGTATTTCCCACTCAACCAGTCCTTTCCAGCTTGGTGGAAGAAGTCCCTTGCTGCTTGGAAAAGAGTTGGATTTTAACCTAGAAGCTCCCCTATAGCTCCTTTGCCAGCACTCCCATCTCCTGCATCCTCCCCAGCTGATGGCCAACAAGCCATGTTGGGGATGTTCCTTCCCCCAGTAACATCCTCCAGAGTCCATTTTGGTTGTCCCTCTGGTTTGCATTACCCACCTGCTCTGCACTGTCCTTCACTGAAGGGATGAAGACATGCAAGGGGGTGGCCCCCACAGCAGGCACACCAAACCTCCCAGTGTTGAGTGGCAAAAGGTAAGTGAGGAGGAAAAGAAATGTTCCTGACAGTTTTACAGTCATTTAGCATTGGGCCTTTGGGGCGGAAAACCTTTATCTTCACATCAGTTTTTGAAATTATCTGTTCTGGACTAGAAAATGTTATACCTGTGCCTCAAAATTGCAAGAATTCCCCCCAGGGATCTGATCTTCCAACTTGGAAGCAGTTTTGTGCTGGCTGTGTCTGGGAGAAAGGGAGTGATAAGAACATGGTGGAGAGCTGGGACCCTCTTTTTTTTCATAGAAAAACTCAGGAACAGCCAAATGTGTCACTTTGTGCATTGCATAACTCAGCTGGAGCACTTGGGGCAGCCGCCCTCTCCAGCCAAGGGGAGAGAGGAGCACATGGGGAGGGAGACCAGCATCCAGACCCCTCAGTGCCATCCCTGAGGGTGTTCAGGAGCTGCTCCCAAGTGCAGGAGAGGCTGGGTTAATGAATGTCTCTCCAGAAAATACAACCCTGGCCCTTAGTCAGGGCTTACCCTCACCTGCCCTGAAGCTTTTAGCTCCTCTGCAGGCAGAAGAAGAAAAGGGACTGGAGGCAGATGATGCTGTTCTGTCACTCTGCAGCTCAGACAGGCAGGGATCAGCCCTGTTCCCTCTGCTTTCTGGTTATATCACAGTTGTCTAGTCCTGGAAAAACAAACTATTTGGGGCCTTTGGGCATCACACAACCAACACATGATGACAAGCACAATGTGTGCCATACAAATGAAATCACATTCCATCCTGTAATAGCACCAGTTTAACATATTTTTAAACTGGATTTATGCTTGTGACAGATGTTCCCCTCACCCAAACTCATTTTCTAAAGAAATCCTTACAATTTGTTTCTCCTTTTGCATGCAGCAATGTCACCGTTCAACATGACTTCTACCTCCAAAAGGCTCCTGCTCTCTGTAAGCAGCACACAAAGGGACTGTTCCCAGAGAACAACATTTAGCCTGCAGGTACTTTCTCAAATGGGCTATTTGACCAGCTGTTGTTTTGTGGAAATAACTGCTTGGAATCAGCAGAGTTCGGCTCCTTATTTCCAATTCCACTGCCAGGCACACGCAGCAACTGCAAAACCTTTCTGGAGGGAACACAAACACAGGGAGTAGGGCTGATGGGCCAAGTATCTTTTGGGAAGTGATTAACCTCTGGTAGGATCAGGCTTCTCATCATGAGCAAACCTTCCTGGACAAATTCCATCTTAGCATTGTCCCAATTGCTTAATGCAGGAAGCTACAAGGCAACCATTGCCACAGGGTCCACTGGTTTTTGTTCTTGTTCCTGCCATTAAAAAACCCCAACAACCCAAAACCCCCAAAAGTAGACAAAGGAAGCACAATATAAAAGATAATATAAAAGAAAATCAGCAAAAATGAGCTCTCTCTTAGAAAACAGGCTGAGAAATACTGTTTCCTTTTTGCTTCTCCATCTAATGGCCATGTAGTGCAGAACACAGTCTCTAAGAAGCCGCAGCAGATTGGAGTCTGTTGTAGCCTTCAGCTGATGGCAGAATAGGGATTTTCAAATAGAAACATGGAATGGAAGGAGATGCCCTCCACCAGCGGGAGACACTGCCCTTTGCCACTGGATGTGCTTAAATCCCATCAGCACTTGTGGCAATGACACAAGCACAAACCAGAGGACAGCAGAGACACTCCCACCTAATTCCAACCCCAACACAGAGCACAAGCAGGGTCACAGCCACCTCTGCCACTCACATGTCTGCTGTTGCAGCTCTGCCCATGGTGACAGCAGAGCACTGTAACCCAGCACTGTAAGGGCACGTGCCCAGGATTAACGTGGTGTCTCACCTCTTTACTAACCCATGGGGAATTGGCTTTAAAGTGATTAAATAGAGCCTTTTGGTAAGGTAGAAACCTGGGGTCTTGCAGGAGATTGGGGTCATGTAGATCTTGACCCACACAATGGCTGACCCTGAAATATTACAGGGAGCAACATCTGCTCACGGCAGGCAGCCTTCCGGCCAAAGGACAGGGATTAGTGCTGCACAGCCCTGAGTTATCTGCATTGCTGACTGTCTCCAGCTAATTAGCAGTTAAGTCGTAGTAGAAACATCACAGCAAAATCCGCTGCCAGGGAGGTACCAGCTTTTCACATGTGCTCTCCAGGTCAGGGACTGTTTGCCCTTCAGCTCCCTATAAAAAACAGACTGTTTTCAGCGATGCCATAAAACCTTAGATGGATGCGGTGTTAATTATTTCAAAGTGAAAGGTGGAGCAACTCTGCAGCACTGGTAGCTCAAAGGGACTTTGTATGTGGATGCCTGGGAGGTTCTGGCAAAGGGTGGAGGACATGGGGTGAGCCAGACCCCAGGCTGTGGTTGGGGGAGCTCTGTGGGGAGCTCAATCAGCCACAGCAGACAGTGCAGGGATGGGAAAAGCCAGGCACGGGGGGCTGTGCCCTGACATCACTTGACCAAAAACCTGCTCTCTCACAGATCTCATCCAGGTCACCAAATCTCCCTGTCCTCAAAACACTGCCAATTAAATGGGATAATTGTGTCCTCCATAATTGCAGACATGGCCCTGGGGGAGCTGCCTGTTGCTGCTGCAGTGCCCCTAGCTCAGCTGAGCCAGCTCTCAGAGCAAGGAAAATTATTAGAACATTACACATTAATAAAAATATTATCACCTCACTCTGCAGAGAAACTATGAACACTCACTGCAAGCCCCATCATGCTGAGCATCTGCTCCAGAAGGCTGGAACACAGCAAGCCATTAAGGCAGTCACTGCCCCTGAGGAAACTCAGACTCTGGCTCTGTAGGGTAGATAGATGCCTTTGGGAGGTCTCTCTCCCAGCATTTTAAAAAGGGGATTCTAAAATGAAAGGCAGAATGATTTTCACTTTGATATGGAGGCCTTGCCATATTTTCTGTGTCTTGACCTATATCCCCAATAACATGTTACACTTCAGCTCCAAAGCATGCAACAACCTCTCCACTGCTCAGGGATTGCTCATCCAAGCTTGATGTTGCTCAAGACTCTTTGTACTGATGGGGTTTACACAACACAAGTTTTCAGGAACACAAAAGGCTTTGGAAATGTGGAGCTTTGCTTAGGAAAACCCTGTTTTGGAAAGCAATTCCCAATTCCCTCGCCATTTCACATCTACTTTTCCTCTGTGTATATCTGAGACTGTTTAAGCAAAACCCTTCCCAGCTCATTAGCTTCTCCTCTCCCCCCCTGTTTTTCCACTTGCTGGATAGGGAGATCCTGGCTGAAACAGAGATCATTTCACATCTTGGCATGGGGCTGGCAGCTTCCCTAAACAAACACACCAAACCCCAGATGAGGAGGCACGGGCATAGCAGAGCAAACCTGTCCATCCAGGCAGGGCAGAGCCCAGAACCGGGATTCAGGGGGCTCAGGGCTCTGTGGGCTTGGCAATCCTCACCACCCATTGCCAGCAACTGTGGGGGATCCTCAGGACCAGGCACAAACACCCCACAGGCCACTCCCTGCCAGCAACAAGGCAGAAGGGCTCCGTTTTGCAGGGGTTCAGATGCAGGACCTGCCCAAATCCAAGCAATGATTGGTTGGAACAAAGAAAAGCCAGGGGAGCTGCAAAGAAAAAGCAAGGCAGCTTCTCTGGTGAGCAAACCAGGCTCAGTATTCACTTTTCTGAGTAGTTCTGTGCTGAGGGACGTGGGAGCTGTGGTGGGCGAGCAAAGCAGAGCAGGCTGCAGGAGGACAGAGCCTGCCCAGCACCAGCTGCAGACCAGAGCCTGTGCACACACACACCCATCCCTGCAGCCACGAGTGAAACCCAAACATGTTTAGGGTGAGAGGACTGAGAAATATGACCCTGGGATGTGCTCATGAGAAACAAGCTCAGCCTGATGGGACAAACATCTTGCCTGGCTTTTCCCTGCAGTTTCTACCAAGGGGTTGGGGAAGAGGAATTAAAGAGCTGTGCATAGAGGGGGAGGAATTTCTTTTAACTAGTCACGTGCTTGAGGACTGCATAACATTCAAAAGGGGTTAACCGGGACTATTTCAAGGCATTCAAAAACAGTTTTAGCCTGCAAGGGCAGCTGACAGCAGTCCTTCAAGTGCTGAAAGCTGGAATCTGCCTCTGTGTTAGCCGTTGGCCTTGATTTTCCCGCCCTCTTCACAAAAGGGAGGATTAAAGAGTTTCAAAACATTTGTTTTGAGCTGCAGAGAAAGGCCAGCCATCTATAAAGCTCTGCATTTGGTAAACAAGCAAGCAAATGGAGAGGAACTGTCAGGCTTGCTGGGACCTGGCAGACAAGCCTGTGTCACTGAGCAGTGGTCCCCAGGCTTGGTTACCCTCATATTGGGAAGACACCAGAACACAAGGCATTCAATGGAGGGCGTGCTGGGGTGGTCTCAGGGTGGCAGGAGCAGGGGTGACATACCTGTAGCATTGGGGTGACATACCTGTAGCATTGGAGAGTGCCAGGGACTCCATGGAGCCCCGAGGAGTCTGCTCGGTGGGCGTCAGGTCCTCTGTGAACTTGAGGGCATTGATGGGGTGACGGGTGCGGCACTGTGACGCTGGCATCCCACCCTCCTCTTCCTCTTCATACTTGGGGACTTTGACACTTCCTCTGGTCTCTGGGAAGCTCTGGTTGGACATGTCACTGTAGCTCTCCTGCGAGCGGAGCCTCCCTGAGTAGTAGTCCTCTCTGCAGTCCTGGATGAAGCTGCCACCGTGGCTCTTCATGGCCAGTGAGGAGCTCCTCTTTTGGTTGCTGAAGTGTTTTGCCCATAAATCCGACTGCGAGCCTGGGACCTGGGTAGGGTTATAGGAGGTTCTTATGTTGCACTGGCTGAGAAGCTGCAAGGGGGTTTGAGACTGGCTTTGCTCCATTTTGCCCCCGTAGTGATAGAGCTCATCCCGGCTCCTCCACAAGTGGTCCCTGTTGAGGCTGGGTGTCTGGCTGGCCAGGCTCAGCAGGTCCATCTGCAGGGACAGCGGGTCCACGTCGGTGGAGAGGCGGTTGGAGGTGACCTGCAGCTGGTTGCAGGGGCTGCGCGCCCCCTCCTCGCCCTTCCCCTTGTTCTTGCCGATCTTGGCACTGCGCCGCGATTCCTTGGCTCGCGCGCTCTGGAAAGCCGAGTCGGAGGAGTCGGAGCCGTTGGGGTCATCACCGATGCTGCAGGCCCTGGAGCAGAAGATCTGCCCCTGCTTGGGCAGGAAGGGCCGTCCCAGCAGCGACTTCTTGCACTGGGCGCAGCAGAAGCAGGTCTCGGTGGCGTGCCAGTGCTGGCCGTCGTACGTCATCTGGCCCTGGTCAATACCTTGGGAGAAGATCACAGTGTCAGGGTCACCTACACTGGATGGGCTCTTGAGCAATCTGGTCTAGTGAAACGTGTCTCTGCTGATGGTGGGTGGCTGGAATGAGATGACCTTTAAGGTCCCTTCCAAGCCAAACTATCCTGTGACTCTGTGAACCCTACGAGTGACATGCACTCAGCCTCACTCTTGAAAGCCCTTTTTCAGGATTTTTCTGATGCAGGAAGTTAATCCCATTTTTAATTCCTCCCAATTCTAATTCCAGGCCTTTGCTTGGGAGTTACTCAGTATTGGGAAAGGCAGCAGAACCATGCCTCAAGCTATATTCTATTAAATGGGGATATTTCCGATCATAAAGCAAAGGAATGCAAGACGTTCTCCATAAAGTCCTTGAAGTAAAAGCAATATGCTGCTTGTTAAAAAAAAAAAAAAAAAAAGACTCCAGCTAAACCATAATGAGGAATTTGTTCTGCCTTGGGTAAGTATGTAACAGAGCAGATGACACCCCTGTCCCTTGCTGCTAACTGCGGTCCCATCCTAACTTTATTCTGGCTTCAAAAGAGCTGGCCCCAGGGGTCAAGCACACACCCTTGTCTTGTACCCAGCCACATTTCCTGGGTTGCTTCACCAGGCCCCCCTTGGGTTCAGTAAAGGAATTGACACAGACAGTCTGTCTCTCTCCAGCCAAATCCCAGGGAGCAACATCTGCACAGTGCTCTCAGTCAGAGCCGTGAGCAAAGCTCCAGAGGTTTCAGTTACAACATCTGCACGCTTGTTTAAGCTGCTGTTGCTGGCCAAAGCCCCTGCTGCCCCTGTTCCCTGAGGAACTGCCACTCACAGTGTGGGCTGGCTGGCACGGCAGGTCCTACACCACATGTGCACAGCACGTGCCTGTACACCCGCTGTGGGGCCAAGTGCTGCCAGGTAACTTATAAATGAACACTATGTTAATGGTCTGGTTTATTCCAAGCTAAATTAGGTTTAGTATAATCGGTTTTTTCCTCCTCTTATAGGGAGCAAAACGCTTTTATACAGTTGGGAGTGCTACACTTGTGGGCAAAAGAGAGACAAGTTGGTGGGTGGGATTTTATCAGCTCCTTTTCCACTGCCCAAAGCCATCTTGCAGAGGAAGGAATGCAGACTCCATACTCCATCCTCACCTACCCAACGCAAGCTTTATAAGGCTTCACCACGTGGTTACCTCTGATTTATGTAGCTTGTCAGCACAGTGCTCAGCTCACTACTATGAGAGACTTGCAGCAAAATGGTTGCTGTCCCTCCTCTGCTAGAAATGTGCAAATATGCACCAAACCAGACATTTTACCCTGAAAATGTGACAGTCAGCAGGCTTTAGCAGGCCAGCTGGAGTGAAGGACAGCAGATGGGGGAAGCACAAGAGAAGGGACCATGCAAGAAACATTATCAGCTGCTTCCTCACCTTTCTGCAGCTGAGCTTTTGGGAAGGATGTGCTGCAGGTCACAGTAGATGCATCCTCCAAGTGTTTCACTGAAAACCCTGTGTTTCCCCTCCCCGTGCCATCTGGCTGCTGCACAGCAGGAAAATGTTTGGTTTCTTTTCCTCTGCAGCATATGAAGTATTTGAACAGCTCACCTCCACGGACAAAGGAAGGACTGTCTGGTTGCTCACTGTGCTCAGCCAAGTGGCAAAGGGAGCTGGGGAGGGCAGCAAGGGGCTCCCCAGCCCACCCAGCTTGGGGACACCTAGCCCCTTGACTGAAGTGCATTTTAAATCACTGTTCTAGAAACACAAATTGACCCTGATGCATTATTTCTTTCTCTCTGAGAACATCTATCTGCAAGCTGATTGAAAAAGGCCCAGAAACAATAATGATGCCTAATGAACAAGTATCTTTTCTGACAGTAGCTCATCAAATCATGTGATCCTTTGCCAAGCTTGGATGGGAAAAACCTGAGTCAAAGAGGCAGGCTGTTTACAGGAAAATGAGATTTAAAGGGAAAAAAATGTGCCAGAGAAATTTTATTATGCCAGAGAAAGCTTTCGCTAGCTGCCATTGCTCCTGAAGTTGCCCTCTGATAACCTGACTACAAAAAGGGATAAACAGTGGTTTAACCAAACAAATCACCACATCACCTCCTTGTGGGATGAGAGAGAGGCATAAGCACATTTGGTTGTCCCAGCCATGCACAGTCCTGGGGATGCCATGGGACAGAGAAACAGCAAGCATTTCTCACGGCAGTTTGTGAAAATTTTTAGGGAGTTGTAAGGATGTGATAACTTGTTAAGTATAAACAATCTGCAGGTGGTATTTTTCTACTTCGTCTTTCTGTTCTTCTCAAGGATGGTGTATGAGGAAGACATTTTTGTTGGTTAGCCAATCAAATAGAATCTATCATATCACTCTATAAAAACCACGTGGTTCTCTTGAATAAAGCCTTCTTTGCACTTTCTACAATACTGCCTCCTGCCTGTTCCTGTGTTATTCTGTGTCATCCTGTGTTATTATGTGCAAAAGTGATGCAGTCCTGCCCACAGCCCCACGGTGCTCTTAATGCAAGAGCTGCTGTCGGCAGCGAGCGCCGCAGGCCGTGCCCTCCCGCACGTACCGATGTGCTGGGCGCAGGTGTCGCAGTACTCGGCGTACAGGGACTCGAAGCAGCTGCAGCAGTAGGGCCGCCCGTCCTTCATGATGTAGCGCTGCCCCCCCAGAACCGTCTCGCACTCGAAGCAGCAGAAATGCTTCATGTGCCAGTGCCGCCCCTCGGCCTCGGTGCACTCGTCGGCAAAGATGATCTGCAGGAGGAAACGCAAGCGTGGAGAGGAGCTGGTCAGAAAAGGGACCCGGGATGCAGACACCGACCTTTGTGTCTCCTGCCCTGCATGGCAGCTAGGCCCCTTTGTTGATGCACCCTCTAAATTTTACAGCTCACTCCTCCAGTCCTGCCGTAGTTTGGTTTGTGGCAGGGGCACCCATCATTTCTTAGGAAAATCCATTAAAATGCAAATTCCTCAGAAGTGTGTTAGTGCCCAGACTACAAAGTGTTAAGGCAGAACTGCAGTAATGTGCTCGTGAGCTCACCCATCAAACAGAGAGGTCGATCAGGGTAATAAACACACTTATATACAACCTATCGATCTGGTGGGCTTCCGAAGAACAGAACAGCTGCTTACTGGAACACATTTACTCATCTATGAAACAGGGACCTGACCCCAAAGGATGAGCAAAAACACAAGGAAAAGTGGCAGCTCTCTGGAGGAGAAAAATGGAGGTACCTTGGCCTCTCATCTTGCTGCTACCCCAGCCTGGGTGTCTATAAAAGTGAGTGCAGTCATTATACCAGTGGGGAAACTGAGGCACAGAGCGCTGTTAAGGATGAGCTGGAGAAGCAGCCATCTAAAATGTCTTCAGCAGATTGTTGTTTCTTCTTCTTATCCCCACCCTATCTCAACTCCCAAAGCCAAGGGAGCCAGCAGCCCCAGATCTGCTCCCTGGTTCTCTGCGCTGGCACAGGGTACACCAAAAGCTTTTCCCTTGCAGATCCTCCTACTCCTGAATTACTGTTTCTCACAATTAGTACTTGATGTTTTAGGAGAAGAAAAGTATGCTGAAAATTGAGCTGAATGAAAGAATTAAATGAGAATTTGCAGGGATAAAAAATACATGAAAAAAAAATTACCCAGCCTAAGCTACAAAGAAATAGAGCCAGTAGAATGGTTAGGGTTGTCTTTCACTGGTAATATTACAAATTTAATTGGATACATACATCAATGCTCTTTATATTTGAAGTGCATATAGCCTTGGATATTTACTATTACATGCTTACAAGGATGGGACGCGGTATTTTATAGTACATACGGTTTTCCACACTATGGTTTTCATAACTTTAAAAACCAGAACAATTTCCTTCACCAGCCTTTTAAACAGAGACTGACACTTGAGAAGGGCTCAGAGGCAACTCTGTATGGTTTTCTATCTCAGTTTTGTATTCTATTTGTTCAGCTTCCTATAGCCTGCTAATCGCCTCTCTCAAAACCTATTTCAGCTCGGTGTGTACTCAGACATGACTGACTTGTAAGAAATACAGCACTCATCCCACCAGGGGCTGCTTCTGGGGAAATGGAGGAGAAGGGAAGATCACCACACCCAGCTGGGCTAAAATCACAAAGAGAGGGGGCTGTGTTTCTACTGGAAACACTCATGGAAACCCCCCAGCTTCCTGTGTGTAGATGAGGCCCTAAGTCTTAACAGTCCTAGGCAGACTGCAACTAAGAATATTTGAAACCTCAGGAAAAGCTTGCTCGAACTCTTGGCAAAACCAAGACATCAGTTTCGTGTGTATGTCTCCATGAAAAAGTCAGAGATGGAGGGGAAATGTCACCCAACCCTCCTGTGCCACAGCAGTGGGCAGCAGCGCTCATGGCAGGCGCTGTCTCTTACCTCATCGCACGCGGCACAGCGGGGCTTGAGGCACTCGGCGTGGTGCCTGCCACAGTAGATCTTCCCATCCTGGTAGAAGTAGATCAGGTCGACCAGCAGCTCGTTGCAGACACTGCAGATGAAGCAGGGAGGGTGCCAGCACACACCGTGTCCTGCTCGTGAGGCGAAGACGGCCATGTCCCCTCCATTGATCTGGCCGCCGCACTGTCAGAAAAGCCAGGGTTTAATGGAGGAGTGTGGGTGACTCCACTGCTACCCATCACCAACAGGATCCTGCCCTGCATAATGCCAGGAGATAAACTGACAACTCCATGTCAGATATCCTGAAAGGTGCCCTGACACCCCAGCAGTCACACCTGGCAGGGCCACAGGCAGATGCTTGTTTCATGAGCGTCACTAAATCGTGTAATGGTGTGACTTGGAAAGAACCTGAAGATCAACTAGTTCCAATCCCCCTGCCATGGGCAGGGACACCTTCCACCACACCAGATTCCTCAAAACATCATCCAATCTGGCTTGAACACTTCCAGGGATGGAGTAGTCACAACATCCCTAGGCAACCTGTGCCAGTGCCTCAACACCCTCACAGGAAAGGATTTCTTTCTAATATCTAATCTAAACATGCCCTCTGTCAGTTTAAAGCCATTCCCTCTATCAATAGATGCTCTTGTGAAAAGTCCCTGTTCAGCTCTCATGTAGTCCCTTTAGGTACTAGAAAGGTTTTCAAAGCACCCCAGAACCTTCTCTTCTCCAGGGTGAACAGACCCAATTCTCTCAGCCTATCTTCAGAGGAGACGTGTTTCACTTGGTGATGCAGGTACCAATTTATCAGCCACTACTCACCTGCTCACAGATGGCTCCTGTCATGGTTACAGGGAATGGCCGAACATTGCCTCTCCCTAAATTTTCCCTCTTCCTCTGGTTGCTGAAGAGTTTGAGCTCCCTCTTCTCCTCCTCATCCAATGAGTTGCAATAGCGAACCTAAAAAACACCAGTGATGCTCAGTGCCTGGGGTGTCCTTGGCTTACCACCCAGTGAAGCACCATTCCATGGGCCCTGCACACCTCTGCCCTTGGCTGTGGGGAGGCTGGACAAACAATGGGCTTCAGATATCAGGGGTTTGGTCAGAATTTCAAGAGATTGAGATGAGAAAAAAGGGCAGAAGGGTTGTTGCTCTTTGGGTGCTCTATTTGTAGAAAAGTCTTAAAAGTTGGGTTCTCAGAGACCCACCCAGACCAGCAACTGGACTGATGGGTTTTCCTGTGTTCTCCATCAGTCTCCTGTGGCAGAGGTCTTCCTAATATTCCACTGGCATTTCTGGAGCACAGACCCTTTTCTCTGCACAAAAGACAGAGTTCCAGTGACTTGACTATTTTTCCAGCACAGGATCAAACCTGCTCATTTGCAAAACCTCTGCATTGCAAGGTCATAAGGAAATAAGTAAAATAAAAGGATACAAACAATGAATGATGCAATTTCCCTGAAGCTTATAAACTCTGAGGTTTTCCTGGCTATTTCCATCCTGCAGGCTTAGCTCTTGGCTGGTTGCATTTCAATGGGGAATACAACTGAAGAGCCAGGGAGGTCAAATGTAGCACCAGTGCCCAATCCACCCTCCGTTATTTGGGAGAGCAGGCTCATGGAGCTGAGCAGGGTTATTCACATGAGCAACCAGCTGTGCAAAACTGAGAATGAAGAGAAACTGGATGCAAAATCTGCCAATTTGCAGAAAATACACACAGACCTGCAAGCCCAACTTGCAAGAAAACAGGCTGCAGTAGCAGCATTTGTGTGTGTTTACTCTTATGTTTTTTGGCTGTCAGAGGCTGTGGGTTTCCAGCAGCTGCCAGGGAAGCAGGCAGGCAGGTTGGGACCCAAGGGTGTACAGGAAGAAGTCCCTTCTTTGTGCCTGGAGCTCCCCCCACACTGACAGTGCTGTGCCCATGGCACCCAGCCACACGCAGGCAAAGTTGTTAAAATCTGACTGAGATCAAACAAGTTACCTGCATGTACTTCCCCAGAGCGGCTTCTTCAAGAAAGTAGCATGAAAATAATTTTTTTTGTTTACACAGGGAAATTTTGTGGGTTACCAGAAGCCAGTGTTCTCACTGGTGAGATCAGGACGTCAAAGACCAGACCCTTTTTGCTGCTTCCCATCATTCCTGCGAGACGCAAGAAGGTTTATTTTGCTCTGACTGGTTTTGACTCAACCTGTGGCCATGCAGGCTCTCCCAGCTCATGAGGCTCAGCCCTGAAAGCCCCTCCTTAGCACACTCACTCCCACTCCAAGGTGAGTCGGAAGCAGCACCTGGGAAAAGGCTTTTGCAACTTTGGATCTATCTCTAGATAATCTCAACAGCATTCCAAGCCACTTTTAACGGAGCCTTGGCCTGCAAGGGCTGAGGAAATGCTTTTCTTTCAGACACCTGAAGGAAAAATTACTTTAAAGAATTTTAACTTTAGAAACAAACAACTCCCCACCTCCAACAATCAAAGCAGGAAGCAAATACAGCAACTTAACCAGCGACATGACTGAAATTCAAGTATGTCCCCCTGAAAAGCAAAAGGAGTTGAGAAAGGAAAGCCACGCTTCCCACAAGCAACCCCAGGAGGAGCGTCCACTCCCCACCCGCAGCCCTGCTGATGTCCAAGCACATTTTCTGGATACTGACCTCATTGTCATGTGGTGGCAGCTGGTGAAGAAGTTGCTTTATGCGAGATTTTTCTCCCGGGCTGTTGACATAGGGAACCTTGTCCTCGGGCAGGCAGCTGTAGTACTGGTGCACCTAGGGAACAAAAGAGAGGACTCCTGTCAGTGGGGTTCCCTGGCCGAGCCCATGCCCCTGTGCCCGGCCAGCAGCCACCCCCTGAGGCAGCAAGCACTGGGTCTTCCCCAAGATTCTGAGCAGGGAAACGCTGCCAGGAGCTGCTTTGGGTTTGTTTTCTTTTGTCCTCCAAGGCAGAGGGGTGGCAGCCCCCAGCGAGAGCCCCGTTACCGTTTGCTCTGTCAGCCTCCATAGCGTGAGCATTGCGCCGGCTGCGGGGATGTGTCGGCACCTGCCTCGGCAGGGAGGTTAAGAAGGCTGTGCCCCAGCAGTCTCCGTGTTGCCGGCTATCTCAGCCTCCACCTCCATCAAACCCCTCCGGGCTTTTTTCTGCAGCAATTTGTGGAAATAAACAGCAGATAAAATCTGTTGGAAGGCTTAGTTTTCTCTTTCGTCTCAGAGCGTGTAATTAAAATCAGCTATTAAAAAGGCTGAGGAACGGCGTGGCCGACGCTGGGAGCGCAGTGCAGCCCGGAGAGGAAGCACACCCTGAACCCCAGCATCTCTGCTCCGACTGCCACACCTGGAATGTGCACTCAAGGGCCGGGCCAGCACCGGGAGGGGACTCGCCGGCTGAGGATCCGCTGTGAAATGGCCACGGTGATGTTGAACAGCTTGGGAAGAACCAGGAGAAGGTAAAGGTAAGCTCAGCTGGGACTGGGATTTGCTGCAGCGCCAGATGTCTCTGGATGCTTGGGCAGAAGCAGAGGGCTGGCTGGCTTCTTTAAATCTGCTCCTGGCTGGAGAGATGCAGGCTGTTCTCCCAGTGCACACAGCTTTCTGCCTTTGCCACGGTGGGATTAGCCCCGAGATGCTCCCTCAGCTATCAGCAATTCATGTTGGAGTGGCTGCACTGTGGGCAGCTTTCACAGGGCTTTTCCCAAACAACATTTCCTTTGCACTGGTTTCTGATCAGCTTTTTCCCTCGCTGTATGCTTTGGACTTTGGCCTAGAAAGCACCACCTGGGCCAGCTCTCTCCAGAGAAGCCCCTTTTGCCTGCACAGCCCTACAGCATCTGCAAATGACAGGGTGCTGTGGGTCACTGGGAGGAATGGGGACACGGGCTGGTCACACAGGGCTGGCTGGCAGGGTAGCTCATCCATGGGCTCACAGGCTGATGGGGGTGGATTACACGCAGTTATCTTCTACAGGAAGAAATATCCTTTTATTCCAGAATAACGATCCAAACCCAGCTTTATTCAGGAATAATTGCTGTGCATTCATCTCACTCCCAGCTCTCATTCAGAACTACCTGAGAGCAAGAGCTGCTCTAGTGGTTTTCTCAATTTATGGTTCCTCCCAAACCGATGTCACCATCCACCCTTCCCCATTATCAGGTTTTCCAGAAAGGGAGATTTTAGCAGATTTCCACACGCAGGTCTGCAGTGCTGATGACAAGGGAACTGCTCATGTCGCAAAGCTGAGGAACATGCTGAGCATATGCCACTGCAAAACCCTAAATTTGTTTTGCTAAGGCACAGCAGAAACAGACCCACCAGCTATGGAAACTGTCAAAGAAAGAATGGCTGCGAAGTATTTTGTTATGTTAAAAAGAAAACAAACTACATACTTTGCATTTATAGAGCATCCTTCATCCAGGAACATCAAAGCACATTAAAAACACTAAAATTCTTATGACATGCTACACAAGGTAGCAAATATACACATTGCAAAGGACTAATTGCAGCATCATGATGTTAAATGAGCTTCCTAAGTTCATGCAGCAAGTCTGCAGCAGAGTTTGCAGTTAAAAATCCCACAGCAATGCCCCAGCTGCCACACCAGACCCTTTCCTGGGCACGCTGTGCATGCCCAGCCAGCACACACTCCTGTGGCTTCTGCTGCCAAATCCCCCATGTGCAGAGAGGCTGCTCACTGTGCCCTGAGCTCACATTGGTTAGCTTGTGTTTTGATTTCTTGCAATGAAGTTTTTCTGCCCACCCAGTCCTTGAAGTTGGTGGAGACCATAAATTACTTTTTTTTTGAAGAGCTGCCAAATTATTACAGCAACGAGCCCCAAGACGCTCACCCTGGGCAAGAACCAAGGATGGGAGCTCTTCCTTCAGCTGCCTGGGTGCTGCATTCCTGGAGCACAATCCAGCAGGATGTACGTGCCCAGCTTCGCTCCTGCTTCCGCTGGGAAGTTTTCCATTTACTCCCAGCAGGACTGCAGGAACTGGTTCCCATCACACCAGCAACATAGCTTGGCAGGGATGGGCAATTTGGTTTGAGAAGCAAAACAAAATAAATACAACAGGCTCCAACCTGTGTTCTGTTGCCTGAAATAACCTAAAAGGGTTTGCTTTGGATCTGCATCAGCCACAGGGACCTTCTAGAGGAGTGCTCATGGAGAGGATGGAGCAGAGGCAGCTGCCAATCCTTGTCCAGTACCTGTGGAACATCTCATGGGGAGAAAATCCTTATGCCTGCCAACAGCTTTCTGCAGCCACCAGCCCCTTCTGGGGAAACACTTGAACCAGAAGGATGCACAGATCCTTTCACCCAGGGCATCACTTCTATCCCAAGAGATCCATCCAGAGGGCAGATAAAGAGCAGAAGGACACTTCTTGCCCAGGCTGACATTAGGCCATGCCTGTGCATATAACACTCTCTCATCCATCACCTGTTCCCATGGCATGAACCCAGCTGCTTGGATGGGAGACCCAAAACTGGGAGGGACAGGGTCACAGGCTGCCAGTGTCCCTGCCTCTGTGCCCAGCTGGCTGCCAACAGCATTTCTGACCTGGCGTGGGAGCAGCTGGCAGCTGGACTGGCACAGACCTGCGTGATGCTCAAAAATAGAGAAGGAAAAGGGGATTCTTAGATCAACCTGACTTTTCAGGGAAAAAGCCTGCAGAAAGTGTTAACTTCCTGGGAAACCAAAACTGCTCAGTCTGCATTTTGCTTTTGTACAAAAGGTCACTGTTTTATGCTAAAGTAACTCCTCCTCCATCCAGCTCTGTGTTGCAGCATGCACAAGCCTCGTAGCTGGTGAGCCTTGCAGGGCCAGGGCCAGACCCCCACGTGCCTGCTGATGGCTCCTCACTGCCCTTACAGGCCCTGCAACAGGAGTTGCACCCAGATAAGGATAACAGTGTGGGCAATGACCCCAGAGAGATAACATTTCCTCTCTAAACCATGCAGTGTCTGTAACTGTTTTATTATTAAATACTTCTGCCATACAACCCAGCAGCTCTGCATCCTCCTATTTCCCCTCACATCAGATCTGCTCTGCTCTGCCCGTGGTTATCCCAACAAACATCATTAACACACAGGAGCCCCTTGTAGGGCTGGACTGGGTTTTATCCTCAGTTTTCCCACTTGTCTCACTTCACTCTGACTTCTGCTCACATCTGCATGAGAGAAATCCCAGAAGAGACTGGAAAACATCACTCTGAGTTAAAATAAAGCTTCACACAACATCCCAAGGACGCAGATGCCATGGGCATGGTCTGGCCATTGCACTGGACATGGGGACAGCTGTGAGTGCTAGGTGCCATGGGATACTGGTGGGCTGGGCAAGCTCCATCCTGCCCCAGAGAGGTCCCACTCAGACAGGCTCCATGCTACCAGAACCTGGCACAACAGATTGCCAAGGTCTCACCTTTATAAGGAAAATGTCCAAACATCAAGTTTTCCTAACAGAAACCTATATACATTTTGGAAATTAACAGCTGCTTGATGCTAAAAGAGAGGAGGGGAAGAGGGAGAGGTAGAAATTTAAAAAGTAACAAACCAGGAGAAAGGAAAGAACATAATGTAAAAACAGCGTAGGAAAAAGCCTTTAAACTGGAGCCAACTTTATTCAAAGGCACTGAAGAGAGTAATTACATTAGTTTACAAATGCCTTTGTGCTCTGTGGTCTTCTTAGGTTTGGAGTATGTTTCCAGTTTAACTTTGACAGTTTACAAACCTACCCTGGCCCTGCTAAATAATAAAGGCAGGACTACAGCTTGTTCTGATGGTCCCAGGGTGACCAAAGACAAAACCCACATGAGCATATCTGTGAGCAAAGCCTTACACCTCCTGGAAAGAAAAGTTTGCAAACATCCTGTAAATTCAAGCTATTGGTGAAGGATCTCTTTGATCAATGAATTAAAGGAGGTGGAGGGGAAATATCATATTTCTTACGCCACAAATTGCTGTTGGGAAGTAGCATTTGGCTGTACTCGCCCTGAGCACAACCCCCCTTCCTAAAGCACCCACCAAACCGGGCTGTTTGGGATGACTCTATGGCTGGGATGGACTACAAAGGAGCACACGGTGTCCTGGCACGGGTGCTGACTTGCTCAGCCCTCACAGTTCCAGCACAGCCAGCTGGGCAATCCTCCCTGGCGCTCCTGAAACCAAACCAACTGCAAAACCAACTGCAAAGCGTTTGCAAAGAGCCCTGTGAGGGCAGGACGTGCTGGCCTGTGCGCAGCAGGGTGCCTGAACATGGATGTCCCCAAGAAGGGGACCGTGGTGAGTCGGCCAGCACTCAGGCACAGTGCAGTAAAGCATCACACACAGTGGAGTCTGTTCAAAATACAGCATTCCCCAGTGTCCCCCCCATGTCCAGCACAGCAGCATTTCCCCTGGGAATGTGCCAGGGTACCACAGCCCTGGCAGCCCATTCCATGACAGCCAAGGATGTCCCGTGGCAGCACAGGGAGCTGGTGGCACATTGATGTGTGTGTGCTCAATTGTGGCCCCTTCTCCTGGCTCACTGCTGCGTGCAAACTCCCACGGGATTTGGCTGCTGAGGGAAGAAGGCAGCCAGTGGCTCTGACAAGCCTGTGCTGGCCTGGGCGAGCAGGGCTGCTCCTGTGGCTTGCCTGCTCCTCCCCAGTGCCAGCTTCTGAACAGCACACGTCAGGCTTTAATGATCCTTTACACTGAGCACTTAAAATTGACAGAGAAACAAACCCGATGCTTTTGTGTGTCTCTCATTCTGCTGGCCTCCCTTGGAAAAGCAAGGGCGAAAAAATCCCAAACAAACCACATGCAAATAACCTTCTCAATATGTCTGTGAAACATTGCAGGTGTCTGTACACGTTGACTCACACACGAGCTCCACAGATGACAGCACGTGTGAGCCTGGAAAACGGGTTCAGTGTGCTTTGGCCCAAGTCTGGCACGTCCTCCTTTTCCAAGGCCATCAGGATACAAAGCAGTGATTTATTTTTTTGAAGCAAAACAATCCTTACAGCAGGGCCAGATGCTCTGAAATGAAGAGTGGGAACTGCTGGCTGGTTCTGCCAAGCATGGGGATGCAGGCAGGCAGGCAGACACCCTGGAGGGATCCGGAGTGTCCCCTGAGAGCCCAGAGCCCCAGCTGGGAGCAGGCCTGTGTCACCCCCAAACTGTGAGTGCCCCTTACACAGCAGTGGGGGCAGATGCACCCCTGGCGCCGGGCAGTCCGGCATCCCGCAACGCTGCGCTTGCTCTTGGAAACCCGCCCCTAAGGCAGAGGGACAAAGGCAGGGAACAAAGGAAAAATCATTTTTCTAAGTGCTATTTGTTCTGGCACGCTCTGCGGCTTTCCGCACGCTCCTCTCCCACGGCAGCTGAGGCGTCGGAGCGCTGCTGCTCCCCAGTCAGAACGACATCCATCCCTGCCAAGCCTCTGGAGCAGCTCTCTCTGTAAGAGATCCCACGGAAGCGCTGCTTCCTGCTGCCATCAAAGAGGAACATTTGAATGAAGGCCCTATGTCTGCACGTTTTAGACTTGTGAAAGCCTCTGACATGGTTTTTCTTCTTTTTAAGCAGAAATTGAATTTGGATTAAAAAGAGCCAGATCAGTGCTTTCAACAGCATTGAGAGCGGTCCATGCTGCGAGGTCCATGCAGGGCTCAGGGTCCCCTGGAGCACCAGGAATGATAATGATCATCTGCTGCGCTGATCATCACTGATCATTCCCCTGGGTATCCCACATAACATGCTCTTGGATTTCTAAGGCATGGGGTAGCACCCTTGCATAACACTGCAAGCTGTAACTGCACACTGGAATAAAGCTCCAGGAGAAGTTTCTATTGGGTAGTCCAGGGTTTTTCAGTTTCCTTTTCCACTCCCTGCTCCTCCCCTGCCTCTCACCTCTGCTGACCTCCACACATATTCTTCACATTTCAGAATCGAGCAAACCACGTCAGGTAAGTGGTTTTGTCTCTGTGACCCACCAAGAGTAGCTGATTCCTTCCCTGGTAATATGATTGTTCAAGGATTAAGTAATTTTGACAGCTTCCATTGGCTCACTCTGATCAGGGCAACACCCCAGGATACAGAAATGGAGCAAATGTCCAGACACACGGTTTTGCCATGGGCTCTTTTGCAGCACGGGATGTACTCACACTTCATCCACTCTGTTCCAGGGCAAGGGAGCAGCTCCAGGACCTCCTGCCCCACTTCAGCTGCCCCCAAGTCATGCAGCACTGGCATCAGACGAAGAAAAAGCATTCCGTGTGCGGGACTGCTGCTCCATCCAGCAGCTGGGAAGCATTCGGCACAGTCCGATGCCTGGAGGCTGGATTAGACAGCTCCAGCCTTGAAATAGGAGCCACTAACTGCCGGGCTCTTTAGATACTGAGAGAGTTCACCGGGGAGGTGATGGACTTACCCTACCTCAAAGTGAAACTGGAGAGCTTTTCAAAACGTGCTGAAAGGCAGCTTTGGGGTAAAATACTCCAGCGTGCACATGTGTAAGCGGGCAGAATGAGAGGCAGCTGCAGCTCCTGGGAGCAGGGTACACCAGGAACAGCTTCTCCTCAGGGCCCTCACTTTCCATCCACGCTGCTCTGCTCTCAGGATCTACCAGCAAGGAAGAGCTCTTCATGGGCCTTTTGTCCTTCCTCTACCAGGTTGTAAATTAGCTTATCTGCTTCCCACTTCTGCACAGGTCTGGGGCACAGGGTCACTTTGGTCTGTTTTAGTCCTTCCTTGCCCCCTGCAAGCCTTCAGTCTCTTGAGGAGTGAAACAGTTTGCTGAACTCAGAAGGCTCAAGAAAGAACAAGATGGTACAATGACCGTGACACACTGCCACTAGTGAGACACATGTCCCCCAGGGATGCCTGGCCCAGATAATGTACTTTCTGCCTCACCAGAGTGGTGAAAATCTTTACGTAAGGCGTAAATGCATGTTCAGTGTAGGTTCATCTGTGTTCTCCTTTCCTCACTTTGTGACCTGAACAGCAACTGATGAAACTTGGAGGTTTTATAACTCAAGCCCTTGCAACAGGTCCTTCAAAATATCCAGAAGAGGGACTAACACGTATTCTAGCCCCTGGATAAATTCCCTGTGACAGCTACAAGTTTCACACCACTGCAAAGCTCTTGAGGTCCAAGCTCTAACGGCTGCCTTAGAGAAAAATGAGCCCCTGAACCTTCATGCTGCTAATTTTAGCTCAGATGAGATTTTCATAACTTTTTAAGGGACTCAACCAGAGCAACTGTGTTGACAACAAGAGGGAATTAAGTTCTTAAGCACAGGCAAGGTTCTCAGATGTTGGCATGCCAGAGCAATACAAAAAAGCCACAGCAAGGCTGAAGTAGAGCCCCATCTTTTGTTTAATTGGAAATTTCTGCCCATAACCAGCTGCTCCTAATACTGAGACACAATAAAGATAGAAATCCTAAAAAATCCCTTGTATTAAGAAATTCAAAGTGGCATGTTATAACCCCTTTGGATTTCTCCAAACCACAGGCCCAAGGAATTCAAGGCTGCACATTCACATGTATTTACACATGCCTTGCCTAAAAATGTGAAAAACACATCACGGAAGGACTTATTTTCAGGCATCTGCCCTCAAACTTATGTCAGTGCAAGGAGGATCAGCTGTCACACTGCCAGCCCCAGCAGACAAACTGGCTCCCAAAGATGTCTTTCTCTGTCTCTGCAGCCAGGCCCAGCCTGGGATTTTGCTTTGCTGAGGACACACTTCTAAAGGTGTTTGACCATTTCAAGACTTTGACACTTATTTCTTTATCCAACCATTGAACTACAGGCAGAAAAAAAGAGCATTTCACAAAGCCCACGTCCCTGCTTCTGTCATTCCCATCTGCATCCCTATCTTCCAGAAGGGAAGTCCCTCTTCTGCCATAAAACAACTTCTCATTGAATCCAATCCAAGTGGGATTAGACCCCACAGAAGCCTCCTGGCCATCCTGTGTAGCTGATTGCTACTACAAGAAACTCTGTTTCCTTATCATATTGTAATTTATGGAGCTCAGTCCTGGGTTTTTACCTGTCACTTTCCTGGCTGGCAGGTTGTTGCTGAGCCTTACACCTCTGATGATCTCAAACCTCTTCCAATTTCCTGCACAAATGCATTTGGAGACAGTTTAAGTCTATGTGCTTGGGCTAAAGTTGGAGCTTGGATAACTGCTCTCACCCCTCTAATGAACAGGGCAAAGAACAATCCTAATGAACAGTTTGCTAGGCTGGACAAACTAAGCTCTCGTAGGCTCCTCAATGAAATAACATTTCCAGTGTCCTTCCAGTTTATACCCCTCTTTCTTGAGCAGACGTCATACATTTTAGTCGGTTTACCAGAAAAATTTTTATCATACCTTATGCAGGGGTGCTATCAATTTTTAAATTACTATCCTAATAGTTATAAACACATTGAGAAATATATTGCATTTATGGCTTTTGAGTAAAGCCCTTTTTAACATTACACACTGTAAGACTTTTCAGTCTTACACACTGATGAGCCATAATATAAGGGATAACTTCCAGCTCCACTCCTCATTACAATGTGTGGATTAGTATCTGTGAACATTGGACCAATGCTTTCTTTGTCTCCACTGCTGGGCATTGAGTAACCAACATGATTTTCACTATGACATGTACCCCTGACCAGCTGAGGCCTGAGTTAGTGTCCAGAAGTACAGTGGGACCTTACAGATTTGAGTTGGCTCCCCTCTAGATGACAGTAATTTAAGCTTTGGATTGAAGGGACTCTTCAAATACTGAAATGACCTTTGGACACTGCCAAAAAACAATGTCATGTTTGCAGGCCAACTCCTCCCCACTGAAATCCTGTAAATTGCTGTGTTGAGTGAGGCATGAGAGCTGTCTCCCAAGAATAGTGAGGCAGGGAGGCTGTCGTCCAAGTAAAATAAGAAAATTGCATTAGTCTTTCAGGGGAACACTTACCTCCCCAGTTCATACACTGCACTGAGATTTTAATAAAGTAGAATATTGCGGAAAAAGTTGTTTCATTTAATCTGTTTCACATCCAAAAAAATGCAACAGTGAAACAGCAGGAGGCAGAGAAAAATTCCCTGCCTGTTAATGTGTATTTTCAGCCCAGCCTGACAGCAGCACCCTCAGCCAGAGCAGAGCCCACCAGCTGCTCCATGGCAGGCACCAGCCTTGCAGAGGCTCCACATCACGGGCACACACCTGACTCACTGACCAAAAAGCCACACATCTGCCTGCAGACTGACACGTCCCCAGTGAGCTGCTGCAGAGGCACCTCCTACCCCCATGGGAAGTAAATGGCCCCTCCTGCTCTGTGGGGCATCCCCAGCCATGGGACAACCATTCTGTGATTCCATGAAATTCAGGGTGCTGCTCCTCACCAGGGACAAACACCAGGCCTGCAGCGTGGCTCCTGCACAGCCCAGGGAAGTCACGCCTCGTTTCTGTCGTCTCAGTGGCTCATCTAACATGTGAAAAGTCATGACAGGGCTGGCAGATGAGCTCTGCTGGATGGATTTCAGGGCCTGTTTCTGGCTCTGCTTATGGCTGCTCTTTATCTCCATGGTGATTAGAGACAGGTCTGAAGTGGCAAATTTGCTGAAAGGCCCAGCGATGAGGAGTGTACAGAGAGAACAAGTGTTTGGACTGAGGAGCACCATGACCTCTGCAAGGAACAGATGCTGGAAGAACCTAAAATTACATTAACCTGAGTAATGCAGGAGATGTCAGCAGCAACTGGTAGAGCTAAAGGACTTCTCTTTTCCCCTGAACATCCCCAACTCCCTGATGCCACACTTAAAGAGCACCTAAGGGATCAAAAAAGCACACAGGTCTCCTGGAATATGTCACCTCCATGCTGAAAGTGGGTTCCAATCCCTGCCCATGCCATGATGAACTCACTAGAGACCATGTCTACCTGGTCAGGTGCCACCTGTCACTAAATACCTGTATTTCCACCCAAAGCTACAGGAACATGGGCCAGCTTGAGCTCCAGAAGCTGCTGACCCACCTGGTCAGAAACCAGCAATGAGAGTAGGTGGCACCAGCTTTTGTATGGTCCTCCAACAGGACCCCCCCAAAACTCATCAATTCATGTTGCCACAGCATGAAGGACCAGCAGAGCCACTTCAGAACCATCTGCATTTCTCCACACACCACGCCTTGTACCTCCTGTGAGACAAAAAGAGAGCCTCTGACATAAGGAAGGTGACAGAAAACAAGGCTGCTGCCTGATTTGCACGGCTGGATGGCACCAAATGAAACACATGGTGCTGTGGAGTTTCAAGTGAGCACTGAGGAAGGCTTATAAAGACAAGGAAAAAAGAAAAGAAACAAGCCACCAAACAACTGGATTTTCTCTAATCAGACAGATAATATTTACAGCCTACGGGTGGTGCCAAAATATTTCAGGAAATTCCTAAGCCTGTCTGAATAAAAGCACAGGAAAACACAGTACTTAAGGACAGCAACTACGGCAGTAAGAATGAAAGCTTTCCACCCCCTTCCAGCCTCCTTACAGTTTAAAATTATTGCCATATCATATCATACTGCAATTACCAAGGCTAAGCTCATTTTGCCATCTACACTGCAAATGAAGTTCTGACTTGAACACGTAAAGAACCAGCGTAAAAATCAAAGGAATCATGTAAACTGGAAGGAGCAGAATCAATGCACGCTCCACAGAGCACACTGAGGTCTAATCCGTCCCACTCAATCCTGCACCAAGAGACTTGAGCTTTATTTAAGCTATTCCTTCCAGCAAGGCATAAACATCATGCATGGAAAACCCAAACCACAAAGCTTTTGGCCCATTTTTCAGAGTTATCTACCAGCTTTGACTGTCTGCCCTGGACTTACCACAGAGAAGAGCAATCCAGGATGGCAGAACACAAGCACTGAGACCCTGGGAAACACTTGAGTCCCATAGCTTCTTTCCCAGTGAAACATTAGATATGTCTTTTCCCTTGCACAACCACAAGAAATCCCATCCTGGAGGTATTTTGTTTCCCCCCTCTCAATTACCAATTACATCCACAGATGCAGAAAACCACAGGTCCTGCAAGGACCACGTGTCTGTTTTGTTCCATTTGAGCATTCAGACCCTGCAAAGTCTCTCTAGTGCACCCAGAAACAACCACACACGACAAGTGCTTGCACCCCTAGAAGAAAAATCAGGTAAACTATTTCAAAAGAACATGCAAAACCAATTATTTTCTGGTAGCTGGCTGGTGTCATCATTACCTGCTCAGGCTTCAGGCCAGGGGGCACCCAGGCATACTCCTCCAAAGCACAGCCTGAGTCGTCGTCAGAAGTTGAATTCCTCTGGAAGTCAAACATGAGCTTCGTGACTGTCTTCTCCATCTCCAGAGGCATAACTGTTACAATGTGCTCTTCCTGGGAGCACTTACAGTGAAGGCAAATCTTCCTGTAAGGTGAGGAGAGAGAAAAAGAGATGCCCTGGTGAGCAGTGCTTTAAATGAAAAAGTGATTCCTGCCAGTCGAGACTAAGCTCAACCCTTTCTTATCCTCAGGCATCTTCTAACATAGGATTTGTCTCTCTTGTGAGGAGGAAATAAAAGTCCATATTTATGGTAAAAACACTTGGCAATACATCTGAGTCAGACTGCCCAGTGTTAGGGGATATGCAATTGCTTGTCCCTCTACTGCACCACACAGGCCATGCCTGGTGCGGGTTGACTTGCCAGCCAGAACTGCAGAGTCATTACTGAATTTAGGACAACTGAGCACTTTGCTAAAATGGGAAATGGTGGATTGACTGGGAAGCTGGAAATGACAAGTCTCTTTAGCATGCTGATAGCATAAATTTGCTTATTAAAGTAGCATAAAAATTGATTATAGTCTGAACATATAAAGCTAAATTAAATTAAGAGAGGCTACAAAACCCACAGTCACACTGCAATGGAATCTTAACCACCTGGCTCGGTGGCACATGCCACAGCTCAGCAGCACTGGGAGAAAAGCACAAGAACTGAAAGAACAGCCCACAGAGGTTGCAATTCAAAAGCCATTAGGTTAATTCACTGCAAGTATCTGCTGTTCTTAACATTTCTTTAAAGGGTCTGTTCCTGCAGCTTGTGGCCTGTTACAGATTTTCTTCACAGGCTTGAATCTGAACTTTTATCTGCAGGGCTGCCAGGACAGTACAGACTCATAGAATGGTTTGGGTTGAAAGGAACCTTCCAGGTCATTCAGTTCCAACATCCCCTGCCATGTTCCACTAGAACAGGTTGCTCAGGGCTCCATCCAGCCTGGCCTTGAACACTTCAAGGGATGGGACATCTTCAAGTTCTCCAAGCAATCTGTGCTAGGGCCTCACCCCTCTCACAGTAAGGAATGCCTTCCTAATATCCAATCTAAACTTACTCTGTCTCAGTTTAAATCCATTCCCCCTCGTCCTAACACTATATGCCCTTGTAGAAAGGGCATTCGGTGCCCTTCTCCAGCAATCCTGTAGGCTCCTCCAGGTACTGAAAGGATGATAAGGTCACCACAGAGCCTCCTCTTCTCCAGGCTGAACAATCCCAACCATCTCAGCCTTTCCTCACACGACAGGTGTTTCAACTCTCTAATCATCACACCCCTTCCCCGTGGTAACAGTGAAGGACAAACCTGGCTGAAAACGTCTCCTGACAAAGAAAAAGAGGTTAAAGGGAATGCTGATAAATTGGCTGCTATTTCTGAAAACTCAATGCTTTTCCACAGGCTGGGTCAATGATATCTATTTTAGAGCAACAACACACGATTCTGAATTAATTTGCACTAATGAAGCACCACTGACTTCTGAGGAATGAGATAAGGTTTCACTTGGGTAGCAGAAGGGAGACATCTCAGAAATAAGAAGGTACCACACAAAATTAAGGGAAAATGTGCAGTTGCTATTGCAGGTTTCTCTGCTCTGCAGTAAAGCAAAGAAATTCAGAGGGAAGCAACAGTTAAACCCAGGGGCTGGAATTTTTAAACACCTTTCCTTCTCTTTCACTGCTGTGTACAAGCCAGCTAAGCATAGCCGTGCTCGGATCCAGCTTCAAGTCTAAATTTCCATTTGGCCATTACAGCACAAAAAACGCACTCTAGCAAAAGTCAAGAGGCTCCGTTAAGTCAAGCCAGGGAGATTTGCCAGATTTTCCCATTTCCTGCCTTTCATCAGATCTAAACCACACAGCAACCCCCACACACTCCAGCGTCTGGTTTGCGTCCAGTCAGGGAGTCTCGGCATCACCTCTGGCTGTTTCCTTGAAAAATAACCAAGGTACCATTTCATGTGAATATTTTAATTAATCAGCTACTGTGGAAGGGTGTGGAAGGGGTACTCTGCCTCAGCAAAGTCGCTGCTATCACTGCTGTTTCCATCTCATTTCATGATACGATTAAAAGCAGCTTAATAGGAAACAAGGTTTTAAGAATAATTCATAGAGCCCCAGATTTGGCCCTAGAGTTAAGTTATTCTAAGGCAGTTCAGGACTTCACCAAATTTTGATTTTTGGGATATTGATCATGCGCTTCAAAGGGGGACAAGCCCAACAGTCCTGTGGGAGCATGAACATTATGATGGGGGAAAAGCCAGAGCACAGGCTTCCTCCTCCTTCCCACTCTAGATACATCCCCTGCAGGAGATGGGACATGGCAGGAGAGCATCAGACATCTTGGCTTTTAATAAATTAAATAAATCAGGACTTGTAATAACAGTGTCAAAGACTGAATAGGTGAGATGCATGATCAGTTAGATGCCAGAGATCACTCCCACCCTCCCAGCTCACACCACGTACAGCCAGGAGCCCGAGGACTGGGTCAGGAAGCTGGTTTACCCCACCCTCCCTCCTGCCCCATCCCAGGCAAGCAAGTACTGGCAGTGAATGGCTTCCCAAGTCAGAAAAGCAAAGGATGATAACAGCACAGGTACTCTGTCTACTCAGTAGTAATGCCCCCAAGCCAGGACAACTTTGTACCATTAAAACCCGACCACCTCCAGGCATGGGGTTTCTGGCACCTCCCTGGGCAAACTGTACAAAATTCAAGATCTTCTCTCTGAGATATCCTGCTCTTTCCCCCTCATTAAAAGCAGATGATTAACAGCTTTAATTACAATTTTCTTTACATTAGGATATGTTGTTTCATGGGAAAAATACCCAGTGTCCTAGGAGTGTCTTTCCACTTCTATGATCAGGTTTCCATGACTTCTTCACATAGGTCTCACTTACTCAACTTTATTTTATCATCTTCCGGCTCACTATAATTAAAAATAATTCCCCATAGCAAAAATTTAATATCAGAATGTACATTTCAAATGTGAGATGAAATTGAAAAAAGCATTTTCCCCTGCTGCACTCAGAGCAGAGCAGCACAAAGCGAGACAACGCATGTGCCAGCGCTTGCCTGTGCCTGCAGTGACCACAGTGACAATGTGGGTGCCACAGAGGTGAGCTGGTGGGTGTTGGAGAGGAGCAGGGCCACAGCAGGCAGCTCCTGCCAGCAGCAGCTCCTTAGTCCCTCCTGCAGGAAGTGCAGCACAGCCTGCAGATGCTCAGCACATCTGCGTGTCACACACCTTACCCTGGACAAGGAGCTGCAGCCTTGGGGTGGCACGTCCTCCAAAGAGAAATCCATGAGCTTGGCTCTGGCCACGCCTCACCACCACCAAAGCCTCAGCAACAACAACCTCTGCTGCCTGTGCAGCCTTGCACAACTTGAGAAGAGTGCAGGCAGCCAGGTTTTATTTAGCAAGAATAAATTAACACCAATCACTGCCTGGAAATCCCGTCTTCATTCATGAGCCTTTCCATCTTGCTCCCATCCCAGGTCTGCAAGCTTGTCTCAGGGAAGAATCAGAGATATCACCGGCACTGGGGAGGAAACAACGAAGCAAGGATGGCTGACAGCACGACTGGCTTTGAGCACAGAGGGTGAATAAAGGAGCTTTTAAGCAGCTGTAGCTTGTGGACAGGGAGGAAAGGCAAGCGGGAGCCAGCGGCAGGCAGGCTGCTGCGGGAGGCACGGGCTGGGGAGCATCGGCAGGGCTGCTCTGCACAGAGCTGTCCTGTGCTGGGGCCAGGACGGCGGGAAGCAAATGGGGAGAAAAAGAACATTTCCTGGTGTCAGATTTAGCTGGAAAGGAGCCTGCCTTGAATTGACTTCACATGGTACAAAGCAGCAACGTCTCAGAAACAGACTGAAAAATTTCTTCTCCTCAAGGCCAGCAAAGTTACAAGATGGATGTGTTTTATATTGCATTGGCTGTTTTTACATGGTGCTCCTGGCACAGTGGGCAAGTCCTCTCCTCAGAGGAGGCTCTAAGCCCACTTCCAGTCACATTCCTACCCACACACTGGTGCAGGAGGAAGGTGCAAATAGATCCACCACCCCACACCAGCCCTTTTCTCTCTATAGATGAAAACAGGCACACAAGGGGAATCTTAAGGAAACAGGAACCTGACACACCAAGCAGAGAACATGGCTTCAAAGTACCTCTTGCTTGGGATGCTGAAGTACACTCCCAGCTTTGGTCAACCTACGTGGATCTTGACACAATGCCAACTGACCTGTGAGGTCTCTGGGACGAGGCAGTCCCTTGTTGTACAACCCTGTTAGCAAAGCACAGCCTCTGCCATCTCTGGAGCCTCCTGCAGCCCTTTCATCTCAGCAATGGCGCCAACAAAAAGCTAAACCATGCTGAAAACACTAGTGCTGTGCAAGAGGCTCTGGAGAGAGCTGTGAGCGTGACCCCAGCTTTCTGAAGAGAGATGAGGTCTCCCTGCTGTGAAAAACCAGCAGACTCCAATTTGGGAAAGCATGAGCAGAGCTGAAAAGTCAGGGAAGAGAGATGGAGGGCAGTCACCGAGGCAAAGGGGGTCCTTGCCAATAGTGTGTAGCTCCAACAAAGGATCCAGGTAAGCTGGCCTATCCCAGGGAACAGCCTGTGTGTCTGGCTTTTGGGATGGGACTCCCTAGGATGCTGAAGGCAGCACACCCCTGCCTGTAGGAAAAGCTCCTGGCCACAGGGCTCTTCTCTTCCTGTTCAGTGGGTGAGCATGCAGAACATAACACAGCAAAGGGCGCCAAGGCAAAGCCTGCCCAGGCTGAGATCCACAAATATTCTGAGAAAGGGCAGAGCCCAACGCCTCCCAGCAACAGCAGGAACGAAGGCAGAGTTTAAAATTGTGGCAGAAATGTTAAAATTCCTCTTGGACAAAGAAGGAACTCGGTAAACAGCCTTTATCACCCACCAGCGGGTGCTTATCTCTGCTTCTCACTTGTTTCTTCTGGGATGGAAATAAATGGGCTGTATCAGGGAGCAGCTCCCTCTCCAGACAAAGCGAGCAGCCAGAATGCTATGGCCCTGCACGGCCATGGACGCCTCTGCTGTCCTCCCTAATACAGGATTTGCATGCATTTGTGCACACATTAACATGCAAGATTTGGAATCCCTCAAAAGGCAATTGTCTGCTCCGCTCAGATGGGGTGTGTAAATGCAGACAGACAATTCCCTTCTCACTTGGCTTAAGACACACATGGCAGCCTGATCTCTTTCCAGCATCCTGCCATCATTCTGACTGCAATAAGGCTTCTGGGTCATCGGTCAGTAAATCACAAAACCCCAAGACTTCTTGGAAAAGGGAGAGGAGGCTCAGGATTTGGGGCAGCTCCTATGACCCCTGAGTCTCTTAACGAGGGTGTCTTAACATCCCTGTTATCTCCTCCCCTCAACTGAGAGTTAATGAACCATCTTCCCATCCCAAGTGAGCTCCAGCTATACAGACATCTTTCTCCAGACCCCACAGGCAGGGCAAATATTTACCTAAATGGAAAAATTACCAGTCCTTCACTGCCATAGGGAGAGCCCAGCAGTTCTTCTCCAGCATGGGGAAACTGAGGCATGGAGCAACCACAAACAGCACCAAGCTGCGGCTTCCCCATGAACTTCCTAAACATCAGAGGAGCCCCAAGCTTTTGTGCTCAAAACAGAGTTCAGGTTGAAGTTCTGCCTCTTTCTCCAACTTCTCTAACACGGTATTTTGAACCAAATACTGTGTCCCAGCAGTCCCCATCCAGCTGCTGCCCATGGCCTCAGGGCCTGTGGATCTCATTGGCAAAGGGGCATTTCCCCAGATAAAACATTTCTTCAACTTCCCAGCTCTTCCAGTCACTGCAGCTGAAAAAAACCCAACCTATCAGTGGGAATGAACTGCAAAGGCTCTGTTGAAAAGGAAGCTTAGCAAAAGGTTTTAGCTGCCCACTGTGGTGCAGGAGGAGGTGAGTTTGACATGGGTACCTAAAACAGCAGGAATTCAAAGTCTGAGGACAAGGTGCCCTTGGTGGCCTGCAAGGACAGTCAAGGGATGCCAACATTCACTTGACACAACATGTTGTGGGAACAGCTGGCTTGATAGATCAACATCAGGTGGTAGCAACAGAGCTGGCAGAACAGTAATGCCAGGAAACCAAGGAAGAGAGAAATAATCCAGCAACCAAACTGGTTGCATCCTACAAATGCAAGTCTCCCAGATCCCAAAGGCCATAGGAAAAGCACGTGTAGCCACCCATCTGCATGAAGGTTACATTAGGTGGGGAAACACAAAGAGGAGGGAGGAGCTGCAAATCAGACTCTCCTCCATCTTCCCCATCCACATTCTTGTCTTCCCCCTCAATTTGCTCAAGGCAAGTCAACTTTCTTTACAGTGTTGTTTTATTTGTAGTTCCCCCTTGACCCTTGCAGTGCCCACAACAGCAGTTGTGAAGGTATCCAGGATGGCATTGAAGCTTTTATGACAAAGCCCATTTCCACTTCTGGAAAAATTCTCCTCTCTAGCTGATTTGTCCATGTTTGGCCTCAGGCTGGAGACTAATTTTAATTTTAAAACTCATCCTTTACCAATGCAAAAGCTATTCTTGCTTAATTAAGAAAAATAAGAATAAAAAAAGAACTATTCCCAGTACTGCAAACTGCAGCCAAATATGAGCAAAAACAGCCTTTGAGGATTTTCCATTTGTTCAGCTTCCATCATGAATCAGGACCATCCCTTTCCCAAGCAGGTAGAACATCTGCCCGTGGGTTCCACTGCCCTGTCCCCAAACCACTGCCTCCCTGAGGCACAGCCTGGGGCAGCCTCCACCCTGCTCCCAATCCTGCTGTGGTCTGAGGCACCACATGGCAGAGAACAACCAACAGCACACCAGAGGCAGACCAGGAAATTAGAACAAAACACAACACAAGGCACAAACCCCCCCAAATTCCTCATCTGATCTGTCTGGTGCCCTCTTAGGCAAACAAGTAGTCACAGAACCACAGACCAAAGCTGTGGCCAGACTTTTCAGCAACACCCCAGGATGAGAATGAAAACATGATCAATCTTTCCAGCCTGTGGCTAAACCACAGTGGGGGATCTGGGGTGCATCACAGGCCATTTGGGAGAGCCCAGTGCTCTGCAGTGAACACAGGTCCCTGCTTGGGCTCCAGCTTCTCCTTGTGAGCTGGGTAAGAGCAGCAGGGTGTTGAAACACCCTCTTGACCTGAGCCACAGTGCCAGGCTGCTCCCATGAGCCACAACCCCTGACACAAACTGTGAAAATTCTGACGCATAAAAATGAGATGGTTAAATTAAAGGATATTAATAACTCAGCAGCTCTCAGAAGAACCCTCAACTTGGATCTCTCAGGATATTTTGCAAAAGATTCAATAATTATTTTTTTTTCATAATAGAGGTTAGACAGAAGTGGGCAAAGTGCTACACCCATGTGAGCTGCAGATCAAGCAAAGGGGAGAGAGGGAAGAGACAAAGGAAGCTGCAGTGAGCCCCAGCCTGTTGCCCAGCCATGCTACCAGGAGAAAAGGCATCCAACAGGCTGCTCCCTCCCATCCAAGATGATGGAGGCAGTCTGCCAGCTCACAGGCTTACCGCTACTCTCAGCATATTTACATTAGGGTTGGCTTTTTTTCTCCCTTAAAGGTCCAGCTCTTAGCAGACAGAAACAGTAATAACCACATATTTTTCCTCAGTCATGGAGAAGAAATGCAAACCACTAGTTTACAAGTTGAAGAGAAGAACAGGCTCAGCAGCAGCAGTAATAACCCTGAAGCTGGTGGGCAAACAATGCTGAAGCCAAGCTCGTGACTACAAAAGGCAGAAGGTACAGGATGGGCAGATGCAGGGGCTGTGGACACCCATGAAGGTTTGGTGTCCCCCATGGCAGGACAACCCCAACCCCACGGATCCCAGAGACCAATGGGGGCTCAGGCTGATGGGGATGGGACAGGGAACACAGTGGAGGAACACGCACAGCAGGGTCCTGAGGAACTCCCACTGGGCTCCCCATGCAAGAGCCAATGTGGGTCTGTGTGACAAAGCCCTGCCCTACCCTGAGGGTTATCCTGTCGGATTTAAATGATAGCATTGGGTGGCTTTTCAGCCTAACAGGATGCAGAGCTGTCTCACAGGAGGTCCTTTCTGCTTTGCTCTTAACTGAAGATGAAAATTTCAGGCCTGGGGTTCTAGCACCCTGGATCCAAACACAGCTGTCCACTGAGAAACCCATCTCTGTTCAGCATGCAGATCTTCACTGTTTTTTCAAGTTTTAATAACTCTGGGCTCTCCACAGGCAGTATTTATCTTCCTGCCCCTCTCTTTCCCCCATCCCATTCCAGGCTCCAAGCCCATCACTCCAGACTAGCTAAGCTAAGTGAGTTCCCAGCGACCTGCCCCAGGGCTGTACATGCTATTTTAAGGGCCTTCACTTGTATTTGCAGCATGACAAGCAGAAACCACGGGAAGCAGTAAACATGCTGCAATCCAAGCATCTCGCAGGCCATACATCCTAAAGGAAAAAAACCTGGCTGATAGGCAAAGCACTCAGAAGCAGGATGAACTAGGCTGAAAATTGTCATTATTTCAGAAGTTAAGGCTCAGACAGTGTCCCCAGAGGCAGGCAATACTGACCTGCCTGTGAAAGCAAACACTGCCAGCCTGATCCGAGCCTGTGCTGGCTGAGCCCAGCCAGGCTGCCAGCAGCAAATGCACAAGGCTGGGTCATTCTGTTAAGCCGAGTCTGGCTGGCCGAAAACACACAACGGGAGAAGATTAAAATGCGAAGCAAAATATAATCTTGTTAGCTGCAGACAGTTTTACTTTACAAATCTTTATCACAGGCTCAAGCCAGCACCCTTATAAACACAATGCAGTGATGCGAAACATGTAAGTGCTCCCACAGCAGGCGAAATAATCGCCGAATGAAAATAAGTCAGATAAGTTACAAGATAAGAGAGCTAACACTGAAAGGATGACACTGCATCTGGTGCAAATAATTATTTTGGCATTATTCTGTCCAGCGCTAATCCTCAACTGCTCAAAAAGATTCAATCGCTGTTTAGCACCGCCAAGGAATCATGACTGGAAAACAAAGAATAACTGGATTAAAATCTTTCCACGGTCACAGGTCACGTCTGTGTCACATCTGCTTAAACTGTTCCTTCAAGGGGCAAGAAAAAAAGGAAATTGGACTTGAAAAGATTGCACTGAAAAACATAACCCCCAGGTTGTAGTTCTAGGTTGGTTTATAGTTTGCCATTCTGGCATGAACAACAAGGGCTTAGAAAGATTATTACTTTAAAACTTCCTATTCTCAGGAAGGCAAAACCACCAAAATAAACAACTGAACGGCAGCGTCCTCATTCACAGCCCCAGCCTCCACGCAGTCTGCTCAGAAAATGTGCAGAGAATCCAGGCTTCTAGGGGCTGCATTCACCAGAGCAAAACAATTAACACCGAGAAATGAAGATTTTTTAAACTCCTCTTAGAGCCAGCTGAGCCCTCCTGATTATTTTTAAAACGAGAACTCCATTACAATAGCATCAGCATTTCTCCCAGATGTCCTGCAGCTGCAGAAATACAATTTAACAATTAACCTTATACATCCATAAACACAGAGAACAGCAAAGGCTGGAAAAACAGCGCAGCCCCTCGCAGCTCACCACCAGCAGCACACTGAGCAAAGTTAGCACTGCGTGCATCCATGGAATGCTCCTCATTCCTCCTCCTCTTCTTCCCTTCTACTTCCTATCCCTTCTAAAAACCGACGACAAATTCGAAGTCGCTGGCCAAAGGCGGCTCCTTACCTGTTCCCGCTGGCGATGACAGCGCAGGAGGGAAGGATCTATGAGCTGCCCAGCTGTCCTAGCTGCGCCCGGTGCCTGCGGGCTGCTCGCAGGACCAGCCGGAGCCCCGCAGTGCCATAAAGCATCCCTCGCTCCGGCTCTGGGGCTCTGGGGAAGCCTTTCCGAGCAGGCACGCACCGAGCGCTCCCGAAGGAAACCTGCCCTGGAAAATCCTGCCTTTCCTGCCCCGCGTCTGCAGCTTTCGCCTCAATTGCCTGGCTTTGAAATCCGGCTCCGGAGGGTCCCTCCCTCTCTGCTCCCAATCCGAAGGGATCCGGCAGCTCCCCCCTCCAGCCTGCCTTTCAGTGAGTGACCCTCGGAGGTGGCGAGAGGATGTCCAATTTGCTCGCCGAGCGCAAGGCATTAACGAGGAGCGATGCAGCCCATGGAGAATAATTGGCGGCGCGGGAGCGGCGCGGGGCTCTGCTGTTGCATTGCTCTCCTCTCCTGCATGTTAATGAGCAATGATGTCAGCAAGCCAAAGTCACCGCATCCCACCCGGACCGCCGCCACGGCCCGGCCACCCGCCCCTTTATTTACATGGAAATCAGCCCGCTCTCCCAAATCAATACATCCTGCAGGCTGCTTGGGCAACGGGAGAGGGGAAAAAAAATCCTCCTCGCTCGCTTGCGTGTTTCTAAGAGTTGGCTGCGCACCAGCAGCCTAAATTGAACGGTGTGAAGACATTAATTATCCTTCCCTTCTTATTTGATGCTGACCGAACCTCAACTTGCTGTCAGACTTCAGGTACCGCTTCTTAGGTACGTAGGCTATTAACGCAATGATCCGCTGGCTCCGAGCAACGCATCGTTTTTCTCCTGGCTTTCAATGCCCTCTCAATTATCTTCTACACTAGTTTGATTCCCTACTGGCTTGTAGACGCAGCATGTTTGTGACCAGCAGGGCTAAATATTCTGGGGAATACAAGTTGTTAGCGTGGCATTTCGGTCACTGCATATTTTAATACACTTTCTCCCACGCGGCCAGGACAGATGAACGATTCACACCTTTTTATGTGTCTCAGGTGAGTACTGCGAGCTCCAGGAATACAGCACCTCAACGGGGATGCTAAGCCTCTTCCCCCTGTGCTTCCTTCCCCTTGGAATAGGAAACGCAGAGAAGGAGCTGTGCTGCCAAATCTCTTCTGCTGCTCTTTAATTCCGTTGTTTGGGAATTGGGTGGTCACAAATGAATAATTAGAGTCATCTGGAGGACAGCGTACTTCTCAGTTTTTAGCATTTGCAAAAAAGTGCGTGAAATTCAAAAAACTCGTTTCTGTGGACTCAAAAAACCCCCACAGAAAGCAAATAAAACTTTCCCAACACATCGCACTTCTTGTTGAGGAATACACCTGGTCCAGGTAGCTGGACTCGAAAACTGCAGATTGAGACGGAGATTGAAATGCACTTTAAACTGTGGGTGGGACCCCGAGACAAGAGGCCATGAACTGCCAACCTTTGGGATAACAGAGGACATGAGGGATGCCAGCCAGGTGAATGAGCACTGAGAGACATTGCAGGAACTGGGAATTGCCGACCTTTTGGATAAAAAAGAGTTGAAGACCAGTGATGCTAGGGAGGTGGATGGACAGGAAAAGGAGCGCAGAAAATGACTGGGGGGAAGGACTAGACTGGGAGAGGATAAAAGCCCAGGAGTTCCTTTCTTGGAGGGTTCTCAGAGGCACCAGCTTTGGCTAGGTCTGTGTTGCTGTTCTGGGAATAAAGGGCTTTATGGAACAGGACACCTGACACTCCTATGGGAAACCTGGGGCTGAACAGGTGAGGAAACCTGGTCTGGCTGTGAGTGGGGAAGCAAAGAGGGGCTCTAGGCTCACTGGAGCTGCTGCCAGGAAGGGACTTCAGTCCCAGAAGTCAAAGTCTCTGGCCTTGGGAGTGTGACTGCCAGAGAGTCTCGTGAATCGTCAGACTGGGAAGTTTCCTTAACATTCTGATTCATGCTCCTGACTTCTGATGCCTGACTCCAGCTTTCAGAGCCCTTGATTTTGGCAATATTAGCTATGTTTACAGAACACAGAAGGATGCAGAAACTACAGCTGTGAGTCTTTCTGCAGCCTCAAATGCCTTAAATTGTTATTATTAAGGCTCATAAATTAGGTTTAATTGCATGGAATTACACTCAAAATCTCAAGGATGAGATCTGCAGCTGGGACAAACCAGCCCAGCTCCAAGAGCCTCCCCAACTTACTCAGCCAAGTGGGACAAACCAAGATTATGCAGTGATCTGAACTCTTTTTTTTTTTCCATTTATATTAAGTCTGAGCAGCAAGTTTGAGAGTTGAGCACCAACTCTTAGTGCATCCAGCCAGATCAGACCTTCCTTTCACAGAGTGGGGGCTTCTGCTGGAGATGTCTGAAGTGCTGTGGATGATCTCCTTCAACTCCTCCAACTACAAAGAGCAATAGAACTTGTAGGAAAACTCTTCCTTGATCCTTTAGCTTCCTAAACTGGCCCATTTTGCCCCTTCCAGCCTGAATCAGCGCTGCAGGCAGGCTGTCAATCTTGTCTCTCTGTGGTTAATGTGCCATGGGCCCCAGATGATTTACTTTTCCTCTTACACTCAGAACATGTTAATTACAACACAAAAGGAATGAGACTAAACTGAATTGGGCAGACGCAAACAAAAAAGCCTGCTTATAAAATGATAATGTTGAGCAGAAATGGTGTAGAGCAGAAATTATGTGTGCTCCTTGGAAATGTATCCCTAAAAGCAGGCAGCAGTGACTTGGGGCTACAAACAGCAAAGGAACACGTCCTGCTCCACAGGGGACATCCTGTAGACACTCATTTTCACCCAAAACGAGTAAAAATGTCTGACTTTTTCAGCATTAACTTTCCAGGAGGAAAGGGCCTTTAGCTGCAAACACTTTGGAGCAAAGTCTATATTCGTGCTCCAAGGGTCTCCATCAGCCGGCCTCACCCTCAGGAAAGGCTGGCACAGCATGAGTGTCCAACCCCACACTTCTTGTACAACACCCTCTGTGCCACCACCTACAGCAGCTTCAATGACCCTGCACCAGCCTGACATGATCCCACACCAGGGCACGTGGCAATGTCATCCCCACACAACTAACCACCCTAAAGGTGAGTTCTGCTCGGCTTTCTTGGCCAACTGATCATTGGCACAAAGGGATCATACCAGGAACTGCAAACTTTTCAGTCTAAATTCATCCACAAAGATAAAATAGGTATGAGAATCACAAACTGAAGTAAAAGATCAGTAAAAGACCAATGTCTGTAACACTTCAGCTGCAGGGCTAGCTGTGAGCAGAAGAGCTTTGTGTCTCCAAACAGCGTCTCTGATTGTCATCGCTCCTGACAGACCTCTTGTTCCAATACTTGCAAATCTAAATATCCACAAAATCCAACGAACAGCCTCTTCTGAGACAAGAAATCAGATCAGAAGCTGTGTAACGTTTGGACACACAACTGTCTCAGGGAAATGGAAATGAGCCTTCCTGCTTTGAAAGCCGCCGGTTTGCTGGCAATTGCTCCATATTACCGTTACCTACTGTGAGGCTTGTGAAAAGGTCATGTGTTGGAATAACTCCAGAAGGCACACAAGATTTCTTGACGGATTCTGCACATTATGCAGGTGAAATGGGTGTTTCATTAGGCAGCAAGGAGAATACTGAGCTGGTGGGGCACATTATCAAAGGTTAGCTGAAGGACTTGAACCATTACAAGGATGGATGCTGACAACTGCCAGCAATGAAGCAAACCACCAGAAGTAAAAAGCTACTAAAGTATAGAAGGATCAAGAGCAGGAAGCCCCTGCTTCAGTGCAGAGGTGTGAGACAGACAGGTCTGCCTGTAAATGTAGCACCATCTTTCTTCCCTTTGTGGCTAGTTTTAATGACAAAGAGCCAAACCCAGTCAACTCTAAACTTTCTGCCATTTGCACAAACTCAGACTCATGGCTAATTTAACAAATCATTGCAAAGCCCATGTTTCATAAATGCTGTGTTTTATCACCTTGATGCATTGATTGTCTGTCAATCAATAGAGTTCCACGTGACAATGTTGATTCTCCTGATGACAATGGGCTGCACAGCAGTGCCACACACAGCAACAGCAGACTGGTGCCCTCAAGGTCACTGGGCTACTAACCTGATGAATGTCAGATCAAATGGCCTTTCTGAATTATTTAGTGAGCGTCCTCTGCTGCAGCATACCAGGGCACTGCACCACACTGTGCACAACAACTTGGGATGTCACAAGAGGCTTCAGACTCTGCCACCCCAAAATGCTGCCCACAGGGACACAGACTGTCCACTGTACATCACACACCACCAGCCTGTCCTGGACCAGGGGGCTTGCAGGTCCCCACCACCACGACCACTGAGCCCATCCTGGCTCACAGGCATAGTAATAGATTACTTTCCCATCGCTCTTTCTGACCACAGAAATGCAGAATTGGACACTACAGTGTTTTTTTCTTGCACTGTTCCCACACTCAGCCTGTAATTTGCAGAGCAATCCCCACTGGCAGAGGCAGCGCTCCCAGCCCAGCACCAGCACAGGATGAGCCCAGTGTGGTCCCTGGGCACAAGGCAGTGAAAAGCAGCTGAACAACAGGCTGGAGAGGGCACAGCTTTGCAAACACTGGATGGGAAAGGCAAGATGACTGCAAAAAGCTGCTAGTGACAGGGAAGGGAAATGACCCTCTGTGGCAGGGTACAGCCCCACTCTGCCCAGCCAAACACCTGGCTTCAGGAGACACACAAGCATGTGCCCAAGGTATGGGGAAAGGTCCTTGGAAAATCTGAGTCATGAAATACAGGTCAGGACTTCAAATGCAGATGAGCTATGTATTTTCTTTATTCTTTTTGAGCAAGGCTGCAAATGCCTGCTCATGGCTCTCAATGCTAGAAGCAGGGATGCCTTATCTCAGAAATGGGATAGACAGAGAGGCAGAGAGACCAACACCAGACACAGATCATTAATCCCCAAACTTGGCCTCCTCCACTTTTCCTCAGGGTTGCCATTTGTACCTTCCTGTGGCTGCTGCCTGAGACCAACCACAACAGACCCAGTCCTCCGGCTGTCACCACTGCTGCCTTCCACTCATTTTTGGCAGAGCCATGGGTAAGGATCTGAGCTGTCAGTCTGCAAGGAGGAATTCAGTCTTTAAAACACCATCAAGCCCAGCAGTAGCTAACGCAGAAGGGGAGGTACAGCCCATACACACTGCAGCTGATTCTGGAGACAATTTTCTGTGTTGCCTATCCACTCACCCAGAGAGACAGCCTGCACAGCCAGAGCTGGACAGTGAGGTGTGGCCATGAGCTCACGCTGTGCTGCCCATGTCCTCTGGCAGCACTTAACCACACAAATGCAGGGATGATCAGCACACTGTGCTGATGCTCCTGAGCATCACTGCCTGGTACCCCAATCCCCCCAATGACAGGGCACCCCAAAAGGATCCTCACCCACTGACTATCCCTACCCCAGCACTGCACACCCTGACACAGAGAGCACACCAACAACAGGGTTTCATCAATCACTATCTCTTCCTCTCTCTCTTTTTTTTTAATCACCTTAATGTAAGAAGCTTTAGAGAGCTTAACACAATAAGGCTTTCATAGCCTCCAGCTTCCACTCGGCACTAATATGTTTTTTTACTTTTATATGTTGAAATCAAATTTGTAACTGAATGTGAACAATCCAGATGCTCCTGTGGTATTCTCCACTTTGCTAGCCTGATAGGCTTCTCATCTGAAGACTTTAATTGTGTCCTTTAATGATGTCTACAAAAGCCTCATTAAAGCAGTCTATCGTAATTTAAGCTAAATAAACTCAACACAGCTATTTTTGTAATCATATCTTTTTCTTGGGGCCTTTCCACAGACGATAAAATGTTCACTGAAAATACGTTACAAAGGAAATGCATAAGTCTTCAGCTTATCTGGTGGTATGTTGTCCAAAGATCTAAACCTTTGATCAGCAACAAATTAATTTTCCATTTACACAAAATATAAGATGTATTTTCAGGATAACCAACTAACCCTGCAAGCCTGCACTGACATGTGCCTTGGCAGCAGCTCAGGACTCCCTCACTGCCGCCCTTCTCACTGCCTGACACTGTCAGGGTCGCTGTCACATCAGATGATTTTTATTTTATTTTTTGGCTTCAAACCTGTCTAACAGGGTGTTTCGGGTCAGTGGTTATGTACTGAGGATTTCTTGCCTTAAGTCACTGAGCTCTCCTCTACACTAGTCATGCACTGCCTGGCCCCACCACCAAAGCTGTGCATTTGTGCATTCTCCAGGACCAGGGGAATTGACCATCTCCATGCTCAGAGGCCAGTCTTGAGCCAGCCCAGTCCCAGACAAGGGACACAAGCCTGGTTTTCACCTCCTTAAACCACATTGTACACATCTCCCCTGGCTGCCAGCAGGATTTTGGTGCTTCCTTCACTTTGGCTGGCACCACATGAGTCCCTGCTTCCAATCAGGTCCTGCAGGGCTGCACAAACCTCTGTCCCCTAACGCCAGCAAAGCTCTGAGATGGCCATGCTTCTACTCCCACCCAGGAGACAAAGAGTTTGCTGCTTGCACCCAAACTGTGTTAAATGCACAGGGAGGTGGCAAATCCAGCACGTTTTTGGATCCAGTCAATTCTCTCATATGATGTCAGGGAGGGAATCATGCACGCTGGGTCATGAACAAGAAGGGGCTTTTCCAATGTCTTCAAGTCTTAAATTTCCCAGTGTATCTGCAAGCACAGGGAGATCAGACATGGTCAGGGGTGCATCTGGCTCCTCACCTCCCAAGAGAGCAGTGGGAAGAAAGGTGCCCAAATGGGTTTTTATCCCACACTTGAGAACAAGAAGTTGCCCTGGATGATACAAAACCAGCTAGTGCCAGGAGCTGGACTAGCATGTGCTGTTTCAGTGCACCCCAAATTCCACAAGACTACTACAATCAAGCCAACCCTGATTTAAAAATAACCCTCCAAAACACAGAAAATAATAAAATTCTGGAAAGTGGCATCTCTATTTAAGCTTGGGTGGTTTCTCAGCCCCAGCCCTCTTAGGATCATGGCCAGTGCCCTTTCTGAAATGTACAACCCTGTCTTAGGCAATGGCAAGGTTCCCAGCCTGGCTGTCCCACTGGTAGAAGCTGGATAGAGCTCCAGTATCCTCCAGACAGCCTGGCAACTGCACACACATGACAGGAGATGTTTGCTATTCTTCCCTTTGTTTTAATTAGTAATAACAACTTGTTATCGTGGCTTGACATTTGTTCATACTTAGGAATAAATTGCTTCCTTGAATGATATGCTGAGATTACAACAGGCTTTCTGTGTTTCTGTTGGTTTTAGTAGCTCATAACAAACCATGAAATTCATTACTCTTGCCACAAGCACCCACGAGATGTGCCAACCAGGGTGTGATTTATACACAGCTCAACTCATGGAAATTAAAAGGTTTTAATGTTGCCTGCAAGAAGTCCAGGGTTTGAAATTGTATACAGCTGAATTACAGAAAAAGAGAATGCCAGATGCAAGCTACTGCATTGTTTTATCTGCCTCAGGACTCAACATTAAAGTCAGAGTAAAAATAATTCACTAAATATTAATTAAGTGTGTAATTTGGACAGCCTTTTTAGTGATAAGCCTTCTGGCCTGCAAGTTACTTCATTCTCATCTGTTTTTAACTGCTTTGAAGCTATTAAAAGGACAATATTTAACAGCAAAACTTCTCTGCTACAATATAATTCGTCAAAGCATTCTCACTGAAAGGAATCACTAGAGAACAGCCTGTGCCTCAGCATCCTTAATGGGAATGGGCTGTCAGTCATACTCCAGTCCCATCTCTCCATGCCGTGTCAAGCCTTGTACATCAAACCCAATACACAAATCGCCAGCTCCATCAAGATCATTAGAGCTGCTCAGCCCGTCAGGGAAAGGTCAGCGCGTCACTGCCTGCTCCAAACACAGCATCAATCACAGCCCTCATCAAAGGCAGCCTTAGCAGCAGCTGGAAACCTGCATCCCTTCCTCCTGCAGCAGCCTGTCATCCCCTAAACCTCCTTCTCTTCTTGTACAACATGGCCAGGCTTTTATCTTATCATCATCTATAGGGAAATGAAACTATATAGTCTGCCCTGGGAACAGGGGGATCAGTGGGAATCAGCACCTGCAGGGAGGGATTAAGGCTGTATCAGGAAAGGGCTGGCCAGAAATGTGGCCACTGATTCCTAACCTGGCTCCCTCCTCCACAGGGACCCACAGTGTCCCCACTCCCCTGGATGGGTCCAGTGCAGGCAGTGTCACAAGATCATCCCTTCTCACTGTGCCAGACCACAGCCACACACCTGGAAATAGTCCTAGGGAAGGCTCACAGCCATCCTGTAAGATGCTGCTGTTTCCATCATAGCCACACTGAGACATGGCTTGCAGAGAGACCTCATCACGCTGCCAGGCTGCTGCTGGCCTTCCACAGCCTGAGCCTCAGCTGTGGGGCTTATGTGAGCCCACAAGGGCATCCTGCCCACAGCTCAAGCACCAGGAGGGGTGGAGAAACCCAACTGCTGGCAATTAATAGGGGACACCAGCACTATTGAATGCTATGGCTCCCACTAGCCACTGCTCCTTAAACATGATGAAACCACAGGCCATTTCTTCCTCTTTCTTCTCCTACCAAACTATGTCAAACATCCAGCATTATCTTCACAGGGCAAAGTGAAGATGTTTGCTAAACAGGAGCAGACTAAGCACATCAGCCTTTTAGAAGCACCTATTGCTGCTGGAGACTTAGTGATCCCCACTGTTTTGTGGCTCAGCCAGGTTCTTTAGAAGCTGAGATTCTTTGGGCTATTCTGCAAAGCCAGCACCTTTTGACAAGGCATAACCCCTCCCCAGGGAAATAAAAAACAGGTGGGCATCCAAGGAGTGGGGCTTTCTATCTGCTGAGTGTTTAACTTACAGTGTCTCCTTGCAACAAAACAACAGCACTTTGGGGTCAGCTCAGCAGCTGACTGAAGGCAGGGTTAGCCAGGCTCCTGCAGCAGAGGGTTGGAGCTATTTCTGGAAAATTGTGGATGGGTTAAAGCTGGAAACCTTCCTGTAGCATGCCCTGACTGGTAGTTAGCCTGGTTGCACTGGCACAGGGTAAAAAGAAAACAAAAAAAAAGTAGGAAGAAAGTTCTCTTCCCTCCATCCCAACCAAGCTGGCACGCTCCAGACCAGGGTGGCTCACCCAGCTGTGACTTTCAGAAATGTGGAGTTGCAGAGTAAGGGCAACACCTCCCCTTTCCATGGCCTTAATTCAAGGCAGGCAGCTCAACCCCCAGACCCCTTCTCTGTACAAACTGCGAGCACTCCCTTGTGTCAGTACGGAGGAGCTGAGGGGGAGCACTGTCAGGCTCTCTGGGGTAATGAGCACTTCAAACCTCTCTCAAAGGGAAGAGCAACCATGGATGGCCAATCTGACAGATGGGGGAAGGAGAAGGGGAGCTCAGATAACAGCGAGGCGATTGTAATTAGTGTAATAAGCAGCAATTGCAGCCCAACAGCTGCCTTGCCCTCCCCAAACGTCTGCTGCACGCAGCAGCACCAACCATGGCCAAGGATTTTGACACTTGCTGCACTCTGAACATCTCTGCTGTGAAAAAAGTTCTGACTTTGATAGTTTTCATTCCACACAAGACACAGAGCAGAGCACATATGTGCTTTTCCAGCCTCTCCACCTGAGTGAGCAGCACCGTGTGCTGACAGAAGGGACATGAAACTGGGTTTAGTTTTGATGTCAACTATGATTTTGCCTGTGACTTTGACCAAAATGTTGTTTCCTCTATGTTGAGGCAAACCTGCCATACTCAACTTTCTGAAGTGCCTGAAGCCCCAGAGATAAGCTGTTCTACACAAAATGGCAAAACATGACAAATACAATTTTAGGTCGGCATATACAACCATCCTCCACTGATGGGTATTTGTCTGATGTCCTTCCTTGGCATACGTTTAAGCTAAATTCTCTTGAAGCACAACAAAGATGGCAGTAAGCATATAGCCCAGAAAAAACTATGTTCTTCCACCAGTTTCAGGAGCTGGATCAACATCCACAATCAGCACAAGGGTTGCAAATCTGCTGATGTGACAAGCTACAGGACCTAAATTGCAAAAATATGCTGTGGCTTAGACTCAGACTAATTCTGAGTAATTTCTGATGCTCAAACTCCAGGAGGGAATGTTCTTCTCACTTCCTCTCTGCTATCCCTCGGTCCAGTGGGGGTGGTCAGGGGAAGCAGTCAGATCCTCAGACTATCTGCATATTTTGGCAGTAGTTAAGGATTCAGTTCCCAATGATTTTTAGTGGGTGTTAAGACATTCAGAAAGTATCTGCTGTGAAGATGTTTGGAGGTATGAGTTCTAAGCTCTTCAAGCAAGGGACTGTTTCCTGCAGTGCTTAAGAAAATGAGAGTATGAAGACAACAAATAAGGACAAGCTCAGAGGGCAGAAAATGTTTATGTTGAATAAATTTAACCCTTCATGAAAGGAAGAAGCCAAGGCTGGGTGGGAGAGTTCAGGAATGACTGCAGCCAGGAGGTTTGCTGACTGTTCCCTGAATGACCAGTAGGCAGTGAAAAGTCAGAGGCAAATTAATCAAAGCCATCTATGGGGGATGCCACAAGGCATCCTCTGAAAAACAGGACAAAGCAGAGGCTGAGGCCCAGTGAGAGCTCTGTGTGCTGCACACCTGGCACAAGCCACACCACTGTCCTGACTGCCATCGGGATCTCCTTTCTCATTCAAAGGACAGGGGAAAGGTATCAGGAAGCAAGAGCTTGGCCACACTCAGACCTTTCACTTGTTACTCTGCTGAACGGTTCCACTGAAAATCAATGGGGGTTTCAAGTATATAAATGGATCACAGAGAAATCCACATTGAATCCATTTGCTAATTAGTCAAGATTAGCATTTATTTTATCCAACAGGCATTCAGGTAAAGGAGGTAATTCTCTCTCTGTATGTCCCTTTTACACTTGATAAAAGTAGGACAAAGCTGTCTCTTGATGACAGTAATTCTAAAAGCAACTTTCTTCCCACAAGGGGAGGTGCCTGTGGGCATAGCCTGATCTGGGCATGTCACTTGCTGTGGCTGGACAGGGCCAGCATCATGGACCTTCAGTCCCTAATCCCAAATCTGGCAGACCTGCGCAACCACTGCAGCTTTTGACACAAGACTGAGGCCAGTCTTGGGCTCACAGTACTGGTCCAGAACAAAGCATCCTAAAATCTAACACAAGACCCTGTGTCATCACAAAGGAAAATTTAAATCATCAGGCTGCTACTGCTTCATACTTCCATTAACACTGTGGGAAATCTAATACACTTTGCTGTGATCCTGTATCTGAGGATGAAATGGCCAGCAAGTGAATGTATTTCAACCATTTAAATAGCTTCACTTAAAAAATATAAGAAACACTTTTGATTTATAGCACCAGAGTAATTTGATACCTTCTATGCTGTTAATGAAACAAGCATTAATAGCATTTTATCATCAGTTCTAATCTTCCTGGCATCATTTCATGCCCACAGAAAACTCACTCTGTAACTCAGTACCTACAGCTCGTGTTGGATGAGGCCCCTGGCCACAGCTGGTTTCCAGCACTCTGAGAACTCAATCTCTGCTAATCCCAGGCCTTTACATCAACTCAGAGCAATCTAAAAAGGAGACACATGAAGTCACTTAGGCTTATCTCTCTAATTGCCTGCCTGCAAACCAGGGGTTCAGTGTCAGCCACTTGCACTCTCAGAAGACACGGCAGCCAGAAAAATCCAACCTAAAATATTCACTGCAAGCATTTTGAGAACAGTAAATGAAACTACCAAAATCCTGCTCACTGCTGCAGCTCGAAATGCAATGCCAGCTATGAGGGACACATCTGGTAACAAAGGCAGTGTTCATGCCTTCCCTCTGCTGCAGCCCTTTCCAGGTCTGTGGCTGTGCGACACAGACTCCAATTCTCTCGGCAGCTTTCTTGAACTGCCCGGTGCCAACAGAGTGAAAATGTTAATGAATACTGTCCCATAAATACTTAATGCACATTTTCCTGTGAGTCCTGCTGTGATTAAATAGCCATCTCATTACTCAGTACCATCTTTCTTTATTTTTTATCTTTGCACGAAATACCAAGAGTTGGAACTATACCCATACAATCGAGCTGCTGGAAACAACACTGCATAAACCAACAGCAACAGGGCAAAATCCAAACACAGATTTCCAAGGAATGCAAAGAGAAATCGAACCCTGTTAAGAGCAAATATTTCCTCTCAGCTACCTCCTGCCAGGATCAGCAAAGGGGACAAGCCTGCAATGTATTTTCTTCTTGAGTCTAGCTTATTTGGTTTTACTGTCTTTTTCCATTGCATTGGAGGTCCTTGTGACAGTGGGGGTCCACTGCAGGTATCCTGTGGGTACCTGAATCCCTGAGTACACTCTGGGGCTGGCTCTGCTCTGACACCAACTCCTGAACAGCTGCAACAGGAAGTCTGCTGTTCTCCCTCATCTGCGGCTTGGAGGGTGTCCATGATTTGTCCAAGGTTACACAAGCAATCCAGGACAGACATGTAAGGGAACATGGATCACCCAGAGGCATTTCTGTATCAGTGACCATGCTGTCCAGGACACGGCTGACCACGAGATCCACCACGCCTGCTTGCACAACATCATGACAATCATTTAGGAATCACGACATAGAAATATTAGGATATTGTTTTCTGGACCACTAAAATTCCTGTGTTTGAGTCCTTCCCACCAACCCTCAGCTATTTCACAAACCAACCCAAAAGCTGCAATTCCCCTGGGATACCCAAGACCACAAGAGTAACACTGAGAGCCCAGAGTTAGCTGGGGTTGGCAGCACTGGGGCTGGGGGTTTGTGTGTGCTGCCAAATGTGACACATGGGATTTCCAGCACTGCCATCCAAGCAGGTTCCAGCTGGAGTGAGTGCTGGTGCTGGAGCCACATCTGTGCTGCTCCCTGTGGTTTTGCTTTGCAGGCCAATGCTCTGCCCTTCACACAGGCCATGGGAAACGTTTCCTCTGACAGAGGAAAGTCGTACAGTCCAAATTCATGCCAAATGGCTAAAAATGTAGAAGACTCAAAGGACTAAAGCTTGTTTACGTCAGAACTTTTGGTAATTCCTCCCAAATACATAATTTTTTGGCATAGATGCTTCCTTCAATGTGACTGAAGGGCAAGCATTTAGTTCCATTTTAGCTGGGAGAGTCCCAGCTCACCCCTCTGATTTAAATATGGAAGCAGGCTCATTACACAATATGTGTTTCAGCGAGTTCTGCACCAGGGAGAGTGTGAAGCTAAGGCTAACGAAGGGAATATCATTAAAGTAATAAACAGTACTAAAGCAGGAACAAATAGACTGGTCTGAAGCACGGGCTGCTGCCACACGTATCACAAGGAGTCTCCAAAGAGAAAGAGACTCCATTTGAGTCTCTTTGAGATGCAGGAAAAAGCACAGCAAAGGATGGTGTGTGGGGAATACTGGTGAGGAACTGGTGCCAGCTGGAAAGTTGCTTTTGAAGTGCTGTGTGGAGACAGTGTGCAGCCAACACAGTGCCATGTGCATGGGAAATGTAAAAGACCATTGGCGATTAAAAGGTGCTTTATCCCCTTCAAAACTGGTCCAGAGACACAACCCCAGCCTCAGTCAGCTAATACACACAAACAGGGCTTTCAAAGGACCTCTTCAGCTCATTTTGTTTGTCTGCATGACACAGATGCCAGGAATAAATGTACATCTACATCTCATTTCAAATTCTGCTGCCAGGAGAGTCAGCCCACAAGAAGCACCAACATCTCCTGGAGTCAGAACCACACATGCCGGCACATTTCCACTGCCACCCTTTAAAAGAGGAAAAAAAAAAATGTTTTCCCCCTTCTCTGGGTGAGCAAATAGAGTAATTTTAAGGTGTAAGTAGATGAAGTAGCTAATTAAGGAAATAACTGATAACTTAAATCAAGATCATTAGAGGAAGCAGCATGTTGCTGCCATTACTTAAATGGCAGCTGAGCTAAAACATGCTCACTCAACCTGAGACTTCAAAATCTACAGCCAGCCTGATCCACACAGGGAGAGCTTCCCCATGGCCCCACCACTGGGGCCAAAGCCACTGAGGAAAACACTCAAATCTCCTGATAATTTCCTACAGTCTGAACATTTAATCATCCCCAGCCACCACCATAAAAATCCCAAGTGAATGATTCACATGTTGAGAGAAATTTGCAATAAACAGCAGCAGCAGGGTCTTCGGCCCTAAGAAGCAGCCCCTGCCTGGTTCTGGCAGCAGGGAGAACAATCCCTCTGCAGAAATAAATTCAAATACGTTGGGCCATATGAATTTTGCTTCTGGCATCTTGTGCTGACTGTGCTCCTCAGCCAGCTGCTCCCAGGATGGACTCTGGGATTTCTCTACCCACCCCCAAGGGGTGTTTGCACACCAGTGCCACATCTCTCACTAATTATTCCACCAGTTGCACAGACAAAACATCTGCTGAAGGAGGGAAGGAATCCTAAAGTACACAAATAATTTGCACTGCCTAAACAAAGGCAAATAGAGGATGCTGTTAAACCCCCACACCCCTGCCTAGCAAACAGACCCAGGAGCTCTGCCCACAGGCTGCGGCTTCCTCTGCCTTCTCCAGCAGGAATGAATCCTTCTTTCCAACCAAAACCGCAGTTTGTTACTAACACAGCCTCCTTCTGTTTAATTCCTAAATTATCCTAAAGCAACCGAATTCAGCAAGTTGATTAAGTACTTAAAACACTTTGTTTCCTTCAAAAGAAGCTTTTGTTTTGCCTGAAAGAAAATTGGAGGTTTTCTCCTGAATTCATATTAACAAAGGCATAAGAAATCCAACATCCCAAAGTTAAAAAACCCCTTTATCCTGCATTAAACACAGCTGCCAAAGACCCAAAATCTGCATTCTGTCATTCCACACATATCCTTGCAACAGCTGAGAAGACACACAGCAGGTCTGGAAACTCAGAGCTGAAGATAAGCTGCAGCCTCCCGCAGGGTTTTACTCTTCATGGGTTTTAAAGAGAGTGAAAATGCAGAAGCAGCTCAGGGACTGGCGACAGAAGTCACGTCTGCATCAAGGAAAAGTTTTACTGTGTCCAGATATTCAGCCAAATATTAGCAAAGGATAGAGCACAGCCCTACTCCTGTGCCTGACCCCCGGCAGCCCCTGGGCTCTGCCTGCAAAGGGAACCGATGCTCGCAAAGGCAGGCAGGAATCAGAGCTGAAAGAGAAAACCATCTCCTAATGCAAACATTTATAGAGCATTAAAGCCTCTTATACTTTTAGATGCTGTAAACGGGGCGCGATTACTTACCCCGGCTAAAGAGGCACTCACAGGCTGGAAGAGCCCCATGGGACGGGGGAGGGCAGAGGCAAGGAGCGGCAGGACAGACCCTGGAGCATCCTCGGAGCTGGCGCTGCCTGTGCTCTGCCAGCCGCTGTGGTCATCTGGGGAGGGCAGAGCCCTGGCGGCTGCCCCGGCTGCCGGAGCGACGCCCACCGCAGCTTTAGCTTATTGGTGAAAATCCTAAACCCTGATCCAATCCTGTCCCTTTACCCAAATGTTCTCTGCAGAGGCAACATCCTTCCCAGTTTTGACTAGCGGTATGAAAGCAAAGTTACCTTGCCAATGTATAAATCACACAAAGAGAAGCAATAAAAAACCACCCACATGCTCAAATTTATTTCACCTCTTTCTCACAAAAAAAATTTCTTATTTAGTTACTAACAGCCATGTGAGCATTGAAGGAAGCTGGCAACTCAGCCTATATCACCAGATCTAAAATCAGTATGGTAAACATCAGGATGCCAATAAAAGCATTGTTTGTAAGAAAGCCTACCAGTGCTCCAGTCACATCTGGGGCAGGACTGTAACACGGAGAAGGTCTGCAGAAACCCTCAGCACGTGGGTCCTGAAGTTATACTGAATTTCACAAAGGTAACTGAATCATAAAGTGCTGCTGGTGAACAGCCTGGCCGGCCAAAACATATGGTTTGCCTTTTATTTTTCAGCTTGGTGCAGACATTGACTGCAGAGACACAACTTTCTCTGCTATACACACACCTAGAGGCTTGACCCTGATTGACACTCTGGCTGCACTGGTTCCGTGTTTCTGGTCTCAGAAAGCACAGGCTACAGGCAGCGATCTGGAAACCTGCATTCATCTGCAAACAACCGACAGGCAGGGATACGAGCCTCTCCTGCAACTGCACATCCCTGCACTCACTTACAGATGTGCAGTCCTGGAGCAGCTCCAGAGCGTGGGCTGGCATCTGGGTGACCTCTGAATGTGCTTACACAGCTCCTCCAAGCGAGGGGGGGCAGCGGTCTGCACTCCAGGTGTCCCAACAGACAGGCAGCAGAATCCAGATGTGGGCAAGCTGCCCCAGCCCTAGCACAGGCTGGGGATTCAATGAGGTCTATTCATGCAGGAGTGAGCAGGGCTTCCAGGAACACAGAGGAAGCATTTTGGAGGGGTATTCCCATTGCAAGTCCAATAAGCTTCTTTACATTCTAACCCTACCACCGTTGCAAGCTTTAAATATAGAAATAATCAAAATGTACGTTAAAAGAAGAACTTAGAACTTGGCAGTGTTAATCAAGAAACATTCCACTGGGGAGCGGGGCTGGAAGAGCACTGGCAGCCTCAGGGAGGGCTGAGCCTGGCTCTCCAGGAACAAAAGCAGCTTACAAACCAGGTTTGCCACGTGAGAGCCTAATTAGAGACCGAAGCCCACACAGCAAACAGACAGACTACAGAGGAAATTGGAGCCTAATTTACATGGAGAACGATTACTTACTGCAACCAATTAGTGTCAAGCTGACTGACAGACTACCCAAAATATATTCTCCCCACCCTCCCCTGCAAGTCTGAGTTTTCCCCACTGTGTCATTTAACCTGGGTTGTGTGGTAGGTGAGCAGTTGCACCTCAGCAAGTCTGAGTTTTCCCCACTGTGTCATTTAACCTGGGTTGTGTGGTAGGTGAGCAGTTGCACCTCAGCAAGTCTGAGTTTTCCCCACTGTGACATTTAACCTGGGTTGTGTGGTAGGTGAGCAGTAGCACCTCAGCACTAGACATGGGACAGCAAACAGGGACCTTCTGAGCTTCCCCATAAGAAACACAGAGTTAAAGCCACCCTTGTGCCACCTGGTGCCAGCCTCAGCTGAGCCAGAGACACTACCATCAGAGATCAGTGTAATGTACTTTTTCCTCTGGTCTTAAATCCTTGAATGACATCCAGAAGATCCCAAAATTAATTATTTTGGAAAGGTGCTCACCCTTCCCTGAGGATGTATTCTGTATGGGGGCTTGCACAACCTCACAGGCTCCCACACAGTAAAACTTTAGGTAAAGGCTGTGTCCACACAGAGAAACTCCTCCTTGGCTGGCACAGCATAGGGGTGCCCACAGTCCCATCAGTGCCTGTGCTGGGCAAGGACACCACCTTCATTCAGGGCATCTCTCTTCAGCTGCCCTGGAAGAGGACTACTTCTTCACGCTTCCCAAAGTACAAGCCTACTGCTAGTTCTGTATAAAACCTGCCACTCCTCCCTATCAATTAGTACCCAAACTGATAAGCAGACTTTAAAAACTCCTGAAGTGCACACATGAAACTAAGCAAATGCTATTTACCTTCCTTTTATTGTTACAAAAGAAACAACTCCTTCTATCATCATTTTCCCCTTCCCAGCACCATACTCATTATTAACAGGACTGACTAATTGCTGTCCTCTCTTCCACGCCCTGGCACGTGCATTTGGAATGCACAATGACAACAGCATTTCAATGCAACTTGCTGTGTTATTCTTCACAAATTCCTAAGTATGGTCTGTCTGAGCAGCCTATCTCACTGCCCATCAGAGAGCTCTTGTGTACACACACTCAGACACACAATGACCACATTCTGGATATTTGAGACCAGATAATCAGCCTTTCCTTTGAGAAACACAAATACAAAGCATATTTAACGACTTTATGAATCTTCTGCATGGATGAGATAAACATTTTTTTAATCTCTGCAGGCTGCATGGATATACGGCATTTTAAAAGCAGGTTATCCTAAAAAGAAAACTTGGAGAAAATGCTTGGTGAAGTTTATCTAGTAGCTGTTTGCTAATATCTGCAGGTAGTCAGGACCTCAGATGGGGAAAAACATCAGCAGGAATCCTTTGAATTTTTAGTTCACTTCACATCAATGCTGCTAAATCAACTTACACCACAGAAGTCCCATCAAGAGAGGTAATGCAGGATCATCCCACCTGCGTGTCCTTTGGATACAGACACCAGAAAGGCTGCAAATCCTGGCAGCTCTGGTCTCCCTCTTCGCTAAATTAAAAGTCTCTGTTACTTACCAAGTGGATGCAATGAAAATGCATGTGTGCTCATGCTCCTGAGAATTAGGCTGTTAATCTGGTGTTTGCGCTCCTGGAGTTATCTCCTCCACACCTCCCTTCTCCCCAGGGAATGGCCTTGCTGCCACTTTATCTGCAGCTCTAAGGACAACACATGCTGCTTCGTTTCTGAATTCTCCTCCAGTGCTATCCCTGAACCAAGCCCTGCAGAGAGGGGGGTTCCAGCAGCTGTAATTCCCATTAATTCCCCTTATGATTAACAGGTCAGCTCACTCCACCCTGATGACAGTGGGCTTTGGAAGTCTAACTCTATCAAAATTATCTATGCATAAAAGACAATCATTACAGGAAGAAACGCCTCACTGAGACTTTTATCAGCTGTGTGCTTGCTGCTCGCTGTTGTGCCACTAATTTAGAGAGGCACAGGCTTTAGAGAGAGTGGGGAAGGCTTCAGCCTCACTGCTCTGCAGTGGCTCCAGGCACAGGAACCTCTCTTCTGTGGTTTTGATGTTGATTATAAAGCTGTGGAGGCAATCACTCCTAGAGAGGGGCAAGGGCAGGTGGGAGTGCAGGGAAATTACAGAAACCTTCTTCTGAGTGCATCCCATTACGGCTGGTGGCAATTACACATGCTGATCAAGGAGGCGGGTTTCCCAGAACTGAAATTACCGGGCTCTGAAATTACCAGGAGGGAAGGGAAGGTGAGAGAAAGAAGGAAAAAAGGAAAAAAACCAGAAGCAGCAAAATAACCCTCAACAATGGCCACAGACATCCCCTGGCTGCCTGGAGTAGGGACAGGAGAGCCACCTCCTCTCTGCAGGCAACCCCTGCTGGTAGTCACTCAGGGGAGACCCACAGAGATAAAAGGCAGTAAGGCCAGCTGAAAAATGCTTGTAAAAATACTAATGGTCTCAGGTCCTTCTGAGCCACCTCAAGCACTGCTAAATCACTTTTACTTGCTTTCTGGTGGGTTTTGCTTAGGTTTATACTGATGCACTGCTGCACATCAAAACCCGTGCGGATCCTCCAGCCAACCCACAATGCACGCATCACTGCCAGGCTCTGCAGGTCGTTCTTCCTCTCATCTTTCCACTTTTTTCACTAGTTGCACAGGAATAAATGAAGAAAATAATTTAACAACATCTTCAATACACACTATTGGGAGTTAATGTAGTAATAAAAACCAGAAGGAAAAGGCAAGAATTTTCATTGCAACCACTGTGCAGCCTTGCAGTCCTGACCCTGGAACTCCTGACAATGTGTCACCACACATTATTAAGAAATATTCATATTAATCCCAACTGTAAAGCTCCACTTTCAGCCAATTAAACTGCCTGAGCAGCAGAGCTCTCCTGGAGACCTTTGTACTCTCCTTTATATATTTTTTTTTAATGTTCTCTTAGGGAAAGGAATGGTTTCTGCAGAGATGAGCCACCCAGCTCCTTCCAGCCCTGCCGTGTGTGTATAAAATGTTCTTGGCTGCTTTCAAACATTGCACATTAATCTGTGCTATGGAGCCTGTCTCCTTCAGTGTTCCATCATTTCTCTTTGAGACTGGTGAGACAGAGCTGTTCCACTTGGCATCACATACCCTCCCTGCCCCCTTCCCAGGGTTTGTTTTGTTTGTTAGCTTTGTAAGGTTTGGGGTTTTTTGGGTTTGGTTTTGGTTTTTTTTTTTGGCATTGCCACCATAGCTCACAAACCATCAACCCTGGCCCACCTGCACCTGAAGAATATATTGCTGTAGCAGCTCACAGATATATGAGACAGCCAGGGTGTTCAGGGAAGATTACGGTTTTAGCACTTCAAATTATGAAAAATACCAGCGCTCCCTTCCTGCAGCTTAGGACACATAACTTCTTTCTTCTCCCACTAGTTCTTTGCCTATGTCTTAACCTGGGGGGACAGAAACTGCTTCTTGAGTTAAGGGCTGCTGGAAACAAAGCCCAGACAGGTGTTTGAGTAGCGATGACTGGGATTTGTTTCTGAGCAATGTGAGTCCCACTGTCCCACCTTAACAAGCCCTTGCACTAATAAATCAGAGCATCTCCTACACACAAAGGGCTATGTGATACAAAGCCAAGTATTTTTACTAACCCCACTCCTGGGACATGGATTTTCATGCCTGCCTGCCCAAAATTTCCCCACATGAGGATGCCTGTTGCTCAGGTTATGTCAGCCAGGCACCTCACTGGCTGCTTGCATGTGTGACCACTACCACAGCCAAAGTACCTTCTCAACTACATATGTGCCACCAAACTGGCAAATGACATTTATTAAATACAAAATGTTCTGCAGTGCAGCCAATAGGGTTCCCCCCAGAGGAAGCTTCAGCTGCAGCCTTGTCTGCTGGGAAGTGCAACCTTGGCTGTGCCCACTCAGAAGAGATGCGCTCATTGTGGGCCCGTGTGGTTCCTTGCCATGAGTTATGAAGGACAATTCCCCTCTTCACCCTCCTCTCATCACCTTGGTATTGCACTCCATGGAAACAGCCAGAGCCTGAGGAACGGAGAGGAGCCGAGCTCCTGCTGAGCTCCTGCTCTCAGGAGCTGAGAGAAGGAGCACAGACCTCCTTCATGCCCAGTGCCAACTGCTTGACCACACCTGGGTACAGCACAAAAGAGATGAGTGCCTCTTCCATAGATGGGGCTTCCCAGGAGGGCAAAGGGATGTGAAGGATAAAAGCTGCCTAAGGATGCATAAGCATCCTAAACCCTGCCAGTTGCTGGTAATCCAGCAGCCGCAGGCATCTGCAGCACATCTCGTGTTTTGGAAGCTGCAGTGGGAACACCATGCACTTTCCCTTTTTTCCAAGCATCCCTAAATCCTTGGCTCCCAGCATTTCTGCAGTGATTAAACACACAGCTCTCAACATTGAAACCCCATAAAAACAAAAATTCATATGAGGAGTGTCCCCATAAACCAGCCAATACCTGCCAGCAGCTGTAATCTTGATGCCATCAGATCTGCACAATAAATGAGTTCATTTTACTGGGGTAGGGTTTTTCTACAAAATAGAAATCAAAATTGGCTTGTGAAGATGAACGATGCCTGTGAAATTTTTTTGCTGCACTTGATTAAATACACACAACAAACCCATTTTTTCCCTCCTTGAACAATAAACTCAATAGTCTAAAATTAAGCCCAGCAGAGTAAGATCCTGTATAGATTTCAACAGATACTATCATTTTTTTCGAAAACCTGACTGTAATGTATACACATTGAAAAATCACTTGAGTACCTCTGGCACCAAACATAAACACAGGGAAAGCTAAAAATCATGTTGTGTTTTTATCTTGATACATCCTGCACCGCAAAGTACAGCCCTGGTTTGCCATTTCATGATAAACCAACCCTTTGCTTTTGATCACTTTAGTGTGCAACTATGGATATGAATGTACATTTGTACCACGAAAAGAAAAGGGGAAGAAAAAGTCCAATCACAGAAGCACACCAACCTGAACCACATGCTTCCCAACCAAAGGGTATTTGTAGATACCAGAATTACCATTTCCCTTCAAGAACAACTGATCCTTTTAATGAAAATATAAGAAGCCCTAGAGAAATTCTGGTTGATCGTTATTAAATGCACAGACCTCATGCATATTTTTTTTCCAGGAAAATGACTGAAGCTTGGCTTTAGCATAATCCTGAAGATTATTTACATCTTCTGTATTTTTTTTTCCACTGCTGCTGAATAATCAAGGCTCCTTAGGAAACCACTGCCAGAGAAACAGAAGTATTTTTTTCCCCTTCCATTCCTCTCTCTTTTACCTGCTTTTATACATTCTTTCTTGCACAGGAGCAGTGAGGAGCTGTTGGAGGTTAGGATTTTTCCTTTTTTTTTTTCTTTCTCTGAGGGAATTTTGTCCCATTTGTTGCCTAAGAGATGATTTTGACTGGTAACTTAAGAGAGAAAAGATGTGGTTGGGAGGGGGAAGAGGGAAGGGTGCAACTGGCTACTCTTTTTGCTGGGGGGGTTCTCTGGGGAAAGGCAGAGACACCTCGAGATTTTGGCAAGCAGACATGACAAAAATCCCTGGGAGCAGCTAGGAAGGGGCAGTGTGCACACAGTCTCAGTCTCCCTCCTCAGTCCCCAGCTTCCAGACGTTTGATGAAGGGGAGCTCAGGTTGCCTTTCAAACATTTTTTTCTCAGCAGAAAAACCTAAGAGAGGAAAAAATTGTGGCTTCTCAGAAGGGAATGGAAGGAGCTGTCTCTCCTCTTCGGAGGAAAGGGCTCCAAAACACTGCAAGTTTTCTGAATATTGGGATGCTTTAGGGAAGGAATTTTACAGGGATGCTTCAGGACAAGCACTTTACTTTCTGCCTCAGCATTCTTTATTATTTCCCATCACACAACCTCCCTTCCTCTACTCTATCCACTCAAAGGGCTGTGCACAGGGAATGAAAACAATTAAATACTCCTAAACATGCAGGGCTGCAAGTGGCACGGTAATGAGGTCATTATGCACCTAAACATGCCTTCTAAAAATAAATTACATCCAGGTATAGAGATCTCTTAGCTGCACTGTTCCCAGGGAATTATCTTATTGCAAAATCTCTAACAGCCTGGTTTGGTTTGGTTATTTCAAAGCAAACCTGACCTCATCAGGACAATAACAAGGGCTTGGCTGATGCGCAGCATCACAGATTTTGGCTCCTCTCTGGTCAAGGGGAAGCCAAGAGAGCCAAAGCTCTGCAGGGCAGAGTCTGTGTCAGAGCCGGGGGTCCCCTCTCAGCCCACCAGGGCACAGCCAGGCTGAGGAAGCTCTGCTCCACAACCAGGTGCCATCACAGGTCAGGACCAACACCTCATCCTGCTTGTGTGACATGCTTCCTGTCACAATGTGGGGACAGACACTGCCAAGGTCTTGCCCAGAAACGATCCCATCTGGCGAGCAGACTTGGTTAGAATTACACAGCAGCCCTGGCTGCAGGAGGCTCATTTGTAGTAATTAGAAGAATGATATGGGCACATGGGAGGACATCAAAGGACACTGGTAGCTTCAATGGCACAGGTCTCTTTTTTAGTGGTCATGAGGCAAAAACTCCCCTGTGCCCTTGAGCTTCTCTTAATAAACCAAAATTGTACAGAATTCTTTTTTTTGGCGGGGTAACCAGACAAGTCACGTCAAAACCCACTCCAGGGGAAAATTAAAGGTCAACATTTTTATTTTAACATGTGCAATTCATAGAATCATTTAGGTTGGAAAAGACCTCTAAGATCATCAAGTCCACCCATTAACTAGTACTAGCACATCCACCACTGAACCCTATTCTGAAGTGCCACAAGAGACCTGTGCATGTGTATGCACAGACACACACATTCCCTGCTCCAGTGCACAGCCATATGGGCTGCTTTGCTTCCCCAGTCTCCCAAACTGAATACAAACAAGGCTTCATGTATATTGGAATCTGTAGGAAGCTTAACATTTACTTGGCTTTTATGTAAACACTTACGTGAATTACACAAGTTTCAGCCAAGAGTCTCAGCACCCCGCTGTGCCGAGCCAGATAATTCATTACAATTAAAAGCAGAGAGGGAGGCAATCAGGCTCAGCCCACACTGGGTGGGGATGGATTTGCTCTCCCAAATGGTTTCCAATTTGTCCTCCAGGAAGCCCCACTGGCATCTGCTTGGGAATGCTGCTCCTGCACCCCAGGGCCAGGCTGTGTGAGCAGGGACCTGGGACATGGAGGTGTCCCAGACACCAAGGGAGGATGTTTTGGGCTGTGCATGCGTATGCACCACCCGAGTAAGGCAGCACCTGCTGAAACCCACCTTGCAGGCAGGTGAGCACTGCCCTGGGTACCCAAACAGAGCATCACACCCTGACAAAAATACTTCAATAATAACAACACTGATGATGATGATAATGATGATAATATTAATAATAATGATAATAATGATAATAATAATAAACAAAAAGGCATATGGATGTTGTTGGGGGTAGGGTTTAATGCAGAGTTAACTGTTTGACTCGTGGTCTTAGAAGTCTTTTCCAACCTTAAGGATTTTATAATAAAAGAACATCCCTGCCATAAGCACATGCATCACCCCAAACTGCAAGGCAGCATCTGTTCCCCAGATCTGCCTTTCTCACTCAGCATCCATAATATGCTAAGATATTAAAACTATCCCATGGAAAGTGCTGTGGCTTACAGTGCTGAAGACAAGTGGTATCATTTGGTATTTCTCCTCTTGTTATTACAGTGAATTTTCACCACAGCTCTGAAAATAATCCAATTATTGCCTACCACTGGTAAGGTCACTGTTGCTTTGAACAGAGATTTGGGTAATACTCTGATTACTCTTAAGCAAATATTGCTGAGACTTGGGCAGAAATTTCAGAGAGATTGAAAATCCATTTAACTGGAAACCACAGATGGGAAAATATTCACATTCTAGTGGATATAAACAACAAAAAGAAGGTATCGTTTCTCTGTCTTATTAAAAAATATTGGTTTATCTGAAATCAACAGCACAGATATATTCAGCTATTAAACAATATATGATTTCTCATATCATATAACCTTCAAAATACAGCAATCATTGAGTCTTTATTGAATGTTCCCATATGGGCTTCCAAAGGTATCGAACTACTTAAGTGTAATATATGGAAAACAGCAAAAGGTTTGTATCACTTGTGGGAATAAAAGAGCTCCTGAAGAAAAGCAGATATCAAAGATCAATCTGTAATAAGGAAAGGAAGTTAACATTCCTTACAGTGGTCTTGGAGATAATTTTGCTGCATGGAGCCAACGAGATAACAGCAAAATCATATGCAGTACAAATGGTGCCAAAAATGTTGTCTATTATAATTCATTTGGTGCAATTAATCATAGGTTCTTTAATGTCAGACCATTTCCAGGTAATGGCAAAAAAAAGGGGGAAAAATACCCAACTCTTTTTGTTATTTTTCCTTAAGAAGGAATTAATCATATTGTCACTGGAAGATGCTTTTTCTGACATTGCTTTACTTGAACTGGCCAACTGATTAAAAACAAAACACAGCAAGGACTTGCTGTCCTTCTGATAAAAGAGTGGAGAAATGCTGAGATTAACCCCCGGGTGTCCTGATAGCTAGGAATGACCCAGCTCAGCAATAACACCAGAAAACCCAAACAAGCATCCCTGGACAGGGGGAAGGAAGAAAAATTCCAGCAGCTCCGGGGGTGGCCAGGGCTGCCTGACCCATGGATGGCTTCTCCTCCTCTCTTCCCTGAAACCACATTGTTTGCTGGGGAGTTTCCTCTCAACACCCCTACAACACATCTTCATCCCACATCAGGGATCTGCGCTGGGGTCTGGGCTGAACTCCTGCTCAGCCCTGGTGGGTTTGGCACAGTGACACTCCTATAACTCTTTCAGAGCTGCATCTTTTTATTCCCTCCACACTCTTCCAGCCTCACGAGGTTTCCAGCACCGCAGGCGGATTACGCCAGGGAGGGATGTCACAGTGCTGTGGCAGGAGTGAGACAGCCAGTGACATGGCCCTGGGGACACAGAGGGGTGAGCAGGCACAGCGCTGCACTGTCTCTCTCCTAGGAAACCTGCCCCGCCTGCCTCACACGCACCAAAATCCCAAGGGGATAGTGAACAGTGGAAATCACATCAAGAAAACCTATTTAAAGTGATACCCCACTGTCATGCAGCACAGGAAAAATGTGTGCCTCAGCTTTCCAGATGACTCTATTCCCTCCAGAGCTGCCTGTGAGCAAGCTGCCTGCCCAGCACCAATGAATGATATGGCAGCGCTATCACAAAGCCTAACCCTGCCTTTGTCCTGCCAGTCTTTGCCTCCTGCCTGCCCATCTTGGACCAATAAGGGGACAAAGAAGGCCTGGAGAGGAGAGAACCACTGCAGGATAGCCACTGCCTAGTAAAGATACCAGGGGAGCAGGATGCTCAGGGAATGAGGATGCCCAGGGGATGAGCGAGATCCCAGACACGGCTAATTCCCCTCTGATGGCTAATGAGTACAGTGGGGCTCCCTCTCATCTCCCAGCACAAGCTTCTCCTCTCTCCCCCCAGAGCCAGGAGGCAGTGAGGGGCTGCACTGGGATTCAGACATGTTTTCAGCAGGAGGCAATGCTCTCATCCACATTAACATCTTTTCTATTTTGAACCTCAGTCCCGGTGCTTTTCTCCCAGTTGCTTCTAAATGCTTTCCTCATCAATGCCCACACCCACTCCGCAGCACAGACACCTGCAGGTTTTTAATTGCTCCTGGATTGCCTTGATTAGATGCTTTTGGGGACCTTTGACTTTTCTCTCAAGAGGTATCCAAGAGACAGGCACAAACTCACAGTGCCAACCCAGAGTGCTGGGCTCTGTTTTCTCTTGTACATACACAGCAGCCAGGGCTTGGGTCTGCTCACACCATCCCTGGGCATCTACAGTGCTATGAAATCAGCATGCAAAGGGTATAAAATACTGTCTAGCAGCAACTACACTTCCATCAGGCTAAGGACTAACACCTCATGGCTCTTTTCTACAAAAACCAAAGTATGTTGTCAACTAATCCCCTTTCCTACATAGTAACTATATCTGGTTTTTATTTGCAGCTCTTTCTCTGAAAACTTGTTTCTTCAGAGAAAATGCAGCAGCCTGAAAAACTGAAAACTGACTATTTAAGAAATAAATTGTATTGGTGCCTTAGGAAGAACATGGGCTATTTTTAGCATATTAGACCATTATGTTAAATATTAGCAAACAGAGGAAGAAAAAACCACATGATTTTGTGCTTCTTGTTAATGGCACTAATCCCTAGCACACAGGAAAGCCCATGGGACAGGATTCTTAAACCATTCTGTGAGCTGCAGAATAATCTCCAGGTTAAAAGTGCATTAAGACAATTATAATCAAAAACATCTCTGTCAAGGGTGGATCTCAAATCCCTGTTGAGGGACAGGTTTAACTTCTAAGCAAGTGAACACAACCAAACCACACCATTGTTTTGCTGCTAGTGGCTGGATTAAGTTATCCTGGCCACCTCGCTGGGGCTGGCACTGGCACAGGGACCCAGGATCTGCTGCTGCAGGATGCAGGCACTTTGGGAGCCTGGCATACCAAGGGAGCCCAGCATGCCAAAATGCTCAGGCTCCTCACAGCATCCCCCTTCCAAAAAGTAGTCTGGGTGAGACAGGCTGAGACCTAAGAAATGATGGGCAGGTCTGAGATAAGTGAACAGATGCAGCATCAGAGGAGAGGCAGGGCGAAATGCAGAGCCAGGTAGCAAGCACTGCCTGTGACTATGCTGGCACAGTCCAGCCTCGATGCTGCCAGGGTTCCCAAGGAAAAAATAAAAAAATAATAAATATAAAACCCCTTAAACTCAGCTGGCAGACCGCTTTTACAGACATTTGCACAGACACTGGAGGAATAGCCAAACTATAGTTGTGTTTAATATTCTAAGCTTACAAAAGGCACCTGATAATGCTGAGTAGAGCACTTCCCAAATAAACTTTACAGTCAGGAGGACCAAGAGAGGTCACACTCCAACCTGCTTTTAAGCTGTCTAAATGTGAGGAGCCTGGGGAGGCTGCAAGCAGGAAAACAAAACAGTAAGGGTAGATTTAATGCAGAAACCTGAGCTGGCTCATTAGTGTGGAAGCAGCTGTCAAAGAGCTCAGCTCTGCACCAAAACACCTACCTGGCCAACTGAGCCCAGCTATTTAACCCAGAGAGAATGAGACTTCACTGGTTGTACTGTGCCACCATGCAGACCAAGGCAGCTGAAACAGCCAGCAAACACCACGTGGGGTGGGATTTCAGAAACAGTCCAATAACCAGTTGCACAGAGCAAATGCACATTGAAATAATGTCACTCGCAATATCAAGGCTCTCATCAGGGACAATGTCATGAATCACTGCTGAAGCCAAATTTAAAAGGATATTGATGCCTAGGCATCCCATTTGGTGCTCATATAACATATGGCACATGTGAATTTTATAGCTTTTGTATTAATCTGCCCAGAATGCCATCACTTTGTGAGATTTCATGAAATATTAAAATTAATGAGGATAATTTATTTTACAACTCTCGGCAAAGGCCCTGGGAATGATGAGAAACTCTCCATTAAATTCACTCAGGTTTGTGACTCGCAGCCCTAATATCTGGCATCTGTCTGCCAAGTGAGAGCAAGACACGATATTCTTCAAGCTGGTTATTTGATGGATTGGCCTGAATTTATTTATTAATGTTTCTACAATCAATTATCACTGCAGGAAACAGAGAGGGAGGGATGATAGACTAAGCATCTTTATCAAGCCACGTGAAATCTACAGAGACATTCAACACAATTCTCTAGCCACTGCAGGAAAGTGTCAAGCATGTTTATTGATAGCCCAACTGTGCACTGCACAGTCAGCTTTCAAAAACCCAACAGAAGACTATGATGTATAAGGACAATATAGGAAAAGGCTGAATTTTCATGTCTTGTGATGAATACAACAGTGCTAGAGTCATTTCTAAAAGGACTCTGTCCACCTGTGTGCAAAACAGTATTTGAGATATCAGCAGGTGGCAAAATGCACGTGCACAAAAGCACAAACCAGGCAGTGACAGCATTGGAAAGCAGCTGGGGCCAAGATTTTCCCTGCTATAATGATTACTGTGGAAAAGAGTGGTTTCTGCAATGTGTATCTCAGAGATTCAAAGCCAAGAGTTGCTGGGAACTTTGAACAACCACAGAATTCAATAGTAAATGTCTGATGAATGGTTAACACCTTGCAAATCTTTCAAAGAGCAGGGAATGGTATCGAACTGGTAGCCTGCTGCAAAACTAAGTGCGCACAAGATACAAAGTCAATGTTTCAGCCAACTAATAATGAGAAAAGAAGGGTTCATGCAAGGTCCCTCAGTCCAACCACCTGCCCCAAGGGGTAGGGGAATCGATTGTGTGAGTAATCGTGTGCGTCTTGGACCTTGGCTACGTCTGTGCACGCAGGAAGAGGCAGCGGAAGAAATCAAGTGCAGCAGGATATTGTTGTGTGTAACAGCCTCGGCTGTGCTCGTGTCTGAAAAAACAGTTAGCAATCGCTGTACCTTAAACAGATCACGCACCAACTCCTGCAAAGTTTATTATTCTCTTATTTCCTATTGCAAATTGGTTGATTGAAATTCTCCAAGCTTCGCAAGCAAACAAATCATCCTAATAAACATAAACTGAAGGGAATGGGTGGAGGTACATCTGCTTAAATGAGCGCACAACTGGTAGTTACTGAATAGACAGCTATGAAAACTTGAGTCTGTGTCTGTAGAGATGTTTCCTATTAAAAAACATCTTGTTAATACCAAATACTCTTGGACTACTTCTCCACAATGTAAAATATCATGTGCAAAATTACATTCTACTTCCAAGACGCCATACACATGAACAGCAGAAAAACAATATTATGAAAAAGGAATTTCACAGTTCATGTTATCATGCCAAAATAGCTGCACTGCAACAAAACACACCAACCACACCATCCACAAAAGAGCCAATATCTGCCCAACAGCAGCCCACAGTCAGAATCACAACTGATAAGGATGATGATGATGAAGATAAATGAAGTTGGACCAACAACAACTGGCTCTGAATTACACTTTGATTCTATATTTCCATCTCCCAAGACACACATGCTCACTATATTGAGAACATATGGTGACATGGTGACACGTGGATTTGAATCTATTTCAAAGGTATGTGGAGTCATATAAGCAGAGCAGGAACGTGTGCTTGCTCCAGCCAAGATACTCATTTATTCTTCATATGCATTTATGTGTGGGAATGGGCTCATCAGCAAGGCTGCTTGGTTCACCCATAATTAACATCTGGATGCCAAAGAGAATGAAAGCTGACACAAGATCCAAGTATTCCAAAACTCTGCAAACTCTCTGGATATTTGAAAACTCAAGAAATATCTTGACCTGAAAAGGAGACTTTCCATTCCCAGTTTAAGCATGTGCTAAATTGTACAGACACGTTGGTTGCGGGTGTTGACCCCGTGTCTCAGCTGATGAGGGATGACCTTGCAAGATGGAGTGATCACACAGTAATGCAGAAATAAGAAGAGATTTTGCTTTAAGAGCTGTTTTCTGGAAATGATCAAGTGGAATCACAGAATCACAACATTAACTAGGTTGGAAAAGACCTCTGAGATCACCAAGTCCAACCTATGACCTAACCTAACACTCCCTCATCAACTCAACCATCCAGTCTTTTTTTAAACCCATCCAGGGATGGTGACTCCAGCACCTCCTTGGGCAGACAATTCCATTGCCCAACGACTCTTTCAGTGCCGACATCTAACCTAAACTTCCCCTTCCAGCCTGTCCAGGTCCCTTTGCAGAGCCCTCCTACCCTCCAACAGATTGACACAGGCTTCTGCAAATGGCATCTGCAAATTTACTGATGGTGGACTGAATCCCCTCGTCCAGATCATCAATGAAGATATTTATCAGGACTGGCCCAAAAACAGATCCCTGGAAATGATCCCATTAAATTAAGGGAGACTGGTGAGTAAAAAGCAGGGAGGGGAGAAAAAGCAATACAAAAGAGCTTCCATGCACCACCAAAACATGAGAAGGATGCAGATGGCCATACCTTACTCCCACAAGGGGGTTTGCTGGAGAAACATCCCCTGAGAGTTACCTCAAGTCCCTGTTCATCACACCCCACACTGGGGCCCTGTTCTCTTCTCAGGGCAATCACAGCGCTCAACTGGCTGGGATGCAAAACTTTGACTGGAACCAAAGAATCTTGGATTGGCTCTACAATTTTGTTTCTGGAAACCTCAGAGTAGCTCTGTCCTTTCCTGTAAGGCAGCTCCATGCTGCTTATGTATAGTTTCACTGAGTCTCCTTGCTTCTAAAGGTCCATCAGCTATAACTAGGATCAGGAAATGGACAAATACACTTGAAAGAAGTCCTTAAAATACTTCTAATGGGCCTTTAAACATTCACTGTTGTGCTTTACTGGAGGACACCACATGCCCTCTGTGTCCTGTGATCTCTACCAAAGAAAGTAATCCTGGTTCTTCTAGGCTTTAACCCACAGCAAATCAATATGGATCACCTCATTTTACCTGTCCCTAGAAATAGGGAGGCATTCCTCCAGGCCACTACCTTCTCCTCAACTAAACCCCTCTGTGAAATCCCTTGGCAGACTGGCCAGCCCAGGGCTTTTTTTATTTTTTACAGCTGTTTTCAGAGGACATGGGCAGAATTTAGATGCTGACTGACCTAACATCAAACCCTCTGCAGTACTAGGGCTTGCAAATTCCTGCAATGCACCAGCAAGGTGGGGTTATAACTGTGATATAACTGACTCAGGAGCAGATATGAACTCTGCTCATCCCTTGGTGAGGTGAGAGGCTGAGGCTGGTGGACAGTTTGCTTTCAAGTAGCTGTCAGAGATGGAGGTGAAGTCATCAGGAAGCAGAGGCACTGTGGTTTCTGTGAGGTGAGGATGTGCAACCCCCTACAAATCCTCAGCCACGCTTTTATGCCAGCCAATTAGGGATAGACTCCTTTCACCATAAACATGCTTCTTGTTTGCAAACAAAACTAATGCCACAGCAGAATTTGCTTACAGAACATCAACACGAGTCTGAGATATATTTTCTCCCCCTACAAAGAGAAGATTAAGCATACTACTTCTGGCAACTCACATTTCAATTAATAAGAGTACTATCTTATTAAAGACCTAATTATCAACTATCAAAATTCAAAGTTTCCTACAAGAGGGGTTCAATCCAATGAGGAAAACAAAGCCTCACTTGCTCTTATTGGAAGGATAGTCCATCTTTACCTTCCCAGATGCTCTGGGCATTTGGCATCACAACCACAAGACAGCGAGTCAGTAGACATATTATATATATTACATATGTTATGTATCAGTACTTTGGGTCTCCAAAGGCATAGGACTACAGACCACTCATCAACAGCAAAGCTTATGTGTGTTATTATCCACGGAGTTCATGCTTCCAATCTGCCTAGTGTAACTGTCTTGGGTGATTTAAATAAGAACTGAAAATCTTCCTACAAGACTGAAGCAGCACCATCGAATTTGTAAATACCTTGGGCTCCACAGAAGGATGTTAATGCTAATACAGGGAATCCAATGCAAATGAAAAATGAAAAAAAAACCTCATTACAGGCTTTCTTGTAATGACAGTGCTCAAATATAACCACAACAGTCTGCTTTTGATTAGAGCAAGCCATTTAGTGCCGCCGTTATTATTTGTTGTTTCTATGGTTCTTTGGGTGCACATCACTCCTCCCAGACAAGCACAGAGAGAGGCTCAAAAGCTTCTGAGATAACAAATCCTGCTGGATTTCAGCAAGGTCAAGCCCATGCACACTTCTGCCCTCTTCCTGGTTCCAATAGGGCCTTCCATATGGACTTGACTTCTCTTTCCTCCTTTTTGGAGGAGTGGAGCTCTCTTACACATTGAGCTGCACTATGAAGTTTCCATGTTCTCCTATCCATCAGCAGAAAAAGTTCTCCCTTTCATTACACCTGAAAAAAAGTAATTCCCACCTTAAGGAGAATTGTTTGGGGTTCATTTAAAGCTGTGTAGTGCCATGGATGCCAAAAAAAGGGCCCCAGGGGAGCACCTCAGATTAAGCACATGATCCCCAGCCAGTTGCCTCCAAGGTACGTCCACATGGCCAGCACTCAGTGATGTTGCAGCCATCACAGAAGTACCCTTCCTTCAGACCTCTCATCTGAGGCTTATTTTTATTTTTTTTTTAAGAAAAAACCCAGCAAAACAAAAAACCTCCAGCAATGTGTTGGGTCACAGGATTGGAAAATGAGAGTCCAACTTTAATTAGGCTGTGGTGGTTAACAGCCCTGTAAATCTGTATTTTCACTCTGCATGTCCAGATTTGTGACCTGGGCTCCCTGGCACGTGCCTTCGTTTGGCTGCAGGAGGTGACACCAGGCACACAAAAGCAGCTCCACAGCCACAGGGTCAGTTTGTGCAGCATTAATGAGGCAATATAGATGATAAGAAATACATCCAGTGCCTGGATATACGGAATGCCCGGGGGAACTGGGCTCATATTAAACAACAAAATAGTGATCTGTTGTGTAGGGATGCAAGTCTGAAAGAATGGTTTCCAGATGGGACCACACCACTGGCAGAGAGAGACTGAAAAAACCTCTCTTTTTAAATAAAACAGAATAAAAAGAATAGTAGCTACACATACAGTATATCTATAGCACACATATATCTTGCTTGCATTTTTCCAAGAAGCGTTTATGACAGCTCTCCTGTAATGTGTGCCTCTTTTGTACCCAGATTTATCTTTTAAGCATAAGGTATTTTATTGATGCAAAATGGGGCCTTCTACTTTAGAAAAAAATTTGAATGAGAATGGCCACACCTGGCTTTTGTCCCCCCCACCCCAAATTCTCCCAGCTGTGGATGGCTGGGATGGACTATGAGGCTGGAGCTCAGACAACAAGAAAAACAAAGGTAAAGTTGTTTTAATTTTTATAATACTTCCATGTGCAGTACATAAACCCCTATTCAGGGGAAAGAAACTCATTGTGGAGCTGGAGGGAGAGATAACCAGAGTACAGAGATCTCAATAAATATGTCAAACTGCCAGAACTGTCAGATTTGGCTCTTTTCTATTTCAAAGGCACCAAACAAACACTTGGAATTAATAAAATATCATTTAGAAAGGCCACATAATAACAAGGCTGGTAATAAATTACATTAGGAAAGCATCCCAGTACAAACTCGTGTGTTAGGGCCACAGATCCTGGGAGTATAATACTGTTCTCCACTCATCATTATTAAAAAACTTGCTTTGTTGCCATCAACATGTTCTCAAAGCTGTTGAAAATTTTCCTGCTTCTCAGTGATTTTAAAGAAATCTTCAGTATAGGTTGAAATTCCCACCTGAAGCTGCTTGGGTTGCTGCGGGGCAGGTCACCACGTGCCCGCTCCTTCTGTCTGCCCGGATGCTGGACCAGAGGAGGAGGGGAACTAGGACACTGAATCCTGACAATATTTTACCTATTGTTACACACTTTGATTTCTACTCTACTTCTCACATCTGTTTGCCAAATCCAGCTATTTGCTTATCCATTTCATTTTAACATTATTTTCCTCTTTGACATAAACAGTTATCAGTGGAGAGCTACTCTACACCAGATGAGGGCTGTGAGCAATATTCCACCCTCTTACTTATGTAAATCCTGTTTATTAATGACAGACACAGAGTGCAACACCTGAACCAAGGCCTGTGAAACTCTGCACCCACACTTTGGCAGAAAAATCTGCAAAATGTGGGAAGGTTTCATGGGGTGTAAATCAGAGGGACCCCAGCTTGCTCCAAGGAGCTGTTGGAGCTCTGAGCACCTTGTGTGCCAGGGAAGGCTCTTGATGCACCATGAGCCAGCCCTAAATGCAAACCCATTTTCTGCAAGTCCCAAGAGGTTCTAAAAAGGCACATTTTTCTGAGGGGAAGTGTCCACTGTGGCAAGGTCAGGATAGCTTTTTGCTTTGTTGCCACCATTTTACCCCACAGCTGGAGGGAACCCTGCCAGAGGAATCAAGTGAAATGGTAGTTATAATATTATGGCAAGAGATTTGCACCACAGATCAGGAGCTGATGTGATGAAAACCAATATTCCCCAGTAAAATGGTATTCCCTGAATGACTGACCAGGCAACTCAAATGAGTTTAGTACAAAAAAAAAGAAAAAAAATCTACAGGTCAAATAATTTAAAATCCTGTATAACTCTTGTTTACTTCACTAATGACAACAAAATCTCTCACTTTTCATCTGCATTACTTCAGCTGTTTATCAGAATTTCAATAAAGATTCTTTTTATTATTCTGTTTACTCCAATTTTCTATTTAGAGATTTCAAACTTCAGCTTTGAACACTGGCTCCACTCTGCTGCTTTTCATCTTGCACCAGCAGACTTGCAGCTGACTGAAATAAGGCTCTGTCCCTGGGCAGAGCCTAGGGCAAGGTGCAACTCCCTGGATAAACACCCTGTGAGCCACTTCATTACTGAGGCTGGGTGCAAGCTAATTAATTGACTTTATCTGTTCTTCTGTGCTGTATTTATTCAAGGCAGCCCCCCCAGAAAGGCTGGCTGCCTTGCAGTTACAGCATTCAGATGTTATAAGTTCATGAGCCAGAATCAGTAAACATGATGCAATTATAAAAATAAGTTGGTGTGGAAAATCAATTTAAAGGGTCCTCGAGAGAAAAAGCACTCTGAGATAAAATGCCTCATAAAAATGCACATAACAGCACCCTGGCTGCGGCACAACCAACAATCCAGGACTGCATTTTATTTCATACTGGGGGAGTTACACCCCACGACAGATATCTGATTCTGCCTCTCTCATCCAGGGATGGATTCAAGGTCCACAGCCCTGGATCTGCTCCCCCTTCCCAGGCTTTGACTGGACCACACCAAGCACTCAGCCATTTGGCAGACTGACAGGGTGGGTTTTCTCCTGTTGTACGTCTTACTGCTTCCCAGGGTTTCTTCTGATTTTACTGTCGTGTTAATTCTCCTGAAATCCTGTGATAATCACCCTTAATCCAGCTGCCAGGATCCCAGCATTTGTTACCTTGCATTTAGTCCAAGGAAGGTGTGAAGGTGTTTTATACAACCAAGTCACAGAGAGATGAACTTCTAATTGCAGAACTGTTTCTACTTGCAAACCAATTTCCATAAGGAAGATGAGAAAGCCTTTGCACCACCCTGCACTTTCACAAGGTCAGCACATTCTATTGGCTCTCCTGGCAGCTCACAAAACCACTGTCCACCAGCTTCACTGCCTGCCTGCAGGACTGGACAAGAGAGGACGAGTCTGTTTACCAGTGGATTCTTCCTGCTTCAGAGGTCTCAAGAAATTCAAGTGGTTAAAACTCTGATCTCATCAGAGGGCTCTGGTGAATCATGGCCTCTCACAGTCTGAGGTCATCAACATGTGTTCTCAGCTGCAAGACCATCTCTTCAGGACACTCTGCCCTACATTTCCAACAGCTGGTGCATGGGCAGGAGGAAGGGCACATACACACCTTGGGAAAAAAGCCCAGCTGCAAAGCAGGCACTATGCAAACATGTGCCCACCATGCTTGTCATCATCTCAAGGAGAGAACAAGTTTATAGAATCGCAGAATTGTTTAGGTCAGAAAAGACTTTGAAGATCATCAAGTCCAGCCATTAACCCAGTACTGCCAAGCCCACCACTAAACCATGTCCCTGAGTACCTCTTCTACTCTGCTTTTAAATACCTTCAGAGATGATGACTCAACCACTTCCCTGGGCAGCCTGTTCAGCTTGACAATCCTTTCAGTGAACAATTATTTCCTAATATCCAATCTAAACTCTCCTGGTGCAGCTTGAGGCCCATTTCCTCTTGATTGCTGCCTGGGAGAAGAGGCTGATCCTCACTTGTCTACATCCTTTCAGGGAATTGTAGAGTGAGCCTCTCTGAGCCCCCTTTTCTCCAGGCTGAGCCCCCCCAGCTCACTCACCACTCCTCACAAGCCCTTAGGAGTGTTCCTCCCTTTAATTTCTACCAGCAAGTTCTGAGAGAGTCCTGTGAGCACTGTGAGGAGCCTCACCTTGTTGAAGCCAGGATTACACCTTCTTCACCCTCAGCTCAACAACAGCAGGAAGAGCTGTCAGGGTGTACAGAGACACTGACACAGTGACTGCCTGATCACCACTACAGCCACATAGGCTGGATTGATGTGTGATGCCCTGAGGGGTCCTGGGGCAGGTGTTGCAGAAGAGCACAAGTGTTTGGATCTCCTGGCAGAGAACCATCCCAGTGCCCCTTTCTGGGCTCCAAGCAATGAGACAAACTGTCTGAGCATTTGGGGAGAGTGCTCCTGTGCCAACCTGTGCCAGATGCCATGGCAACTGGTGCACTGAGCTAATGCTGTCTGGCCACAGTTACACCACCTCATTAGAAAGTCTCTGCTTGGCATTGCCCTCTCTCCCTGCTCAGGGAAGAGAGCACTTCAGCCATTGCACTGCAGGGCCCTTCCAGCAAAAATGACAGCTCCCCATCGAGGTGATGGAGCTGGAGCTGGCAGACTCTCCCCTGCTCTTCCACAAAAAACTCCATTCTACGGGGCAAACAGAGGTGGGTGAGCTGGGGAGGTGATGCTATCCCTTGTATCCAGCATGGCCCCTTCCCTTTGCCTCTCCCCACACGGTGTTTAAGGCAGCTCAGCAAAGCATCCCTGACTTGGGGCTGGCTCCCACCCACCGGTATCCACACAGGACCCTGCTTGGCTGGACTGGCCAGAACCATTTCTGTGGTCTCTGTGTGTGGTCCCTGATCAAGCACCATCTGTCTTGAGTTTAGCACAACAACACTGCAGCCCCACCAATTAAAACAGGCTGCAGAGTTAAATCCTGAATAAATGCAAAGTTAACTAAATGATCAGCAGTGAAGATAAATAGCACAGGGATGGGTCCGGCATTGAGGTGGGAGCCAGAGGGGCTGGGACACCACAGAAGGTGATGGCACAGACTCCAAACTAACCCCAGGTAGAGCCAGTCCCCATCCTGATCCTTAGACTGCTGACCGTGACACCAGGACACCGCTCACTTTCTTTAATGCAGACTTAACTGTTCATTTTCTGCTGCATGGCACCTCACTACTACGGTGCCAGGTGAAAATGCAATTATTATCCAGCCTGCCCCCATTCCAATCATTCCATGTCATACTGGAGAACAGGGTGGGATGCTCCCACTGCCTGCATCCATCCCACCCTGCACGTGACAGCCTCTTTGGGGCACCAAGCCCTGCAGGTTCTGCCTGCTGTCCCAGTACTGTATCTACCAAGGAATTTAGTAGATGCAGGAGCTCCAAGAAGGAGCAGCTCTGCACTATGCCCCTGGGGATGCCCAGCTTCATCCACGCCATGGGCACCCTTGCAATAGCACATTCTACCAATACCACTGGAGAGGTCCTGCTGGCTCCAGTGGGAAGAGAACCATTTCTTAACCTAGAGGATGCAGGTGGAAGCTACTCAGCGGGGATAGTTTAGATAAGCATCATATAAAATAGCTGAATCCCAGTTCCTGTGCAGAAATGTATCTGCTTGTATTTACCACCCACATACTATTTTATTAAGACATAATCTCAAACAAGAATTGTTGCCATTGCTGAAGTTTATTTTAACATATGGCCAACTGAGCCTAAGAAAAACATGTAAAATACATTTTAATGTGCTATTCTTGCCTAATAGTTTTTATAATTTTTTTAAGTGCAATATATATTTATACATTCCAAACATTTGGGGAGGTGTACATTAAAAAATTATATCAGTCACAAGTTGACTGTTAAATGAAAAAAGTACTGTGGTTCCTTTGTGTTAGTCCAAATTCACTAGCAATGCATTAATTTTCAATAGGTAAAAGGTAATTTGTGGCTTCATAAATTCACTTCAAGACATGGTAATTCTTACCTGGTCACAGCTGTCAGACATTGATAGGCTATACCATGGTGATGGGTTTTTAAAACCAGAGATGGATGTCTTGTGAAAATCCTGATGTATTTAAAAGGCTGAAAAATTCTTTCAGTCCAGAAAAGCCCAGCTGAAGTCCTGGCTGGGGTCAGCTGCTTTCTCTACAATTCAACAAGGCACTGAAACACACACCTAATACTAAGTACAGGAGTCAGTTCTGCTGCCTTTGATAAACAACTTTAAGCACACAATTTACCACATAATCACGGATATCAGGACCCCATTAACTGAAAATCATTGGTTGAATGAGCATCCTTGGGGTTTCCAGCTCCCTCATCCCATTTGCACAGGTATGGTGCAGGCACCCATCCCACTCCTGCAAACAGGGAATGCTGCTTGCCTCCCCACTCCCAAATTATTCCTCCAGGCCTTAAAAGAGTGTCTGGCAGTGCTGATCATCCCCACAAAAGTGAAGTGCAGTAACACATCAAACCACCCTTGGGCTGCCCTGGATAGAAAGCACTCCCTCTCTCCAGCTTGTTCAGACACTCTGTCCCATGGAGGAGGCATCCTGACGAGAGACCAGGATGTGCCACCCAGCCAGAGGGATGCTGGAGCCTCAGAGGGTGCAGCCCATGGAGAGAGACCACAGGGCAGCCCAGGCTTCCCCAGCAAAGCCCCTGAGCTGCTGTAACCCACCAACACATTCCCACATTGGTTTCTCATCCACATGATGCACACCCAACCAAGGGTGACAACCACTGAAGCACAGAATCATTTAGGTTGGAGAAGACCCTTAAGATCATCAACTCCAAGCCTAAATTTAAGACAATGAGCCTTGCTCCTTCCATGATGCCATATAACCAGAACATGCCAGCCATTCCCGGGTGGAAGACAGGCTCCCAACTCAACAGTGACCACACCCAGGGCTGGAAAAAGTCCTTGTCAAAACCATAGATGAAGTTACAGCTAAACACCTCTTCATCAGTCCCCGCTTCTCATGCTTGAAGGGACATGTATTTATCCTCACATGAAAGCCCACTCTACAGAATTTAATTGGATACATTCTAAAATATCAGCTTTGTTTCTTCACCAATAAACCAGAAAGCTGCTCTCACATGTTTATTTGAAATAGGGATTTAGCAAGTATTAAACGCTCCCCTCTTAGCCACGGTTCCAGGCCAGGATTTAAATATCTGTGTTACAAGACGAATTCTAGCCTTAAACCACAGTAAGCACATTCTAAAAATGGAATAAAATAATAAATTCCATGTGCAAATCTCTGCCCTCCTGGTAACCTTCCTGACCCAAATACAGCCAGTGCTCTGACCGGCATGGGATGGTCCCTTTGCTGTATGCTTCAAGTAAAGGAAGCCAGAAAGCCAAGGCAGAAAACACTCCCTAATTTTTGCAGTTTTCAGCTATTACCCTCAAAGGACAGAGGGTTGGGGAGGATGAACTCTGAGACCACTTGCAAAGGCCACTTTGCACACACGCAGCATTCTTTATTCAGCATTTACATATAAACTCGCATCCTGTTTTGCTGTAAACCATAATACTACTTCACTGCTGTCTGAAAAATGCAAATTCCAGCAGATCTGGCAAAACACTTTAGCCACTGCTTAGCTTCCAGTCCAGCAGTTGCTCAATGGGGCTATTCATAAGCCCTGCACAGACTTTAATCCTTTCTGCACCAAGCGGTGCTGAGCTCTTTGCCTGGCTGCAATCTGGAGTTCCCGGCAGGAGATATTTTCACTTCTGCCCTCTGGCTTTATCTCCTCCCTGTGCTACACATGATGCAACAGCCAAAAAACCAAACAGCCCAAACCAAACAAAAAAAACCAAACAAAAAATCCCCCAAAATCAAACCAAACCCAACCCAACCCCACCTCCCTCAAGAAAATCATAGAGAATGCAATGACTTTGATTTGTTTTCAGTGCTGGCCTGAAGGCAGCCATGGTTCAGCACAAGCAGTGGGCAGCAAAGGATGGTATATTGCTGATCACAGCCTGGCTCACTACTACAGACACAGCAGAACTGTCAAACTGTCATTTTCTACATTTCTAGGACACCACTCACACAGAAAACATTCAAGATTAACCTTACATTAGGTATGGTGTTATCATTTTATGAAACACATTTTGAATTCCTATTTTTTAAAGAGAAAAAGGAGAATCATATAGCATTTTACATCCAGTGAATCAAACTCCTTATAATTAGGACTGCTGGTTTCCTAGGTAACAAGGATCCAACTCTTTTATGTGAAGTAAAAATAAAGAATAGCTCCATCCAGCTACCGTAGTGGTGTGGGGACTTTATGCCAGTGACTGGATGGTGCTGCAGACGTGGTGGAGCTTGGAGCGCCCAGGGCAGTTCTGCTCTGCTGCAAGTGCCACCACACTGGAGGAGGGACACACAGCAGAATAACGTCTCCAATCCAGCCAAATCATGGACATTGACAAGGTGTAGACAAGGATTTCTCCAGTCTTCCCACTGGTGCCTGTGCCCCTTTGGCCCAGGACTCCTCTGCTGCCACCACCCCTCTTTCTGCAAGAACAGCATCACCCACACCCCTCCCCAAGGGCTACAGCCTCCTCTGTGATGACTTCACCTCTAATAATAACTTCCAGAGCCCCATGGACTCCAGAGGAAAATAAACTCCAGTTACTTTTCCCTTTTACACTCCTCTTATTTTAGGAATTTGATGTGGGTGTAAAAGAAAAAAGACACACCTATCATAGCTGGAAAAAAGTGCTGTGGGTATGATGTGACTCTGGCAAGCACAGAAGTGAATCACAGGAGGATCTGCACTGACTTTCTAAAGCAGTAATTTGCCTGGACCAGGCTTCTGTAACAGATGTTGCCATTTATATATGTAATTTAGTATTGCTTTTTCAAATATATAAAAGGAAAATGTGTGTGAGCGTGTCTGTGTGTTAGTGTGTGTGTAACTGTGTGTGTGAGTGTAACTGAGTGTGCAAGAGTGTGTGAGAGTGTGGCACAGTCACTACAGCACTTTTGCACCAAGGCCTGGGCACCTGGAGAGCTCACATGTCCCAAAGCCCACCAGTCACTTGTATAAAATGGTTATTTTCTGGATGGTTTCTTGCTCTTCCCCTGCTTCTGGCAACCCAGAGCCAGAGCCTGTTCTGAGAGCAGCTGAAAGGACATGGCCAAAGGGACAGCCCCTCTCACAGCTGGCCTTTGTACACCCCATGTAATGTTCCTGGCCTAGGAAGTTCCTGGCCTCCCTCTGTAACCAAAGTCTGGAAGATCATTTTCAATCAAGCACCAAGGACTTCTGCACCCCTCAATATTTTGTATTCCACTGCAGATGTCAGGTCAGAGTCATTCATGCAGTCAAAAAACCTGGTTACATTCACAAATCATCTAAGCATATGAGCTACCAGGATGTCTTTTGAACAAAACAAACCCAATTATTTGCACAACACTGGTCAGGGGGTTGTTCACTTCTGCAGAAGAATGCCTGTGATGTTTAAATGCTTTCCAAGAAAACCCTTATCCTTTTTTTGCTTACATCCAACAACAAAGCTTCTTCCTTATCTATTAGGAATCTTTATTACAGATAAACTGATGAGAGAATGAGATAGGCTGAGTAAATTTGCAACTGCTGCTATACTATGAGCCAACAGGGGAAAAGATACAATTTGCTTGAGTTTCCAAGTACTGCTTTGAGAAGAAACGTGGCCATCAGTGCAGCTCTAGCGCTGACAAGGACCTGTGGGCAGCCTGGGAAGGTCTTTCCCTCCCCCTCCTCTGCTTCCCCACCTGGATGGTGTGACCTTGCAGAAGGAAGTCACCTGGGTCAGAGCACCCTTGCAAGGTGATCCCCCATGTAGGGGCACCAAGCCATAGCAAGTGATGCCGTGATGCCACCGGTCCATGTGGGCTCAAAGGAAGAAGGTAACTTATGGAACAAAAAGGCACCCAGGGATAACTAATACCTGGAAATCACTGTGGCTTAGAAAGTCCTCAAAGTGCAAATACTTTGGGTGTGTGAACATGTGCAAGATGCTGTCACACTGCTCCCTCCCCAGCACTGTCACAGACACTCCCAATTACCTGACTCACCCCCTCCTCTCCACTCTCAGGTTGTGCTCACCTCTGCATTCCAAGAGCCAGAGTGTCTTGTAAACTGCCAATCTAATGTCTGCTTGTCTGTTTTTTTAGTTGAAAACATAGAAGTCACTCATTTTTGCTTCCAGACACTTTTCAGACCTGTTTTCCCATTTCTCCCACACATGCTTCGGCCAGTTATAAGCACTAAGAAAGTTTTACCAAGGAGGTTTTCAGCCCAAGTCTAATGTTAAATAAAGCTCAGATTCATGGGACACTCTACACAAACCCAGCAGAGACATAATGTGGCATAAGGCATTTGCAGAATTCACTTTGGAAATCCACAGAGGTGCTTAAAAAGACATCTACCCTGATCAAAGTGATTTATATTTTTCATGAGTGAGCAATTTGCTTACTAGGAAAAAGACAAATTTAATTTTTAATTTGATCCCCATCAAAACAATATTTTCTTGTTGCTATGACAGCAGAAAGGAAAACCTCTTCCTTTGGCAAGAGCCAGCTAACAGCACTGCTGCACATCCCCCAGCAGCAGCCCAGGGAAGGAACACAGCCATGTGCATCATTTTTGGCTCTTGGTGGCTTTGATTTGATGAGATTTTTAAAAAGGACGTTTTGAAGCCAGGAAGTAGAAAATGTCTTTGGAGAGACTGAGGGGAAAGAGATACAAAACACGGGAGCCTCGTAATGCCTGTGGGACCGTGGACTCTCCAAAGCCCTGTGGATCATCCCAGGGACCCTCTGGGTTTCACACCAGGCTCCTCAGACCAGCTGCCCTGCACCATAACCCAAACTGCACCTCTAATCCAAGATGCACAATGCTGGGAGGGGAGAAAAAAAGACATCTGCTGACCATCAGCAGATATGGCAAGAGGCCAACAACAATAACAGAAAGGACTTAAATACATAACCGTTCTTTTCTTTCCACTCCTCCATGGCTACCATCCTTGCAGTACTGAAGAAGTGCCCTGATGAATAAATATCTTCTTTGCCTTAGCAACAGTTAGCAACAGAGTCATGGATTTTTTGCCTTGCTCAAAAGAAACACATCTCAAACTACCATAGATGATTTAAACAGCAATAAATATAGGACGTGGGTGTAATCAAAAATCGCTGAAATGCAGATCACACTTTTTAGCCTGGGTTATTTTAAAGCACGAGCTTAAAAACTGCCAATGATCTGTAGAAAGAGCAAGGAGAGGGCTAAAGAGGAAAGGAAAATCACAGCAAGATTTGAGGAGGACAGAGATACACTGTCCATTCCTCCTGAGCAAAGCCAAGGCCAGGAACAGCAATGAAACCTGAGGTTTGCCTTCAGCCTTGAGTACAATTTGAGTTTCTGCAGCAGATTCCACTTTTAACAAACTGCAAAGGTCACATATAGTAAAAAATCTGTTAAATCCATAACCTCAGTGCACAGCAAACGTATTCTTTTCACGGCTCTATTCCTTTAACAGTTCATTTAAGATGTCTGCCTTGCATTTTTCCATTTGGTGTTGGGAAAATGTTTTCTTTCACCTGGCATAGAGCCCAATTCAACAGAAAAAGAAAGCCTGTCCTGCTTCCATGGGGCCCTGCAGTATAAGACATGGGACTGATTTTACCTTTACCCAGGGTACTTTCAGCTCTGTCACCAGTATTTTGGCCCCTTCCCTTTAGTCCAGGCTCTTTTCTTCCTGGTCATTTAGAGATGAGTTAATCCTTTGCTGGTTCCTTGCTGCTACCTACCATCAAGGGCAATTCCCTACCACCACCTCTGCTCTTCCAAGGGTTGTCATCACCACCTCCACCACAATCCATGAGAGCCAACTCCCTGCAGCCCTTTCCATCCCACAGTCTCAAGCGCTGGTCCCAATTTGCACAGCTCTACTGCCACTAGCAAAGTGTCACAAGACATGGGTATAGATGGGGTTTTGGTTACACCTCCATGGTCTTTCTCCACCAAGAGAAATATTCCTGATTTCCATACAAATCACAACAGGAATCACAGCTGGACCACAGAACACAGCCTGGTTTCTACCCAAAACCAAACAATGCCAAATATCACTAACTGCAAACCAAAACCATGGCATGGTCCTGCTGATAGGGCACTGCTAAAGGGTAGCCTCAGGGTGCAGGAGTTCCATGGGAAAGAGCAGATCTTTGGGATACCCGGCTCCCACGGATACAGAGGGAATGGCAACTGGAGCCAGACAGTTCCAACGTGTCCTGATTTTATTTCTCTAGAGAGAAATAAAATATGTCACAGGTAAAAAAATATCTCAGAGAGATAACAGCCTTTGGTTCCTGCTGAGTTTTTCAGGATAAAAATTGGTTGATTCTTTTTTCTTTTTTTGATTTCAGACTGAAGCTAGAGATGGCAGAAGGCATCTCTGCAGCCAAGTAAGCCCAGCTCCCCAGCTGACACTGCAATGCCACATCCCCTTCTTCATCCTGTTCTATGAATGAAAACCTGTTAGGTGCTTTTATCTAATTACTTATTGACTTCAGAGAAGCAGCCCCCTACTCAGTGATGAACTGAGGAATGATTCCCATGCCACACTCCATCAGGACACCAAGCTGTAACACACGTCACAGGGCTGTACCGTATGGATTTGTAGCTGAAATGACTCAGTAGAATGATGCCAGCTGAGAATTGGGCTGCTACGTGGCTTTCTATTGTACACAGATGTCTAAATCCCTAAGCCTGAAGTAAAATAATTTATAAGCTTCAGGTAAAAAAGATCTACTCCCAAATCCTCATCACTTTTCAATCCTGGTCTCTAACATATTATACTCTATCTGCATTTAATGTGCCCTTAAGGTGGGGATTAGGCAGACATTTGATTACATCTTTTATGTTTATGGCAATTCATTTCCAAACCTTTACAAACTTTAATTAAATGCTACATTTTTACCGCCTCATCTGAATTGAGAGAGAGCAGCAGAGAAAAATCTGTTCTCAAACAGAATTTACATTTCTAAAGCACCTTTTTCTGCGCAAGCACCTTAGGGCCACTGCATAAAATCATCCTGAGCTGCCTTAAGATGTATCAGTGCAGACATCAAAGCAGCTCTAATACCCAGCCTCACGCAGACCTGCACACAGCTGAGATCACTGTGTTTCCAAGCACGAAATAAAACAGCTCCTGCCAAAACCAACCATCAATCCCCTCAAGAGGTGGCCGTGGGGAAAGTGAGAGCAGCAGCCAAGCTCCAGCAGTAAAACCCAACTTTTGCCTTTGAGAAGGCTCACAGGAAGGGGCCTGGTAGCCAAAAGCATGGCAACCTCATTCAGTCCCACAGCCCCTTTTTTTGAGCATCTCTGTCCACAAGAGGAGACACTGTTGTGTTTCTGTAAAGCTGAAAGGGAGCTCAGCATTCCCAGTGAGGTGATCTCAGCAAAGCCTGTTCTCCAGAACTGGAAAAGAACAAATCATCTCCAAAGGTAATCCTCCCTTGACTGTAAAGACTTCCAGTGACTGGGAAATGTAATGCCATTCCCTTAAAATTTGGACTCTTCTCTTAGGCTGCAGATGGGGTCACCCCACCCCTAGCCCAGTGAAAGCCACACACTTGCATGCATCGTCTCATTTTGCAGAGGGACACAACCCAAAATTTGTGTCTGCTCAGCGTTTTGGACAAAAGACATTGGTTTTGAAGCCAAATTTTAATTACAGGTTGGAAATTGGGAATTTGCAGGTTGGAAATTGGGAATTTATCCTATTTTAAAGTCTGGGTGCAGCAGAAACCATTCTCAGAAGCTGCCAGATCAAAAAGACAGGGGATCTTGTAAGACTGGTTGAGCTCTGAATCTTTGCTCTTTGGGGCCAAGACAGAAGAAATGTTATCAAATTTTTATCAGTTAAGAAACTCAAGCCTGGCTTGAACACCATCACATCACTGCAGTCCATTGGAATAAATTCAAACTACGTAAGAATACTAAAAAAGGTTTAGTTGAAAATCTCACAGATTGGCTAGCATCAAGATCGAAGCTGCAGACACAGAAAACAATGAATCAATAGCAAGAACCTTGTTTTCTGCATTCCTGCAGCTCTCTGCCCATCCTTTCAATGCCACATCCAGTGATGCTGTGCCTCACTTGCTATGTGAGATGTACCTCACTCCCCATCCTACAGCATTCAGGGTTGCATGGCGAGATGAGATCTCTGCAGCTACGGATGGTGCCACCCAAGCTGGCAGGGTACCCCAGCTCCCTGTGCCACAGCCAGCTTCAAACCCTTTAAACAGCTTGGGGAAGATGGGATTTAAATCACTGATTGCCCTTGCGTGTGCCCCCTGTGCTGGGCTGAAATTTCACTCCTTGGATTACCATCGTTGGAAGCACCACGTGTGCACAGAGCGTCCCACTCTGCAAACTCACTCATTGCTCACTTCCAAACAGCTTCACTTTTCCTGGATCACACAAAGGCATTTCCCAGCAATAACCATGGTCAGGCCAAATTTTGGCCTTCCAGCTGCTGTTGTTGCCATCAAAGAGCATTAAGAAGATGTAAAGCTGTGTTTCACTTTGCCTAAAAAAAATCCCACAAAGGGGCAGACAAATTTTATTCAAGGACTGTTATCACAGGTCTCACACTGATGACCACTTTCTTGGTCCCTGGGAAATTCATGACACGACTTCCCCGAGGTCAGGATTTCACTCCAAACTTGGAAGAGTTCAGGTCAAAAGGAAAGTTTCAGCAGTTGCTGTGTGTGCTCCAAGGAGCGGCTGGAGCAGGGAGCCAGTGTTTAACAGCACTTGCAGCCCTGCAAAATTTTACAAGACACAACCCTCACATTAGAGGATCCATTTCTTTCTTCATAAAATATATTGGGCCTTTCCACAAACTCCTTTTATTGGTCCATTTGGCTACTCACTCCTTTTATGAACTACTCAAGCTCCTGGATCATCTGGAAAAGCCGAGGGAGATGGTGGAGCTGAACCACAACGATGTGCTAGCCATGGCTAACAAACCTCTCTGCTACCAGGGCTCGGGCACTGTGTGCCAGCACACAGGGCAGCTGGATTCCATCCCCTGAAAGGAAGCATGCAGCATCTTTTTAACCCATTTCTTCTCACTGCCTACAAGATTTTGGAGTCCCAAAGTGGAGATAAATCCCCCAAACCCAGGTGCCTTTATGCCTTTCACTTCAGACCAAAATGTACTTGGCAGCAAACAAGCAGTTAAGACTGGGGTTTTTTTTTAACCAGCCTCCTACATCTCTTCCATGGGGGCCCTTTAATTGATCTAGTTAGAGAGCAAGCTTGCATGGAGGTCCACATGCTAACATAACAACATATTTTAATTGTGTATTTAAATAGTTTCATTTCTATTGACACTGGCTAAGGTGAGTCATAAGGCTTGCTGGTCTCCAGCACAAGGCTGGACAATTCACGAGTGCAGCTTTTCAAGCTCTGCATTGCCACATCTCTGTTAACAACAACAAAACATTTCACAACCACTGTTGCCCAAGGAAACAAGTACCTGATGCACTCTGTGTGCTAAGTCCAGTGCTTTGTGGCATGGTCAGCACTGACAAAAGACCAGCAAACCCTTACAAGAAAGGAAAAGCCAAGCAGCACGAGCAGATACGTGCCTGGCTCTACACATGTGCCCCCGCCCAAAAACCTGTAGCCAGAAGGGCAGAACCAGGGTCCTGTGCTCCAGGCTGTGGTGTTACAACTTGCTTTTGGTCCCAAATCCTAGAGCTGCAACAGTTCATTCCCAGCAGCGTGCTCCCAGTACTCCCAGCCCACCAGCAGAGGCAGAAGCATCTAACTGGTGGTGGCAGCACCATACTGCTCTCACAGCCTCAAAACCACCAGGAACCAATCCAGAAACCACCATAATGGGATCAAACACCCCATCCCAGAGCCCAGCTCCAGTGACACCTCCAGAAAAGTAATTATCCAGGCACAATGATATAACAGCATCTTTATCCCAGTGAGAAGGTGCTTTGCAGCACGTGGGCCAGCTTGTATCCTTGAAATTACTCACATATGTCATGTCTGAGCTGTACCAAGCCCTTGTGAAATAACCAGCCAAGGGCAAACGCTACTTGTGACAATCCCACGGAGAGGCTGTTTTAAGCCATGTAACAAGGAGCTCTGCTGCCCTCCCAAATAGCAGGAGCTACTTTAAAAAAACCCCTTACTGTTGTAATCTTGGATTACTCCCTACCACCCAAATCCATTTCATCATAATTAGCACCCATTATTATAAAGCCCCTCTGGCATTTCCATATTTCTCTGATCATTATACTCCACCGATTCTCTACAGCAAAATCCACCCAGCTGTGTATTTTGCATAAACTGGTTATCTTGAACCACATGCCCTCTCATTCTTGTTACCAGGCCCATATTTTATACAACAGCGTTGACACTTCCAGACTCTTGCAGGAGCCCTGCTTTGAGAGATTTAGATTAAGCCCAACGCAAGCAGCTCACTGGGGGAGACAGGAGGAAATCTGAATTCCTCTTGAATTAATTACTAAAATCTGAAAATTCAGCATGGCATCATATGGTTTTACCATGAAACACATCACCCAAAGCATGGCACAAAATCCAACTGCCCAGAATACTTCAACAGCAATACAATGCAGCCAAAAGCTAATCAAGGACTTGGCTTTGGAGTTCTTCATTCCCTCTTAGGAGAAAAACACAAGGTGCACTAAGAGTTAAATTACAAACACACCTTGGCAGTACCTGAACAATTAGCTAAAGGGAATGAAAAAAGTCCATTTTTGTTGGAAGAAAAAAAAATCTTATTATAGAAGATGAGATGGCACTAATCTCTGTGATCATCTCTGGACCATGAAGCACACACCTCTGTACCTCCATGATGGGGTCCCTCCTCTAGTAAGCAAGTTAATCTTCCAGTTAACAACACCCCAGCCAGCATCCAGCCCCTTCCACAACATCCCTGGGGCTAGAGCTGCTTCCTGCTTCAGGCACAAACCTCAGTATTTTAAATTTCCTTACACACATAACTCCTACAGTAAGGATAAAAACAATCTCAAGGATTTTCACAAGAGCCTCAAACTCCACAAGCTTTGGTGCTGCTGGGAATGAGACCTCAGCACTGCAAACTCCAGCAGAAAACCCCCAAGCCCCCAGATCTGCTGCTTTTATAGACAGAAGGACTCTTAATTCTGCCCCCTCCAATATTATCCATCTTTCAAGATCTTTCCTTTGCTCGGGCAGTTCCCAGCATCCCAGGCTGTCACCAGACTCTGTGCCTTCAAGAAGATGAAGATTGCAACCCTTCACTAGCCAGGGCCTCTTCATTTTCTCCTCTCAGCACACTTCAGTCCCCTCTGAAGCTCAGCATAACAGCAGGCAGAGCATTAATCAACACAACATGTGCTTCACCTAACTTCAGCAACCACAACGAATATTTAAGTTTCACATTATGTGCTGGGATTATTTTTACATATACGCCACCCTGTGTCTTTTTATATACACACTCACACCCCTGTATAAGCAAACACACACAGAGTATTTCATTTCTGCAAACTATAATTTAAGCACAAGGATTTTTTTCCCCTTCGGGCAGCTGGAGCAGCAACTGAGTAGTGCAGCAGCGATGCCGAGTGCCCTCTGCTGTACATGAGACAAATGCTTCTTTGTTTAAAAATATTCTTTAAATACTTATAACTTTTCTTAGGAAAATATTTATTAACATTGCATTTCATCATTTTGAGCACAACACGCAATAATGATGCCACCTGATTTCTCCTGTCAGACTAAAAGATTCCTGTCTCTTCCAAGCTACCTCAGCAGAAAGTAAATAAGTCTGGGCTGGAACTGCACAGGGTCCAATGTGAAAATGTTTTATTTATACACCTGAAAATGACAAAGGGAGATCAGAACAAACAATATAGCTTTATTATTCAGGCATTTATCAGATAGCCTTCACACTTCAGCAGATCACACATCTATTAGAGGTACAAGATGAAACTGTCACGTGGCAATGTGAAATCATTTTTCTATTGTAAAGCAGTATTGTTCCTGCTACTGGAAGGAAAGATAATATTAAAACATATTCAAATATATGTATTTCAAACTGCTACACCTTGTAATAAATTATGCACTTGATATTAAAAATCCAAGCTATGCTGCACAAACCTGACTTTAGAATATTAACTTTTATTGTCTTCTCACATCCCAGTTCTTCTCATATCTGACATTTAAAGGGGCTGCACTTTAGACATGTGGCCTTTACGGCACCAAATGCAGGTAATATGACCCAGCCACAGCAATGTGATGAGCGCTCCCACTGTTTGACAGGTGAGAACAGAAAGGGAATCAGCCTTGTTCCCATCCTGCTGCTACTTCTTCAAATGTGTAATTTCAAGCAAAAGTCTGACTTTGATAGAGTTGGGGTTTTGCAAAAACAGGGATTAAATTATCTGCTAAGAGTCAGGGCAAGACAGGGGACACAGAGCCCAGCAGCATCTCTGCACAGGGCTCCATCTCCACCCAAGGCAGATGGGTCAAAGAGCAGCCAGGTCCTTCTCCACAGAGCAAACGCTGCCATGACAAGCACCTGACAGCCTGGAGAGGTCAGAGCAGCACTGTCTGCTACACGAGCACCAAAATCCCAGTTACTGGCACCACGAGGTATTTTCTCCCTCTCTGTGTCACGCTCCCGCAGAAGGAGACATCTTTTTTTAACCTGTCTCTGTGCAATACCTTGGCACTGCAAGCAGGGCCCATCTGCTCTGCAGAGCTCCGTGAGGACACCTCCACACTGCCCTTGGAGGGTGGGAGGAGGACAGGGGTCCAAGCACCCTTGGGCGCTGGCTTGAGATGCCCAAGCCCCCAGGTGCTTCCACACAGCCAGTCTGTCTCTGGCAGGTCAAAGAGCTGGTTGTCATTGGCACAATCACACCAGAACAACTGGTTCCTCATCCCTTCCAGTGACTCACTGCAAAACCTCTCAATTTCCAGCATTTGTATTCACTTCACAGCTTGGATTTCCTAGAGGAGGCACTACCTAGGAAAACAAGCCTCCTCTTACGCCCTCCTGTAAATGTGTCCACATGAAGCTGATCAAAAATATTCCAGATTATTTTTTTAAACAGAATCTTTTACCAGCTTTTTTTTTCTGCCAACAAAATGCTGTGGTTTTTTATAACTTCTCATCTTGCTCTTCTAAGAGCATTCAGGGATTCTTGTCCTAGATTCCCTGTCTTGGTTGAAGGCCAAGCATCACTAGCTGAGCCAGAGGGAATATAAAAGTATCTTTCTAAGACGCTATAGAAAAGAAGAAGAATTGGACCCTGGGAGACAATTCGCTTTTATACCTTGGGTATTTAAGGATCAAATGCACATTTGTGAGCTGACACCAGGTAAAGAGGTGGCTTTGAGACTTTATGGCATCTAAAGAAGCCTCTCAAGGCATCTTTTTACCAACTAGAGCAAAAGAGAAATTGAGGAGCAGTGGCACAACCCCTAGTGTGGCTGCCAAGCCCCTGGGGACAGCAGGGCTCACGGGCCACTCCTGGTGACACCAGGGGCACTTGCAACCACTGCTCTGCTTGCAAAGCAAACAGATGAAGGCAGGGAAACAGGAACCACCCAAGCCATGCTGAGGAGGTTTCCTATGGTTACTGCTGCCATGGAAATATGTTTTTTTGTTGGCTTGATCTAAATAATCTCTGGTTCCTTGGCTGCAGTATGCTTCCTGCAAGGTTGGGTTGGATCCCTAGACCTTCACCTTGCCGCTGGAATGCCAACGCACTGAGCAGTGGCCACCTTCCAGATGGTCCAGGAGCATCTCAAACCTGAACTGCGTGAGCTCTCCTTTGGACTCTCTGAAGTCTGTGACTTGGTTTAAAAGAGAAGAAGAGGAAAGAAAGTGGAGGGAGGGGAAAAGACATCCTCTACTAATTGCTCACAGCTGTGTCCGAGCAGCTCCCACTTCAGCTGCCAGGAGCTGCAGGCTTGTGCTCTCCCCAACAGACTCCAGAGCAACAGAAACCCCTCAGAGGGAGAGGGACTCTCCATCCATCCACAGAGCTCTGCATAGGGATTTCAATAATTACACTTACACACTCCCCTTATCAGCAAGAGCAGCCATTATGTTTTTTATCACCACAGCAGCAGCATCCACACAAGGGCAATGGATAGGGGCTGAAATGTTTGCTGCAATGGCTGAGTACAAAGTGTCTCGCTCCACAATGAGAATAATAATTGTCACACTGAGCTCTCCAAGTGATAAGCCCTGGTATCAGGGTCCTGTGAAGAGCGGAGCCACACGAGGGAAGAAACAGCCTCTCCAGCAGCAGAGAGGCGCACCCTGAATTTTCTGTACACCTCTTGACCCAAGCACTGGGGAACTGAGAAAGGTTCTGGCCATTGGGACTGCACTGATGCATGTCTGGGGTCTGCAAGCATGAGAAAAATGTTCTTTACAGCCATGCTCATGAGGTTTACCCTGAAATTAGTTTTCCTCACATCAGACAATTCTGCTAATGTTACAAATTCCTTCAACATTAGATAGTGACCACAGAGATGCTACAAGCACAGGAAGGGTCCGGCTTTCCACCACCACGGCTGGGAGATTATTCTTTGGAGAAAAAAGCAAATAGCCAAATGAGCACCACAAATTGCAAAGCCAGCTGCCAAAGGTCTCAGCTGATACCATCGGCCATCCTTAAACTCGGTGATAGACTTACGAGCCAGACAATGAAAACGCAATTCATTATTTGAAGAGTGACTCACTGGTGTAATAAGGATGGATTACTGGGGGGGGGGGGGGGGGGGGGGGGATGAGGGGGGGAGAATGTCTTTGAAAAAGTCTAAAAGACTGAAGATTGACTTTTTAAAGGCAAACAGAAAAAGAACAAAACCAAAGAAAAACTCTTGAAAACACTGAACAGACTCTCCACAGCCGAGAGCAACAAAGAGGAGGGCAGCGCCCCGTGGGCGTCAGCCAAAGAGCTGCGCCCGGCCCCTCCAGCGGGGACGCCGGCTTCCAGCCTTTATCCCACCAAAGCGCTGGCTGGCAGCTTTTTCTTTCACCCCACACCACGCCGGTGACAAAGGCCTGTTGCAAACCCTCTAATAACGCAGTAAGAGTTTTCCTGCCGGCCCAACACAGGCCACACGCAGCACAGCACGGCCGGGCTCCAGCGGGACGCATCCCCAGGGCAGCGTGGATCTGAGCGGCCGGCCAGGAGCACCGGCAGGACAGCCTGGGAACGGGGTACGGGTGGCGACAGCTCAGCTTTGCATGTCATAGGACCAGTGCAACTCTTCATCTCCCACCTCCTCCCTTTCACCAGCTCAGCAGAGGCTTCAACAAGCGATTTAACCCATTTCCCTAGGCTTGGGTGGATGCACAGGGAGCTCCGGACCTTACACATCCAGCAGCACCGCGCTGTAAAATCATCCACCATGTCCCACTAAATCACAGCCTACACTGCTCCCAAATCCATGACCACAGCCTCCAGCACCAACAGCTGTCTGCTTCTAGGAGATCCCAGCACAAGGCATCCATCCTCCTTCCAGGTTTTGTGGGTCTCCCCCGGGCAATCCACCTCGAAGGGCTCCATGAGGGAACTGTGCTTTGCCAGTGTCCGGCAGCACAGCCCCGTGGCGGAGGCACCAGGAAAGTACTCACCAGCCAAATCCTGCCTTTGGGATGGCAAACCCCACTGGCTCATAACAGGCAGGTAAACTTCTACTCTTTGCATACCAAGAAGCAGTTGTAGCCATTTCCCAAAAAAACCAAAAACAAACAAACAACAAAACAAATCCCGACCAAACTTTAAAATTATTTGTTTATAAAATACCTCACAAACTCAGAATTCAGTGTGTCTGCTCTACAGACAGCTATCCACTTAAGTGTAATTCACAATCACACCAGATACAGAATAAACCCCACAAAATCAGCCCAAATCCCGCAACAGCTTATAAGTGTTTTTTTCACACCATTTATAAAAATAGAATTGCACATGGCCACTTCAACACAGACAGAAAATCTACCCACACTGCCCGTTCCCTAGGAGAAATTCTGCTTTTCTGGCTTTTGCCAGCAGCTCAGTGGCAATGGAGCCAGGCAGAGCAGCCCCAGTTAGAGCAGCTGCAGAGCAGGGCTCTGTGCTCAGCTGAAATTCAATCAACAAGTGTCCAAACTCCTTTTGAGTTCTTGCAATACAATCCTGAGTGGCTTGTAAAGGACTTCAAACAGGCTCCCTGGGCTTGCCCGGAAACAAATACATACCTCACCTGCTCTTTTGTACATTGCATACAAAAAATTAAAGAATTTATTTTAGGCTTTTTGCCAGGGACAGCACTGCCTCTGACACTGTAATGCTCTGGTTATGTGGATACTGTGTCTCCCAGCCAACACAAACAGGATCCCTTATCAGTCTTGGCTGTCTTAAGTGCTGTTTCAAGTGCTGTTTCAGCAGCAGGGCACAAAGAAATGGAGTCCACAAGTCAGAAAAAATTGCTGGGAGTTCCTCAGATGTAACTGTGAATTCAACATTTAGGAAAAGAATTGTCCCAGGGCAGGGCAAAGCTGATACCTACACCACAACCACACAAACCCCCATGCCAGTGGCCTGGATGCCCCCTGGTAGAGCTACTGTTGGAACAGTGGGAGCAGCATGAGCCATCACTCATCACCCCTGCTCTCCCTACTACCATGGGGGTGAAAAGCCCCCCCAAAAAAGTAGACCTGATTTTCCAAACACTTACACAAGTGTTTAATCTCGCAGGTCTAAGAAAATAGGACAGCTGAAGTCATTGATGCCAAGCCAAGAGCACAGTGCAGGATCCCTGAGCTGAGCTCCAGTGCACACAGCCACCAACACCAAACCACCTTGGGCACAGGGGCTGAAGGGCACTGACTGCCACTGAAGAACCTGGCAGGGAATGGCTTCTCTTTTCTGAACCTGTGACTAAATAAGCACACAAAAAAGAAATTAAAAACAAGCTAATGATACCAACCGCTTTGTGAAAGGCTTTAAAATCAGGAAACAAAACCAGCCTTTGATTATTTTTTTTGCACCCCCTCTGCCAGGGTGACAGTATCTCTGGGAAGCAGGTAACTCCTGCCCACCCCTAGGGACAGGAACAGGTCCCCTAGGGACAGCAGCAGCCCTTAGCCCTCTGCAGTCCCTTGGGGACTCGCGTCAGGAGTGTTGTGATGGATCTGCAGTGGGCTAGACCTGCACTGGCTGAATTTTGCCCATTTCAGCAGGTTCCCAACTGCAAAATGATGAATTTTCTAAAACCTTCCAGGCTAGTACAATTCACCATGGCAGTGATAGGAACATCAGACTATTCCAAGATAAGGGATTGCTATTCTCACATCTCCAAATCCTTTCCAATAAATATGCAAGGAAGTGCGGAATATCTGAATCTTTAAGGAGAGAGTCACAAAGCCTGTTATTCATGCCAGGGAAAGGCTGGGAGTGTATGTGTGCAAGAGACATAACCTATGAGAAATGCTGAAAACATATGGAAGCAATAATCTGTACTTTTTTTTTTTTTTGGAAGTAGAAACAAATGCTTCAGAATTCGGTGTTATTCGTTCATGTGCTGTGTTACAAATATTATTGTTTCTGCTCTCTGGATGAGGAACTAGGCAGCAAACTGGAGACCCAAAAGCACCCAGGGATGTATGTACAGGAGCGTACTGGGGTGTACCTCCCATGGGCAGGATCAGAGCCCTAGGATTGCAGCCAAAGGCTGCAAACACCCAGAATTTCTCACTGCTCATGCACAGCAATCTCCAGAGCACTGGGAACTAAACAAACACACCAACAAAACAAAACAAACATCCACTGCCACGAGAAACTCCCTGCCTACAGTCAACAAGGCAGAGAAGGGAGCTGCAAAGCAACTTGTGCATCATCACCCAACAACATCAAACATCACAGGGCTTCTGGTCCACCACCTCATTTTGGGTCACTGTCTCATGACTGTCTCCTCGCCCATAGGTTTCTGTTATCCAGCGGTCAATCACAACCCTTTGGGCTGATCACCTGGGATCTCCAGGCAGCTCTCTCCTGAGAAGATGAGAAGTTTGTCTTTGCAGATGCTTGCTGATCCAACAAGGCCAGATGAGATCAGACTTCAGCAGGACTGACTGCAGTAGATTACAGCAAGATGCTCAGTTATGGAAATAAATAAACAAATACTCAAAACAACCATATGCAGCAAAATTTGTTAATATGGAATATTACTGAATATTACATCAGGTCACTTAAATTTGCCCTGAAAGGCAAGGGCCAGGCACTGTGTGCTGTACAAACACACAGCACTGATATTAAGAGCACAATGTGTGACAGCAATGCATGAAGAGAACAGATCTCTTCCTCAGCAAAATGTGATTCCAAGGGACAAAGATTGTGTGACGTATGCAAGGAAAAAGATGCTCCAAGAAAAGATGTAAGACATAATCTCACACTGAAACTAAAACCCTGGCAAACCAGTCTTTGTCTTCATGTCATGTTTATTACTGCTTTTCAAATTCTTCTGCAAACCAGAAGAATAACTATGGCAACAAAGACTTCTCCAAAGGTTTTCAGACTCTATTTTTAAAATTGTCTTCTCTGTCACAGCATCCAAATTCCTTCCCTCAGAAACCAGCCGTATGCCACTGCCTCTGCAGGCTTTGCAAACCAGGTGGCACATCCTCCCTTCCTCACACCAAAGCTCAAACACCATCCTGAGACCTGGGTGTCCTGCTTCTATCTTTTTAGTTGGTGGGTTTGGAGAAGGCAGGGAGCAGGGAACAGCAAGGTCTGCTGAACTGCAAGAGCATTTTGGCTTTCTCTAGGAGCAAATAAACCATGGCTCCGTGTGTTAAACACATGCCAATCTTTCAACACGAAGGATCCGCTATTTTAACTGAGGCACTAAGGCTGTAATTTTACTTCACCCAGAGTAAATCTGAAATTAGTTCTTCACCGTAAGCTTAACAGCAGCAAAAGCGAACCATTTGTCACCTTTAAGGTTTGCATATTCACACTAATTGCACCGGGACTAGGTTATAAATTCCCTTCCCTGCTTCTGGACCACCTCCCTGGAAGGCTTTTCTCTGCAAGACATTATGCAAAAGACACTGCTAATGGCTATTCATTCACCAAACTCCAGTGACAGCTTTATTTAATGCCAAAGCTTGTTAACAAGCTGAATGGCATACAGTTTAATGTAATGCAGATCTGATTAGAAAACAGCAACCGGGCTCCTAAGGAGTTCAATTTTTATTGAATTTGATTTCCCTTTTTCCACACAAAGCCACCTTTATTAATGAGGATTTGGTTACCTACACACCATTTCCATTTTCTAGACTGGAGCCCACACAAATGAACTCAGTCCTTTGGCACTTTGCTGACAACACACCACAGCAGAAAGTGATGAGACAAGAGGAAGGAGTCGTTTTTCTGCTCAGACCATGAGAATTCAGGGTTTTACTGGTTATAGTTTGATAGCTGTCTTCATAGACTTTGCCCCCAAACCTTCTCAGAAAAACCACTTACTTTTTCCTCTTTGAGGCCAAATGATTTAAAACTATAAATTGAATTTCTGCCTCACAATGAGAGGCAGAGATCTGTGGCGTGCAGAAGAGAGCTCTTTGAGGGAGCAAGATGTAGGCTCCAGTTGGACCGAGGTGTTTTCAATTCCTTGCTTCCACCACATTAGCATTAAATATACTGAAACTGCTACAGGATAATTCACCCACTACCTTGAATGTGGGATTATAATTTCAGAGCAGAATTACGAAGATTCTAAAACAAACTTCAAAAACCAGGGACGTTATTTAATTATTTACAATCCCCTTTAATCTTCTTTTTGCACATCACCTGCAGTAGAGAGACCAGGCTTATTCTGAAAACAGTTCTGCAGAATATAATTTATTTTCAAGAGGTTTCCCTGTCTCAGGAAGCATGCCTGTGCTTTCAGGAATGATAAATTCAGCAAATGCTCAGAGCCATCTCTGAGGAAAGTGGCTGTTAAAACAACATAGGAACACAGGAATCTTTATCCTCCAACAAAGCAATCTGCTTGCTTGAGGGAGTGCCTGCACAGATCACACCTAAAATCACAGGTAAATTGAAAATACACAGTCCAGCATAATTGGGTATAGACAATCCCTGCCACAGCAATGGCTTCAGTGCCTGCAAGTTTATAAATTCTGTCTCCCTAAAGCGTTATCACCACTCTGCATCTTTGAAGCAAAAACACCCCATTTATATTTATCAGCAAAACTCTGCTGTCAAAGGATTATAAAAAGTCTTACAAATCTCTACAGGTCAATTGATCTGATTTATACCCCTAATGTGAGGATCTCCTTGCAAATCCTTGTTATATTTCAGTCTCATTCTGCACGTTCAGGTGAGCAGCCCTACCAATCAGTGACTGCAACATCTCCTGCACAGAGGGCACAGGTTCCTCAGCATGTTTTCAACCTACAAACGACTGGGAATAATTTATCTGTTCGCCTATTCCTGGCATTAATAGACCACTGGCTAGTGAAAAATGAACGAATTTCCTCTCTATTGTGTTCTGGCAAATAGACTGCTTTATTTGGTTTAATTGCGTAATTACTCTTACATCAAGGCAATTAAATGGGAATGTCTGCAGGAGGGCTCTCAGCTATTCGAGTCCTGGTGTAAGGAAACTTGGTGTAAGGTCTAAACTGCTCAGTGGGATGCAAACCTGGAGCACAAAGGCTGCAATGCCTCTGGGGGCTGACCCCACCCATACCCAAAGGATCCCTATCCTTCTCCTGCGCCAGGGGAGAGCACTTCTTTCCTGAGAGAAAGCTGCTAGAAAAATCCACACAGTTGTAGCAAAAATCTTCTCCCATGTCTGGGGATCCTCAGCAAAGGAGATGGTTATGGGTAGTCCTGGCAGGCTGGAGGCTCCTGCACATGGGGCTTGACAGGATCTGGCCTAGAGGTACTGTGTGCCAATGCAGAGGGCACAATCTGAAAAGAGCTGCAACATCCCTCTCATCTGACACACCCCAGGCAGCTGTGTGCCCCTTCTGCTGGGCCATTTGGCCTCTGGTGGGATCCTATCAAAATTCACTTAATTCTTCAAAAGCTACTGTACACTTGTACTCTCTGACATAATGAAACGTGACGCACAGCACCTCAGAAGTCCTTGAAGCAGGGGAGAAATACCGTAGTGACCATGGCTTTTCTTCTTATCCTGCATTTGAAAGTTCTCCTTGGCACTTTTAAGTATTACAAAGAGGCTCTGCAGGGACACGAGGAAATCCAGGACAGCCTGAGGACCATGGCGAGCCCCACCTGCTGCTGTGCATCCCTCAGGGCAGACCTCAGCCTATGGAACCCGTCCCACCACACCCTGGGGCAAATGCCAAAGGGAACAATGATTTGCAAGGCTAAACATTAAGATATAACTCAACAGGCATATATCAGTCCCCATCCTTGCTCTGAATCCAAGCTTTAATCTGGTGAGACACAGCTCTGAGAAGTAGGGCAGAGGCTGGGAGGAACGCCAAGCACAGCAGATGCTGGAGAAAAGGGTATACCCTGAAAAATAAGGTTAAAAGGTCGTCAAGGGCTCCCTGGCCTACTAAGACTGTGTAGAGCTCCCAGGGCCCACAGCCCAGATTTAATATCACCAAGTCCCAGATCGCACATCAGCAGGAACTCATTTCGAGGCAGCAGAACATGGGGAGGGGAGAAGGGGCTGACCCAGGAGAAGGCCAGGGCTTGCTGCGCTTAGCAGGCACCGGCACTGTCAGGTTTGTAAAGAGACAGAAATACCATCTTTGTAAAGACAACAGAAAAACCCAGAAGTACTGTTTTTGCCGGAGTTTCAGGCAGCGGTTTGGTGCAGACCGCAAGAACCCCTTCAGCCCCATTTTTCCCTTCCCACCCCACCCCACCCAAGTTGTCCCTGACAGGTGAGGGCAACTTCAGCCCCCGGCATGACCCGGAGCAGCAGGACGAGCTCCTGACCGCACTGGGGAAGCTGCGAGTCGGTAATTGCCAAACCAGTTACCCCAGTGCCGCATCTGGATCCTGCTGCGCCCCGCACCGGCGGCGGCCACGGGCATACCTGAGTGGGGGTGGCCCACCCGTGTCCCCAGAACCCCCAGCGTGGGTGGGGAGCGCGCTTCGGACTAACACAAGCCCTCCCAAAACAGCCACACCTGCACTCCGGATGCGCACGGAACTGGGAGGGCGCCGCAAAGCCCCGCGAAGGGAGAGCCGCGATCGGATCCAGCGTGGGGCGGGACGGCGGCGATGGGCCGGGGGAAAAACGGGGCGCTCGCCGGGCCTTACCTCCACTTGTGCAGGGCGAAGCCCGGGCACTGGTCCCCGCAGGTGTTGCAGGGCTGGCCCCGCTCCGGCTCCCCCGACGCCGTCAGCTGCAAGGAACAGCAGAGTCAGCGCCGGCTGCGGGACGAGGGCGACGGGAACAGGCACCCGGGGGATAGGAAAGGGGCACGTCCGGGGGAGAGGCACCCGCACGGCTGGGAGAGGGCAGGGGAAGGGCTCGAGCGGGGACGCACCCCAAGCAAGCGGCACATGGGGGCGGCGGGGACCCGCCGGGCGCCGGGGAGCAGCCGGAGCGGGCGGCGGGACAGAGCCACAGGTGGGAGCGGAGCGGGGAACGAGGGGCGAGGGACCCCCCGGCACTCACCGAGCGGCTGGAGAGCCGCTTGCGGGAGCCGCGGCCGAACATGGCAGCGCTCCCGGCGCGGAGCCCGGCGCAGCCCAGCCCGAGTGCGCGGCAGCAGCGGCCGCCCCGTCCGGGCCCGTCCCGCCCCCCCGGCGGCCGCCCCTCGGCCGCGCTCCCGCCCCTCACCCGCCCCTCAGCCCGGCAGGCACCGCCCCGGCACAGACCGGCTCCCCCGCCCCGCTGCCGTGGATCCCCTCGGGGTTAACCGCGCTCCCCGGGCCCTTCGCGGCCCTGGCTGCTCTCGGGAGCACCGTGCTCGGCCGGGTGTGCAGTGGGCAGCGCGATGTCCTCGTTGGGCTCCAGAGCTGGGTGGCGATAAAGAAGCTGAGCTCCCCCAGGGCAGAGCTGGGGCTCTTCAGGCGCACGCTGAGGTTACCTGCGCTGTGACGGGGGTTTTACTGGCGCAGGCACGGAGCGATCATCCCGGGTTCCTGCCGGGCGTCTGATCCCCTCCTCAAGGAAGACACGTTTAGCCGACAAACACGAGCAGGGTGCAGGAAAAACACTGTCAAATATGTTTGCGGCCTGAGATGCTGTAATAGGACACAAAGCACCTGTTACTGCCCCGGAGCTCACGGTGCTCCTGGAGCTACATGTGGGCCAGGAGGGCTGGGAGCCTGGGATCTGTGGGGCTGGGAGCTGTCATCCTGGGATCCATAGGGCTAGGAACCTTGATCCTGGGATCCATGGGGCTGGGAACCTTGATCCTGGGATCCATGGGGCTGGGAGCTGTGATCCTGGGATCTGTGAGGCCAGCGGGGCTGCGATCCTGGGATCCATAGGGCTGCGAGCTGTGATCTTGGATCTATGGGGCTGGGAGCCTGAGATTCATGGGGCTGGGGGCCATGATCCTGGGATTCGTGGGGCTGGGGACCGTAGGGTTCCCCATGCATCATCCCACTCTTGTCATACATACAGTGCACTAAAAGCAATGCCCACCCCGTGCCCCTGGGGTTTGCAATCAAACAGCACATCTGGCGCAAGGCAGAGCAAAATGAACGGTGGGGAGAGGAGGAGCAGCAAACGCTTGACAGAGCACAGGGCTCTTCAGAAAATCTTCCCCAGTGGGGCTGGAGCGGCTTCGGCATTAGCATTTCACAGCTTCACCCAGGGTTGTGGTTGTTTGCAGATCCTGTCAGCTCCTTCCCCTCCTTCTCTGCCTCTTTGTTCCCTTGCCTTGCTGCCTCACAGCTGGTTAAAATGGTAACCCTTTGATAATTTCTTTCTTCCATTTAATCAGGTCTCATTTTTGTCAATTCTTCTCTTGTATCTTCTTCCCTGGGAGGCTGAAATGAGCCTGGGAGCTGTGTGGCTCAGGTGGCCTTTTGAAGAGTCTCAGACAAAAAGTTTCAGGGAGATTTTCACTCTTTCCTGCCATAAATACTGTGCTTCCTTAAAAAAAACAAAAAAACAATCCAAAAAACCAAACAAACAAAACCCCAAACAAAACAAAGAAACCCAGCCTAAGGAAAAAAAACCCTCCAAATGGAGAATTTTATCATGGAGAAAATTTCCTTTTCTATAGGCTTTCTTCATGGCACTGAGAAAATATTGAATGCTCCCTGCTCTGTTTTTCTGTGGTTGCTATTTTTACCTTTCCAAAACCCTCCAAGCTTCCCTCTATTGCTCCCTTCTGCTAAATTTCCTCATCATTTTCCTTCTTGGTTTCTCTCCCAGTTTCCAACTCATACAGTGGTGCACGAATACATTATGAACTCTCAAGGGAAGAGGCGATCTCTCCAAGTATACATTTCATCACACAGTGGGCAACTGGTTGCAGACTGGGGTTTGACCTCATATTGAAACATCTCAGCCTCCAGCCTGTATCCAGTGTCTAATACGTTATCAGTGTGCTGAGTTACTGTTAGCTCTGCAGGAGGACAATGGGATTTCAAGGAGTGGGTGTCATGCAAGAGAGGGCCTGAAAATCTCCAGCACTTTGGGTGTCTTGCATAAGGCTCAGAATATTTAAAACTCCAATTAAAACTGCTGAAATAAAAGCAGTATTGGATACAGGACTTATACAAGATTCAACGTGCTGTGGGAAATGCTTTAAAGGTGACCTGCAAATCCTCTTTAATTGCTCTGCTGTTGCAAGAGATGCTGGGCGCCCTCAATAACAGGGCTGGCGAGGACATCTGCTATGAGTTTAAAACAGCAAATGTAAGTCAAAGTTGGAGGATAAATTCCTTGGAGGTGTGGCTGTACTGAATCACAGCTCCAGTCTTCTGATGAAGATGCAAGTCCTAAATTGCTACCTAAAACAGGGCTGGCTGGTCCATGAAGCTACCAAACTTCCCTGTCACCCTGCATGCTTGTGTCCTCCAGGCTCATGCCAGCAGATACTGCAGGCACGGGGGGTGACACAAGAAAAAGGCAGGGGAGGTTCAGAGCATCAAGGCTTGCATCAGTGTGTTCAGAGGAGGGAAGATAAGGGCTCTGCCTGGGAGTGCAGAAAATTCAGATAAGAGGGGTGAGGGGGGCTCACTGCTTCTGCTCTGCTGTGCCTGCAGAGGGATCTGGGGAAATCAGGTCCATGCAGAGCCATGAAAATGTTCAGGTAGCACAGACCCCAGTGAAGTCAGGTCCTTAGGGACTCCTGCTCACCTAAATATCTCATGGAAACAGCAATTTCTCTCTGGTCTGAGATATCCAGGGTAAATGAAGGGCCATTCAGGAGGAACCCATCCACTCTTAGGGATACTCAGATGCTCCCTTTCTATAAGGAAACAGCCAGGCCAGAACATCATCTCTGGGATGTATTTGGGAAAGGGAGGGGATACATTATCTCATTGGCCTGAATGCTCCTCTTCTCTTTCCTCCCCCAGAAAAGCTGCCAAGAGTAAAGATCTCTCAGGAAATAAACTCCCACTCCCTTGTTCTCACCATGTGCAAAGGGGATGATGCACCATCCTGGCATGGCTGGGTAGGCAGGGGACAGCAACACAGCTCCAAACCTACCTGTGCTGCCACAAGAGCTACTTTCAAAAGGGTATTTTGCATTATTATTTTTATAGACATGGAGATCTTCCTCTTGAGTGGAGGCAGACTCAGCTTGGAGGTGGGGGGTGTCAGATACTGCTGTCAAATAGGCTCAGAAACAGACACACATGTATAATACATGCTAGACAGCTTGGCTGACAAATTATTGTTTCTGCTGTCACTTAAATTGTTCCATACGTGATCTTCCCCTCCCATTTCTGTTTCAATCAAACCTGCCTAGGGATGACTCTCCTTCCAGCCCTTCTAATGACTAAACCAGTTTAAAACCCAGTTTGCTCCATTCATGCACTGTGTGTTGGACCCATTTTCCTTTTGAAGTTGTGGACGGCCAAGGGGAGGGAAATGACAGGGATGCTCTTTGCTTCCTGCTCCCTTTTGTACCTGATACGACAGAAATAATTATGATGAAAATTAAAGAACTCAGGGAAAGGTATAATACAGCTCCTGTGTTAGCTTTTGGTCACAAGGTAGGTGGAACAGGGACTGGTATGGGATAGATCTGTGCAGAAGAGCAGCTCGGAATGCAGGGCAGAGCTGTCATTAGGGCTCTGTTCTCCTGGTGAGCTCCATCCCATGTGGGACACCAGCACGTGCAATAGCAGCAGTGATTGTGCCAGTGGCTGCCAGTGGGCAGTCCTTACCACCTGGGAAGAGGAGCTGCAGGTCCACAGCAGTAGCTGTAACCAGGGGATGGGAAATATGGGGATAACTTGTGCCACCAAAGACCATGGAAAGTCTGCATCCAGCTCTGGTCCAGCAATTCTGGATGGGAGTTAGCTGGCAGACAAAACAGTTTTGTGTGTGAAGCCAGGAAAATTTGCTAGTCTTTCCAGGAAAGTGCCCCTGGCTTTTCTATCCTACAAACTGTGCCTCATGTCAGGAAATCACGTCCAAAATACTCACATGCAGGAAGCTCTCAGCATCCCTCATCAGCTCTGACACCCCTGTGCCTCTTACAGTCCAGCCCTGACCATCATCATCAAGGCAGGGGTAGCACCAACAAGAGAGCAGTGGAGTAAGACAGAAAGCAGCTCTCATTTTTATGCTGGACCCATCCATTTCTTCCCTCTGTGATGTCAAGGTGAATTTGGCTGTTGCATACCAAGTCAGTCCCCTCATGGTTCCTCCTGCCAGCAGCCTGTGCAGGTGAATTACAGCTCAACGTGAATCCTGTCTCCATCTAGTACCCTGAAGGTTATAAATGTCTGACTGTTATTAGGAAGTTATTGTCTGAAGCCTTTCAAACAGCAAAAGGAGGGCTTAAAAATACCTCTAAGTGCAACAGCTGCTGAAGGAGTGTGATGGGGACTACACATCTAATTTGCTGCATCTTTCCTCCACCAAGCCTTTTTCTTCCTAGGTAAATGTGCCCCCATGAGGGTCTTTTAGGAGTTCCCAGTGTTTCCGCTCATTCCAGCTCCAAGATTTGCAATTACTGCAGGCAGAAAAGGCTGTGCACAAACCCCAGTTTGAGGTGGGGAGATGGAATTTCAATCTGTGCTGTGCATAACAGGAACCCAGGCCGGGATGAATCATGCTGTGTTACTTCAGTTTTAAATTTTTTTTGCGCTGCGTAGGATTTTCTGGGGCATATTCCATCAGGCACGTAATGGTCAGATTCACTCTGAACGTTTATTACACTGATACTTTGAAGTACACACACTTCAAATGTCACAAATGGCAACAAAGTGGGCTTAGCAACTTAACAAACCCTTCTACAAGTTCTGTAGATCATAGATTTTCTCAGTGCTCTTTATCACAGCCATTTGACTACTACTTTTTTTGTTAGATTTCTCTGTTCTGAGGTATTTTGATTAAAACGGTACTGAGTAATTGCACCTTTTTTCTTTCATCAGTACACTCATTTGTAAATATCCCAGGAATTTTTTTTGTGTCCTCCCACCCAGGAATGCAAATGGCCATTATGTGCTCCCCAAGGTATCTCCAAATAACCCTTCTCCTTTTAACCTTAGGATTTTATTGTGTTAGTTGCTAAGTAACTGAGTAAGATTTATAGCCATCTATTGTTAATTTTGAAGGCGGTCTTCAATTTCCCTGTAAATAGCATTTGGGAGTTGGAGTCCACACCAATAAAAACTTGGAGCCCAGTCCCACTCTGTGGAGAGGAGCACCTGCTATGAAATGCAGAGCCAAGTGGATACATAAAACTTACCCTCTCAAAAAGGGACCTGCCCCTCTCAGGCTGGGCATTGCTGAGGTGCTGGAGGGACCCTGGCCTCTGATGCCAGCATGGCAGAGTGTCACAGGCCCCCTTCCCTCCCTCCTGCTCCTTTCCAACCCCTCTCCTCATCCTTCAGGCTGTTGCTCTCTGAAATGAAATGCCAGTGCTTCAGCTTTTCCCAGGTCTGTATTTCTCTGCTGTCAAGCTCAGGAACCCCTCAGCACAGCTCCCCCAGCCTCTCTGACAAAGGGGTGGGAGATGGCCCCGGTCCCTGTGGTTGCTTAATGCCGTTCAATTTGAGGCTAAACAAAGCAATCAGGTGGGACTCTGCCAATTTGCACACAACATCCTAGTGCTATAGCAACAAGTAACTTTCTACTATCCCCCCTCACTCCCTGGAGCTCTCTTTGGCGGAGCAGAATTATCTGCTTTATGCTGTAAATTCACACTTCTGCCATGCTACTTTGACTTTTCAGGACCATTTATGAAGATAAGGGAAAACAAACCAATTTAGGGTAACTGGCAGAGAGGCAGGTGTCAGGAGGCACGGCAGGAGGTGAGCTGGCAGGAGTGAAGCCATCCTGCCCTTCCCTTGCCACAGCACTGGAAGTGTCACAGATGTCCAGCAATCCCTCACATTAATCATTCATTTGCCACCCTGCAGGTGGAAAGGTCCTTTGACTCATGTTTTTAAAGCTGTTTTATTGTCTCTTTTGATTGGGAGAAAAAGAAAAGTCTTTTACTTACCATTTTACAGGGTTGAAGCCTGCTAATAAATAGGGTAGAGAAATGCCTAGCAAAACCAGGCTGCTGGTGGTAGCTCAGATCATGAGAAATTAGGTAGCTGGTCAAAGGGAAAAATCAGAAAACTGTCTGTGGCCCTGAGAGGCCAGAAATTGTTTCTTTTCTAGACACCAATGCTATCAGGTTTTACACTGGTGCTATTTTTGCCTGCTGGAGCCACCAGTTCTTTAGCCAAGGCAAACAGCCCAGGACAAACCTGCTGTCAAAAGCTTCTGGTTCTCCCAGGTTAAATGCTGCCATACATTTGAGTTCTTGAAAGCCCCAAGCCATTGGGAATGATCAGATGGGAAAATGCCATTAGTGAAATCTGAGTGCCAGTCGTACCTGGAAGGCTTCACATGCCACTTGCACAACGTGGAGGAAAGCTGAAGAGGAGGACACACTCAGGTTATCTTGGGCAACAGCCTCTCTGGGGCAGGCAGGCAGCTCTCAGGGGTTATTCCAGGTGAGCTCTGCCCCAGCACAGGGCACACCCACTGCATTTTTCCACACAGAGCAGGATGAAGCTGTCGGTGTTGACAAGAGCTGTTGAAATGTCTTGAGGACAACTCACTTCAAGCAATTCAGTCAGCAGAATTTAGAAATATCTCTAAAAAGTGGATCTGAAGGGTATCACCTCTCCATTTGCCCTACCTGAATGGAGCAGCAGCTCAGGTGAGAGTCAGCAGAGTGATCTGCAGGGGTTTCCTTAGATCACCTGTACCACTGATCTGGGTTTACTGTCCCCCTGAGACGTGGATTTGAGGAGACATGACATGCTATGGGATACTCTAGGAGGAGAACAGTGAAGGAGAGACAGCAAAATGTTTCGGCAGCTGAGCCCCAGCACAGGTAAGAAGGAAGGCCATTGCCTCGTGCTTCTACAGACAAGGCTCAGACTCACTGTGCTGCTCCTGTGCTGCCAAGAAACAAACCTCCATGGCTGCTGCTGCCCTACATCTCCTTTCAGCAGCTCGTGGTTTGAAATTCTAGGTCTCAGGTGTTTGCCAGTTCAGCTGTGCTGCATTTCCTGAAGCAGGGAAAGGCTGTCACCAGTGTGTACCTGCTTCTTCTAAGCTCTGGCAAGGCATCAGCCTCAGTGGGAAGTGCAGAGCTGCATGCTCCCACCACTACAGACGTGCATCCTGCTCCAAAGGGCTACTCACACCTGGGACCAAGCTGAGAAATTTCATCTGGGAAGTCCAAGCCATGCATGAGGCCACAGCTCCAGCCTCTGGCAGCATCTGGTACCTGCTTGCATCCTCTGCTGCGGGCGGCCTCGCTCCCACCTGCCGGAGGGGGGGCTTGGAGGCACCACCTGTATTTACTGCTACTTGTATTTGCCAGTAACAGCAACTAAACTGGACATGTCTGTTCTTGCCAGCGAGTTTGCAGGGAACCATTCCCATTTCCCTGCTGCCGGCAGCAGGAGCAATGAGAGCGTTTCACAGTCAATGCTCCTTTCTGTGTGGGGCTGAGGAAGGCAGGCAGCGAGCTGTGAATAGCTTCAAAGAGGAAGGTCAGAGGATGGATTAGAAAAGGACAATGCAGAAAAGACCTGATTAATTTAATTGCTCATCTGAAATGTAGGCGCAGACTAAAGAAGGATGAAGAAATTATAAGCATATGAATGGAGCCAAGTAATGATTTTAAGAGAGAATATCAGAGCCCTGCCTCCCCCTGCACCCTCTGCCCCACATACAAAGGGTTTTGTATTCAGAGATTACTCCAGACTTCTGGCTCTTCTCCTTATACTGTCTCTTCAGAAATGGAGAGAGACACTGACTACCAACACATGTTTAATTAGCTGCAGCTTGATCTTGTTGCTGGCGGCTCAGACTGATCATTAGAGCCAGGCATGTGCCAAAATCTGTGAGGAGATGTAATGTGGAAACCATTCTGCTCCCAGAAGAACTGAGGTTTTCCTGGTGGAAATAGATTGATGGGCACGGCCTCAGCCTCTGCATTTCATATCCTGCCTTGAAGGACCTGGATTAGTGTCACAAAGGAGAAATGCATTTCTACCTCCCCTTGCTTAAAACGGTACCTACATCAGATCTTCTTGTACTTACAGTCAACAGATCACATCTCCAAACACTTCAGAACCAATATTTATAACTAGAGAGGGGCAGAAGTAATTTTATGGAAAATTTCACAGGTTGTTTTGTTTTGTTTTTCAATTGGAATAAACAAACAAAAGAAACCTCCCCAGGAAATATAGTATAAAAGGCATTTGGGTTAGGTCAAAATACTATGCTTTTTTTTTTTTCTTCTGAAATCTGTGCCTTATATTTGCTAATGTTAAATAGCAGGAAAATTAAGCCAACTTTGAAGTGGAAACTCAGACTCTTCTGTGAAGGCTGAAAATAACTTCTTAGCATTCTTCATCTCGCTATTGCAAAGAGAGGTCAGAAACTTGTCAGCTAAATCTGCTTCTGGAAAGCTACAATTCCAATTGCCTGGATCACTTCACAGGCGAAAATACTTGGAAAATGTTGGCGTGAGAGTGACAGGCACCACTTTCGGTCATCAGCTTCCTCCTCCTGCTCAATGCAAGCCGGAGCTGCCTCCAGGAATCTGTTCTGCAGAGGGACTCATCCCCTCCCACAATTTGACCAACACTACAAAGGGTTGTGAGTGCTGGATGAACTGAAACACTCTCTTACAACGACCTGGTTGAAAAAGCTCTCCGTTTGAAGAGTTCAGGTGATGGGAGAACTTAAGGCATGGGCTGAGCCACTTCAGCTGTTAATGACGCCTGGGTTGGGTTGAATTCCTGTTCCTTTGCCTGGTAATGGGAGGTGTCTCACCTCAGTGCTCTTCCCCTGACAGAATGCTTTCTTCTGAGTCAGCCCTCAATCATCTGTTTGAGGAATTGTGTTGGAAAGACTCAACAGAACAGGCTTCTCCTGCACTCTTCAGTTTTCAAAGCGTGGCTATGGGGAAAGGAAGGAAAGGAATAAAATGTTCTGATTTAGGATTAATTCCTTGAGACATGCCTTTCCAGCAGCCTTCAACAAAATGTGTTTTATTTTTCTGTAGAAGAAAAATGCCCATCATTGGGGCAGAAGGCCAAAGTGATCAAGCAATCACCTCTGTCTCTGAAGGTGCACAAAGAGACTGAAGAAGAGTGCTGCAATTGTCATAGAACCTCAGCACTAAGCACACAGAACCTAAGTACTGCAAGTGTTAAAATGACCTTTCATTATACAGGGCTGGAAGGTTAAATATGATTCAGGGTCTGTGTATTAATTCCACAGCAGCTCACATTTAAAATCTTTGTAATAATTTATTAAGGATAAATGATAGAAAAGACATTTTTATGAGACTGGTAATTTAAAATAAGAATTGGGCTTTTGAAACACTGCATGTTCTGATTTCTGCATCTGACAGTGTTTCAGACAGCACAAGGGAGGAATCCTCTCTCCTTTGAAAAAATAAAAGCTGGAAAAGGCTGGACCTGCCAGCACTAAGAGATCTGCAGCATTTTCTGAGACAAAGCATGAGAAATATATAAGGGAAGACAGAAATTGCAACTTCACTCTTACCTGCAGTATCTGGGGCAGCAGTGATGTAACACCGGTTGCCCTTCAACACTTGATTGTCATCCTGGGAGGCAGTCCCTACATTTGCTTCCTTTTAAACCAAATTTCTCCTGCCTGAATTTTCTTGTATATTTGATACTATCTTTTCCAATTTAGAAAAGTTGATTTTTGTTTTTTGCATATTTCTTTCCATAACACTAGAAGTGGTGTTGACCAGGCCCATTATCCCAGCTTATCCTTTAAAAACATTTACAAAAGGAACTGCTTGTTTCCCTTATATGCCATGTCAAAGGATGTCCCTGGTCATAGAAGGCAGCACCAGCCAGTTACCAGACATGTCTGAGCAATGCATGGGACATCTCTGAGATGTGCTTATGCATATTATGCACCTTGGACCTGTCCTCTCTGGACAGAAATTTGGGAGCATCAGCCGCTCCAACCAGCAGGATATGAGTGGGTGGTCATGGCCATTCTCCAAGGAGGCCCCTGGTCCACACACTCCAACACAGGTTTGGGGCAGGGCTCCATAAAAATAACATTCTTCACATCCCTCATTCCTTTTGCATGGGACAATCAAACCCACACCTTGGAAATAAACACCAGCACAGAAAAAAATGTTTACCATTAAATGTATTATTCCCTTGTGTACAAAGTATTTTGCCTCTATTGTAGGACACAGGTATTGAAATATGATGGCAAATGCAGCAAGACCATACAGACATGTCATACAGGTATTCTCATTTCCTTTTGAGTATAAGCAGAAAGAAAGGAAACATTGTACAGGAAAGTGCTTGCAAAAAAATACCCCAGTTTGTAGAAAAATAATGGCATTGATATACAAAACCCAGAGTTCTTTCCTGAACAAGAAATGTGTATTGTCTCTGATCCTCGAAATCTGCTCTATTTAATGATGAGCATTAAGGAATGTCAGGATCGGTGCTCTGCCATTTTTTCCCTTATAGTTTATTTTGTATTTTTTTAGGTTCTGCTAGCTCTGTTAATAGCTGCCCTGAAACTATATGGTAGAAATGAATTTGTACAGGTCAAAATAGTATTTCTTTTTATAAATAGCCATTCACTTCATTTCACTTCACTTACAGTGGTAAAGCACCACAATTTCTTTCTGAAGTTCATAGTGCAATTTTCCCTTTTCCCCTACAGAATTTGTACATTAGCAATTATCATTAGAAAATCACTATTCCATTATTACTCCTTTCCCCTTTCCCTTTTTTCTCTTTCTCTTTCCCTTTTTCCTCTTTCCTTCACCAGTTCTCCAGCTCTGGGCTGTACCACAGCCCTGCTTGCCTGTGAGGTGTCTCCCAGCTGACAGGAATGTGTCAATCCCTGATTGTCAGGTTTCACTCCAAAGGCTGAACACAGCCTGGCACACACAGGTTATTAATCCAGGCATTGGATCATTTATCACCATTGATCCAACTCTTTTGTAACACACTGATTACACATCCTTTGGGGAGCTCTGTAAAAGACTCATACAAGATCCCAAGGTTGTGTTTCGTAACTGCTTGCATCCAAAATGGAAAGAGTTATCTGGAGTAGCAGATAAGCCTCTTTGGTTTTCCAAACTGCTGGTAATTTTGTGCTGAAAAGCTTCCTTTCCTTGTACTTTGTGCTCCTGGCTGCCTTGACATAAAAGGTGAAAGGGCAGCACCTTCCTATCACTAAGTTGTGGAGAAAGAGATAAGGGAGACAGTCATAGACTACAACAGTAACCTGATCACATCACCCCCGTTCAGTGTGCTACGAAGCTCTGTGAAAGCGTGGCATGCCACAGGCAGAGGGCTATGTACAGGCAGGAGCCACCACACCTAAGGGACATGGCTCCTCAGTTTGATTAAAAAAAAGCCAACAGCAAATGTCTGGCTGTACACGGGAATGAGGAGAGGCAAGGAGCACAGATGCCTTGCCAGGAAGATCCAAAGCAACGCGGGAGTAGGCGTAAAGCAGCTTGCTTTTGAAGGGGGGGCAGAATCATCTGTAGGTACAGAGTGATCTTGCTGAAAGGAGGCAGTGAAGCCTCCCTTTGCAGATGGTCTGGGAGTGAGTAGGAAGCTGGGGAAATGCTGCAAGTGCCTGCAGGGGAGTACCCTGGCCAAGAGAAGGGGTGGCTTGGCTGGGCGTGCTGTCCCCATCCCTGGGCGTGCTGTCCCCATCCATGAGTGTGCTGTCCCCACAGTCCTCACCAGCCCCATGGGGAGGGAACACCACAGGGATGCTTTTGTCTGCACGCTAGGATTTTGTAACAAAGTCTGTAAGAAACTACATCTCTTCTGAGAACACAGCCCAGGGAAACATATGGCCTGATCAGCCTGTCTGGGATGAGTTAATACCCCGCTTCCAGATGGAGTCAGGAAGCACAGTGGCACATGCAATTAGGAGACAAAGATACATTTTTTTTTAAAAAGTGAGTTCACTTCAGAACCCTAAAAAAAAGGGGCTTGAGCTGAAGATCCATCTGCAGGAATTTTCCTAAACCTGAAACCTGGGGTAGATCTTGATTGATTTGAATTGCCTGACAATTTTTCTGCTTTATCCCCTTCTTCAATGATAAAGGCACTGGATTAACTAAAACTACAGAGCATTAATAAATATCATGTTAGCACCAGACCAGTGCTTTCAGCACTGGCCACAGAGGTCATGTGAAATTAAAAACATACCTAGAAGATAAAGATTGCTAATGCAACTAGCACAGTATTCATTGTCATGTTTTCCTTGAGTGCTATCAGCCTAATCCCTAAAAATAAAAATTTAAGCACATCTTGTCTAATTTCCTTGCATAAAGACAGATTGAAATGCCAAAAATACCCCTATGCAGATTGTGTAGCACCGTGGAGGGCCAAAGCAGCCCATAACTGAAGGAAAATTACTGACTGAAAGTAAACAACTGAATACAGTGACAATTAAGTATCACTTGTCATAATGCTACATATAATGTAGAGTATGCAAAATGCAGTGGTTTGACTGCAGGATTTAACAATAAAAAATAAAAATAGTAAAAGCAGCCTTAATATAATGATTTTACGTACAAAAATATTAAATCAAAATAAATAATCCCAAACATAAATATTATACTGTACATTAGGAATATGCAATCTATATACACATATACACAGATATAAAAGTGGAAGGCAGAGGTATTGCATCACTATCCTTCATCCATCTCTCATCTCCCTTGGCTGCTCCCAGAGAACCTGGAAAACACAGAAAAGGTGCACATTTAGAGTCACCCTGGCCTCTGGAACATGTCACTAGAGAAAGTGGCACAAGAGCAGAGAAAAGGTGGGTGCCAGTAGGGTGGGGAGGTGTTTCCAGGTGACAGTGCTGTATCCACAAGGGTCACTGGGGAAGCAGGGGATCCCACCAGGATGCTGTGTGGGGTGGGTGGCTGTCGCCAATGCACTCCATGTCTTCTTGCAAGCATGGCCTGATCTGCTCCTTCAGGGCATTTTGGGGGAGATTCTCCTTCATGCAGAAGGAGCTGAGAACTCACCACTGCTATAACACCTGAATGTCGAGGCCTGTTCCAGATGATGGAGTGCACTTCCCACAGTAACCACCACATCTTCCTACTACTTTGGTACCATCCTGCAGGCAAAATCAGAAATAACAGCTCAGTAAGAGCTCAGAAATCCCATGCTGTAGAAAGGCCAGATTTGGGTTACTCAAGCCACATTTTTTAGGGTGTATAAGAAAACAAATGATGCCAAAATCAATCTATGAAATCACTGCTGTATTCAAATATACACAAAGGTAATTCTCTTTAGTGCTAGCAGGTCAGATGGTGGACACAAATAGGAAAGGGTAGTTTTGATTTATTAAATTGAAAGCTGCCCAAGGAGAAGGCCATTTGGAGGCTATCTCAAGGATATCTGCTTTCTCCAGTTTGCCCCACAGTGAATAACAGGAATGAGTAGAAAACTTGGCTTATGCAAGAAGAAAACCACTCTGGGTCAGTAACAACTGCCCAGCTCTGCCTGAACATGGGAAGGGCACGGAAAGGGTATTTGCAGGCAATACCAGGAAACATCCACTTGGAAGGGAAAGTCCTGGAGTGGCTCCAGAGACAAGAGAGGAGGAAAAGTGACAGGGTGAGGTGATGTCACATGCTGAGGTGCCAACCCTCCTCCCCTTCCCACAGCTAGTAGGGGTAAGTATGGTGTGGTCCTGAGGTTGACCTGGTCTCCAGGGGAGCCTAGAAAGCAGGGTGCAACTCTGGGCTTGAGTCAGGAGATTAATGCCTCCATCTGGCCTTCCTTATCTCACCTCTGCAGAGTCTTTCTCCTCTTGGACATTAGAATGGACAGACAGTCCTTGAGGGGAATTCAACCCTCAATTACCAGAAAATTGGACTTAAGCACACAACAAGCTTGCACAAAGCACTTATTTTTAAACGAGCTCCACCCTGCCCTTGACATTATTGATCTGTAACTGCAGCAGGCTGCTATCATCTCTTCTCACTACACGGTTCTTTCTTCTGCTCCTGCAGGCAATTACACCCTTGGAACAGCACTTGACAGATGCCACCAGGTGATGGAGGATTTTTGAGCACCCCTGTTCCTTAAAGTTGTTTTAATTTTGCCAGCCATGATGTTTTCTGCAACCCCAAAGTTGACTTCTCTCCTTTTAGAAGGGGAGGATAGAAAAGTACCTGTCTGAACTGACATACAGGGCTGGTCCTCTTCCACCTGTAGTGTGGTCAGATCTGTAGCATGAATTCTATCAAGAGCATCAGCACAGAGGAGATTAATGCTCCCCAGAGCCAGGGGGGAGACTGAAAGCAGTACAAGAGAGGATATTTTGCCAGTTGATGTTTGTTAAATGATGGTGACCTCCTTTGGAGAATTTTAACAGGGGCAATTGGGATGACTCACATGAAATAACAGCCAAAAAAGCAATCCTGGGTTTCTACCATTTCAGATTATGACACAGAAGCAACATAGTGAAGGCACACAGTGACTGCAGGAGGTGTTAACAGGCAGGCAAATTAAGCAGTAAAAGTACAAATTTGGCTGTGATTGTGAAGGGCTGCCTGGCTTACCCTGAGGCTCCAGCCAGGCAGTGACAGGGGATGGTGCCTCTGCAACACTCTGGTGACCTGAGACTTTCCCAAGGAGATAAACCCAGACCAGACCAGCAGGAAGGTCTACATCCTCCATGCTTTCTCAGCCATGTGTTGGGAACAATTCCTACTCAGGGCACTTTCTGGCACCAGACCCTACCTGCAGGTCCAGCTCTGCTCTGCAGCCCTGACCCTGTCCTGCTGCCCTGCCTTGTGATGCACACTCCAAGCTGGACATCTCAGGCAACTGATTAAGGATCTGTCTGCCCCACAGCACTCAGCACTTTCAGCTTCACAGTTAATCAGGCTCACTAATTAATTGCAATAACTCAGATCAAGCTAAACCCGCGAGGGCCTCGCCCCACTACAATTACGTACAACACTTTAATGCCAGATGATCATTTTTTGTTACTCTCTATTGGAAGATGTTGCCTTGAATGACAATGTGGTGATCAGAAACTTCTGATGAGCAGGTATGGCCACAATTAAAGTTACAACTTACTGGGGATTTCTGAATTTCCGACACCGCGTAATTCCCTTGCGAGAGCCACTTGGCTGTTCCCATCAGGGACAGGCCTGTCCCGTACAGGTCTATGCTGAATCGACCCTAAAAAACAACAAGAGCCTGGTTATCCCAAAATGCCATGCTCCAGACTCCCAGCATGCCACGCTGTCACTTTTCTAACAGCATCTTGACAGCAGCGTTTTCCTCATTTTCCATTGCTCTGACCACGATCATTGTACAAATCACAGCATGGCTCACATTAGGAATTTCTTCTCCTTGGTGGCTGCAGAGAAGGAGGGGTCTCAGATTGCTTTTGAACTGCCCTTTTCCCCCAGGTTTTCACTTCTTTACCCTGGTTTTGCACTGCTTCTTCTCTGCCGGCTGAGGGCATTGTTGGCTTTCCCATGGCAAACTGCAGAGCCTGACTGCTCCAGCAGCTATGGGAAGGAATTTCTGGGATGTGCTGCAGCTGCTCTCACTGCTCCCTCCTCAACTGGAGAGGGCACACTTGTCCTTGTTTTCCTGATTTCCCACTGGTTTTTTTCCCCTCCAGACTAGTGAAATAAAAACTACTTCATTTCTTTAAAAGAAATGAAATTAATTCCACTTAATTCCACCCTTGCTCGAAATGAAAAAGACGGATGGAAAATTAAGGACTGTGCCAGCATCCAACACTCAGCCCCCCAGCCCTCCCCTCACCCCTATGGCAGACTCCAGTCCTGCCAATTTCTGGAGCCATGGAGGCATCCTTTGGACACATCCCCAGGCTGACCCACAGCCCAGCATGGCTGTGCAGTACCAGATGGCTGTTAGCTTTGCTCCTTGCACTTGCTGCCTTGGGAATGCTGATTTTCTGTGAGGAGCAAACTGTCTGGGTCAGGTGGATGGATATTAACATTTATGAGCATTCCTGTGGTAAGGAGTCAATCCCCAAACTGCTGAGCTGTGCAGGAAAGTGTCAGCTCTGAAAGCAGGGAGAGAAGGAGATGGAGAGGTTTGCCCTCTGCTGCCTGCTGCTGTGACTCCCTGTTCATGCCCTTTGCCAGTAATGCCCACCCAATACCTTGGACTATCCAAACAGATCACTTACCATCCCCAGCCCCACAAAAAGTAGGTGTGCTGGGAACATGCAGCAAGCCAGCCCTAACACAGTGTTATTTGTCTCCTACAGACTTTTGAAAAGCATCTACTCCCTGCTGCTCTCTCTGCCCAGCATTTCCACCAAGTCCTCTCATGGACTGATCCCCCTGTCTTCAACCTAGTCCTCCTCCCACAGCCTCTTTCTTCCCTTTCTCCTTTACTGGGGCCTTAGGGAATGTCTCTTAGGCAGCCACTGGCCTGATAACATGGAAAATGGAAACTACTTTCTTCCCATTCACAAAGGGAACTTTCTCCATCACTTTCTCCCTCTTCACAAAGGGAAAAGTTTCAGATCGCTGAGATAAGAACGTGCCACTCACTGAAGCTGGGCTGCTTCGATCAGCAGTAATTAATAGAGGGCCTGAACATAACAAATGGCACCAATTCCTGTTAAATGCTCTTGTCAAATACCTGCGGGCATTTGGCAGCGCTGTAGCAGTCCCCAGCAGTGGCATAAGGAACAGGTCGTCCATCATGTGTCTGTGCAAACTGTAAATCCGTTGCTGTGAAGAAGAGTTGGTGAATAACATGGAAAGGAAGATGCAGGGAGAGAGACAAAATAAATATAAACATACTCTTTGCTAATGTTTAAATTCATCAAAGCTGGCTTCCTACATTAATGTAGGAAGTCAAGATTCTATATTTTTATGATATTAAGATTACTATATTTTTTAATATTAAATATCCTGATTCATCCCACATGTGATTCCCAGCACATGGGCACTGAATTTAACAGGACACTTACACTCAGTATTTACAGCTCAGTTTAAATCTGTTGGTGATTGAGGAACAAGGTATAAATAACAACAAAACTCAGACCCTTAACTTGGGGTTTATTTCGCTATCAAAAAATTCCCCACTTTCAAAAAGGCCACAGCACCTTCTAAGTCTCTCTTTTAAACAAAAGCAAACAACATCTCTGCTCTCCTGGCTGCCCCAGCCCAGGGGTCGGGTTTTCAAAGGGAATTGGAGTATTTTGCTCTGGAGGGATCTGAAGTAACTGAGACTCATTTAGATGGGGATGTGAGATAGCTCCTGCCTGACAGAGGTAGGTGCCCAGCTCCTTTTGAAATTCAAAGGGAGCTGGTATCAAATTCCCAGAGGGTGGTTCCTTTGAGATCTTTACCTAGAAGCTTTTACAGATTATTAGTTGCTTTTTACAGATTGATAGACTGGGAGGTCTTGAAAATTAAGTGATAAAACCCACTTATCAGATAAGGAGTCGTTTTACAGGGAAGGATTTTGATTTGCTAAAAAACCACTTAGCTATTTACTGAATGAACTCCCAACAATATGTTGTATTTTTAAAACACTTGCTGAAAACTGATAGCAGTGGAGTCAGGGGACTGAAACCATAACCCCATGGAATGCTACAGAGTCTCTGGTGGTGGGATGGGCTCCCAGCTCACAGGAATGACAAAAGAGAGTGTGTTACTCTTTTTGCACAGCTATATTCTCTTTCTCCATTGCAAATCCAAGTCCCCAGCCCTCAACACAAATTATTTCCCTGTGGTCTGGCTCTTCTGAGAGACTTCTCTGCCCTGGCCACTGGGAATAGCATCCCCACCCCAGTGGAGACCCAGGCCCTGGGATCTCCTGACACCTCTGAGTAAAGTGGAGGGGGGTGGGGGAGTGGGGTAGCTCCTCCCTGGTCAGGCTTTGTGTCTGAGTCCATTCTGAAAAGAGGGGACCAAATGAAATAAAATAAAATCCTTCACAAAATGCACTGGGCTGCTGGGAGCATGCAAATACTCATTCTGCAGAGCAGATACAACAGGAATTGCCTTAGTATTTTCCTGTTTTACAGGGAAACATGAGCATCTCTGATGCACTCAGTTTCCCAGTGTAAAGCAGCAAACAGGTGACCAAGCCTAAAAGCAGTTTTTAACAGGAATAATGCTCAAGAATATTGCTCACTAGAGTACTACTGCTTGCTTGTAGTTACAGCTATATTTGTGTAAAATAAACATTTTTTTTTAATGGCAAGGCCCTGTTTTTACTCACTTATTATTTGCATAGTGTTCAGGTCCAGCCTTACTTTGCTGAAGGTGGAAAACCCAGCTGCTGTGTAATCTTTCCTACACTGGCAGTCTTCTCGTCTGCTCCCGTTATACGGACACTCGGTCGGGTTATGCAATCTAAATCAAAAGAAAACCCTTTCTACTCATGACCAGGAAATATTGCCATGGAAAACAAAAACACTGTGAGGTTCATGATCACAGGATTTCTTACCTGTATCCATACACCTCTGAGAAATTCTCTGCATCCCCGTTTACAAGGGTCACATACTCCTTCGGGCTATCAGTCTGCATCCCAGAGCAATACACCTAAGAGAGAGAAGCCAGAATTGTGTCATGTGCAAAGGCATCACTGAGACAACCAAAAGCAGAAAATCCAAGAGTGGAAGTGAAGACCACAGGCAGGGTCCTCTTGAACCTTCAGAAAAACCATGAAGTATCATTCTGTTGCTGAAATGCACCTTTAATGTCTTTCCTTTGACTTGCAGGAAATATTCACCATCTTCAGTGACACCTTCAAGATTTTTAACATCTTTGCAACTCCTTGGCAAGTCACCTGAAACAAAACAGAAATATTTGTAGTCACTATACATCAAAATTTATTTTGGAACACTCTGAGGCTTCCAAAGCATCAAAACATCTTTTTCATTTTTAACAGCTTTCCCTGAAGTGTCTTAGTGCTTACTTGGATGGCTCCCAATGCTTGGAAATACTGCAGATCTCCAGGAGTTTGAGGGGAAAAGATGCTGAAGCCATGAGAAAGGCAAAAGAAGGTGTAAATCTGCAGACTTACAGTCATGGACATTGTGACATGTCCTCCTCTCTTCAGGTTTCAGGTCCACATGGCACAAGCTGCTGACTTGGTCGTCGTTGGTCAAACACTGCACTGAGCGGTGCATGACCCCAACTCCGCAGGTGACAGAGCACTGTGGGACACAAGACAGAGATTCCTGCTTTATCTCAAGGGTTTATGGGCTCCAGAAGAAAGAACAGAGACAGATGGATTCCCTTGTATCAAGAGACAGCAGCAAAGACTTCAATCCTGTGAAGTGTTCAAGCACAGGCTTAATTTTAATCAAATGAGTAGTCCCTTCGGTAATTAATCCCTTCCTTATTATCATTGATTACTTCAAGACTACCATACTTTGCTCAGTGTTTGCACACTTTGCTGGATGAGGCAGTTGGTTAAAGAGAACCATGTGTTCAAGTGAAATTGCTTATTTTTCATATTAGGAAGATTGCTGTTTTCCATGCAAATTGCACCAAAAAAAAAATGGACCCTCAAAATCTTCTCTCCCCTCACCTGCTGGGAAAATGGCTACATCTGTGCAAACACTGGGTCATCCTCAAACCATCCAGTCTAAGGGCAATCCTAAGGCTGAAATTGAACAAATTGCTGGAGGTACCAAGCAGCAGAGCATCCAGCTACTGAGTGTGGGCTGTGGGAGGTGGGAGCACCTTGCTCCTCCATCCACCACTTGTTCTTTCAAGTACTTGAGAAATGAAAATCAGCTCTTTCTACAGCTACCAGGTTAGGCTGTAAAGAAAATGAAGCTGCTCATCCATTTAGAAATTATTATTCTAAAGGAATACACCATGAAGAAGATGGTCTTCAACGGCTCATGGTATTCACAGCTTGAACATTTGCTCTTTATCAAGTCCAGTTCCATAAAATTTAGCTGAAATGCTGAATGGGACTCTCTGTCCATCAAAGGTGATGGCATTTTACATTAAATCCCTTTCAAAATCACAGCTGACAAGGGTCATGGCACTTGGTGGTCACTGGGACATTCAGCAGCCCAAAGTGAGGAGAAAGGTCTTGCTCCCTGAAATGAGTGCTCATTGCAGTGAAGTTGGATTAATGAGTTGGGCATTTTACACTTAAATTCTGAGGGAAAATACCAATTAATTGAGGCTGAGCTCTTTGCTATAACTGCTCTGTGCTGACTCACAGGGAGGATCTGAAGCTTCCTATGGGGCAGGAGGAACTAAGGTTTCAAATGGCTTTGCCAGTTACCGTGACAACTTCTACTACGTTTTACTTGGCTTGACACTCATCACCTTGTAAAGGTTTGACAAATTCCTACAAATGCCTGAGCTGGGTTAATAAATCAAGTTTATGGGAGAAACATCACATTTCAAAGAATGTCAGAAGCCCTAAGAAGTGAAATGTTATCACCTTAACTAAAATTTGATCTTGTAGTTCAGGTCCCAGAAGAGGCTCCACACAAATAACTTTAGCAGAAAGGCCAGGTTCTTTCCCCTGACCTGTCCCAGCATTTGTAAGGAGGGGGAGGAAAAAACAAGAAAAAAATCGTTTTAAAGCTTGAATGACCAGTGTTTCAGCCTAATGCTGGCTCCCAAGTCTTCCTCAAACGTGTGGCCAAGCGGGATCAACTGCAGTTGCTAGGGACCACCAATCCTTCTAGCACAAGGCTTTCAAACCCTTGTTTTCTGCAATGACCCCACTCTCAGACTAAGCACTCAGCATGGCTATCAACACGGCCCCAAATGTTGGCTACACCCCAATTTTCATGAATGACTCTACTTGTAGCTGCTGGGATTCCCCTATATGAAGGGGAAGTATGAAGCCCTACACATACAAGGGCTACAGTCTGAAGTATGGAGCCCTACACACACCAGGCCTGCTGCTGCACCAGAGTATTCCATGCATTAATTTAAGCATCTCTAAAACACTCCCCTGCCAAACCTTCACTCTGTGTCTAAAAAAATAACCCCAGGTCGTTCCAGCCTTTTTGGCCAAAAAAAGAAGTTTGCCCGACTTACGCTTCCCCAGTTTCCGACGCGCCAGGAGGCGGAGATGGGGCACTCTCCGAGGTAGCAGGGCTGGATGTTGGGGGGCTGTGTGCCAGGACAGTTGACCATGTTCTGGTAGCCATACTCGTAGTGGTCCTTCCCGGTGTAGATCTCACTGCAGGACACGAGGCGCTGCCTGTATCCCTTCCCGCACGTGACGGAGCACTGCGGGCACAGCAAGGACCGGTGAGCACCACGTGCTTCAGGAGGGCTGCCCAAAATGGGAGGGGAGGAAACCAGGCCTGACGGCTTCTAACACAGGAAACTCATTCAAGGGATCACTGGTATCTATTTAAGCCAGTCATGAATAGTGTAAGTGGCTACTACAAGCCTGACACTATCTTTGAGCACCCAGTTCCTCTTTGGGCTGCTCCAGGATCTACAGCTGCTCCAGGACTCCCTGCTCCACGCTGGCTCCTGGCCACGTGTTATTTCTTCCCAAGCACAAAGAAAGGAGCAGAAGATCCATGGGAATTCAGACATGGGATACAGAGAGAATAGAAAGTGCTCAAAGTTGACCCTGAATTGCAGGTACTTGTCAGCAACTAGAAGAAGAGAACCAGAAGAACCAGCAACCAGAAGAATGAGAAATTCTTCTTTGTAATTAGAGGATAAACAGCACTTCTGCCTTCCTCAAAGGGCTGAGTGGGACCTGGGAGAGCCAAACTCTGTAACTCTCTTCACCTCTCTGTCTTCATGGGCCTGAGTGCTCCCAGGTGGTCTCCAATGCATTGGGGGTGGGTAGAGGCAAGGAGCAGCCAGAGCTCCAGCCTGACAGGCACCTCAATATTTCTCTTAAGAAACCACTCAGCAGACCAGGCTGCTCTGAGATATTCTCATGTCTCCACATTTCTCCCTCCTTGCACTATCTCAGGTGGCTTGGCTCTCCTTCCCCTCAGTCCTGCCATGTTTTCTTTTTTTCCCTTTTCTTGTTCTTTCTCTTTAATCAGTGCTGTGTCAGCAGCTGCCTTGTCATTTCCCTCTGCTGTTTCTCCAACTGGAAAGTAATCCTTCACTGGCTGCAGAAGGAAACAGGCTGAGATTAGCCCGTGTCCTCCCGCATGCGGCGCCCGCTGCAAGGAAAACTCATCTATTTTCCCTGCCTCCCAGCTGTGAGGGTGAATGTCCTGCCTTCCCTCCCTCTGGGTCCTTGCCCCTGCAAAGACAGCACTGAGGAAGGATGTGCCCCCATGGTCACCTCCAGGCTTGCCTCTCCCCATGATGCACATCTGGACCCTCACACAACTCACAGGGCCCCAGAGCCCCCAGGGAGTAGATGGGAATAAAACCAATTAATTAAATAAATGAAATAAACCAGCAGAAAACCAAAGAGGGTGCCTGCTGAATGCACTGTGCTTTGGAAGAAAATTGCCTCCAGATAATATTAGCTAGGACCCTGAGCAAGCTGCTTTTAGTCTTTAATATCCTGGTTGTCTCCCACAGCACAGCTCCTTTCTATCCAACAGGGAGACTGCACATCGAAATAAACCGAAAAATAAGAATTAAAACCCAGAGCGCTGCCTCGCCACTGTTGACTGATTTGGGTTGCAATTCCTCAGCAGGGGCAGTGTGAGGAGGAGGAGAGGGATGCAGGGATGGGGATGGGCCTCACCTCTGACCACTCTCCCGTGATCCAGATGTACTCGCAGGGCGGCAGCGCGCAGCTCTGCACCTCGGGCGGGCGCTTGCTGGCCTCGCAGTGGCCGCTGCTCTGCAGCTGCTCCTTCTCATCCACGCAGAACACCTCGCGGAACCGCGACGCCTCCCCGCACGTCTTCGTGCACTGTGTGCAACAAACAACAGTTCAGGCAGCCCTGAGGGACTCCAGGGAATGAGCCCACACCCAGAGCGAGCCCTCCTCCCAGTAACCCCTGTAAGCTGGCACTGGTATCACCTGGGGGATTATTTTCCACCAGGACCCTGCTGTGCCACATGCTGCTGCCTGTGCAAACTGCTCCTGACCTCTGGAGGTACTGACCCACATCCCCAGGAGAGGAGAAACCAAGGAAGCAGGTACTGGGATGGGGCAGACGTGGGGTCCAGCTGTGGTAGGATCAAAATATGCAGGATAGGGCCAAGCCCCGTTATTTCAGCCCCTAGTGAATACAGCTGTTTGGAGAATGACAACTCAACCATCCCCCTTGCAAAATTCACACTGCTGCACCGCTGGCTGTGGCTGGTGTGGGGGGTGCTCCTTCCCCAGCTCTCTGCTTTGGCATGGGGCACACATAATCATGCAATCATCATAGAGTAGTTTGGGTGAAAAAGACCTTAGAGATCATCTCATTCCAACCCCCTGCCAAGGGCAGGGACACCTTCCATTAGAGCAGGTTGCTCAGAGCTTCACCCAGCCTGGCCTTGAACACAACTCTACAACCACTGCAGTGGAGGCAGCCCTGCAGGTTTATTCTCTTTTAAACACTGCCCTGCCTGATATTAAGAGCAACCCATGCCAGACAAGTACAACTGCTCCCCAGGTCCTTCTGGAGATTTCAAGGACTCAGTTCTTTCTCTCCTTGTCACAGAAAAACGAGCCTGACTGTGAGGCTGTGTTCCTGGGAGCGAGGCTGTCCTTGGAGAGTATCTTAGAAAAACACATAAAACAAAATAAATCAGTGTAAGAGCAGCTGCCTAGATAAAACCCTATTTTCTTTTAGTTATTGCCTGTAATGGACTTCTAACACTTTCAACTAACTGGATTAACGAGGAGAAAAATGCATGAAAATAATCATTCTATAGAACATGTAGGAAATGTCTTCCCCTTAAGGAAAAGGATAAAACATCCAATCAGACTATCCCTATCTGTACAGAAACACCACTTGAAGTTACCTAGGCTTGGAACACTGTGCCAGTTTAATCTAGTTAGAGTCTTACCCTCCAAACATAATTTCCAGCCTCCCTGAAGCAACTCCTGTTCTCCTGGCTGGCCAACAATTAGGAAGATATTAGTGGGTTCAGCTAATTGCAAAATGCAGGCACTGTCATGGCCCTGTTACTGTAATTGGCTGTCAGAACCAGGATTGTAAGTTATTTGAGAATATTGAAAAATCAGAACAGTCTGTGGCAGCAGCAGCAAACCAGGAGAGCAGCAGTGAGTACAACATCATGTTGGGTGTAAATATTTAAAACTGGGGCAAAGTGGAAAGGGATGGGGAAGGAGAGGCAGCTCCACAAAACAGCATTTATTCCAAAGGAATAACTGAGGAGCTCTTAGGCAACAGTCAACATTGCAAAATCTGCAGTCTGCCAGAAGACCCCAAGGGCTTTGTGTGCTTTCAACCTTATTTACTCTCTTGCTTTGAGTCCTTGGAGTGGAAGCTCCTTCTAGGTCTGTGCTGAAACATGGCAATCCTACAGGGGTTGGAGGAATTTGCTGGAGTGTGATTTCCCCAGAAAGCAAACAAAGTGAGCTATATTTGCCCATCTCTGATTATCTCCCTATTACATAAGTAAAAACTGAAAGGGGGTCGTTGTGTGTGAATATGGCACCACTACAGCTCCATCATCAGGGAGCTTCCCTGACAGCTCTCCAGGCACCTTTTGGGGCAGCCTGAGCACCAACCTTCCTGCTCAGTGGGAGTGGGGTCACAGGATGCTCAAAGCTTCCCTCCTCTCTGCTTGGGCATTTTCCAGCCCAGCAAGGGGTCAACAATAAAGAGTGAATTGTTCCATGGTCCCTCACAGCCAAAGGAGGCACCTTGAAAGGAGGGGGAGGAACCAAGCCCAATTTTGTCTCATCTCCTTAAGGTATATTACAGACTAAATTTGCAAAGTACATTGGCTCATGCTTCACTTTAAGAGGGTGAACCATGTCTGTGCCATCAAGGCATCTTCTAACAGTGGCAGTGAAGAGCTATCACATCAAAAGCCCATCCTTGTTTAAAATCATTACTTGCTGATGAAAGACTGACACTCCCAAGCACAGGCCAGCCTGGTATGGATTTGTCTGCAAATAACAGTTGTGTGGCCAAATAAACCTGAGCCAGCTCTCTGCATTTTGTCATCATCAGAAACTGAAAGTTTGGTTATTTGTATTTTTAAGGGTAACTGGCAATTTAAATAATCCCACTGAAATATTAAATGAGGCTCAAAGACAGTGATACCATCATAAACTAAGTCAAAGAGAAACACTGCAGAGTTCCAATCAGCCACCCCAAAGTTATAAAACATTATTCATGTAGAAAGCAGAGAGTTCAGCTAGCATGGAAAGGCTATTTTTCCTTTTAATGCAGTGACAGATTTTTCATGAATTCTCATGTTCAAGACTGATTTAAATCTCATGGAAAACAGTGGGGCCAGGCTATAACAGCTATTGATAGCAAAATCTGAAAACAGGTCAGGCATTTGACAATATTTGTCTCTTTTGCCTCATCTCCCAAATTCTGAACTATTTTCCTGGCAGATCAAATTAAGGATAATTTCAAGCACTTCTGAAACTGCTTTAGAAGAGCAATAATAATAATTAAAAGAACCCCAAAGGCATTGCTTTGCAAAAGCATTGATTTTTTTCTTCTTTTTTTAAAATAACAATCTAACGCAGAGATGAAATGTACCCCCCCTGCCATGAATGCTTGAAACATGCCTTGGGTAACTCTGCAATTCAAATCAGGCAAGGATGGCACAATTTCTCCCCAAAAGACAAATGTCAAAGATTCAGAAGCTGCATGGCAGCTTTCAGAGCCGTGCATTGTCCTTCCACAGAGGCTCATATTAAAGAAAAAAAAAACTTACTTTCTCCCAATTTTCTCTTTTTCTTTGTGACTCTAGTCTGAGTTTTATTTTGACATTAGCAAGGCTCTTTCTATTGACTTTCTTCTCCCTGGTGAGGGCACTGAGAACAGGTGATTAATGGTGATACACCAACAGAGCAGTAAATGGTTTCCAGTAAGTTTCATATTCCTTCTCATTGTCAAGACCAACACTTTTTCTTCTAAACAACACAAGTACAACAACAAAAAGGAACAATTAAAAAACCCCAAACCCTCTTGAGAGATTCCCTTTAAAGATAAGAAATCAAGAACAAGACAGCACTGAGATGTTATTTATATCCTGCCTTCCATGTCCATTAGGGTTCATTGCTGCTCCCTGCTCAGAGAATACCAATGCAATCTGTGCCTCCTCATGGACACTGCCTATGGCTGGGGGGGAGGTTCTATTCTCTTTTTTTCACTGTGTGCACCAGAACAAAGTAAGAAGTGCTTGGAAGAAATGCTTGGAATCAGCCCAAGGGGCAAGCTCACATTGCTCCTGCATTTTCCTGTTCATGGTTACTTATGAATACTTATGAGGGTGAGGAAACCTCCAGTCCATCCTCTTAGTAAAGCTCCCTTGGGGAAAAAAACAAATTTCCACAATATGTTCCAACTTTGCCCAGTGCAATGGGGAGTTCTGGGAAACTTCAGAAAACATCAGTATTTGTATCCTATCAGGGGCTCCGAGGGGTGGGGGCAGGCGCCTCTCCAAACTGTTTTGAGAAGTTGCAAAAATAAGGGAGAGACGGTAAAACTTTGTTAAAAGTTGGACTTGATGATTTTGGAAGTCTTTTCCAACTTAATGATTCTAAGATTCTATGAAAGGATGGGGCAGAAGCTGTTTCTTTCCAGGGCTGATTACAGCCCTAGGTAAGGACTGGCACTACGTGCTGTTTGGTGACCTCTTTGCTGCCTTTAAATTTATTAGCTGAAGAAGTTAATGGGCTCTGTAAAACTAAAACTAAACCTGCAATGAAGCTGCTGGAGCCCCCTCAGCTGTTCCTACATTTCCTTTTCAGATGTTTCCATGTGGTATCACTGTGTGACCCGCCTGGCTTTGCCTCCTGCTGCTTCCCACCACATTTCCCTCTGTACTGGGAAGCAGCTGGGAAAGGGCACAGCCCCCTCTGGCCTCCTGCACTCGTGGCTGGGTTACACAGGATTATAAACCCAATTTCCCAGCACTGCTGAAATTGGGGAAATGAAGATAAACTTGTGTGTCCTGTTCCCGTCAGGCTGAGGTACCACATGCAGGGGCTAAAAATGGAAAAAAAACAGAATGAAAAGAATAATCTTGGTGTCTGGTCTGAACTGCCTCTGCCAAAAACTTCTGTGCATCTGAAGGCTGACACAGCACCCTCTTGGCAGTGCATGGGGGGGCTCCTCCTGCTCAGAATCCACTCGTCCTCCTACCTCCCACCAGCCCTGAGGCCACTCATGCCCACACTGCAGGAGAGTTGGAGTCACTCCCTAACTGGAGCAGCAGCTTTATCCCCAGTTTCAGTCTCGGGAGCTGTTTTTGATGGGAACTGATCCTGGTCACACAGAAAAGCATCCTCTCCCCCAGAAGACTTGATCTCAGCACTGCTCATGGTTTGATAAAAGAGCACAGACTGGGAGTGAAAGGATAGGGATGTCAGATGGAGCCGGGGTAATGGGGCAGGAAGGAGGGATTTACCACTGCTCCCTAACTCCTCCAGGCACTGGGCTCAGGCTGGAGCAGCACAGCAGGGCTCTGTCTCCTGGAAGAGACCCAAATCCTACCCAAGACCTGCTCAGTATTTGCATAGGTGCCAGCCAAACACAGGCCAGCATAAGCAATAAATTAACCCTACAGAGGCATTTCTCTGCTCCCTCTTTCAGCCAGCAGGCATGAACCTTCCCTCTACCTCTTTTGGTTTTTTTTCTTTTTTTGCAACCCCAGGTTGCAACCCGGACACCCTGACCCTCCAGCAGTGCTCCCAGCATCACGGCATCGAGCATCACAGCACGCCTGAGAGCACAGAGCTGTGAGCTGGGGGAAGGAAGGGAAGGGAAAGGGGAAAGGGGAAAGAGGAAAGGGGAAAGGGGAAAGGGGAAAGGGGAAAGGGGAAAGGGGAAAGGGGAAGGGGGAAGGGGAAGGGGGAAGGGGAAGGGGAAGGGGAAGGGGAAGGGGAAGGGAAAGGGAAAGGGAAAGGGAAAGGGAAAGGGAAAGGGAAAGGGAAAGGGAAAGGGAAAGGGAAAGGGAAAGGGAAAGGGAAAGGGAAAGGGAAAGGAAGGGAAGAAGGAAGGAAGGAAGGAAAGGAGGGAGGGAGGAAGGAAAGGAGGAAGGAAAGGAGGAAGGAAAGGAGGAAGGAAAGGAGGAAGGAAAGGAGGAAGGAAAGGAGGAAGGAAAGGAGGGAGGAAGGAAGGATGGAAGGGAGGGAGGGAGGAAGGAAGGAATGGAGGGAGGAAGGAAGGAATGGAGAGAGGAAGGAAGGAAGGGGGGTCCCCGCCGTTCTTACCGCCTGCCATTCCCCGGCCGCCCAGCGGTGCGTGGGGCACGGGGGGAGGTGACAGTCCCTCTGCGGAGGTGGCCGGCCGGCCGGGTCACACTCGGGCTCCTGGGCCGCCTTGGGGCCGCTGCCGTGGCACTGCACGGAGCGGCGCTGGACGCCGCGGCCGCAGGACACGGAGCACTGCAGAGAGGGACACAAGGTGAGTGCAGCTCCATCACAGCCACCGCGCCGAGTGCAGGGGGTCGCTCTCTGCTCTGGGCTCCGCGGCATCGGTAGCGATGATGAAAGATTCTCTTTTGTAATAAGATTCTCTTTGATAATATATACTAATGATGTTTCTGGCAAAAAAACTAACATTTCTGGGATTTGAAAAAAAGGTAGCGATGCTCTATCAAACTTCCAAGTGAGGCTTTTCATTGTGCAAGGGAAAACTGGGAATCTGAAGCCAGTGTGAATATTTGTCATTGGCTTCAGTGGGGTCCGGACTTCCTGGACAGGATTTTTAATGAAAAATCTGTTTTTATTGCAAAATAGCATCTCTGCTAAACCACCCCGACGTGCCAGAGGCGGCCAGGCTCTGAGATTTGCTCTGAGTATTGTTTCTCAGGCACCGGTTCAAAAAAGTAATAGTTCAAAATACATCAAATGGCACAAACAGAGTGGGCTTTAATGAAAAGCAAACTTGGATTCTATAGAAGAAAGTGTGTAGCTGCAGAGAGGGAAAGGTGTGATACAGCTGGGATTTCTTTCAGCATGCATCTAAACATGCACATACACCAAGGCAGGGAATACAGTTAGTTTTTAAAAACAAATGTCTTTTTGAAATGAACTGCATTTCACATTTCCTTCATTACACTGTGGGCACATTTCTCCCAACTTCAAGGCACAGCAACAAATGCCTGAATTTTTCTGTTTCTCAGACATCTTTAAATTATTATCTATATTGCAATATTATTAACAGCTTATTTTTTCCTTCACGCAACATTTCTTAGTGTTGTGACTGCACACTAACATCTTTAGCAGTATTTAATATTCCCCTGGAACAGATTCCTCCTGGCTAGACCTTAAAGTATGCTAGAAAGATTTGGAGCAAAGAGAATTTGCATTTATAGAAGAAAGTGCATAAAAATTAAAGGTATGTATTTAAACCGCAGCTGAATTAACAAGTAATATTAGTTATTTATAACAACGAATATTACTTATTAATATATCAGGAACTAAGAAAATAAGTTAACAGCCTGTTATTGCAAGGTCCACTAAAATGAGCCTTCTTAAGGCAGGGAATTGAGTGGTGCCTAATGGGGAAGCAATTCCCTCTTCTGTATTCCTCCATAATGCTCTTTGCTTTACTATCCAAATGCCCCATAAAGCCAAGAAAACCAGAGAAAAGCTGACTGTGACCATTTGTCTGGCTTCAGATATTCGGAGGAGGGTGGGAGTATTTTTGTGTAGCTTTTGAAAGCAGCACTGGGATTTCTGTCACTAGTGATGCAAATGCTTCCCATATGCTGCTGCTTCCCTGGGATTAACAGTGCTCTTTGTCCTATACATTCCATAGGGGACTCTCAAACTGAATAAAGGCACAAACTTGGAGAAACATACACACCAGGATGCCTGCCATGCTCTAAGATATCTTTTATCACCAACATGAAAAGTCCAGGTATGGATAAAAGAGCACAAGTGTCACCATGGCTTTTTCACGGGGGGCTGCACTGTGTGTGTGTGTGTGACCTGGGTTTGGGGAGAGGATGGTCCCTGCACTGTGCCAGAAACTCCACCTGATGCTCTGCCTGTGTTTTCATAACAGGGCTGGATTTCAGCCTGTAGCTGAAATATGCAAGTACCAGACAGCAGAATAAATATTGGTGTTTTTGTTAAATGAAAGGTAAATGGCCATAATTGACACCGCTTAGGAGAAACAAACACATTAAATCTGATATTTCAGTGCAGACATAAACACACTTAAAACTTGGCGAAAAAGCCTTTTTAGAGATAAATCAAAAATGCTTTGCTCCAGGGAAAGTGGGTTCTTAACAATCTAGAAAAGAACTAACCACCCTCTGAATACAAAACATCCAAAGAGAAAAAAAAAACTAGGATTGGAGCACCAGCACAACCAGTGTCCAACTGAGATTGATTTTTAACCATTCCTGTATTTTTTTTATCTTCATTTCCTCAGTAATTCCTTTTCCAGAAGGCAAAAACCCCCAACACCTACCTAAAGGTATGTGCAATGGGTTCTGTGCTTGTATAGTGACACAAGGATGCACTTTTATGGGAGAACCTTGCCTTATTTCACATGCAGATTTTTGCTGGTTTATTCAGGAGAAAAAACACAGCAGCTTTGGGATTAACATTCTGAGACAATTACACCTTCAGAAAGTTAGCAGTTTTTATGGATAATATCAAAGTGGAAACTGATCATGGTTCCTATTTGCAACAGTGGCACTGGAGATAGGGAAGGTCACATGGAGTTTTCATGCCAAATTTATACCCTGATCTACTGTGTATTCAGAGCACCAAACTTGTGTCTGTTTCATGCTCTTAAGGGGAAGTTCAGCACCTAAATCCAGATTGGCTCCAAGGCATGAAACCTCTGGCAAAGCCCTGAGGGTGTCCCTGCAAGGGACCCAGAACCAGCACTCCCAACCTGTGACAGCCCCAACTCTTCACCTGTCACAGGCAAAAAAAAAATGCTGCCAGCACCAGTGAGGCTCAGAGATCCATGCCACAGCATCTGACAGGGCTTTAAAAAGCCCAATTTGACATTGTAGCATAAGTGTTTCTACCCCTTTACTTCCTCCCCAAGCAAGATGCTGGCTGGCTGAGCACATCCTGCATCATGAACCTGAGGAGCTACTCCTGGAAAAGCCTGTTCTTAGCCTTCTCATTAGCATACAAATATTCCCTAATTGCCTGGTCATGAGAGATTACCTTAGACCATAAATCACCTCATCCTCCTATTAACTTGGGTTTCTTTCTCTAGTTGCGTAAAATTAATATCCATGATGCAGTGGAAAGCTGAGAATTTTAAACCACTTACTTTTACCAATTAGTATTAGTGTATTTTAATGCAATTGACAGACCATTACATGATTATGTTTACAATTATTAGTAAAAACTGCTTTCAGGAGTAGTCACTTAAATAAGGTGCAAATTGGATACCACAAGACTGTCTAATGGCCTTGCATTTCATTTTAGTCTGGCTCCTGTATAAAACTGAGGTTTCAGTCCTGAAGGTAATAAAGCTAATAATATTGACTTAATTTCCAGTATGGGAGCAGGGCTGTGGATTTCACAGGCTGGATGCTCCTATCCTCAGGTAAAGAGCCCAGACCTTGGTAACTGAACCTCCATGGTGAACAAGCACTCAAGTCCCTCACCCACACAATGGCAAACACTCCTATCCTGTGAATCCAAAGGTAAGGACTGAAAAAAAATTAATACAAGTCTGAAAACAATCATAGATTATTATTGGGTTTATTGTCCTTTTAATTAGTGGACATTAATTAACAGCATGCTGTCCTAGTCCTAACACTGGCATGTGTGCCTGTAGCAATGTGAATGGTTTGTCTTTCAGGGAACTGGAATACCCCAAGAATGGGTGTTTTGTACCTAAATTTGGAAGACAGAATGCAAGGGAACACGATGTTTTACAAGTTAACAGTTCATTTAGTCTGAGATTTTCAATAATTCCTCTGATTAGCATGCTAATGAGGTAGAGGGAAAAGCAAAGTTCAGAGTTAAAAATGTGATGCAGCAGATTCAAGGTGATGACAAAGACATTATTTTCAGGAAAGCAAGGATTCAAGGTATGCTTACAGCAAGCAAGAAGTTTAATAACTCAAAATACTTTTTCATTTCCAGCAGCCTCTGCTCTATGCATCACTATCTGACTTTTTAACAAGAGAAAATCAAGCAATGAGTTTATTTCTCAAAACTAAGGAAGATTTTACTTGAGTTATGATATCTAAATTACATTAAAAACATGAAAAAGAATAGATTTTCTTTAATATTATATACTAATGGTGTTTCTAGCAAAAACCTAAAATTTTGGAATTTGAAAACAAAGAATTTGCTTTCAGATAGACACTAAAAGCAAGCTGCCTAGTTTTCAGCTGGTACAAATCTGTGCTGCTCCACTGCTGTCCATGAAGCTGCACTGTTTTACACCAGGATCTGGCCCAAACCTTTACCCTGAATAATTCATGAGGACAGAAGTGATTGGAAAACCAGGCTCTAACCAATTTGATGGAGGAAGAATACCAAAAGGTGCAAAAGGGTACACAAGATGTCTCACCTGGCCCCAATCTCCTGCTTTCCACTTCGGACATCTGCCCCCTCTGCATTTCTTTTGCACGTTGGGCTTAGCAAGGTGTTTACAATTCTCTTCTTCTACATGCCTCCCTTCCTTTGACAAACAGTACACACTGCGGTGCTTTTGGCCCCTTCCACAGGAGACAGAACACTGTAAATATAAAGTAATAACAGATCAGCTTGCACACTCATACAGGGGCCACGGCTACCCAGGGCATTTTATTTTAGCTGGACCAAAAAGCACCTCCCCAAGTCCCCAGCAGGCTACAGAAAACTTGAGGGGAGTGCAGGCACTTAATATTGTATGATACTCTTGGTCAAAGCCCCCAGAAATGCCAGTATCAAAACAGAGAAAACAGCTGACATTCAGCAGGGATAACAGCCTGGATTCCTGGCATTGCTCCAGTCCTTTCAAAGGAGCAGAGTCATCTTACAGGGATCAAGGCAGGAGCCCTCAGTATCTACTTAGAAGAACTTGAAAGGAACCATTTCCATTTACCTTGGTACAAAGGGATGTCAAATATTGGTAAATCAGGAGGGTAAAGTGTGCTCTGCACCTTCACAGAGGGAAATAACTGCACAAAGGACAAGGCAGAAAAGTGCAGCGTTTTCTTGTCCTTGGTACAAAAGCTTGTGTTTGTTTTATCAGTGTAGTCTGACTTTTCTTTTTTTCTTCACTAAACAGACTGAAACCAGGACATGTTCATCCTTAAGATTTATGCATTTTGAAAACAACTCAGAAGGTGGCAAGAAGGCAGAGCCTGGAGAATCAAAGCAAAAAGCAAACCAGCAGGTATGTTAGCTGCAAGCTTTGTAGTGAAGCAACTAATTTCAACCTCCCTCTGCAGGTTCACTGAACTTTTTCAAATGTGACCACTTCTGGCATGCAAACCCCAAGCAACTTCACTTTGATTTCAGATTAGTCTCCTCCAAAGATTTAGGAATCAAAGGGGTTTGGAATCACGACACGAATTTAATATGACAGTTTCATGTAGAACAAGCCTCTTACTCAGCATGATGCATCCAGAGACTCAGCTTCCATTTCTTCATTACATGCCACACCATAAGCATACTGGTTTAATCCTTGAGGGCAAACACACTGTTCTAACCATCTCTCCATATAAAATATTCTGCTTTCTTTTCAGAATGGAGAAAACATGCAGAAATGAGGCTTCAACCTTCATGTTGGAGTCACTCCATCAGTATATTTCCCAAGAAATATATTACAGCTTAAGCTCTTTCCAGCCTATAAATACATTTGAAACCTAAAAATTTATATATATAGCAGCTCTGGAAGATCCACTAGAATAGAAATTGGCATATACATTGACACCTGTGAATATTTCATATTACAGCCCTACTTACAGCTCATTCAGCCCACAAAGAATCAGCAAGAGAGCAGTTTCTAAATGGAAAAGTTCAGACCAATGTGGAGAGAAATGGATGCAGCTCCAAAAACCAGATATTGATGCTTAAAAGGCTGTATAAACAATGTTCTGAAAAAGGCTGTTTTCCTGCTGCAAGAGTGTTACAGATTGACAAAAGATCACTGAGGTCCTGTTGATCAACAGCTTTAAGAGCCATTAATGATGCTCCTCTGAGAGGCTGAGCAGGGAGACCTGGCTCAGTTTTCCTGAGCCCAGATCAAGATAGGCAAAAAAGAAATGTTGTCCCTTACAATAAAATAAAACTTCCATGAGTTACCCAGATCCATAAACTTCACTTCTTTTCATTAGCATCAACAGAAGAAAGATCAAGCTAATGTCACTCTATTTTTATAAGCCTTCAAATTTCATCAAAGTTAATTTTTTCATTCTCTCTACTTCTCTCCCCAGGCAACGAAAGTCAGGTGCAAGACAGAAATGTCACATCCTACAAAACCCAGTTTTAAACCTCTAGTAGTTTCATCCACTTACTGTCTTTGGACTAAACACCAACACTGATGCTTAAACAAAAATTCAAGTGCTCCTAGGTAGACAGTATTCATGCAGGTTATGCCACTGCACTGTGACAGCCAAAGTTAAAGAGTGAATTTACAGCTTAGATCAGGACTCTCTCATGTCCCACATCCTGAGCTGATACAGCCCAGAGCATCCTTAATTTAAAAAACACATGGGATGCCACTTACTTATCCTAAAGTAAGACTAACCACACTGTGCAACAATGCAAGCACTTTTCTGGGGACCTGAAGCTGGTTAATAAATACTTGATCTCACAAAAAATTTGGTCCTAGTCATTTCCAAAGTTATTACTCCCCTACAAAATGCTTAACTTTGGCGTGGAGCCTGATTCTGACATTTATCTTGTGATCCCATGATCAAACAAGTCTGCGTGCAAACCTCGGTGCACTCAGAGGTTGAGGCATAATTTGCTTAATTTTTTTAATACTTAAATGTAATTCCCAAGATGCTGGAATGAATCATTTCTATGTCTGCCTTTAATATAAATCAAATTTAGGCAGCTGTGCATTTTCAGATCTAAACCACCCGTTTGCTTTCATGCACATTTGAGTTATGATCTCATTTGCACTGACAGAAAAGAAAGGTTGAATAATCTAATTTAACCAAGTATCAGAGACTGAAAATTCCTTTGCAAAGAGTCTACTTAATAACTGCCATCTAATTCATCTCAGGTATTCAACTTTTATCTGGCACATAGATTTTAAGCATATGTGAGCCACATGCAAAGCATAATTTAATAGTGGGCTGCATCTCAACACCATGTGAGTCTGGGAAGTTCTACACCCAACTACCACCATCAGCCTCATCATTTATTTTGGACCCTGGATAAGCTTTGCATTTCATTAACAGGATTTTTCATGGCTGCAAATGCTGCCTGCTTGTGGTACCTACCAATAACAGCACCACGATGAGGTAAGCTTTCACCTTGCCTTTGACCTTGCCTTCCTCAAAACATCTGGCAAAATCACTGCCTTCACATTCCTCTTTTTCTTGAACTTTTTCCCCACACCCCCCTTAGAAAATGCTTCCAAGTACTGGGGGCAGATGGTGGCTCTCTGGAATAACAGCCTCACCTTATCCAAGGTTTTCTGAGTCAACAGAAAAGCCTCCACCGGTTTTAAGCACCTCTGGGCCAGCCCTGAAGGTGTAGCCAGGTACTGTATGGAATTTTTTCACTAATCAGCTTCCTAGAGTCGAGGATCACATGCACTTGGGCATGCCTGTGGTCAGCTTGCCTCTGCCTCCACTTAAGTGTGGGAAAACGCTGCCCTGAAAGGCTGTTTACAACCTGTGATTGAGGCACAACAGCAAATAGCACCCCTGGATGAACCTGGGAGGACAGCCAGGCATGGAGGAGGGTGTGAAAACAACAAATGGTTATGTTTCTGTAAAAAACCACCAGAAAGTTTGTGGTGCATAAAATAATAGAGAAACAGTATTTTGAAAAATCAGCTATAGCCATCACTCTAAAACTCTAGCAAACCTTCCCCTTGTTATTATCTTTATTATCTCCTAAACCTACCAGAGTTGCACCTGGCACTTTACAGGGAGAACAATAACAAAAGAACTTTCCTAAGAGCATTAGGATCAAAGCACTTAGCACAGATTTAAGGGCTTTATGTTTATTGCATGATTAGTGTTAACCTGCCAAGAACTGGAGATTGGCATGCTGCTGATATTTTCAAATAAATATATTGCCTAGTTTAAATAAATTCAAGGAAAAAGGTCTAAATAAATACAGCAGAAATATTTCCATATCAACTGTTTCCATAAAGGTCAGAACACGATGCTAAACATCTGCAATGCCTTGCTCTGCTTGTGTTTTTGTTTCCACAAAAAATTTGTTTTCTGTTTCAGAGTTTAGGAGATGATCATTCTGTTTTACCAAGTGTGCGCAAATTGCTTTAAAGTAACTCTTTCTGCATTTCCTGATCTCATCGTTTGGGAGATGAGGGTACATCTTGTTCATTAAGACCTCCCTAAAACAGAAAGGCTGGTACTGGATGCATAGGGCTGGCAGCAGAAAAAACCCCAGAACATGTTCAAAATCTCTTAAAAATCTGTACAAAATTTCTGGTGAATTTCTGGGAGTGTGGTCAGTCCAGCACCAAGAGGACTCAAGAGCCCCGGGCACAAATGAACAGATCTCAGCAAGAACAAGGCACCACAGAGCAGTCAAGGAGAAATGGAATGACTGCTCCTTGTGCACTGAAGGGGCAGCTCCACAAAGGGCAGAAGGGCACATCCCAAGCAAGAACCTGGGAACACTCTCCCTCAGAAGTGAAAAGTTGCAGAAAATGCTGTCAGACCACTTTTCAGACCCACCGTGCATCAGCCGACAACGATTTGGGAGGTATTTAAGACAATGAATGCAAGCTGTGGTGATCACCCAATGAATTCCCAAAGATAGGAATGATAGCTCAGAAAGGGCAGGGCTGGGAAGGATTAGACTGAAATGGTTTTATCAGATTCTGCCAGGAGCAACTTTTTGGAGGAAATTAAAATCAATCCTTGTAGATTTAGACTGCCCCACATTAAGGATTTTATAGAAAGTCAGCAGCTGTAAGTAAGCCCCGGTTCAGCCTTTCCAACAATCTGAGACAAAACGTGTTGGACGAAATAAAGCAGAAAAGCCACAGAGCCCTGCAATGCTTTACACCCATTTTCCAAGAGGGCTGTGTTCCTGGATGCCAGCAAACTTCCCCAACTATGAGCAAACCCAACAATGAACCCTCCTAGCTACCTTTCAGCAGCCTATTAGTCTGTATCACCTTTTACTACCACTAACACTGCTGCTGTCAGATACTGAAACCATATCCCGGTGACTTCTGTACCTCTGAAGTCCCTGAGCACAAAGGACATCAACAGACACATCACCAAGGAAAGCCTGGATCCTTCCTCACCAGCTGAACTTTCACCAGGAATCTTAAAATGTTGGAACCTTTGTAAGGTGTTCAGCAACGGGGGCTCTGTGGCTTCCAAACCAAATCAGCTTCACAACAGCAAGGTATTTCAGCAGGTAATTCCCTTGGCTTCAGTGGGACAGGCTGAAAGCAAGGCTGCAGCACTTCAGGAGATGTTTAGGAAATGTTTATTGCTGCTCTGAAGCCCTGTTTCTCCTACCAATGTGTTTTATCACGGTTTTTGCCCATCTGCATTGGCACGGTGAAAAATCCCTAAAATTGGGTGGGGATACATGCAGGGCAGGAGTCACCCAGCTTGGCCTTCCTTTCCTCACAAACTAAGGAGCCATGACTTAAAACACATGGGTGCTGAGTGTGTATGGCCATGGTGATTTTAGCTGGTGCATGGCAAAAAAATACATGTGATTCTTGTACATTTAAAAGGAAGAGGGATCTCTACATTTAAGGGAGGGCAAATGGAGCAGAGAACTGAACAAAACACACCAAAGCACTGCACTGCAGTTCTGAAAGAGGCTTTAGAAATGTTTCATCCAAATGGACTCCTCAGAGAAATGGGGTGATTGAAAAAAAAAAGGCACAAACATTATGGATTTTGGAATGGATAGTCTGAATGTGTTTGTGAGCATTGTGCAGAGCCCCCGTGGAAGTGTTCTGAGGAGCCCTCTTAGAGCTGGAGCACAGCCCCCAGTCTGAACAGGAGCAGGTTTTGCCCCAGTATTCCCAAGGAGCCCTCATTGCCCATGGGCAAGAGGGAACTTCCATGCTGCCTGCCCTGTCTCTGCAGTGCCCACAAGGTCTCCATCCTCCAGAGCCTCTGGTCTTGGCTTGGAGCAGAGGCACAGATCTTCCCAAGTCATTATTGCAAAAGGGAGAAATCTTCTAAAAAAATCACTAAATCTTCACCTTCCCACCACCAAACTCATCTGCAGGGACTGGTGAGTGGCCTCAGATGATGTCTTATAACACATTAAAAAAAAAAACAGAAAAAAAAGAGGAAAATTTATCAGAGAAAAGGGTCTAATTTAATCTGCTGCTGCAGGGGAAGAAAGAGCTGGTGTGTCTGGAGCCCATTGCTCCAGCACAAATTGCCCAGAGGAAAGGATGCTCTTGGGTTCTTTAACTCCTGCAAGATTTAAGGCCTGAGTGCCAAAGTCAATACAATAATTTCCCCAAGCTGGGAAACCTCACAAGATATATGGCAAGAAAGAGGTAACTGCAGCAGGAGAAGCCATGCATCTCCTCTTCTGCAGCATCCACCCAGTAAGCAGCACCTTCTCCCCCTCTGTTCCCTGCCCTGTTACACCACAAAGCACTTCACCAGGCACAGAAACTAGCAGGGCTGTGGGCACACAGAGCTCTCCTAAGAGCTGTGTCCCTGTCCTGCTCCACACTATTTCTATTTACCTTGAACAACAAACAAAAGCCCCTGCAGGTCTCTCCAGGGAGGGAGGCAGGAGATGGCATTTCCTCAAATTAGGAGGAGATGTGTGAGCTACCTAAGGACACCACTACAGTGGGAGGTGGAAGGTGCTGATGAAACCTATTTTCCATGCTGTGGAAAGAGTACCAATTGAAGCAGCAAGGTGCCTCAGCTAACTGACACTTCATATTTCCAGTGAACAGTGGTACTACAATGCCATTAAGATATTCTGTTCCAGAATAGGATTTCTCTGTGTTGGATGGAGTAAAAGACAAAGTAAAGAGCTCTCCAAGAAATGTCAGCCCTGTTTCACAGGTGTGCATCACACTGGGGGGTTGTAGGAGCCCTGGGCTGCTGCTTGCTCCCCCATTTTATACAGAGTAATCTTGGCTTAATGCACTAGGGATAAATATTGTCAACCTGTACATGGTCTTGGGCATCAGACAGATTTTCATCCATGCTGCTGGCTCACTCACCTCCCCAGTGAGCTAGTAAAATTAAAATATGAATAGAGCTTTAAGTGTCTTTGGAACAGGACTGACTACACCATTTTTTTCTTAATAACTGCACAAATCAGTCACTGGGAAAGTTAGAAGCACAGTAAATCTCTTTGTGCTTAATGTCCCTCATTGTTATACATCCTTGTTTCTAAATCCCTAGGATCTGAGCAGCAGCAATGATTGCAGTGTGGAGTATAGAGTGTGACTCTGGAAAATGGGCAAAACTGCAGGCAGACTCCCAAAACTCAGCTTCAGGGATCTGCCTGAAGATGCAGCATTTCACAGCTCACCCCTGGAAGTGTGTTACTGCTTCAATGTGTCCCTTGCAGTCTAATGCATTCCTGTACTCAGAGCCAGTGCTTTGGGAGACAAATATTTCCAGCAATTGCCCTTTTAGTTATTGCTTTATTTCTCCTGTGTGGGCCTGTGCAGATGTGCAGGAGATCTGCAGCCAGGGATGGGCCACCCATAACACAAGGCCTGAAGCCAGTCATTGCTGAACAGCAGCCTCACCACTTCTTGGTTGAGTTTAGACCTAGAAAATGACTTATTTCTTTGAGAAAATGTGTAAGGGAGAAGGTGTAAAAAGGCAACCACAGAGGCATGCCAAATGCAGCCAAACAGCCACTGCAGTATGGGAAGAAAGAGACTGCTCTGAGTGAGAAAGGAGGAACTGGGGGAGAAGATGCACTGTCTGGGGGCAAAGGGATGAGAAGATTTTTAAAGATACCTAAATATAACCTTTGTGAGTCTAACCACTGGTCCAGCTCCAGTCTGTGCTGGCAGTGGCAACAGGAGAGGTTGCTAAAGGACAGCAGATGAGACCCTCTGCAGCTCCTTTCCCTGGACCTTCCCCTGCATTTAGTCACTGGATCAGGAAGGTCAGGAGGGACATTGCTGACCAGTCCTTTTACTTCTCCATCACACTAAAAGGCCATGAGGGGTGTAAAGACCAATGGGGGCTTGCAAGGGGGAGAGGGGACTGTAAGAGCTGAGCTTTAAGTTGCAGGAAATCAACTTCTGTGAGGAGTTGATCCAGGAATCACTGAAGTGCTGGCTACAGTGTTAAGCACACAGTGCCCCAGGGGGGTCCCTCACCTGCAGGGTGTAGCTGATGGGCTTCCATGGTTGTTTTCCTGCTAATGGAGCATCAGCACCAGCAAAGAGGAACAGAGAACTGATTACAAAAGCATACCTATACAGTTCTCCTTATTTAAATAGAAACAGAAGGAATAATGAAAGATGGTGATAATAGGAAAAAAATAAAAATGGAAAGGAAAACAAAAATTGGAGATTTTAGGGTAAAAAGAAATGAAAAAAATTGATGTGACTCTACTGGGCTGCTGGGTACCACTGGCTTTGCCCACCTGTGACTGCCTTGGAGCCACCAGCTGTGAGCACTGAGGTGAGGAGAGAGATGCATGAGCATCCATCACCACTGCCTCAGAGGAGCAACAGGCTGAGACTCTTCAAACAAAACCCCAAGAACAGCTCAGCAATGCTGCTGTCACAGCAAATTCATTTTCTGCAGAGGGGAAGAAGGGAACAGCAGAGTTATATACACTTGCAACCAAATCTGTCCCTGGCTATCACTTCTGCCTTAGCAAGACCTGACATCCTGCCTGCTATGAACATTATCAGAACAATGACACAGAGAATATTGCTGTTGAGCAGCCTATTTTCAGCCAGCTGCACGGGGAAGGCATTTTGCAAACAACATGTTGGGGCTTTGACAGAATTAAATACACATAACCCAAAGTTTCCACTGACACCAACTTTAAGATTAAAATTCCAGAGTGCCAGCTGACTCACACAGATGTTGGCCAGGAAATTCTTCCACTTCCCACCCAGTTCCAAGCTCCTTTGCTGCTCTATGCTCTTTGCTGCTTTGTGCAAAGCCATCAATGCCACCAGCTTCCTGCCAAGGGAAACCAATGCTGTCCTAGCCCAAACCTGAACTCACATCCACAATAAGAGAGTTTGGAACTTAGCTGGTTAATGTTCTAATTACTTGACAGCAAGCTTATGATTCTTTATTAGAGCAAAAGGCCCTCAAAGACACTGATACCAGCGCCTCTGCCTACAGGATACAGAGCTGGGAAGCACTGAGAGCTGCACAACCACTGCTCCAGCAGCCTTAAATTCAGATATCCAAGATTGACAAGTACCTGACAAGGCAGACTACTTTTAAAATTATAATACTTTTTTGGCAAAAGAAACCAAACAAACCCCAAATAAATCTAAACCTCACCCACCCTTTTTCCAGAGTTTAAAGTCGAATGATCACTGGCCTGTGCAGTGAAGCCCAAATGAGTCACCCAACTGAAGCAGGGTGCTGTAAGATAGAATTGTTTTTACCTTATCTGTGACCATTTCCTAACTTGGAAAGAATGAGAAGCCCACAACAAGTTAATTCAGCATTATTCCTAAATTTTATCAGGATACAGTTGGATATTAAGGCAAACTCAGAATATCAGAGATCATTGCACGAGCAAATCTGCTCCAAGACAGGGGCTTTAAGGGAGGTTATGCATATATTTTATATATGTGGTATAAATATTGGTATATTTATTAAAACCAAACCTTGGGTTTTAAGTGAAGCAATGGGTAATTCTCATTGTGAACATCTTAATTCTGGAGAACATGGCAAGATTTCCTCTCGGGATTCAAGAGTGTGTATGGAGATCTGCATTCATAACATAAAGCATTCAGAGGAGAAAAAACACTCTCTGTATTCTGGTGACAGTCAGTGCACGTTTTCTACAGCATGGTTTTAATAAGAAGGTCAGGTCTATCACATGGTGTACAATTCTGCAATGGGTAAATACATGTTCTTAAATAAGCAAGGGAATAAAAGTGTCACCTCCTCTTAGTCCTCTTTGAACATACATTAAAATGACAAGACATCTCACCAGTCTCTTGTTGTAAAATTATCATTGACACATACAATCTGTTTATCCATTTAATTAGCTCTTCCAAACCTGGATTTAACCAGCCAGATAAAGATCACTTGTTTACTGTATAAAATCCCAGTGGAATTTTGCCCGAGGACTGCGGGGTGGGTGCTTCAGACTCTCTCTGCTTTAATTTGTCCGTATTTTATAGTACTAATTTCACTGAAACTTGAGTAATGCTAAGCCAGTCAGATGATTGCAAGAAATTAGTTATCCAAACTTTGTAATTTATACACCTTTAACTGTGTTTGCTTAATCATTGAGAATGACAATTTCTGTTGGAGAACAAAGCAAGTAAAAGAAAAGCCAGATAAAAGATGGAACATTGCAGAACCATTTCAGAAAATTTAGCAAAAGTTACCAAAACTAAGTATATGATCCGAATTTAGCAAAAGACTCAAGAAATCATTATACAAATTCATTTATGATTGCATTCTACTTATCTTTAATTTTCACTGTTCAACATTAACATTAAACATTGTAAATGTATGCAATATTAATATAAAATTAAATAACAGTATTGGAAAAATAAATACACTTTTACATAAATACATAAATCCATACTGCTGAAAAGTTTCAGCTAATACTATACTCTTGTTTCAAAAGTGACCAAAAAAATATGGTAGTGACACTCCATCCCAACAGATGAAGTATGTACAGCTACAGAATGATGTTTACAACTGATGACAGAGCTAAATCAAATCCAGGTGATACCACACTAAAAGAGACGAATTTGGCCGTTACTACCTACAGTAGTAGCACGAGGTAGACATACACGTGGAGTGTTCTGCTGGAGGGACACCAAGCCCTGGGGACCCCAGAGATACTTCTCAGTCTTCAAACAGCTCTGGGTCCCCTATGTCAGAGCCCAAGGACACCTCAATAAATTAGACTGAAAAACCAAATCAGTTCATGGCAATGACGGGGGCTCAGCCCTGCAGCCCCTTCCCCAGGGCTGTGACCCTGTGCCAGCTGGGAGGAGACACTGCAGGCAGGACAGGGTGTCCCTGCCCTCCACCTGTCTGCCAGATGTCCCACCTGCTCCCAGGAGAGCAAGGACAACCCACTGAGACTAACACAACAGAGTGGAGCCAAGGGAACTTTTCCTGGGTGAAAAGAAAACCACCAGACTAGAGGACTGCACCCTGTGTTTCCAATACTGAGAAGAAGGTGCAGCCCTGGAGCTTGTTCCTCAACAGCCACAAAGAATGAAACACAACTCCATCCACATCTTTGGCTCTTGAAAATGGTCCAGCACGGGTAAAACAAAGTTGGAGGCACCTCCCAGCTGGCAAATCCTGCAGGGCAGGGCAGCCAGCACCACTACCTCTGCTTACCTCACCTTGCTCTTCCTTAGCACCAGGCAGGTTGATGGACAAGGGGTACATTAGCACCTCAAATGAAATATTTCATAGCACTGTTTCTTGTACTGGTGAAGCACCGGATACACACCAGTTCAGCAGTTTTATGGCTACTGCAGAACTCACTGAGGTATGATAAAAATATTGAAGAGTGTTACTGAAGGCATCCGTGTTACTGAAAGCACCCACAGGAGGAGAGCAGGTTTTGGCAAGATGACTTTCCAAACTATGACAATTGAGGAAGTCCAATACATTAAAAAACAGGCCTCTTTTTTCTTTTCCTATAAAGTGCTTTTGAATCATATTTTTTTTAAAATTGTCTTCAAATGCTTTTATAACAAAATACACAATAAAGGTTTACATCTGTTTGAAGGCCACTCCAAAATGGACAGGTCTGTGGTTTTCCAGGGCTCCAGAAGCACCTCAGGTGGCACTTGCTTTGGTACAGGTTCACAGAAAAGGTTGCTGCTCTGGACAGGGAGAATTGCAGAGGTGTGGCACCCAAAATAGCACCCCAACCCTGTGGTTCAGGGCCGCTCTGCCCTCACAAGAGCATCTCTGTAGCAGACTCCTCCAGCAGCAAAGGAGCAAAGTAAGACACCTCTGCTCCAAATACTATTTTGATATTGGGAAACTGCCAGGGTTTTAAGCCTTCCAACACCTGGCTGATCATTTCCTGGCTTAGTGATAGAGCAGCAGCTGGAGACCAAGCTCGACAATCACTCTCCAGAACCAGAGAGAGATGCACGAGAATAGCCTTTGCACTGTACATGACAGTCTTATTATATACACAGGAACAGGAATAGAGCACAAGTGTGAATGCCCACGTTTCTATGTAGGTCTGTGTGTGGGCATGTGCCCACCTGCACACACATCTATACACACTTACACATGCCTGGGAATTGATGCCATTTAGCACATTCTCCCCACTTCCTTTGCCTTTGGCAGAGAACACACCACTGCTAAGCCAGTAGGTGCCCAGTGCAGTATTACCATTAAAGAGCAGAACAATTTAACTTCAGTGGAGATGTACTGCTTAAATTCCAGGTTTAAATCCATATGCAAAAACTTAGCCAGAACCAAGATTCATAATGTACAGCACTTGCACAGTGTAATAAAATGGACAATGGTTGCTACTTAGCAGAAAGTGCCTTTTAAATTAAAGGACCAGAGCTCCCCTAATGTAAGCCCTTCCTGAATAGGTGTTATTCTGAATATATTGTAAATAATCCTCTGTAAGTGCAGTTTTAAGACATGAAGCATTAGCACCTTGGCTTGAAGCAAATTAAATGTTGTTAGGGGATACCTACAAAATAGTTCATAAAGAGAAAGAGTTTATGGTCGTACCGAGCTCCAAGGACCAGCACTCCAGGCAGCATCTCTAGGACAGTCCTGCACATTGCACTGCTCTCTGTCTGGTGGCTTGTCAAGGATTTCACAGCTCAGATCCGTAAACCTTTCTCCATTAGGGCGCTGGCACACCACCAGCCGTGTCCTTGTCCCTGCTCCACATGGTTTTGTGCACTGCAAGTCAGCAGAGGACAGAGCAATCACCGTTGGGACAGCAAAAATACTGCTCACCTGCTGCCCAAAGCACTAGCACCTCAATAAAACAATGGTAATTTCTGTTCCAAACTCGCCCACTCCAGCCAAATCCCTCTCATGAGCCTCAGCAGCCTCAGCTTCTCTTCCCCTAAAGCTGTTCATGCTGCTCCACCATGATATTGCCTGACTCAATGTGATAGTGGAGGTTTACATCTCCAATTGCTCATCTCACTGCTTCAAAAGGAAGCAGTGCTTTTATTAAAAAAAAAAAAGGCCTTCAGTTAAACTAGGCTTCTCTTAAAAAAAAATCTTCATTTTTGTAAACTTGCTTTTGCTTGGTAAGAAAGTTTTCCCATGACAAATGGAAATGAAAACACCACCCAACAATTGCTTGGGTTCACTCATTTATCGGAGGCTGCCCTTCAAGTTCCAATCCTTCTAATAAATGTCACCACAATACCCCTCTCTTCTCCCATTTTTCAGCCACCTGCTAATCAAACTCTTGCCCTGGGCAGGGAGCCCAGATGGATGGTGCACTCACCTCTCCCCAGTTGCCATAGGCCCACTGAGGGCAGGGGCCAGATTCGCACGATCTCTGCTCCATGGGTTTGCTTTTCTCATCGCAGTTATTTGCAGTGTATCCATTTTCATCCTGGCACACCACGACTCGCCGCTGGAACCCCCCTGCACACGTGCTAGAGCACTGGAAGACACAATTGCCCACAGCTTCATTGAGTCCAGGAATAGGCTTGCATTCCCAGCTCCCCAGTGCCTTGCACCATGGGAGTGCACTGCTAGAAGTTTAATACATCTAACAGGCATTATAAAACTTCAAAACCCAGCTATTGCTAATAGCAGTGCAATGACTTAGGTGCTGACCAAGCAAAGAAAGTAAACACCAGCCTAGTTTTAAGCAGGTGAGTAATCCCTGCTGCAGTGTCTGCCATCCCATTTGTGCTTAATTCTCTTTAGAGACCTCCACGATAAAGCATTGCATACTGTTTGCAGCGAGAGGAACTGGCATCGAGGTTCTGCTGTGCTTTGGCAACAACCCTGCACAGCTGTAAATGCCCCAGGAGACCCCAAGAAGCAGAGGCCAGCCTTTGCCTCATGGAAAATGATGCTGTCAGCTTTCTGCCTAGACTGCCTTGGAGATACGAGGTATGAGAGGCTGACAAGTGATGCCTGAGCCCTTCTGCAACACTTGCTTGTGTGAGCAGAGAGCAGACAGTGCAGAGAAAGGTCCCTCTTTCTTTTCCCTTTGTGCTGACTTTAAGAAAATACGGAGTAGCTTGGGAAAGAAACAGAACCCAACAAAACCCAGGAATAAGAGAATCATGGCACTTACAGCACCCCAGGGGCCAATCCTCCACTGATTGCCTCCTGGTATATGTGCACGGTTTCGGTTCGGGCTGCCCCCAGGGTGCGGCTTGAGGCGATGGTCCGGATAGAGGAAAGGGGGAATGGGCCTGCCGTAGTCATGGCTGTTTGGATGACAAGGGGACATGGAGCACTCTTGCTCGGTGGCAGGGAGGTCCTCTGGGTCACACTCGCTCCTATCCACCAGCTGGTCACTGTAATTGACGCAGATCACTTGTCGCGTTGCCTTACCTTGACCGCAAGTCACAGAGCACTGCATTACAGTGGGAAAAGGAGACACGGTCACATTTCCAGTCTTGAAAACCAGCTCTTGCTAATAATGAACAGCAGAAAACCCAAATAACCTCACTTATAAAAGGACAAGCACAACAGATTAATGAAGCATGTTTCCAGCAATGAGGTCTCCTGCAAGAGACAGCGTGATGCTTACAGAGCTCCACTCCAAGGCCTTCCACTGCCCACACGGTGTCACGGTGCACATTTCTGTGGCTGATGGCTTTGGGAGGTGGAAACAAGCTGACTCATCGGCCACGGAGCCCTGGTCATCCCGGCAGCTGACATATCTCATCCGGGTTCCCTTCCCACACGTTGCGGAGCACTAGGGAAGAGCAAGGAGCACTCCACTAGGAAGTTGCCTGACATACATTGCAAGGCCTTTGTAATGAAAAGCTGGGCATATGCACTTAAAAATATCATATTGTCTTCTGTAAAATAACCCTGAAAGTATTGTGATGTGTGCTTACCGGTGTCCAGGATCCAAATCTCCACTGTGTCCTGTGAATGCCTGACATGGCTCTATTGGCTTCAGGGCTATTTGGATGGGAAGGACATGCAGCTATTTCACAGTCCTGTACAGGAAATACATGGGGGAAAAGCAGGATATAAAGAATTTGCAGATGTTTTGATTAAACCACCTCTTCTTCAATGTAATTATGAAGAACATGCAACGTATTGAAACTCTGTGACCTGCACACACTGTGCAGGCAGCTTCCTCCCTGAACCCCCTTGGTGAATCAGCAAAACTCTGCATCATTTCCTGGGGCCTTCATATGGAGTACTCTATATGGACTTTTGACTTACAATAGGGATCCCCATAACCATGTGCCATCTCCATGCATTAAAACCAGATGTTTTTGAGGCAAAAGATGAAAGTTCATTAAACGTTCTGGCATGAACACACATCTGCTAAACAGCAACTTTATCTCCCTTCAAAGCTCCCTTCCTTCAGTGTGAGACCTGCAGCTCACACAATAAAGGTTATGCTGCTGATTGCAGCCCTTTGATTCCCTGCAGCCCACCAGACCACCTATATCCATGTGCTGATCTCCACCACACACCAAGCAACGTGACGTCTTGGGGACAGACGTGTCATTTGCTCAGTCTTTGTACAATGCCTCACAGGAGGGCTCTGGTCCTGTCTGGACCTCCCAGGAGGTCTGGTGCCAGAAACTACGAACATCCATGACTTTACTCCATTGAGTAGTCCTTGCCAAAAAGGAAATTAAGAGTGATTGTCCCTGTGAGGGGGAGAGCAGCTTCTGACAAATGGCAAACCAAATTTCTGTTTTGCTGTGATTTCACTTATGCTGGAGGCAAGCATGCCAAATGATGGCTGATGATAGGTGGGTTTGTTACCCCTTACTGTAGTGCAACTGGTCTCCATACATGAGAAAAACAGCTTTTTCCCAAATGTGTGGCCTTGGTTAAACTCTGAGTTCATGAAAGACTGAAGCTGCACAGGGCATGAGCACTACAGTTCTCCTAGATGACAGATAGATGGTAATGCTCTGCTTTATCCAGCTCATCAGACACCTTGGACATATCTTCTGATTGAAATGGGAATTTACATGTTTGCTTCCAAGTACACAGCACAGAAAGCCTCTTCAGCAAATTTGCAAAGGGTGTGCAACATTTCTCAATTTATCTGGCCAGGAAGGACATGTCTGGAACTACAGCTGTCACAAACATTGTCACATGCAGCAGACAAGAAACTATGGCCTCTCACCATCATTTGTGGTGAGGGGCACCAGCAATAGTCCTGCAGCCACATGAGCCCAGACTGCAGCCAGGCATCCATGACTCCACACAAGCCAAAGGAGGTGTCTGCTGTGTCAAAACCTGAACCTCTGAGCCAGCAAATACTGTCTCAGCCTTGAGGTCTCTTAATATTATTCCAGATTCATCCACTACAGCTTCTTTAGCTCATGAGCTTTTAAGACTCCAGCTTTAGTGCTGCATCTGAACCCTCACATCCCACTGCATGACCAGAGCTCCATGGATATAAACCATAAGCAAAGGTAATTAATCTGCACCCATTAAGTCCTGATACCCTCACAGGTTGTCTGTTGCCTTTCTGGCAATCTGGTGCTTCAGAGCGTAAGGTGAACCACATGGAGAGGATCTGGATGGGAATTCTCTGAACAGTTATCTATCCCATTTATACTACAGCAGGGTGCTGTGCTGCATCTTTCCAACAACCATGAGCAGCCCAAGGTACTGCTCTGCAGGGCTGGCATTCAGGGCAAAGCTTTGTTGCAGCAAGATGTCCCCTGAACCTGTAGCCTGGAAGCCTCTATGCACACACTGGGAAGAGATGGAGACAAGAGAGCAGGATTTACCTGGGTATCTGTAGGCCTGGTTGCAGCATTACACTCATTATCATCCACCACTGACACGTAGGTGCCTACAACACACTTCACTGCTCTCATCTGGTAGCCTTGGCCACAAGTCACAGTGCACTGGGAGAAGACAGATGGGAGAAAAGAGCACTGGGTCTGAGTAGGTGCTTTGGTTAGAAAGCATTAATTAGCCCAGTTTTTGTTTAGGCACGTAGCAAGAGCAGCAAAAATGAAAGACACTTTCCCTTCTGGTTTCTCTCCACTTCATGCATTTCAGCTTTAAATTAGGTCAAAGTTTTAACTCGCTGCAGCCACCAGTGCCTTGCACGCTTCACTTGCTTCTTTGGGAAGGAAGGTGGAACACTGAAATGATTTACTTTGCTGCACACATTAGAATCAGAGTCTGGTAGAACCTGTATGATATCCTTCTTTAAAACTGGTTGTTCAGCCCCATGGTAGCACGGACAGCTAATGAATAATTTTACTGCTGGGAATTATGCCTGACTGGGACAACTGGTATGGGTTTATTACTGTTTTTTAAGTCAAGAGCTAACAGCTTTCTGAAAAAGCAGATGCCAGAACACTCTGGGAGGAATGAGTAACTTGTATTTTAACAGAAAAAAATCTCTCTCTAACCCAGAAACTGGAAAACATTAAAAGCAACAAAAGTTGTTCAACGTGAGCAGTTTTTCTGTGAAAATTAGGGCATGTATTTATGTGCCCAAATATGGATTTAGGAGCGTAACCTTGGAAACCCCCTTTTTTTGAAAATCATGGCCAATTCAGTATGACAGAGATTAAATTTAGCACAAAGGGCAGGTACTGTTATTGCTGCCTATCCGCTGAACCCAAGCAAACAGAGGGCTGCTTTGGTGTGCAAATCAATTAACAGTTATGCTGCTGAATTTGGATGAAAGGCCAGCACCCTTATCCAGGTCCCCCCAGCCAGGAGCCCTGTGTGGTACCTGTCCCCATGGCCCCACTTGCCACGAGGCACACTCCTGCTGCTGGCACATCTGCACCGACTCCGGCTTCGTCTTGGGGTCACAAAACCTGTCGTTCAATCGATCTTCTCCAAACTGGCACCACGTCTGGCGGTGCTTGTGCCCTTTTCCACAGGTGACCAAGCACTGTGAGGAGAGAAGTGCAAGCTCAGGTGGTGCTGGGCATGCACTTGCAGCTCAGCACCTGCCCTGGCACTAGAAAATAAACCTGGAGATCTACTGCAACCACTGCTTAAAAAAATCCTGGTGCTGAAGTGCAGCTCTTTAGCTAACATCAACATGTCCTGGAAGACAGGGGAGCGTCTTGCCAACAAGAAGATTGCTCTGAGGAGCTGGTCTAGAGCAGGGGCTGGATCATGGGGAGCACAGCTGGGCTAGAATCCTTCAGCATTGGCAAAGGGAGACCACAAAGGCTCTTGAATTCCAGCAGCTGTGAGACACAGGGCAAAGGCACAGCACTGCCCTGTGGGGTTTTAGCTGTGCAAAACAGGGTGTTTCTAAAACACTTGTTCTTTCTGAGCGTGCACTTTAAGGGTCTTGACTTCTGCAGGCTGTGAGCACTTCTTCTACTGCCCTGGCATGGCTTAGACTGCCACCAGCTCAAATCAGAAGACACATTTGGTAGAAAACAATCCCTGTTCCCATTTAATTGCTTTCATTATGCCCTAAAAGAACATGACTCACAGAAACAAGAGAAATTTGGCCACAATGATGATGAGCACCCTTTGAAGATTGTTCTCCAGGACCCCCAGTCCTGCTGCAGAGACAAACCTATCAAGATCATTTTGTTGCATTGCAAAAAACACCAGCAGCAGTGGAAGCAGTAATAAACAGCAGAGAGAGGCTGAGCAAAACATCAGCAGGGTGCAATCCTGCCCTCCAGTGACAGCCAGAGCTGCCAGGGCTCTTGAGGACAATCTCAAGGGAAAATGAGGGCAGAAGGTATTTTTCTTCCCAAATGCACAGCAGAACTACGGAAAAAACTGGGGAGAAGTTACTGCAGGATTGCAGAGACATTAACCCCTGTTGGCTTTGCAAGGAGGAAAATGGCCACTTGACCAGTGGTAACAAGGCCAATGACTTTGCTGCCTGTCTGAAGCCTCCCTGCGCACAGGCTTGCCACCTTCTGCAGGAGGCACAAACAAATCATGACAGACAAGCAGAGATGGAGACACCTCTTTGCAGACACCAGCCCCTCAGGGTGGAGAACCAGCAGGGTGAGTCCAGCCTGGTGACCAGCACCCACCTCAGACCAGTCGCCGGTTTTCCACTGTGGGCACGAGAAGTCACTGCACCGCTGCACCGTCAGCTTCTCCTGCTGGCTGCACTTGCTGTCGTCCAGCACGTCGTTGTAGGTGTTCACACACATGGCTCGCCGCCGCCGTGTGCCCCCGCCACAGCTCTTGGAGCACTGCAAGGGACACGTGCACAGTCAACATTTCCTGCCACTCTACTGATATTGCCTCCTCCCTCACTGTGGAGTGACTGCAGAAAACCTCCAGAGCAGCAATTTATACTTTAAGTAACAGGTCTTTACTTTATGTATTCCTTTAAAAAGCTAATCTTGCTAAGCTTAATAAAATGTCGTGGCGATGTGTTTCACAAATTCATTTCAGAATATAACCCCATTATTATTTTTACAAGTGTTGCCTTTCAGTTCTCCTAAATGGCTGCTGCTCGTTCTCATTTTAAGAGAGATTAACTCCCTCTGACCAGCCCCCCTTTACTGCGCCCTCCCTGGAAAATCCGAGGCTCGTCAATCTCTTGGCACCTGCATTCAGGAATATTCTTGTTAATGCAAAAGCTGAGATGTGTAAAGGAAACAAATTTCACAATGCCTCTGATGAAGGCATCATGTCCTTCCCAGCTCCTGGCAGTGGTAACAGCTTTGATGACAGCTAGCTGAGCTTCATGTAATGAAGATTAAAAGATTAATTGCAGTGGAAGGTAAGGAGTACCAGGCTGATTCCGACTAGAGTGTCCTCCAGAGGAAACAATGGAAGCAGAACCACTGTGGCCATATTTTACATATATTCTGTTAGCAACCTAAACAGTACTCCTGTGCAAGGAGCAGCATTTGCCGTACCACAGAGCATCCCTTACCTCAGTCCAGGCCGAGTAGCGCCATCCTCCCACGTTACAGTCTCCAGTGCACTTCTCCCTCGTGCTGGGCTTGGCCTGGCTGTTGCAGAAGCGGTCGTCCACCTTCTCTATCTTGCCCTCCAGCCGGCTGTACTTGGAGCAGTAGATCTCCAGGGTGCGGTAGCCCAGCCCGCACTGCGCCGTGCACTCGCTCTTCCTCGCGATGTGCCACCTGCGCCGGGGACAGCAAACATCAGCCCTGGGCTCTGCAGGGAACGTGCTCAGGGTGTTGGACAGAAATAAGAAATATATGCTCTTGAACAGGAAATTTTGGTTCTGTGTCACACTTCCCAGTGCTTTGGGACTTACAGTTAGCCTGGCATTGCTGCTTGAAGGGAAGGAACTGGCAGAAGGTCTTTCTTAAGCAAAAGAAAGACAGCAAAGCCACACTGTAATCCTGTGGGACCAGCCAAGGTGGCAAGTGGAGTTCATGGCCAAGTAGGGAACAGTGCTCTGAAAGCTTCTGAAAGCTTGCCACCCCGTGTTCCCCTGCACTTGCCACCTCGGCATCTAAAAACTGGAAAATACAGCATCAGAAAATGATCTGCACCAGCTGGAGAGGTGTTCCACAATACAGGACACCCACAAAGCAATTTCAGCTCTCCAAAGGACAAGCAAATGACTTGCTACAAGATATTCAAGCCCTAGCTGTGTCAGCAGGGATTAGAGGTGTTCTCTGTTGACAGATTTCCATCCGGCTGCCTCCTCTGTGAGATGGACAACAAGGATGGTGCTGGAGGCCCCCAAGGACCCACCTGGGGATACACCCCTCCTTCACATGAGCCCAGCTCTGGAAAGAGATGCTGGACATGAGGCCTGATCCAGGGAGATGCTGGAGACCCTGAAGCCAACAGGAGCCCATTGCCCCTCACACCTGGCAGGGGTGGCTTCTGGGGGAGGAGGCAGTGACATCCTCTAGGGTCCTGGAGACCCTCGGGCTGCTGCCTGTGCTTGTACAGGGAGCACAGAGCCCCACTCCCAAGCCAAGAGAGGAAACTCTATCACAGCCCAGAGAAGAATAAGATCAAGGGGATTTGGAATCAATAGCTCCTGACTGGTGGGAGCCTCACATCCCTGCATGCTTTTCAAACTCCTGCTTTGCCCTTCTCAAGTTTCCAACCTGTTGCAATGGCAACAGCTGTTACCGCGACAACCCGGCCCCGCACAGCCCCTGCACAGCCCCGGTTCAACAGGGCTGGAGAAACCCCTCGGGAAGCTTGGCCTTCTGAATTGCTTCACCAGCCGACACTTAATGCCACCACATTTAAGCCCCAGGAAGGAAAACAGATTGCTTTTTAAAGGAAAATGGGTTGTGATGATTTAGACTGTGCTCCATCAATTCCAGCTTGCCAAGAATTGTCTGGAGACAGCCCCAAACCCATTCTACACTTAAGCCTATTCTTTGCTTTAAATAAACAGTGATAAATCCAAGCCTTAGCTACGTTTTTGCTTTAAGTGTATGTTTTCCCCTCTCTGCAGGCTGTATGTAGAATGGCACTGAGCATTTCTGATCCAGGCAGATGCAAATTTCAGGCCCTGTACTGCACAGGGAGATTTTTCAACATTAGAGAATTTTTGTTATAGTTAGGTCTAATTGAATCCAGCAAGAGAAATGCAAAAACATTGAAAAGTTCCTTTCAAAACACCACTGGTGGATGACAATCCCTCTTGGTTGACAAAGACACAACTAGCAATCCTTTTCTTTTTCAAAATCTAATACAGGCTGGTGAGAAAGGGAATTAGGGTGAGAAGCGAAAGGAAAGAGGAGTAAATAATAAGTACACAATGTTATTTATATACTTGGCTGAGCACAGTGCACCTTAATTCACATTCTGTGTTACAAGGCTCAGTGCTGGGGTCAGGCTGGGGAATTCGATCGCATCGCTGGTCTGACACCGTGAGCTGATCTGACTCTCTCTTACACACAGGCTTCCTTTTTCGTTCTCCTGCAGAGAAAACCAGCACTTGGTTTGAGTCATGCAGCAAATGATCAATTCCGTTATTTTTCTTACACCTTTTACAGTAATATTTAAGAGATGTTTAGGTGTGCTTTTCTACCTCTGTCAGGAACAGGGGGGGTTTAAGACTAAGTGGAGCAGAAGGGGTTTATTGCAGATGGGATGGACACAGGCAGAGAGCTGCAGTACCCTCTCTAAGGATGGGCTCTGAGCGAGTATTTAGCAGGGTGGGAACTGGCAATGATGGGATTTCAGACCCAAAACCAGACACTGGTGCATTTTGCAGCCTTAGGAAATGCCTCATGACCTTTTCTGTGCTTCAGCTTCCTCACCTGCAAAGCAGGTCGTGAGGCTCACCTGGCTGGGAGGGGCTGTAAGGTGCCCTGCTCTGAAACCCAGAAGTACCTTGTAGGATGTTATCCTCCACTGCAAACTAGGGAAACAATCGTACCCACAGGGTGAGAATCTCAAAGAAATCAAACAGAGAGGGATCTGTTTGATGTACTGCCCAGACCCTAAATGAATCCAGGACAAAACTACCCTTCCCATGCACCCACCTTGGCAGAGCTTACTGCAGGGCTGCCAGGGGCCATGCTCATTCCAGTAAAACTGCTGAGGTTTGTCCTCAATAGGGATATTGAATGTGTAACGAACATCAGGATTGTACAAATTGCCCACTGACAAAACCTGAGAGGAAGAAAAATGAAGCAGAGTAAAGCAACAGATATCACTGCCCACTGTTTTCAGTGCAACAATGCTGGGCAGACTTGTCCATACACACAACATATACTTCACCTGAAGTGTTATTTCTTGCTCAATCCGATCTGTAGAATTAATCCTTTCAACAGTATTATCGGAGCCACTGTATTCGATCACAGCATTCCCAACTTTGATTTCCCTTTTAAACATACTGACGACAAAGTCTCCATTTAATATAAAGTCTCCTTGACTGTTAGATAAAGCTGCATAGGTGCAAAAAACAATAACTAAAGAGGCAGAATTAACTCATACATACATAACAACGTGGGTCATGTGCTCTCAGTGCTCCTTTCTCTGGGGGGGTGGGGGGAAAAGCCCATTGGCACTCTCAAACAGAAAGGATGTAAAGTGAGCAGCAGAGCTCTTGCAGACATTCTGCCTTCTCCTTTTTCCACTGGAAAGCCTTCTAAAAATGAAGGCTGAACTCCTGAAGTTGTTGCTAAACAGTTCATCCATAACCCAATGCAGAAGTATCCAAAAGGCATTCTGGGCTGGCTGCTGCAAGGAGCACACATATACCACAGAAATAATCCTGCCCAAAACTTTTCACGAGCTGTGTGGATAGGGTGTCTTCCCTGGTGTTTCAAGGTGTGTTCTTAGGGTAAATGTACGCACCCTAATTACCTAAACATAATTTTCTAATATATAATTACAGGGAGTTTGGTCAGTATCTCCCCCTTTGTCTCCCTCTCCCTCCTCCCCCCATACTTTTTATTATTCCAGATCTTAAGGTATGTGAGAGCACTGGAGGCTTAAAGCCTAAATGCTTTATAAAAGGAACAGTTTCCTGAAAACAGCAGTCTGCTGCACAACTTCACACTAATGCGATTATGTAGCTAATTTCCTAAGTTAGTTTCCCCACCATTTCACCCATCACAGCTATGTTACTAAAAAGCCCCTGTACTGAAAAATCTAAACACCAAAACACCAAAGGGAAAGTTTTTCCATTGAATGAGGAGAGATAATGAAGCAAAACACTGCTTAGTAGCAAAAAGACATAGATGGAGAAAACCTCACAAAGCAGAGGCTACACTCAACCAAGTTTCACACTTCGGAGGTTTTAATGTTATTAGGCAGTAGTAAAACTCATTAAAGGATTACTTCTCTTTTACTATATCTCCTATAACAGTAGGTACATCTTGGACTTGATGACAACATCAAATTCCTCCTAAATTGTTAAGCAACTACAAGGTTCACAGTAACTGAGGGCCCAAGATTTCACACTCAGTGAGCTGCAAAGTAAGTGGACACATGCACACTTCTCATTTGCTTCCAGTCAGGCCTAATGTGAAGAGATGCTTTCCCAGCAATATTAAAGCAACATTAAAGAAGATTTGACTTCATTGTTTCCCAAGAAGATTAAAGGCCCTCCAAGAAGAGCTGAGAAGTTTGGGGCTCCTTCTGGGGTGAACCAGTTTGAATAGGCACAACATAGGGAGGATTGTTTTTTCCAGGAAAGAGGAAAAATAAAATTTGGCTCCCTCCTCCAAGACAGAAAACTTTGAGATCTCAGTAATGTGTTTTTGGTGCTGATGTGCATTCATGCTGCACCACCTCAATTTTTTGCCTCAGTGAAGGGTCTGGCCACATGGATGGCATTTCAGAGCAACAGCCAAGGCTGTCATTGCCTCCCTTTGGTGCATGGTAGTTTCTGGCACTTGTTTCTCAAATCAGTCTCTATACCTTTGATGAGCTAGGGACCACCAGCCAACTCCCCTTATTAACACACCTAGTTACAGGAATTTGGTGAGACAGAACAAGATGAAGTGCCCTGTTCAAAGATGTAAGTACTGGACCCTGTGCTACTGGAACACAGCTGGTGATGCAAGGCACAGGGTGTGCAAAAGAGGAGGACCAGAGACTCTGACAGGACTTAATGGCAAAATCAGCCTTCAACTGGGAAGTTTAACATCAATCATGATGTTCATTTGTATTATCTCTGCTATTGAAGCCAAACAGAACTATCTATGGGGTGAGTGATCGTGGTGGAAAAGACACTCATGGCTAACAGCATATATGTGCATTGTAGCACAGTGATCTAACATAGCACCACAAGCATTTTCATCTGCCTCTGAAGACACAGCCACAGAGTAGAGAGAACAGTGGTTATGAAATTCCAACAGACAAAGGCCAAGTTACTGTTAGGTTTAAATCAAACCAGTATCTTTGGGACAGGGTAATTCTTTACAGTTACTTATCACTATCAGGCAGGGACAAGAAGGCCTCACTAATTGAAATCAGAATTATTATTCTCAGAAGAATAGAAGATAATTTCACTTTGTATGTGTTTACACAAACATCTTTCAGGACATGGCACCAGCCAAAGCATGGTGACAGCAGAGATAAAGTTGCAGTGAGGAGACTCCAGCAGAGCTCAGAATCCTGTTTGGTTCCCAGCTTTGTCCCTCAGCTACCACCCAGGCTCAACAGTCCTTCACAGCCCTAGACACACCCTAAGGGAATATTTCTTATAATTCTCCCAAACTTTGCAACTAGGATGGCATGAACAAAAAAAGGGAAGAAGATAAGGCTGAATGTTTGGCAGACATAGAAAAATTCTCACCATGAAAACATCTCCCTCAAATTAATTCTTCAACCTCCCTAGTGGAGAGCTGCCAGTAGATACATCAGCACAACCAGACAACCAAGCAGATTTCTGGAGTGACATAAGGAGTACAACTCACCCAGGTAGTTGTCATCCTCTGGTTTCCCTGAGTAACTGTGCTGACGCACATCAATATTAGTGGCACCAGCTGGGATGCGAACCACAACGTTATAACCTAGGAGACATTGAACAGAAAGTCAAGGCTATTACACAGGCATTCGATTTGTTTTCTACAGGGGAAGGGAAATGAGCTAAGTTACCTCACATTACACAAGCTGATACTTTTCATTTAGGGGTAGCATAAATAGTTATAAAATGGAATATACTATAGCTAGAAGGATTTTGTGTTTTACATCGGTGTTTTTGTAGATTAAGTGTCATAATGGCTTTTATAGACCCACATTTTTTCACCATAAAGTTTTTAGCAACAGATTCTTACCATAATGCACCGTGTTAAATGTGCCTGCAACAGTTTTGCATGAAGAATTATCCCCACCACAAACACCACATTTATCTCTTCTTGCTTTTGAATTCAGCACATGATCACATCCAGCTTGCTTTAAGAGAAAAATTGAAAAAAACAGATTGAGCAAATACAGACTAGAACAGCATTGACAAATCTCCTAATTAAGGCACACAAAAGCTGTGTATGCAAAAGGCTGCTGTGAGATAAACTGGTTTGCTTTCCCACATTTTTCCACTGATTTACAGTGTGGCCATCCTACAAGGTTTTACAACAAAAGGCTTTTTTACAAAGCAAGAATCAGAACAACTCTTTGCACCAGGTAATGCTTTCACTAGAAAAAAATTCTTGCATCAATTGTTCCCATAGAGAAAAGTGTGAATAACAATTGTGAATGGAAATGTAGGGCTCTGGGGCCTGATCAGGAGGAACTGGGGCAAAACACAGAAGGAAGCAACACTGGGATTTAGGCTGAGATTCCACAGCCCTCATTAACTTAGGGCAGATGTGCAAACACGTTTCACTTGAGTGTGTCCCAAGAAGAACTGGTAAATGGTCTAGACTAAGATGAGGAATGGCTGAGGAGCTCAGCCTGGAGAGAAAGAGGTTCAGGAGAGACTTTCTCAAACTCTACAACTACCTGAAAGGAAGTTGTAGCCAGGTGAGGGTCAGGCTCTTTTCACAGGTAACAAGCAACAGGACAAGAGAAAACAGCCTCACGTTCAACAGGGGAGGTTTAGATTTGATATTAGGAAATAATTCTTCACCAAAAAGGTTGTCAAACACTGGAACAGGCTGCTCAGGGGCAGTGGTGGGAGTCACCCTCCCGGGTAGTATCAGGGGACATGTAGATATGGCACTTGGGGAAATGGTTTAGTGGTGGACTTGAGCTCAAAGGTCTTTTCCAACCTAAATGATCCTATGACTCCATGTGTGCTTCTTCGGCAAATCTGGAGGCTGGTACAAGTTTCCGACCATCTGGGGCTGACAGAGCCTGCAGACGCTCCTGGCATCCTCTGAGAGAAGAGGCCATGCCACCAGCTGCCTGGAGCATGGTGCAGAAGCACCGGCCTGCCCTACCAAACTGCCTGGCCCTTTGGTGAAGGGGAGGGACGATGATTACCCGGCAGAGGCCCTGCACGCAGATGTCGTTGGTGTCGGGGCCGCAGGGCGTCCCGTCGATGACGCGGTCCCGCAGCTGGTAGTACGCCGTGTTCCCCGCCACCCGGCAGAAGAGCTTGCACCGATCCTTCATCAGGACTGCGGGGGGAGGAGGGACACCAGGAGCACGTTATCTGAACACCCTCACCCCAGGCAGCAATGCAGGAGGCAGGATCTGCATCCCCCCAGCCACTTACTGCCGCTGTATTTGGGGACCCAGCGCACGTTCGTGGGCAGCCCGTTGATGTTGAAGTGCTTCCCATCAAAGTCAGCACACTGCTCATCCCGGAAATCCTTCTTCAGCTTCGAGCACGGTTCTGTGTTGCAGGATTTGAACTTCATGCGACGACCCACGCAGTATTTCCCACCGTTTTTGGGTCTGCAGAGACAACACCGGGCTGGAAATGAGGTGGAATTGCAATTCTGCAACTGGTTCAGTACAGTCAGGATTTGCAGCAGCATTTTGTGGGCTCTGTCTTTCTGCATATCTTTAATTAATATCCCGGGTTGACAGGCAGGAAATGTTATGCTGGTGTCTAACAAAAAATCCCACATACGCGATAGATAGGGATGAAAAAGAGAATATTTGCTTTCTGATGGATACCAGGGTAGTGAGAGAAACCAGAAAGGAAGAGCAACATCTTCTTCCCCACCTGAGGATTTATTTTCACACTGAGGGATCCCACTCACTCCCATGTCTCCTTACAAGCCCATCAGTCCTATGGATTTTGTGGCTGACAATTTGCCTTTGATCTAGTGAGTTGCAAATAACTAAACATTACAGGAGAAAAGGCTTCCTTCCCTGCAGAGGCTGAAAGGTCAGGCAGCACTTAGTCCTTCAGGATTTCTAGCCTCAAATGTTAAAAATGGTAACGCTGAGCACTTTGAAACAAGTTTACTTCCATATATTCCAGAAAGCACCAAAGACAGCCAATAAATAACTTACCCCCATTTTATAGCAGGATGACATTGGTATAAACTGGGGAGAGAAATCCCATCCAAGCCACATAAAACCCAGTGAATAAGCCTAGAAGCTTTAATTTCAAATTTCCTGACTCACAGATTCAGGGCTGTAGTCATAAAACTATTTTTCTCATATGTAGATGGAGCCTTTGCCAGAGAACATCACTCCGGGGACTGAAAGAGCCTCTCCTATTCCATCTGCTGCCAGCAGTGGTGCAAGGATGAGCTGCACATCAAAATAACCACCAAACCTACATCTTCTACCTATCCCCTGAAAAATGAGTGCCTGCAGTAGCAAGAAGTGCAATCAGAAGAGTGACTTGCCAGGCTCCAACAACTGTGCATTCACAACTCCTGCCTTCCAGGGCTGTTCTTCAGGATCAGCTCTGCCTTGCCTGGGGACCAAGCACCCATCAGTGCCCCAGGGATGCTGGCAGAATGCTCCTTCCCATGGAGCTCAGCTGGGAAGGAACACACACAAGGTTTGCACACTTGGAGAACCCTTAAGATGCAGATGAATGAGTGATAAACGGGAGCCAGCCCTGTCCTCAGAACAGAGGTGCTCACCACGAGATCTCCACATTGCATGCAGCCAGCACCTCTAACAAAAGAGACAGTACCCCCCTGCACCTGCACAACGGTCTCTACACACAGTGAGTCAAACAAGGTCCTGCAGCTGAACAGAATGTTTTATCATCTCTGCACCTCCACCACTCAGGAAGACCAGTAGTGCCATTTCTCCCACAAATAATAATTCTTCACTCTTACACTTGAAAATTCTTTGTGACGTAAGCAGCAAAGTTCCTGTGAAACAAATGAGAGACAGAAGCACAGAACAGCTTGCCCTTGCCAAAAGATTGCCTGCAAAACCAGGAAAGGCAGGCAGACTTGCCACCACCCCATCAGCCCCACACTAGGGATGCTCACAGGTTTGGCAGAAGGAGGTGTGTCCTTGAGCAGCTGCAGGGGAGATGCTGAGCACCACCAGTTACACACATGGGATTTTTCCTGCCAGCATCTTCCAGTCACTGAGATCCTCACTGCCATGGAGCAGACCTCTCTAGTCCTACCCTAAACACCACAGGGTATGATTTGTCCTCAGGCACAGCCCTGAGCAATAGCTCACAACACCAGCTCTACCTGCTCTGGGGGCAGTTCTCACATGCCATCTGGAAGTGAAATGCCTGCCATTACAAAGGTTTCTGGTGTTTGCAATTAAGCAAGTACCTGTGATAAAAAGCCCAAGCAACTGCACAGTGGCAATTGCAGATTCCTGATTACAGAATGATTTTACACCTTTACAGCTCCTAGTGGAGGGGTAAGTCTAAACCTGGTTTTTACTGATTTAGTTGGTTGTCCACCTTGGGACAAAAAACGTCAAAGAACTTACTTGATGACACTTGGGACAGCTCCAGGGCTATCCCAGCACAGCAGCTGAGATACAGCCCAAACTCCTCCTTGCCTTGCAGGTACAATGGCAATTGCTGGGGGGTTCCTAATACCAGAGCCCATCCCATGGACTATTCCCAAGCAGGCACAGGAGCCTCCTCTAGCTACAAAGGGACATCTCAACCACCTTACTACACAGCACACAGAGAAACTTCTTTATCATGGCAGCAGCACACTCCAGACCTGGGTGAGTCTGAGTCATTAATGAGGGAATTAAACAGGATTCATCATTTTCACTTCAAAAGCATTTGTACCTCTGCAGGACTGCTGCAGTTTGACAAAGCCTCTGAGTTATACAAACCTTTAAGAGGACATTTCTTTTTAAAAAAAATGCAATTACAACATTTTTTGGTAACCACATTGCTGCCAATATAAATCAATTTAACTAAAATGAAACTCTCAACTATTTAGTTAAAGAGAACATGAACATGCAGGAGCCTTTTTTTTTTAAAGGTATGTCAGATAAAATCCAAAAGCCTCAAGCTATTATTTAGTTTTCTTTTCCCTATAGATGACCCCTGAGATTGAGATAACACTGACACACAGACAGAGCACAAACTGAAGGATGCTAACTTGCCATCTTGTTGCAAACTGTCAGCTTTGTAACCCTGGCAGGAAATCTCCTTGCAGACAATTCTGGGGGCGGAAGCACACACACTTCCGACACTTAGAACAAGCTCCAAACTCCCCTGACAGTTTCAGAGTGTTTTTAACCAGCATTGCTTCTCACAGAGTCTGAGGGACAGAAAGAGCTGACCCTGAAAAAGAAGTCACCCTCATATAACATCAATTTTCAGTGTAACGAAGAAATACAGCATACTTCGTTCGGTGTAAAATTTTTATGGATCATCAACACTGTACCACAGAGACAGAAAGGAAAGCAGTACATACATAGAAACCTCCATTTCCCTTCTCTTGGAGTCATCTATTTGATCAATTAACAGCTGGCATGGACCCACTTTCAATGCAGTTTCATTCCCCTGACAGGCTCCTGCACACACACCCCAGACCCACTGCACTCCCAGCAGCCCAGAAACTCTCAGGCCCAGGGAATGATGGGGTCTCATCCCTATTCCCACCACAACAGGTCTGAAATACATGATGCTTAATCCATCACCTTGAGCATTTTGAGGATGTGCTCATGTGTGACTGCAGAAAAATCTGTGGAGCTCCAGTGTGCACAGATCAGTTTGAGATATCCTTCCCCACATTCCATGAAGCCCTAGGACTGGGAACTGGTTGGTGGCTAGCACAGTTATCTATACATTTGTTTACATGTCAGGCTCAGACAGTTAAGCACAGGTGGATACTTCTGTGACGGACTAAAATGCAAATGTGATCTGACTCACATCCAGAGATAACATTCCCCCATCCAAAAAGCCATTCCTGAAAAAAAGGGCTTCTGGTACTGACATGTTAGCAAGTATGCTCTTTCCCATAATTCTGCAACATGTCTTTATTTGAAAACCAGGGCTTGCACCACAGCCATGGGCTTTGTCCACCAGCCAGGCTCAAATTCCCCTGTGGGGAATCTCAATGGGAAGGGTCTGGTCTGGTCAGCAAACACATTCCTTCAGGGTATGTCAAAACAGACTGTTGCCATTCCAGAGGCTTACAGCTCTCCCTGCATCCCTGCAGGATTCTCATCATGTAGGTGTCAGAGAACTCTACCAAGAGAGGCAGGAGCTGCAGCTTTACTTTCTTCAGCATGGAGGGAATGGATGTAATTTTCAACACCTCAGATTTAACACAATTTTTTACTGGATGCAAGATCCCACTCCAGATTCTCATGCACAGAAAAAACTTGAAAAAGCTAAACCAACTTTGAATATAAAAAATGTATTGAGAATTATTTCAGACCTCACTTGAGGTATCTGGGTTGGGTTTTCTGCCTTCTACAACAGAGGAGAAACTGCCTGTTTTTGAAGTACTTTGAGAGTGGGAAAAGGCAAGAGAGTACCCAGTGGGGTCTCATCCATTTGCATTGTTTTAGCAGCCCCATGATAACAGGAACACAGATGGTGGGAGCTCACACTATGGTGTCAAATTACAGGCACAAACCAACAATCAGTGGAAAGCTCTGTGGATGGTGCCAGGACAAGCTACACCTCCCAGAGACCTTGTGAGGGGCTGGAGAAGAGAGGCCAGTATCAGCACAAGGCTCAGGAAAGGGGGCCTGGAAAAAACCCACTATCAATCAAAAGGATTTCTCTGGCAGCTTGGTGCCGAGTGTGTTTAGGTGCTTTTGCAAATCCCAGCCACAGCAATACACCTACTGAAGCACCAGGATACAAACCACAAGCAATCAGGGAAGATGGAATTTCAAATCCCTTGGCTAGCCTTTAAGATAAAAGGAGATTTTCTATCACAAAAAGCTATCAGTCTGAATAGATGCCTCTCAGAAGACAGGAATACATCTCACTGACAGCATCCACAGTTTCAGCAGCAGAGCAGCAAAGATGCTTTGTTTTTGCTTTCCATGGCCATGGAAGACCATATGGAGTATGCTGACTCAGCACAGCCAGAGGAAAGCTCTCTGCACTTGTGTTTTTCTTAGCATTGTTTTAATTAACGTGCTGGGGTCCTACTCTCTCAGCCTCAACTTTTGACACTTGCCCAGCTGTGCTGGGCAGCCTCTCCTGTTACCACAGCACAAATGTCATAGGCACAAGCTCTCCCCTCTCCCATTAGCAGTGATGAAACTATCACTGGCATGTATCTAGTGGCAATTTCCTTGGTAATAAACAAACCAACACCAGTGATGAGAAATAGGAATCAAGACCCCTCAGTGCAACCAGCCCCACAGATCCTCTTTTCCCTGTATCTCAGTCCCAAAAAAAATCCCAGAAAGCCTTCCTTGTTCTGCAAGAAGGCATTTAAACAGAAACCAGCACAATTCACAATTTACGTAAACAGGCTGCTTTCATACCAGTTGCTCAAGCTGTTACTATTGCACCGGCTACAGATTTGTCTCCTTGAAGCCCACAGCAAAATTTCCTACCATTTCAAACAGTGCAGGATTTTGCATTCCAGGCTGATAGCAAACATTCTCGAGTACCACTTTTTAATGGGGCACAGATTTCTGCTGAGGTTTGGCTAGTCTGCACCAGCTGAAATGTAACTGTATAAAGGATCAGCTGCAAAAGCAGCCAAAAGCTGCAAAACCAGACAGAGCAGGAATAAAACAGTAGAAAACTTTATTATAAAGGCCTCTAGGAACAGCTGCAAAAGCAACTGAAGAAGGGGTAAAATGGTGAAAAAGGAAGGCTCCTTCCTTTCTCCCTCCTTTCTGAATCACAGCCTTAGAGAAAGAAAAACACCTCTGGAAGTGGGACCCCAGCTGCGCTTCCACAGGAAAAGAGAAGGTAATAAACCCATAGAGGTATCAGCTTTTTATCCCTCATTGTTGAATGGATCCCTTTTTAGAGCACTTCACCCACACACCAATGACCAGGTCCTGCCTCCTCCATGCGGGGCAAAGTCACCCATCCCCAGGGCAGAGCCACCTGTCCTTGGCACTCACAAGGACTGGGGACAGCCAAAGTTGATTTCATTTGGGCAGCCCAAAGTGCCTTTCGCCATCTCCCCCGTGTGCACTCACTCGGGCCGGTTGCACTCTCGAATCGCCGTCTTTATGCCACCGCCGCAGGTCCTCGAGCAGGTCCCGAAGGGGCTCCAGGTGCCCCAGGCTCCGTCTGTCACCGGCGCCTCTCGCTCCTTGGGCACACACATCCCAAACCTGCAGTGCTGCACGGGAAGGAGAGACATGGCAAAGGTGGGATTGTGCTGCTTTGCATTATGAGCGACCCACAGTGACCAGCCTGGGCAACAAGGCTCAGCCTCACTTATTTCTCAGCCCCACACAATGATTTTGCAATCAAATAAAACTGAACTGCTTTTACTTTTGTCTGTCACCCCCACATTTTTCTTTCTCCATACCCTTAAATGGCAAAGCGAAAGCAAGGTGCTGAGTCCGTGGAATTTATGGGATGAAGACTAAAGACAACAGCAACCACTAAATATTCCCTGTTTATTGGTGCTAAGCAGCACAGCAAGCTTGCCAGCACTGGCTTTTCAAAAAGCTGCTCTATCTGATTTCCTGCAGAGCTGCAGAAACTCTGCACGGAGACCCCTGTCAGGGGAGGAGACAGGCAATGAGGAGAAGCACCAGGGAAAACTCAAACCTCCCCACAGCTATCCAAAGCAGAAAACTTCCAAATCCAAAAGGCAAATTTAAAAAAAAAAAATAATTCCTCAAGCCCAAGTGTTTTTTTTTTTACACTCAGACATAACATGGGACTTGCCAAGACTTGGTCTACACTTCTGTTTTCCAGCTATGACTCGTTTTCTTTTGTTTGGAAAACCGGATTAAGTTACCTTGGCAAGCCCCTATCCCTATTTTCATGGTATAAATTGTATCCTTTGGGGTATGTTTACTACATGGACTATGCAGACTTCTGCAGAAGTGAGGGAAGAAGAGTCACCTTCTGGCCTCACCAGAATAGATGGAAAAATGTCCCCTCTCAGTTCTACAGTTGCTTTCAACCCAGAGACATGCAGATGCCTAAATCTCTGTAATTATGGGAAGCCCAAACATTGCTGATTGCTCACAGATTAGAAGAGGCTACAGACTATAGAATACAGGTAGAGAGCATCACCAAAATATTCCCTTGCAGTATTTATGTGCACCAGGTGCTGTTCAGATCTGATGATTTTTATGGGAACAGGGTTAAATTTGCTGATCCACTGTGTTTTTTCAGCCCTTCCACTAACAGCACAACAAGGCTGTGTGAAGGCACTCCACAAGATCATCCTGCTCCTTCTGAACCACCTTGGATAAAGCTGTCTAGGAAAACAGAGCAGGATCAAGCTGTCATGGGGCTGTGCATCCCACAGGACACCAGCTGTGCAGCACATGGGACACCTTTTGCCCATGAAGGCTGACTTGTTACATAGCTTTGCTGATGAAAAAAGCTGATCTCAGGTGCATTTGCCCATGGACATGATTTGCAGGACAGCTGAAGAACTCATAATTTGAGTCCTGCATGTGGTGTTTGCTCAGAGACAAGCATGGTCTCTAGGCTGCAAAATGCCCCAGATTCGCTTTTATCTGAAGATCTGACTCCCCAGATAAAACTGACTAAAACCCATCTGCTACAGTAAAGAACAGCAATAAAACCAGCTGAAATGCCTGTTTCTTTGCTGCAGGACAAATTACAATGCACAACTCTTCCTGGCATTTAGAGGTTGAAAACTTGAAGCTTGGGGTCCCTTACAGGTCCAAAGAGGTCTGACAGCTATCATTAAACAACAGAAATACATGACACCAATCCAAGAGTGCTGTCCCAGTGGAGAACTTCTTGCAGCAATGTTGATGCTCACAGCTAAATATCTAACTAGAGTCATGCCTGGCACCACTGACCCAGGGAAGATGACTGAATAGCTAACTAGTGAATGAACATAGCTTACAGACCGTGACATGACCTATATGTCTCCCATCTCATGGTTGAGTATTAACCAGGAAGTCATCTACATCCATTGATTTTATTAAAAATTTGGGGGAGCTCGAGTTGATGGTAAAGCAAAGCAGGGGAAAAGAGCAGCTGTTTTAAATAAACGGCAAGATTATCTTATGAAAACACAACGGTGCTTCTTGGAACCACACTGTGAACAGTCTGGCTGTGCAACCTTTATGCCTTTCATATTTTAAAAATAATTTCTATGTTGAGATACAGCAGAAAGACAGAAAAGCCTGCCAGGGTTCTCTTTCCTATAAGCTTACAGCTCACAGAATGAAGAGAATAAAAGGCAGATTGTCTGGAGCAAATTCAAAATTTCTTAGACACACAGTGGAGCTGGAGAGCACTGGCAGGGATGGAAGACATTACAGCAGACTTTCCTTTCCTTTGTCTTGCCACTAGAGTTCCAGATAATACCCCAAATCCAGCTGCCATCCTTGGGCTGGCTGAATGGAGTAGCAGGGGGCAGAAGGGGCTGTGCAGCTCCATGCATGCATAACAGACACACTGCCTGCTGCCACAGGGCAGCAGACACCAATCATTACTGTTCATCTGCTCCACTGTTACTATTCTTTTAACAGCCCTGAAAACCACTGAGAGTGGCCCAAATTTACAGCTGCCTTTATCTTCTTTCAGAGATTTATCCCCACCCAATAATGAGCTGGTTCTGTGGAACATGGTAAAACCATCACCCAGCAAAGCCAGACTCTGGGCTGGGCTTATGGCTTGATTTAGCAGTATCAGATTCAGTGTCCTCACATGCAAAATATGCGTAAGTTAATCCTCCCATGTTTTTTAATGCCCTTGATTTGAGAGTAAATTTAGAGCCCAGTTAAATCTACATCCCAGTAGTTTTAGCTCAATCTTTTTTTTAGCTATTCAGGCTCTTTTATTTCCAAAGATATCTCCATAAAAAAAGGTATGGTATTTTCTCCATCTGCCAACCCATACAGCACGGGCTTTAAACATGCAGACTTGAGGCATTAGTCAGCAAGTAGCAGTTGACAGGGCTCCTGGCCACAGCAGAGTACCAAAATAGCAATTTATTCCAAGGAAAAGCACTTCAGACTCGCACCTCAGCACTTCACAAGCCCAAGTAAATACCAAGCAGGACAGAGTTTATGTTGATACAAACTTTAAGCTTGAATCAGATGAACACAGACAGCAAAATTACTCCATAAAGCCCTTTTGTGAGAAAACATTTAAATGCCCGAACATGAGTGGGCTATATTAACTTTTCTTAAGCTGAGACGTTCAGATCACACTTATCTAGTTTGTCTAAACTTGTCAGATTCTCTAAATTTGTGGCCTGATATGTTTTTGCTCACACAGCCTTTATTAAGAGCCATGCAGCTGGATGCTGCATGACACGGGGGGGCTCTGAGGGGGTGCTGATCTGCTCAGCTGCTGCTGTTTGCACATCACTCTGGTCATATCCAAGGGTAAGTGCAGGTTTGCTGCAGCCCAGATTTTTGGAATTTCAAGAAAATTTCAAAGTTATTGCTGATCTTTCAGCAATGAGCAGATCCCAAGCTCACCAACAGAGAAGTTGAGGGCACAAGGTCTCAAGTCACAGGGACTCCGCAGATACCTACGCTCAAAAGGGGATTTTACAGAAAAACACTAGACATTCCAATTACATCTCTAATGCACTTTCTCAACCATGAAAACAAATCTGCAATTGCACTTTTCCCTAAGAAAGGAAGGCAAATTGATGCATGATGCTCATTGTCCTGAAGGAAATCAGTCAAGTGTCATTGAACAATTGAGTTTTCAGACACATACATCAAAAGATAAATTTCCAAAGAGTTCCACAGCCTGTATGGAAATCTATATTTAAAATAGCATCCAGAATTTTCATTAAAGTACCTTTGAGAGACTATGATTTAAAACTTTGACTCTTTCTAAAGAAAACATTATTATTATTAATGTTGATCTTGAGAGCCAGAAAAGCAAAATTTTAAGCTATACCATGTAGAATAACATCACACTATTTTTACTAGACACAGATGGAGAATACTTTTGTTCAGACACAAATAGTAAGAACGAGTTAGCATTTTTATTCAAAAGCCTCAGTATCTCAATAAAAGAAAAATGCTCTCAACTATTTTTCTACAGATACGAATAACTAAAAATTAAACACTTATCCTAGAAACCACAATGCTAGCTGGAAATTAACATTGCACATGGAAATGGGAAGTTTCTATGAATTACTGCCAAAAATGTTCCATACATAAAATGTCAACCAATTCTATATTTTACTCTGAAGCTGTCAAGATGAAAAGCCAGCTGACAAGTTTATGTTACACAGAATTACTAATTGCTCACATCACATAGGCAATTTCTAACAAAAGCTTAGGGAAGCTTTGCAAAAGTTTTGTTCAAAAGTTCACTCAAGGGCATTAATTCAAAAAGATAAGCACTCCAGGAATACCTGCTTTAAATAATGTTATGCCAAGCAGTTGACTTTAATCATGGTATTTGGGCTGGAGATGTCCCAGGCACCACCAGGCTGAAAACACATTGAGCTGCTTTGGGCTTCCAGCACTGCAGTCAGAGCTGTGCCCCACACAACTGGCATTAGGGTAGGATGATTCTGACTGATATGCTCATCCTCAGCCCAAGGAAATAGAGCCATGAGGCACAAACCACCAGGTATTACAGACCTTTCCAGGCTCACATTCCGTCCCATCAGCCCAAGGTGTGTGTTGGGTTCGACATCCCTTGTGAGCACCATCGACGTTGATACACCAAAGTCGCCGACACTGCATCTGCTTAAGTGATTGCAGAGATCAAAGCATTAAATGTACCACGTGCCTTACCAGACAGATGATCCTTTATGAAATTATCCCCCCAGGATTTATCATTAACTCACAAGCTTGACAGTAAGTTGATGGATTGTGAGTCTGCCATTCATCCAACCCCAGGAGACCTTATTTTGCTCTGGCAAAACCAGGAAAAATAAGGTGTGAAATTTCACTTACCATATAGGGGCACACTTGGGATCCGGGTCCAAAAATTAACTCACATTGTTTGTTGACGTCATAAATCAGCCCTGGGAGCTGCTGAGGCAATGTGTAAGTTCTTGATGAAGGTTCATCAAGCAAACATTCCCCATAACCAGTGCTACAACACAAATCAGAATACTGGTGTTAAACAGGAGGTGGGAGACCAGAATCCACTTGTGTTTGCCTGAATTAGCCTTAGGGCAGTTGCACACCACGTTTGCCATATTTAAAACAAACACTACAAGAGCTATTTCAAACTCAAGCACAGGAGGGTGTGTTACCCATACACCATCACCCTTGTGCTGTGACAGCAACCATCCACCACACCACAATCAGCTACAATGGCAAAAGCATTTCTGAGTGTGCATTTAGTTGCTGAGCAAGCACTGGCGCACTTTTATAAAGAATTCAGAAAAAAAAAAAATCCCTGATTAGCAGAACTGCCCAAGGGACTGAGCTCCTGGATTTGCCAGAACACCATCATGGCTCTCATTCTGTTCCACACCACAACACACGGGAAGGCATGACAGCAAAATGGGCAAATCACTGTTCATCAAACTGACCCGTGGGCTCCTGGAACGGTGTTCCCACACGGATTAGTGCCAGGGCTTTATCTTGACCTGTGGAGCAGAAAGGCAGATTCAATCTGCCTTCTAAAACACAGCTCCGTATCTGGGCCACAAAGCTTGGAAAAGTCATTCTTCAGGTTTGAGGAGAACACACATTCCTTAAAAGCAATATCCATGGGGGAAGACTTATTCTTCCCCATTGAGAGGCTGGTCCTTGCCAGCTTATCATGAGGCTGAACTGGCAGGGACTGGATGCCAGGGGCGCATTCCTGCTCTAGGTAAAGGATGCGTGCACACACAAATCCCTCTGATTTCCTCCAAACGCTGCACACTAGGGCTCCAAATTAACTGAAGAACTCCATGGGACACATTGACATGTGAAAACAGCCCAACACATGCATATGCAAGGCCTTACTCCAGAAATTCAGTGATGTATTTCCTACTGCACTTTGACCACATCCAGGGATTGGTGTAGAAGTTCAGTGTTGGTGCCATGACATGCTGCTGGTTTTTACCTCCATCTTCCTTGCACTTGTGATTGTCATCATGTGGCATGTTAAATCTAAGAGGAAAAGAGCAGCAAAAAGTAGAGTCAGTTAAGAGGCAAACATCAAGTATTTAGCATAGCAAGGGCAACAGTGTGAACTAAATGCAAGCAAACCCAAGAATTTTCCCTAAATATGCTGCTGACAGATATTACAGAATAAAAGTATTAATACACACACATTCATAATAAATTTAGAAGTGTTAATGAACAGGGTTTCCAGCACTCATCTGGGAAAAGCTGTGCAGCACCCTGCTAAGCTCTCCACTCCATGACTGCATATATTTAGCCAGACAAGTCCTCCAGGGAGCCTGGAGTAAGATGCAAACCCAGCTGCAGTTTCCTTTACAGCTGACGGTTGCTATCCTGCAGACAGGCTGGAGTCTGGCCCCTCCTTCATAAAAATGGCAAATACTCTGGAACTGACCACAGATCCAAGAGTTGATCTCAGGGAATTCTGAAGGAGATGATTGACATGAGCCCACTGACTGCAGACCCTCATGCACACACCAACACCCTGTTGGATGCAAAATATTTTCTAATGCAGGTGAATACTCTGGGCCACACTGCTGCCCTAAGCAGTGTTGCACCAGGGACAGACTTGGCTCCTATAGTTTATGTGGCAGGTTTACAAAATGCCAGCAAGCATTGGTATCAACAGAAACCAACATGAAGTTTGCAGCACATGACACCTTGAAGAATGTGGTAAATTCACTAACGGAGACAGAGCGGCTTAAAGTGCTGCGCTGTTTGAAGTGGGGAAGGGGAAGTGACCTGGTGTGATCCTGTGTTCCAAGGCTGGGCAGTTTGTATTCCATTAAAATTACCTCCAACAAACTATCTTTTCACTCTGCTCTCTGAAAAAAAAAGCACAGAGGCAATTCCTGCTCGGGAGCACTGCTAACGCCCCCAGCAGCTCTTAGGCAGCACTAGTGAAGGAATAAGGCACAGGTTAGGTGTGGGGAACACCAAAACTTTGGGGACTTTCTGACAGGAAGTCTTATTTAAACAAATACTACTGTGGTTAAAAATAGACTGTCTCAGCCAGCTCTCCATGAAGAAAAACAAGAGTTTAGAACAATGAGAGATCTGTTCCCAAGTACTCATCCATCCCACACCTATAAACCTCCACTGCAAAGCAGGCGTGTGATGGCTTGGGACTGAATCAGCTGCCAAAGGCTGTAGCCAGGGGTTAAGGACTATGTGATCTAAGGTGACTTTTCTCATGACTGCTTAGTAGTGAGAAAAAGTCTCAGCTGCAAGAAAAAGCAAAAATCGTTTGAAAGAAATTTTTGCTGGAGATGAATGGCAGCGTCTCTTCTGGGGATGTCCAGCAGCACAAGATTTTCCATGATGAAACAGTTCAAGAGCTGAGTCAAGCTCACTTATACACCTCATCACCTCCCAGATGCCCTGAGTAAGTTCCTCCTTCACACACAGCTGCTGCACTGCCTTCACCAGTACCACACAGAGCTGTGGGACAAGCTGTGGCAGGCTGAGGATCTGCTCTCAGAGAAGACTTCAGTCCCAAAAGACAGTTCAGATGTGCCAGCATCTTTTGCCCTGGTCCTCCTCAAGGACCTTTGCCCAAAACCCTGGCTAGTGTAATAGCTTGGTCAAGATGTCATTTCTTAGGTGCTGCTTGTGGTACTCTGTCATTTATGCTCCCCAAACAGGGCCCTGCTCTCAGGTAGGCTCCAGAGCACCCCAGTTTCATCTACCTCAGCGGTGCATCTTCTAGCCAAGTATATTATCTCCCCTCAAATAATTAGGCTCAGCAGTACCAGTTCCCAGCCTGGCTGGCAAGCCCTAGTTAGCATAAATATTGGGCTATTTAAATGTAGATGTATTTACATAGAACATACACATGGCCAAGTTCATGTGCTATTGTGAAAGCAGTGCTCAGTCCGTTATCTTCACTAATTGAACAGCTCCTGTATGGGTCACAGACTGTGCCCAGCTCTGCCAGACCTAGGAGAGAACACAGAGGTTTATGATAGAAAAAGAAATGTCACTCACAGTTCAGAACAGGCAACTAATATTGTCACTACAAAAAAAGTGATAAAGAAAAGGTTTTCCTTACCCAGAGTATCACATTTGTCGTGCGCTCTACAAATATCCTGTCTGAAAGCAGAACAGACCTGACACATTAATTCTCAATGCAGCAGTGAGTTAAGGTACAAGCACAGTAACAAGAGCAGAAGCAACACTTGGTCCTTCAATGGACCTTCTCGTGCTGGTTTGCCACATCATCCAGCATCCAAACTAACTCCCCACCACAGTCAGAGTTTTCTTATGCTAAACCCATGGGCAGACCTTAAACATCCTTGAACCTCTCAAAATCATCTCTTGTTATGGTGGACACATGCTCCTACAACTGCAAATATCATTACACCCACATCAAAACCTGAACATTTCCCATATATTACATGCTCACAGCCCCTGACACACAAATGGCTACAGTTTTCATGAGAATATTCACCACACCTGGTAACAAGCACGGCTGTATCATGCCGAAGGTGACTTCCCTCTGGGTGGTTTTGGGACTGCTGCCATTGGCAGAAGTTTTTTAGTGTTGTCTGGGCATTGTAAGATATTGCAGGGCCATCCTGATAAGCAACACACAGAAAGCAGGTATTTTAATTATTCATGACAATGCTCACTACAAATGCCATTGTCAAGCAGAAGGTGAAGAAAATAATTTCCATTACCTGCTCATTATGTATTACGACCAATTTCACAATAACAATATTAATTAAATTTCCAATGCTTGGGTCTTTGTAGATAGAAGCCACCTGTTTCAAAAAAGCAATATTTGGAATTACTGTTAACATTCAAGGAAACAAACAATTAAGACAACATATATATTTTCCATTTTGCAACTCTTTTTCTCCTGGGCTGGTCTTCTGCTCTGCTCAGTGCTCTGATGCTACTCGGAGAGACCTCCTGGCAGAAGCATAATTTTAGAATGAAAAAAACCTGCTGGTATCAGAGAAACCAAACATTTCCTTTTGCTTTAGCACACATTTCACCAAATTAAAGGATCATTCTGCTCTGAGACACACAGACCACCAAACAAGACTGTCAAAAGCAACTTATTCTTCCAAGTGTCTGATTTTGACATGGGCAGTATTCAGTGCACTTCTACTCTCAAACAGGATGAACATCCCTCCAGAGGCTGGCAGGGATATCCAACAAATATGTTGGATACTCCCTGCCAGTCCCTCTGCATCTACAGAACTGCCTGTCTGGAAATTGCACTACTGCATCCTAGTACCTGCAGCTACTAAGGTGCTTGTTCTCAGCCTGGAAAGCCAACTTGAGAACTATGCTAAAGATCAAGGTGACAACAGGCTCCTTCTCCTTGCAACAGCAAGGGAAGTCAGGCAACTGCATAACCTACCAGCATCAGTCCTCTGGAAGGCACAGCGCCCAAAGTACCTTTTTGCAGCTGTTATTTCACATGGGCTTAAATCAAAAGAAGAGTACAGCATATGGACTAAACAACCAGTGATATTACTCATGGTGTCTGGTGTTCAGAAAGCTGGAAGAGAGATGTGTGAGAAGGATCAGGAAGCGTGACGGATCTGGGAAAGAAGACTCCAACCAGCATTTTCCAGCCATGTTTTACCATTTTTGAGTAACCCCAGCATTATCTCCCTGCCTAGGGACGGCAAACTGATGGTGTTGAATATGAACACAGCAGAGAGGGGCTCTGTGGCCACTAGAAAACGATCTGTGGGTGAATCTACTCGCCCTGGTTGAACACTCACTATTGACATCAGGGTTAAGACGTAGTGCTGTAGGTTGGCTCCGTGGTAGGCGACCATCCTGCTGTCAGCCACCACCATCACCTCCACAAAACGTGGGTAGGACAAGAACCGCTTCGTTCGCTTGTGGCTCTTCTTTTCACCAATGGTCCCCGTCTTGTTGCTGTCCCCAGAAAAAGAATTAACTTCCAAGCTGTGTTTCAACATCTCCACGTCAGACAACAAGCTGCTCTCTGCCCACTGCCTTCTCCAGTGTTTCCGTTTGTTCTTTTTGTGACTGTGGTCGTGATCTATGGTTAAAAGGCAGAAAAAACATACAGTACATTCCGGAGTGAATAAAATTAATACCACGTGTAGGCTAAGTCAAAATACCTATTACCTCAACAAAGTTGTGTGGGCTCCAAACAAGCAGGGAGCTGGAACAGAAGCACTCTGTGGAAGCCCACCATTTGTGGAATCCAACATCTAAGGCTTCATTTTTAAAGCCATCTTGGGGAAGCCAGTAGCACTTAGAGGTGGACATTCCCTGCAGCAGAGCCAGCTCTTGGTCTGTGCAGGAGGGATGGAGCCCTGCAATGGTAATTAGCCAATGCAGCAGCAGTGTGAAGATTCTGGGCACGTCCAAGGTGGCAGGAAACCACAGGAAACAAAGGTCCAAATCCTGTATTTCTAACTCAGGCATGAAGGACGGCAGGATTTGGCCTTCACAGCAAAGCAATTATATATGATTTATTTCTGTCTCTAACAATAACACGGCTGGGCTTCAGCTTCCCCCCCTCCCTTTATTATTCTGTGCTACAGGAATGGTAAAGGTCATCTAATAGCACAGCTGCCACTAGCAAAAGAATAGAATTCAGGAAGTTTCACATATACTGCTTTTGATATTCAATTAGGCCAAACATAAAAGCAGCCTGAAAATATACTCCATGCTGATACAAAGACGACAAAGTGAAGAGGGAGAACAGGCGTATAAAACATATGGAACGTGTACAATTAAGATTTACCATCTGATTAGTATGTAATTATAGCATTATTTAAATGTAAGAGCAAAATCAGGCTTATTTGATGCCACTTAATTTTTAATCAGTTCATCATAGGAAGTAGCTAATTGAATGTGATTCATCCACGAAAGACTGTTCACTTCTGCATTTAATATAAAGCCAGATCTGAACTACTCATCTACGACTCCAGGCTACAACCCTCATGTTCTTTGTAGCTTTAGTTTAATTTCGTCATGGTGGTGAAAAATATCACATTTCCTTATCTGACCCATTGAGTAGGTTAGAGGAAGCATAATATTACAGAACAAAGGAATATTCAATGCTCAAACAAGATTGAAATGATAGGAAACTTCTTAGTTATTTTTCCTGTATAGTTTCCTTTTAGGAATATTTGTAATAATTTCCAAAAAAGGAAATATGTTCTGCAGTAGCACGGTGAGCAAAGGGGATCAGTCAGCTTCTACCTATCTGAAAAATACTATCCTTTTGTCCTATGTGTAAATAGGCAATAGAGTAGTTAAGAATTAAATCCTGCCAATTCTGTACTACCTAAGTCCTCTAAATTCTCCTTTCTTGAGATAGTCCAGACCACCTTAATACAGCAGAGAGTCTGCAGTTATTTGAGTAAGAATTTGAGAAAGCCAATGGCATTTGTGGTTATAATTGGATTGCCCTAGTTCCTCTGCTCTAATCAATGCCCTTGTGTTGGCAAGGTTATGCTCTCATGCTGGCACTGCTTCGTGGGCAACCATGACATTATCCTGACTCATTCAGTGCCAATCAGCTTGGGGAGCCAACTATGCATACAAATAACTTAAAGGTGAGGAGAAGACCAGACTGAGGAGAAAGTGCTAACTCCAGCCCTTCAGCCAGCTCCTCTCCTCTCCTCTCTGCACCCTCAGACTGCCACTCAAATTTTCCTTTTAAATAACTAACTTCCAAAAGGAGCAGGTGCCCAAGGAAAATTGTATTAAGGATGAGGAGATGCTCAACAGGGCTTGAGCGAGGCTGAAGACACGGCTGCAGAGTGAAGGCAGAGCTCTGCAGGGCCCCAGATAGGACCATGAGGCTCAGGTGCCTTCTTCTCCAAGCATCCAGTCAGAGGGAAGTTAGATGGCAAAAAAAGAGGGAATTGCAAAGACACCTATCATACAGGTGTATAAAAGAAGTTGATATTCACTGGGCTTGCACTGAAATCCTGCAGCTGGTGTCACACGCTAAAAAAAAACCCCACAAACCACCCAGAGAGTACCACATGAAATTCCACACCTTGTTCTGAGAGCCCTGACCTGCCCCTTATCATGCAGGGTAATCAGAACCCAACAAAGCCAGGTATGCCCAGCACAGAGGAAAAATAACTTTCCTTTTTGTGCAGAGATTTGGCACAGAGTCACAGAATCACAGAATCATTTAGGTTGGAAAAGATACTTAAGATCATCAAGTCGAATCATTAATCTAATGCTGCCAAGTGTTGGTACAGTATCAGTGCTCTTTCCCCATTCAGCACACAAATTAAGTCAGACACATCATCACTTCCAAAACAACTGAATTATTTCCATTCACAAAGTCACTCCAATACTTGCAGTGTGCTATTTGGACAGGTCACATATTGGGTGTTTGTCAGCCTGGTTACTGGAAAACCAGGCACCAGTGATAGGGATGCCCTGCATGGAAAGCCATTCCTGGACTTTGGTAGTAGTGAACTGTTATCTTCACCCATCTTTCTTGCATGTAGATAGTGTGCACTCACCTGTAAAAAATTAAATGCTAATGGCTGTGCACTGCTCTCAACCCATCTGTAAAATCCTGACCACGTTAATGGGAGCTGCACACAGGCACTGCCAGGAACTCTGTGTGCCTGATTCTGTTGATATCCTGCTCCATGACAATGGCCACAACAGCAGTGCTCTCACTGAATGGTGCAACGTGCTCCTGCTCCATCAGGCAGAAGGAAAACTCCGTCACATTACACAAAACTGTGATTTTGCTGCACCAGCTTCCTACTGCCACACAACATCAGAAAAGGGTGTGATATTACCCCACCTTATTTTCCCTTTTTTTCCCTATTGTGTTAATATAGTAACAGAAATCAGCAAGAAAAATGGTTTTTCTTGGCAAGCCCCCAATCTTTGCAATGACGTGAAACACATCTACTTACACATGGTAGTAACTGGATGGGTTCAAGAAACAAAACATTTTTCTTTTACTTTGTAGAAAAACCAAACTCCAGTGAGCAGACAAACCCTTTAAACCATGCAAACTACAGTTCAATAATTCAAGTATCCCGAGAGCCCATGCACTCAACAGTTCATATTCATTTGACAGTCAGGTAAAGGCTAGAATAATGTCCATTTTACTGCATATTTTACTAAGACAGTCTATGATGTTTTCACTGTCTTTATACAGACCTGGTAGTTTATCTTAATTTTTTTTTCTGTTTGGTTTCTTCTTTGTAATGTGGGATTTAAAAGGAATTTAAAAGGAGACCCAGTCCTGTGAAAGGATATTGCTTCATGATGGCATCTTTTCACTAATGCCATTTATTTTTGCCTGGGCAAGAAGCCTGAGCCCAGAACCCATTTAGCTGACTTATGGATGTTTCCTGCTGGTTAATGTACTTTGGATCTATCACAAGAAAGAGGGCAGGGAAGACTCAGACCCTGTGTGAGTACTTTGCCTGCATGGAAGGGTGACAGGGCAGAGTCAGGATCTGCTTTTGACATAGTAACTATTGTTATACTAAACCAAATATTAAATGATGGAATGATCACTTGTCCCAACAGTCCTAATCCTTTCCATTTCTACATTAACTAGCCCTTGGAATAGAAAGCAATTTGCACAATTAAGTAAGACATGAAACAATTCAAGCAATTCCAGTTTGGCTCCAAGTTCATAAGAGCTGCACATAGCAGCGAAAAAAAATGTAACACAGAGAGAGAGAGAGCAAGAGGAGGAGGCAAGAAAAATTCTCTTTCTTGAGGTAACAACATCTCCCTGCTAGAAAAAAGGTATGATCCTTTCCAACTGACTAATTATCACAAGCTTTCTGTATGTGTGACCTAGGATTTTAAAAAAAATTTGCCACTCAGCAGTCAGCCCACATCACTCCTAGCCCTGCTCTGATCCAGTTGCACAGATAATAAATTATTGCACACCTCCACAAAACAGACCAAAATTCAGCTGAGCTCCCCTCACGCAGTCAGTCAGTGTGTGACCTGTCTCCCTCAACATTGCAAGAGCAAACCCTGGCCAAAAGCTTCAGTACAAGCCCCAGATCCAGCTGCCTGGCTGGATTTGCTGCCTGTAGCTGCTACAACAGCAGCCACCCCAGGGACTGCCATCACCTGGGAAACAGAGAGAGGCAAAATGGATTTGCCTTCATGTGGAGATCAGACTGGCTGAAACTGAACCACATTTTTAGGCTCTTCTTGCCAAGAAATGGAATGGAAACTGGATCCTCTTTAGGACACAAATGGGTAAGAAGCCAGACCAAAGAACTTTTCTAGCCCTGGGTCTGTCCTAATTCTGTATCAAGATGTTTTGTATCTTTGTCTTTCTATACACCTACAAATGTATCTCAGATGGATTTGTGTGAAGCCAAATTCTCACCTCTGTTACTGTGGGGTGCTGTGGTTGTGAGCACAACCCAGAGCTGAACACATCTTCTCTGCCAGCAGCTTCACACAGCTTGGACAATAGCCAGGGATTGAAACAAAATGGGGGACCAGCCACTGCCTTGCTGTGTACCACACTGAGATGATCAGTCCTATGAGCAGGATTAATCCTGCCTTCCCTCTGGATAGCTCCTTGATTGAACCAGAGCTGCTGCTATAGTCAGGTCCATGTCCAGGAGCTCCTCCTACTGAAATCAGTCCCATGTGTCAAGCCCAGAGCCTGGAATTTGTGTTTGCAATATGTGCAAATATTAAGGCCAGAAAGCAAAGCTATGAAGCCATGAGCAGTTCAGACTGGCATGAAGCATCACTGATGCAAAAACCAACAGTTTCACCCCAATTCACTCACTGTATCCTGTGTCTGTGACTATAGACACTTGGATGTGCCAAAGCTCAAGATGATGTTGAACCTTGATGTCTGTCAGGGTGACTCTGCCTCTCTTCTCACTGCTTGAACCAGAATGCTGAGAACTATGGACTTGCAGTGAGCAACAATCAGCTTCCCTTAGTAATAAAACATTCTCTGGTTTATACCATGCTAACACTAAGGACCACACATGCTCTAGATGTTTTCTTTCCAGGTGATGAATATCAGAATGCATTCCAGCCTGAAAGATTATTTTTATGCCTAAGGTAAAAAGTTGTAAGTGAAAGCTATCAATTTTGCACAGTAGACAGAAAGTAGATTAATGAACAAAACAATAAATTTCCTCTTTAAGAAAGGAGATACTAACACATGAGCTGAACATGTGGCAGAAAATGATTCAAGATCATCTTACAGAACTCCCGCACATGCTATTCAGGCAACTTCCAATGCACAACAGTCACAAGTACATCAACCTGTGTCCCACACTAGTGTGTAGTGACAGCTATGAGGTACCATGCCAACAAGAACAACACTGAGGCCACCACAACTTTGTACTGACAGTCAGTAAAACATAAGACAAAATATCCAATTAGAAAAAAATAGAAATTGCTCAGCAATTATCAACAGGGATGTTGATAATGACATTACAGGCATATGGGAAAAGAAGTCACAGAATAGTCAACTGTTTATTTTCAGTAATATATGCCATGGGTAACAGACAGAAAGCACCAAAGTGATTCCCCCCTGCTTCTCCCATCTGTCCTCCTTCAGTGGATGTCCACACAGATGAGGTAAAAGTATGTCCATTTTGATTCCAGGAGAATAATTTAACTCTGCCCACTTACCATGCTTAAATTGCAGAACAATAGCCAATCAATAACAATTTGTTTAGTCACAATCTTAAGTCTCACACCTTTAGGGCACCAGATGGATGCTTGATATGTTTTCAATACTTAGAGTAACAACAAAATGCATGCACTTTACTTATAACTCACACTGAGGAATCTTAAGTCAAAACTAATTATGGGATCTGTATCACTGACTTGATCAATGTTTTTTAACTGCAGTCAGTCTATTACCTTATATTTCACTTGCCAACATCACAAGACACCTCAAACATTACAGACTGATCCCTTCCCCAAGCTCAGCATGGCAAAAGCTTGTGCTTGACCTCCCAGGCCCATCTGACCAAATACCAGTTGGCTCTTACTGTGCTGTTACCTCAACAGGGAGGCAGAAATAGAATTAATTACATTAGCATATGGGAGTTGTGATGTAATTCTCTTCTTTATTCTGGGAGGGAAGGAAGCCTGAATTAATTACTATCTGACTAAAAATTACAATCCACTTCTTTAAGATAAGAAACCTTTCTGAGGAAAAGAACAAAGTCAGTGTTTTACCCTGAGGCCAAGAGCAAAGCTGACAGCTTAAACAGACTCTTGAAAGAGCTCAAGGATTGCTCAACCTGGAAGTAAAGGCTTAAGAAAGCCTCCCTGCAGATCTCCTGCAACCCTGAGTTTACGTGACACTCAGCAGTACAGAATTTGCCTGAAGACCTGCCTGGAAACCAGACACCTAGAATGCAGAATTCTGCTGGATGAATGAGTTGAAAACAAAAAAGAGGGGACACAGTTGGAAGCAAGACAGAGTCCAAAAGAAACAGCAAAAATACTAAAGAGCTCTAGACCAACAATCCAAGTGCAAAGGATCTGGGATTTCACCACAGACCACTCACAGGGGTACAAACATTGAGTTCTGCGGGAAAGGAATTCAAAGTTCCTGCCTCAAAACTGCTATAAAGTAACAACGTAACACACAAAGGGTCTGCAGAAGGAGCAGGAAATTTTCCATCACCGGCCTCATTCCACTCTATTGCCAATTTTAACTCTGAGAACACACCTTGAACCACAGCAGGAGCAGGAACAAAAGCTCATCCCCTTCCTGCACCAATAAAACACCACACTACAAAGTCAGGCTTTAGCCACAATACCAGATACCTAGCACATCCTTCCCCAGGTCTCCCCCCTGGTCATGGCACTGATAACAAACTAACAAACCCCCATTCTGGCAACCCCAAACTGACCACCTCTTCCAAGCACATGGGAATATGTTGACAGAACCATCTCCTGCTTGTGCCATTGGTTCACCAGTGACTTCCCATGCAGCTGGCTGGCATTAGGAGAGCAGGCTGGTGCTAATTATCATGCAGAAATAAGATCACAATTATTGAGCTGGCAGCAACAGGCATCTGTCTGCTCAAGACACAGGGCAGCACTCCTCTGCTCTGGTGGTTCCCCAGTGTCAGGTTCAGTGGGAAAGGTTATTACAGTTACTATGAAAGGGTAATCTATTACAAATTACTCGTTAATGCAACTGAAAAATCAGTGACACATTACTGAGTATGCCTGTGTCATGCCAGCTCAGCAGCAAGACTTGGTTCATGCTGCTGGCTCCTCCTCAGCTTTTTATAGGACCCTTCTCAGCACAACTTACATGTAGAGCTTCTCTTCTCCTCACCTGGACCACATGGGGCTTCCCTCTGTGGAGCTGCTGTGCCTGGCCACACATGTACTCTCCAGTAGTCAAACTGCTGTAACACCCAACAAAATACCAGCAATTTGAAACCCTTTTGCATCCATTTCTGGCAGTACTGGGACATGCTAAGCAGGTTGTGTCCCATAGCCATCTGTGCTGATAATATTTGGTGGATTTGGAAAGCAGCCTCAGCAGGTGAGTCACTGGGCTTTCCCACCCCTGCCAGCAGTGGGTGGGGGCACAGCCAGCACGGCGCAGGTAAGACCTGCTCTGTCCTGCACTCATCTGAGGCTGTTTCCAAAACCTCACCACCTCAGCACGAACTGCTGGAAGGCCTCTTTGCTGGCTAGAGCCCCTTGGCTCCCCTCCAGAAACAGCTCTAATCATCTTCCTACTAGTTTGGCACCATCAGAGTGTTATTGCTGCTTCTGGATGACGAGTTTTGCCCGCGGTGGATATTCCTGCTTTAAATGCCCTCATTAAGGAGCAAGGACTTTGGGCAAGATCCTCACATGTAGCCCCAGAGCCCAGGTCCAACACCAGCCTCGGGATGGGCACAGCTGACAAGCAGCAAGGGAGGGAGCAGCTTGCACTCAGTATACATTCAAACATTGGTTTATTCATCTCAGCCCCAGACAGGTCTTGAATATAAGAGAATTATGAGAAATGAGGCAAGAACAGTGAGGTATTTAACTAATGAAGCTAGGATGGAAATTGGAAGGGCTCATCAGCCAAAATAAGGCAGTGGGTGATGCCTAAAGAGGCTGACCTGGAACACAGACTAGACAATGTAAAAGGAATAAAGTAGGTATTTATTAAAAGGCCTTTAAAGGATACACCTTGGGCAGTGTAAGAGCCAGGCCATGGCTACACCCAAGATGGACAATCAGTCACGAGTCTTCACACTTTTATAACTTTTGGTCCATTTCCATATTGGGGTTAATTGTCCAATTACAGCCTCAGGTTATGATGTCCCATCCTCTCAGTTTGCTCTCTTCAATTCGCTGTTATTTATGCTTTTTGGGCCTGAGGCC